>NC_058368.1:147588842-148219342 GCF_018350175.1 Felis catus | reverse complement strand
GTATAAAAATGACATGTCAAAGGCTTTTCTTCAAGAATTGTTAAGAACAGACTAGCATAAATGATAATATTTCTCTGTTCAAACTTGTACAGGCAATCCTATCTAATGAAATAAATCTAGAAAAATTATAAAAGTTATATAAATTGGCCAGACACATCTAAAACTCTAATTACCATGGAGTAATATAATTTTATAAAAGGAAAAATGTACAAAAGAATAAGATAAATTGTTAGGATTAGGAAGTATGCTTCTAAAAATTGCTGGCTAGAAGGAAGTGTAAAAACATAATTTATACAGCATAAAAGCACCTAGGAACATATCTAACAACAAGTGAAAAATTACACACATAAAAAAATCTAAGACTCTATTAAGATAGAAAAAAAAAGTCCAAATAAAAAATCCAAATGGAAAAATATCCAGAATAATGTAGAAAACTTGTACTTGTTACTCTATTACCTAAAGAAAATTAGTGTGGAATGATAGTAATCATGACTGTATGTTTCTTGTTGGGAAAATTAATTTAATCAAAAAGCAGAGAGTCCAGTTATTACAGACTCTTATATACAAAATAGGTTATGACACAAAAATGTCACTGCATGACATTACAGAAAGAACAGTCTTTTAAACAAAATAGCTCTGGGTCAGTTTTGTATAAAAATAAACAGGTATAAATTTGAATTAGTTATCAATATGCAAATACAAAAAAATCAGTTCTAGAGAGAAGTATATCCAAATGTGAGAGGCAAGGCACTACAACTTCTAAAAAATAGCATAAATTACTTTCTAAAAAATTTTAAATCCAACATAATTAACAAAGAGTGTTATATTAGTTTCAGGTGTGCAATATAGTGATTCAACAATTCTATACATTACTCAGTGCTCATCATGATTAGTGATATCCTTCACCTATTTCACCCAATCTCCCCCTGGTAACCATTTGGTTTGTCTCTTTTTTTCTTTGTTTTGTGGCTTAAGTTCCACCTATGAGTGAAATCATATGCTATTTGTCTTTCTCTGACTGACTTATTTCACTTAGCATAATACTCTCTACATCCATTCATGTTGTTGCAAATGACAATGTTTCATTCTTTTTTATGGCTGAGTAATATACCTCTTCTTTATCCATTCATCTATCAATAGACATGGGCTACTTCCATAATTTGGCTATTGTGCATAAAGTGCAGTAAGCATAGGGGTACATATGTCTTTTTGATTTAGTGTTTTTGTTTTCTTTAGGTAAATATTGATCCATTAATTCCACTATTTTTTTAAAATTTTTAAGGCACCTCCATACTGGGTTTTTGGTTTTTTTTTTTTAATTTTTTTTTTCAACGTTTATTTATTTTTGGGACAGAGAGAGACAGAGCATGAACGGGGGAGGGGCAGAGAGAGAGGGAGACACAGAATCGGAAACAGGCTCCAGGCTCTGAGCCATCATCAGCCCAGAGCCTGAGCGGGGCTCGAACTCCCGGACCGCGAGATCGTGACCTGGCTGAAGTCGGACGCTTAACCGACTGCGCCACCCAGGCACCCCCATACTGTTTTTTATAGCGACTGCACTAGTTTTCATTCCTACCAACAGCATTCATGGGAGTGCATTTTTCTCCACAACCTTGGCAAAACTTGTTATCTCTTGTTATTTTGATTTTAGCCCTTCTAACTGGTTTAAGGTGATATCTCATTGTGGTTTCAATTTCCATTTCCCTGATGATGAGTGATGTTGATCATCTTTTCATGTCTCCTGACCATCAGCCTGTCTTCTTTGGAAAAATCTCTATTCAGATCCTCTGGCCATTTTTAAATTGAAATGCTTGTGTTTTTGGTGTTGAGTTGTATAACTCTTTTATATATTTTGAATATTAACTCCTTATCAGATTTATCATTTGAAAACACCTTCTCCCATTCAGCAAGTTGTCCCTGAGTTTTATTGATTGTTTCCTTTACTGTACTGAAGCTTTTTTTTTTTATGAAGTCCCAATGTTTATTTTTGCTTCTGTTTTTCTCACCTCAGGGAACATATCTAGAAAAGTTACTATGGCCAATGCCAGAGAAATTATTGCCTGTGTTCTCTTCTAGGATTTTTCTGGTTTCATGTCTCACATTTAGGTCCTTAACACACTTTGAGTTTATTTTTGTGTATGGTGAAAGGAAGTGGTCCAGTTTCATTCTTTTCAGTGTAGCTGTCCAGTTTCCCAACACCATTTGTTGAAGAGACTGTTTTTTTTTTCCATTACATATTACTTTCTCCTTTGTCAGAGATTAATTGACCATATAACTGTGAGTTTATTTCTGAGCTCTCTGTTCTGTTCCAATGATCTATATATCTATTTCTGTGCCAATACTATATAGTATTTTGATTACTACAGCATAAATGACTATTTTTTATGTTGAATTAAAATTTATTAAACAAAACAAAAATGCATTTATTGTAAAGGAAAGACTGATACAATATATTTATTTCAATGTTCATCATTATTAAGAGAGTAAAAAGGTATGAACCTACAGTAAAAGAAAATATTTTCACCCACAGAGCCCTATAATGGGTTCACTTAAAAAACCTTGTACACATCACTAATCAAAAGGTAGACACACAAAAAAACAAATAATCCAGTGAAGAAATAGGCAAAAGACATGAATAGACACTTCTCCAAAGAAGACATCCAGATGGCGAACAGACACATGAAAAGATAATCCACATCTTTGATGATGCTCCACTCATCATCAGGGAAATACAAATCAAAACCACAATAACATAGCACTTTACACCTGTCAGAACGGCTAACATTAACAACTCAGGCAACAACATATGTTGGCGAGGATGCTGAGAAAGAGGATCTCTTTTGCATTGTTGGTGGCAATGCAAGCTGGTGCAGCCACTCTGGAAAACAGTATGGAGATTCGTCAAAAAACTAAAAGTAGAACTACCCTACGACCCAGCACTTGCTCTACCAGGTATTTATCCAAGGGTATAGGTGTGCTGTTTCAAAGGGACATATGTAACCCCATGTTTATAGCAGCACTATCAACAATAGCCAAAGTATGGAAAGAGCCCAAATGTCTATCAATCGATGAATGGATAAAGAAGATGTGATATATATATACAATGGAGTATTGCTCGGCAATCAAAAAGAATGAAATCTTGCCATTTGCAACTACATGGATGGAAATGGAGGGGATTATGCTAAGCGAAATTAGCCAGTTAGAGAAAGACAAATATCATATGACTTCACTCATATGAGGACTTTAAGAGACAACACAGATGAACATAAGGGAAGGGACACAAAAATAATATAAAAACAGGGAGGGGGACAAAACACAAGACACTCTTAAATATGGAGAACAGAGGGTTACTGGAGGGGTTGTGGGAGGGGGATGGGCTAAGTGGGTAAGGGGCATCAAGGAATCCTCTGAAATCATTGTTGCACTAAATGCTAACTAATGTGGATGGAAATTTTTAAAAAGTATAGTTAAAAATTAAAAAAAAAAGAAAAAAAAGCTCATGAGGAATGGGCTTGGGCATTTCTATCCAGCATATTAATTAAATAAAATGCAAACTAATTAATTAATTAATTAAAATAAAATAAAAATAAAAAAATAAAAGGTAGACAAACAACCAAGATATTTGAACATAAACATTATAAAAAGAGAATATGCAATACCCAATAGACATGTGAAGTGTCTCAATACCATCAGTCTTTAGGAAAATTCAAATTAAAGCTACAATAGTATAATACTACACACCCACTGACAATACCATTTATTGGCGAGAATGTGGAGCAACAAGGACTTTCCAGGTACTACTGAGAGTATAAATTCATTCAACTACTTTGAGAAATAATCTGGTTTGATTTTCTGAAATTCAACATAAACAAGGTCTGAGGTCCAAGCCTTTCAATCTCTAGGTTATATAATCAATAAAATGAGTGTATGTATTTATAGCAGCATAATTTATTATAGCCTTAAATTTGAAAAAAAAAATCAAGCATCCATTAACATTGTATTTATATATTGCTATACCGAAATGAAGAAATTGTATGAATGACAGGTATATGGAAACATATGGAAACAAACATAAATGATTGAATCTCAAAACAATATATTGAGCCAAAGAACCACATCAAAAATGAGGATAAAAGGATAGAAAATAAAACATAAAGTGTATAATTTCATTTTAATAAAAGTCAATATATGGGCAAAACATATTACTAAAAATTTAAATGGTGGTTAATTCTGGGAAGAAGGGGAAGGCTTTTGATGTAGAGGGGCATGCACAAGGTAGGTTGGTAATGTTCCATGTATTCACCTGAATAGATGTTTCACGAGGTTTTTACTTTGTTACAAATCACTGAGCCTCATAGTTATAATTGTCCAACTTCTCATTATATTTTAGAATTCCATAAAAAAGGGAATGGAAGAAAGCACCATCATTTTTAAAAACAGCATTATTTACTTATTTTTATTCTTAGTTCTCCAGAAAAAAAAAGTTAATTTTATTCACCCAAGATTTATTCAGTGACTACTACAATGATATGAGTGAGGGAAGAAGCAATGAGATAATCCTCCCTAGCTAAGAGTAACATTTTCTCACTGACATTGCATAGAATTTCCATACATAGTGATAGCAGAAAAGGAAATTTTTACTCTGTTTTACTTTTGTTTTAAAATTTTCTCCAGATATTTCCCTTACCTCTATCTCACATTCACCACTGGGCTACTGTGTGCCCAGTGCACGCTTGTATGTGTATCTGGCATGTATCAACATATTTAGCTCACAAAAATCATTGCCTATAATGTTGACAGGCAAGAAATCAGAGTTACAAAGCATAACTGGGATTTGAGTAAGCACCATTTGTTTTCAAATGCTCCTTTCTTGATCTACCTTTTGTTATCTAGGACTGTTGCTATGGTTTGAAACTTTATGTTCATTTAAATTCAAATTTTTGAGACATTTTTATTTTCCTCCTTTAGTTCAGTTCAAAAGCATTTTGTAGACATTATCTTTCAGTGAGGTTCTGTATTGTTACTGGAAATGCAAATACAGAAGGATATTATCCTTTGAAAAGAAACTTAAAGTCTAGTAAAAGTAAAATCATGCAAAAGAGAAAGATGACAATTAATCATTTAAATTTAATGCATATAAGTTATAATTGTCATAGTCCATTAAATAAACTTCTTTAATGATTGAACCTCATCGTTACTCTATTTACCATTCTTTCCTCCTCCTTACTCCCAGAAGAGCCATAATCTTCTGATTATGTTTTGCTTTGCTTGAGAACTTTCAAGTTATCTCCTCTCCTTGCAAATACAAGCTAAATACTTTATCTTGGCATTAAAGGCTATCAGACTATCCCATAAAATCTTCTAGCATTTATAAAGTGTACAATGAATCAAAATTTAACTCTCTGTGCTCCAGCATACTTACCTTTCTTTGTTCTGCTTTAGACCATAACTCTTAGATGACAGGAACTAAATCATAATTAATTGTATGTCTCAAATATTTGTCATAGTACCTTGTTCACATTAGTTCATTAGTACCTAGTTCATGTTACTTAATTAGTAATTTCACCAAAATAATGAAGTGTGACATTGCAGGAGTTCCTCAGAGAAATAGGACAGAAATGCAAAACTAAGAAAACTTTTCTTGGGGCGCCTGGGTGGCGCAGTGGGTTAAGCGTCCGACTTCAGCCAGGTCACGATCTCGCGGTCCGTGAGTTCGAGCCCCGCGTCGGGCTCTGGGCTGATGGCTCAGAGCCTGGAGCCTGTTTCCGATTCTGTGTCTCCCTCTCTCTCTGCCCCTCCCCCGTTCATGCTCTGTCTCTCTCTGTCCCAAAAATGAATAAACGTTGAAAAAAAATTTTTTTTAATAAAAAAAAAAAAGAAAACTCTTCTTGAAAAGTATGTAATAATTTTTAAATCAAACTTCTAAATTCTTCATGGTGACAGATAGAAATACACTTTTAGATTAAACAGGCTCCGTGGCAGCTATGGGAATCCCAACATTGAAATAACATCATAAGAGGCTTTAAAATTACATATTTTTCATGTGTAGTAAAGATATTAACTGTGTGTCTCTCTCTTGTGGAAACCTCGATATCCATCAGATGTAATTGCTATTAAGCTGGTTCAGATAGACAGATAAGGAATGACTCCAGAAAAATATCAAAGTCAGTGCTACCTTTTGCCAAGTCAGCTTTAGCCTGTTTGTTTTGAATCTTTATATGGAGAAGAGAAGTTGTAAAACTGAATTGGCAAAGCTAATACTTTTATTCAACCCAAGTTTTCTCTCAGAAGTGCCTAATGGTCATGAATATGATGAGTCAGAAAGCAAATGCAGTAACTGAAAAATGCCCACCAAGTGAACAGTTGAATGGAAAGTTGGCAGAGTTCATTCATTTTCATAATTCTAAACCTATTATTTTACCATCTGAATACAAGCTCAGTATCAGAGGGTACCAGGATGACTTATTAACTTAAAAACTCTGTAGAATAATACTTTAGTGTACTCTTAAATAACAATATATTGAGAATTGGTTCACATTTTACTTTATTTTCTTAAATTGAAGCTACGTCATAGACAACAGTAACACATGCTATCTTTCTAAAGATAGAGCCAAAATTTGGTGCTCTTTAAGTATTTAATGGTAAGTAAGAAACTTAAGCTTTCATTTCCTCATAATTCCATAAGCCCCTCAAGATGGCTACTGTTAACAAATATACATTCCATTTGAACTTAGTGAATTGTTTTGAAGATTCAGAAACCCCTAACACTTGCCATAAAATAAGCAATATAATTTAGTCGACATCCCTAATTTTCCCTGAGTATTGAAAAGATTTCCAGATGTTAGATGAAATTTTTTAGCTCCAATAACACCATCCTGGTTTGGCCAACTGAATAGAGAGAGGGGGCAATATAATTTAGAAGTCACAATGTATCATTACAATTAATGAAATCTTTGCTTACCCTCAGTATTAAAAGTGGGATGTGTTTTCAAGTTTCTAATTATATGCCACCAAGTATATCATTCTAAATTTTATAATCAGATAAGTAGGCATTTTTACATATTTACAAGGATTTTATAATTAAATTAAAAATTATTTGTCCAATGCCTAAATTACAGAAAATTGTAGGGAAATGTAAAGAAGAAAAGTGAGTTATCCATAACTCAGCCATTTATCTACTATCTATCCATCTGTCCATTGTGCCTTCATTCACCAGTCATTGTAAGAGTTTTCTGATATTTATCCAAACTCATTGAGAACAACAATTTTTATTCTTCATATTTGACTGTATTTATATATGGAACTTTATACTTATATTTACATATTTTTTTTATTTTTAAGTATATAGCTACAATACATATACAATATACACATGTACTATATATGGAGCCCCATAAATATTTAAAAGTTTTAACACAAGGTATACTTCTTGCCCCACCCCATTCCCCAGCCATGGGCCCTACCCTCAACTACCCGCATACCCTTTACCTGGATAAGCCAAAGACTCAGGGCACATTTCCCCCTAGGACAGTCCTGAGGTTGGAAGCACTGGGAGGAAGCATGGGTACCACCAAGGCCAGAGACAACGAAGCTGTAACTGAGTCCAGGACTCCTGAACTAGGATGGGGACTGGACTGCTTTGCGATCCCAGTGAATAATCTTAACTGCTCTGGATTTCCAGACAGTTAAGAAAACCTTTAAAATTAAGACCATTTGAGCTGAGAGAAGAAAGGAAACATAGCTATCTATTTGGTCAAACATTGTAACAGATGTTGGTGGCCAACTTAAAACAAAAGCAGCTGAATTTCCCAAGATCTGAGCTTGCTTTTCTGCTTCCCAGGCATCAGCACCTACTTACACACACACAAACACACACACACACTCACACACTGGTAAACTCTCAGACCCACATCTTCTCAACAGAAACATGTTTAGCTCACACACCTTTTTCCTTTATTTAATGCGTAGTGAACAATTGCTGAAAAATCAGAAAACATTTTTATAAGGACACAAGGACAAAAAAAAAAAAGGTTTCAGTGTTTGAGGTAGGCAGCTCCTTTTAAACCATGTAGTAAAGACAGGCATCTCTCTTTGCCCAGGTCTATGGAAATTTTTAAGTGTTATTATTAAAATTAAAAACAATCACAGAGGTTTAATTTTAATACAGAATTACAGTATACCCTTAGGGTGATAAAAATATGGGTCGACTCTCACCTGTTACCTGGTATGGAATATAGTGTGTACATAAATTTGCCTAACAGATTTTTTACTATTTTAATAATTTTCATACATGGCTCTATAATTTTTTTATGATCCTTTATATGTTTCAGATTCATCAGCCTCCCCATTATATAAAATGTAGTTAATGTGGTATCTTCAAAGCACAGCACTTATCTTACTGGTTTTACTTTATACCTTGGAAGAGCAAAATATGTGAAAACATTTCTGGATCAAATAGGATCGCAGTCCTCTTCAGCTACTTTTGTTATATGAGTTGTCATGGTGACTGGAGGATATGACCCCTTAGAAATTTTTGGAAAATTCATGGCAAAGTTGTTGTTTAGGGAAACAAACAAAACCTGTTGAAGTGTTCCCGTCTACAAGTTAAAGAAATTCCCTAAGTCTATGAAAATTTATATCAAGATATATTCTCAATATTCAAAAATTCCCCAAAGTCTTCTAAAGACATAAGTAGACCCTGGAATGTTTAATAAGGAGAGATCTATACAATTATTGGGGCACCTGGGTAGCTCAGTTAGTTGAGCTTCTGACTCGAGTTTGGCTCAGGTCATCAGCTCAAGGTCCTGAGATCGGCCCTAGTCGGGCTCCGTGCCCGATTCTTTCTCTCCCTCTCCCTATGCACCTCCCACACACTCTCTCTTTCTCTCTTTCTCTCTCAAAAATTTTTATTTTTTTTAAAGAAGGTTATTGTAGCCATTTTAAGATAGGAGTAGAAGTTATAGTGGAGACTTGATATAGCAATGAGACCTTACCTAATATAAGGAACTTTGAAGAGTGGCCTGAGAAAGTGTCAATGAAGGTAGTATCTAAAGTATGAATTAATCAAAGGGTAAAAGAGAAGAGATACTATCTTACACAGAAGTATGTTCAAAGGTCCAGAGTTAAGAGAATGGATACAGCACACAAGGAAAATGAGATGCATGCAGAAACGGTTGCACTAGGTTTTAGAATTTTAACTTTCATTTGCTCAAACATTTATATATCTCTTTCTAAATTATTTATCTTAAATGGAACCTAGTCGACAGCCATGCCTATACTCTTTTATGCACTTTACCATTTGTACAAGAGTGTCAGAAATCACTGAACCTCTCAGTGATCTCTTTGGTTAAATGTCAATATATACATCCTGCCAGCTGATGCTGTCACTGTAAAGATAGCATTCCTTTCCGTTTGCCTGTCTTTACCCTAAAAGAAATTCCAGCTTCATTTTTCCTTTCCTCTTCCTCCCTCAACACTCTTTGAAACTCAGCATGCAATTCATATTTGTTATGGGAATTGGCACTGAGTCACCAGCCTGCTGCCCTAACATACTCTCCCCTCTGCTGATTCCTGATCTACATCATTATTTTTGCACAGTCTCCAGTGTAATGAGGAAATGAGAAGATAATTAAAGTGCCCATGATTGCTTTGCTTCTGGACTGGAAGTATGTAAGCCTATTTTTGAGTTACAGTGGGTAAATTTGAGATTGAGGTCCATATGTAAATAATCACATGATTTTCATAAATCCAGGTTGATATTTTGTGATCATAGCAAAACTTTAATAAGTAAACAGTAGAAAAGTAAAGAGGTCATTTGTTTCTAATAAATTTGGCCATATTTTATACAAGCAATCTATTTTCTAACATGTTACTATAAGCCTCTCCTAGTACTGTATTTGGTAGAATTATAGACGAATCCTGCAAAACATAGGCCAGAACAGGCACAAACGATAGAAAAATAAAAACAGTAATAAATCCAGTAATGGGGCGCCTGGGTGGCTCATTAGGTTGAGCCGCCGACTCCGGCTCAGGTCATGATCTCATGGTCTGTGAGTTGGAGCCCCGCGTCGGGCTCTGTGCTGACAGCTCAGAGCCTAGAGCCTGCTTCGGATTCTGTGTCTCCTTCTCTCTCTGCACCTCCCCCGCTCATGCTCTGTCTCTCTCTCTCTCTCTGTCAAAAATATATAAACATTTTTTAAAAAAAGAAAGAAATCCTGTAACTAAAGAGTTAAAAATTTTTAAAATATAAAATTATAACAAGCAATACAAAGCTATCATGGCTTGTGCTTGTATAAGATGCCTCAATATATATGCCTATGCAGATGAATATTATTCATTATTTGATGTTATTTTTGTTTTATTATCATATATTCTGCTTAAAGTTTCAAGTTTTTGAAGAGTTCTTAAGTTTAATTCTAAAATGGGAGTTATTTACTTTTTTTTTTTCAAACCAATCTAATATTGCCTTTTTTCCCCTAGTGGTCTGGTACATACTTCAGGGGGAAAAAAAAAAGCTATCTTGACTCTGCAGCTTTGGTATTATTGACCTTGTCAAATAGGAGAAGGATGACAGAAGAGAACACACATTTTTCAGTGTTATAAGCTGATTATATTCAGTCAAGTCGACATTTAAGGATCATTTCTTATCACATTTAGAGTTGAATCTCATGCTACTTTTGATAAAGCCCTTCTGAACCTTAGAGCCTTTGAACTTAAGAAAGAACATCCTGATCCTTGAGAAAAACATTTGTCAATTAAGAAAAATGCACATTGATGAAGGAATGGACCATAAATTCAAATACAAGCACGAAAAATCTGCACTGGATTTTTGAATTTTTTTGGTTAAGATGGACTCTATCATGAGCAATATGATAGGAGAGTAGGCATATTGCATTTTCTCACTTGGCTCTAAAACACACACACACACACACACACACACACACATACACACACACACACACACACACACAGGTTGCTTTTGACTGTCTGTCTCCTTTTTATACTTTGTATACAGTGGCTTTTTCTCTTATTCATGGATTAGATTCTAAAGTTGTACTGCCAGGAGAAAAACCACAATATAGTCAAAACTACTCTTGATAATCCCACAAATACTCCTTTAATTTCCAAAACCTGAGACCTCTGATTCTGCAAAGAATATGCATTTTATTATGGTTTCCCCCACTAAAAAAATGAGAACCAAGGTTTTTTAGGAACAAAAATTGTTCTGTCTCTCTCCCCCACTCTTTCTCTCTCTGCCTTTCTTCTCTGTCTCCTCCAATCTCAATGTTTACTTCCACCTCTACCTCTATCTTAATCTCTTTCTCTCAGCCATGTTGTTGCAAACAGTCATGTTAAATGTTTATATGATATGATTCCATGAACTAAAATGGATGGAGCTGAAATAAATCAAGGTCTATAACAAAGTTATATACATATATATATATATATATATATATATATATATATATATATATATTTATTTATTTAATAACAAAGAGTATCTCTCTCTCTCTCTCTCTCTCTATATATATATATATATATGTATATATATATATATTTGTGAAAAAAAGTTATGCTTCATCTGTAAAGGAATTATATATGTCTAGTTAAGCCTTGTCACATATTTTCCCAGGCCCCAAACTTGAGTAAAGATATGGATGTGAGATATCAGCAAGGGCTGGAACACTCTGAGTTCTACTGACTTGGTCTACACTAAACATCTGAATTAAGCTCTCTGAATTATTCATTTAACACTCTAATAGCTACTATATTTTGATTCTTGCCTTTTTCTGTCAAGTATTTAACAATGCACCTCTATCCATGCACATTTCATGACTCAGTTTCTTCTTGCAATGAGAGAGTAGATGGTTCATAATATAACATACATCATACCGTTATCTATATATGGATTGGCTAGAAAAGCCACAGAAAGGGATAAATGAAATCCCTGTACTAAGACAATGCAACCACAGTCTTGTGAGATCCACTTATTAACTTTAAGGAAAACAAAAACTCACTAAATTTTTTACTAATCATCAGTGCATGAAAATGTAACACATAAAGTGGGTTCCATGGTGGTGGGGGCGGGGGGTACTTTTCAGAAAAAAAAAAAAAGATGTTTTGCCAAAGCCAAAGAGTAATTGGCACTGATAATTTGCCTAAACAATCTCAGGATTGTCAAAAATACAATGAAAATATCCCCCAACCCTCACACCAGATGAATTTTTGTTGTTGTTGTACCTCACTGTTTAGTTGCCTATATAATCTGGAAATCAACTGTGAATAGAGCAGACACATTGTCTGGTAGATGTTTTTGATGTCTGCTCAAAAAATTTGTTCAAGAAATACTGAAAAAATATTTCTCCTGTAGAGTTCAAGTCAATGCTTTTAAAATCTGACAAATATTTTCCAAGGTTGAAAGTGAATAGTTATAAAAACTGGTAAAACATAAAAGCAAAGTAATTAAAAAAAACATGTTACCTAAAAAATGACTAATAAGGTGCGCCTGGGTGGCTCAGTCGGTTGAGCTTCTGACTTCGGCTTGGGTCACGATCTCACAGCTTGTGAGTTCGAGCCCGGCTTTGGGCTCTGTGCTGACAGCTTGGAGCCTGGAGCCTGCTTCAGATTCTTTGTCTCCCTCTCTCTCTGCCTCTAACCCACTCACATTCTGTCTCTGTCTCTCTCAAAAATAAATAATAAGCATTAAAAACAAAAATTTTAATGACTAATAATAAAATATATAAAAATATACAAAGGAATCACAGAATATGAAGTTTATGATAACTTCTTTAATGTGAGTGACCATCTTTCCTCTTCTTTACAAAGATATTTTCAAGTTCAACTGCTTGATATAAAATAATCCTCTTCTTAATTTTAATGGCCATTTTTATTCAGGCTTCATAGCAGATTGAAATTAGTTGACATATCTGGTTCACTCTATTAGGCAAAATGGGTGGGTAGTTTAGAGAAACTAGTAAATCTACCTGATATCAGCCTTGTTTTTTATCCACTCTGCTCAAGCCTAAATCATTAATTAATATATTTTTATGCAAGCATGATATTTTGGGGGATCACCTAGCCAAACTCCTGGAAGGTTAGAATATTTTTGTTGATATCCTGGAGTAAGAATTGAGTGATTTAACCTGTCAGAATAGTTAACTTTGTGCTAGATTAGGTTAATGGCAAAATTTAAATTTTCATCACCCATCCAATGGGATATTTCACTGTGTTATACATTCTGTCCTATATGACAACTCGCCCATAATAGATGGGTTAACAAAAATGTTGATTCATTTTTAAGTCTATCGGAGTTTTATTAAAATACCCTCTGGTGTCTTTCTACTAGTTAGTTACAAAGAAATGTTATTTTAATCATATGGATTGAACTTTTATTTTTGATCATTGCCCATTAACTGAGTTTTGTATTTTATATGCTTGACAATGTATTTTAACTATATTAATTCAGTATACCTGACTTCTAAAAAGTGATACATTTTTATTACATTTACTTTCTAAAGTACATTATGTATAAAATTAACATAACTAGTAAAAAGAAATATGTGTGAGATAGAAAAAAGCAAAATATTTTCTTTAACTAAAAAATTCCATTAATGTGTACAGCTTATATTTTCAGATCTGCAAGATATTTATTTAGCTACTTTCAGTGTTTTAGGCCTATTCTTTATTTGAATAATTATAAAAATTTTATTGTTATAATTTATTGTTTAAACAATGGCCAAATAATTTGCAATATTCTGACTATAAAAGAGAAAAGTACATTTTATAGCAGTACATGATCATGTTCCCTTGAAATAAATGTACATAAAGAGTCTAATAAAATATAAGATGGATATTTATTTTTACCAAAAAAGTTAATAAAAACTTAAGAAAATCCAAAATGTTGCTTTAATATGTAAATTACAGTTTTTTCTTTCTCTCCAGATCAAAGAATACAGTGTTTTTAGGTAAACATGTAAGCTTCGTCATTATAGTAATCTATTATTACAGTAATCTATTATTTATAGTATCTATTATCTATTCAGATAAAATATTAGTGACAACCTATACCTCTCTAAGAGTTCAAGACCCTATTTATAACTCATACAGTATTAAGATTATACATAAAAAGGTATGTATATCAATGTAGAACTGTAAAATGATTATATTTGCTTTATTATTTAATATGACATTAAAAATTCTAAGTATGATTCCTAATAATCCATGTATAATGTATGATTTTATTTTATTTTATTTTATTTTATTTTATTTTATTTTATTTTATTATTTATTTTTTTAATTTTAATGTTACTTTGTGTGTATTTACCCCAGATAAGAGAACAGGTTAAAGGTACAGATATATCTATCCATTGTCATTTGATAGAAGATCTCACTGATTTTCAGCCTTGACATTTTCCCTGGCAGATTTGTTTATACTAGTGTAGCTGCCCAAGACAAAACTGTAGTTAGGTAAGAATTTCATGCAAGTATGGAGGCATGCAGAAAACATCTTATTCCATGCAATTTTATCAAACAAATGTTGAAGTTTTACATTCCATTCCAAGAAAAGAGAGAAAGCACAAGGAATTTATAATTATGCCAATCAGTAATTCTCTCAGTTGCCAATCAGTATATATCAGTATATACATCATATAATTATGCCAATCAGTAATTTTTAACACTGTGTTTTCTATAACCCTTGGTGATTATAGATTGAGGTTGTGATCATAAAATATTCTAATGAATAAGTAGACAAAGAATAGAATTCCATAAAATTCCTATTCCATAGAATAAGTAGACAAAGTATTTGCAATAGTAATCTGACTTGTGACAGATCTAGTGTTGTATTATCCTGCAGTATAATTATCTCACCAGTGCATAAAGGCCCCGTGAAATCCAGACACATACCTTATAGAATTGTATATACCTGAAATTAACAGTTAATACCTTACTCATAGCAGATGCTCAGTAGTTGTCATATGATTTGTTTTTAATTTAGCACCATGAGATATAAAAACAGGAGTGAGGAAAGATGTCCTTGTTCACAGAACTTATATTGTAGAGATTATGTATATGCATGTGTATATATGTGCATGTATATATATTATATACATATAATATATATTTCAATTACAGCATAAGAAAACATGACCCCCCCTGTAATACACTATAAATACAAGTTTCTAGTTTCTACTCTAGATTAATGAAAGAAACAGACATCTAAGAAAGCAATTTCAAAATCCTGATGTAATCCATTTATTTACAGAAAGCAAGCTCCCCAGTTTCAAATACAGAAACTATTTGGACTGATTTTATACAGAGAGAAATTAATAAATACATATTTTCTACCTTACGGAATCGGTAAGAAGGTAGTCAAAGTCAGAAAATGAAACAAAAGATAAGGAATCAAGACAGATGGATTAAAGCCATGAACACAGCACGACAGCCCTAGTGCCATAGTTTGTGCACACTGGATATCAGCATCAGCACTACCACTAAACTGGACATTGAGCAGGGACATTGATAGCTACTCTGGTCCCTGAAGATCAGAGATTGCTGGCAATTCACTTGACCTCGTGATTCCCCTCTTCCTGCTTCACTGAATCAGTAGCCCAGAATCAGAACCCCACAGATGTATGACTGATTGGCCAACTCAAAGTCCAGGTATCCTTGAGTTGGCTGAAGACAGGGGTCAAAATGACTATAGCATTTGAATGTTTGACTTTCACAGTGGTAGGATTGGAATTTCCCTATCATAGATGTGGTTCTGCTCCTGAGCAGCCACATATCAAGAAATGTCTCAACAACTCGATTTCTCGTTTGCAGGTAACATCATTTGCAGGTTTCTCTATCTATATACTTGAGCAATTTTATAGGTCTCTACCCTAACACTGTAAATAACGGGCATTTTTACAAGTTCAAATTAAGAGGCTATGACCCACTTTAATGCCAGTATGTTGAGCAAGGCATGATTTTTGTTTGTTTGTTTTGTTTGTTTTTTAAACTGGTTCATATTTCCAAAAATCCAATGAGGGATAAGGTGGGAGGTGGAGTGGGGAAGCATTCCTTATCAAGAAACAACTAATTTTGAATGTAATTCTTTGTATAGCTTCTATTAGACCCATTAGTCTATAAGTACCTTAAGAGTAAATCTGTTAATTACCTTCCTGCTGCTATAGATTAGCATAGTAAAAGGCTCAGAAAAAGATGCTTATAAAGCTTTTGTTTGTGGAGTGGGATTTCATAGAATATGACTGCATAATGACTGATTTATTTTTGGAAGTCATTCAAGTTTACATGTAGTGTGAGATCAATTTTATTTTGTAAGTACTCTAGGGAAATTTCAAAATAAGATATTATCTGAAAGTTGCATATTCAAACATGTAAAATTAAAATTATAACTGCATGGTTTAAGATATCAGGATGTTCTGCAATAACATTAATTTACTTTTTTATAAAGCAAAGTTTGTCTCTAAGTTGGAAAAACAGGGGAATCTTTTTCTTCTTATTCTTCAATCACAGACAAAATTCATGACTTACAAGTTATTTTAGAACCACTTTGTTATGCTCTATCTACACATGAGGCCCATACAAAATAGCAGCTCTCACATTAAATTTTTAAAGATGTGTATCAACAAAGTATCTCCTGAACATTGAACTTTTGGATATTTCTCAAAATTGTAGGACTTAAGTATAAAACTAATGACTGTTTTCAGAGATAATGATTCATTTATTACAAGCTGATGAAAAAGTAATTGACTTGATAATGCCTTTTCTAACTCAAGTATTTTTTATGTGAAACTTAGTGTAAAGATCTTCCAGACTCAACTCTAGGATAGATGCTTAACTTGGTTAAATATAGGGAGGGAGATTTTTAGATGTTTATTTTTTTCTGTACTTATTATCAGTTCCAAGTTTCTGCTATACTTGTAGAGCCATTTAAAGGTAACATTTATCCAAAGAATATGAAAACATTAATTCAAAAAGAAATATGTACCCCTCTGTTTATTGCAGCATTATTTAAAATAGCCTAATTATGGAAGCAGACCAAGTGTCCATCAACTGATGAATGGATAAAGATGTCATACACACACACACACACACACACACACACACACACACACAATGGAATGGAATGTAACTCAGTCATAAAAAAAGAATGATGCTTTCTCCTTTGCAACAACATAGCTGGATCTAGAGAGCATAATGCTGACTGAAATAAGTCAGCCAGAGAAAGATAAATACCATATGACTTCACTCACATGTGGAATTTAAGAAACAAAACAAAGGAAAAAGGAGAAAAAAAGAAAAACAGACTCATAACTATAGAGAAAACTGATGGTTACCAGAGGAGAAGTTGGTAGGGGGATGGGTGAAATAGGTGAAAGGGGTTAAGAGTACACTTATCTTGATGAACACTGGGTAATGCATAGAATTGTTGAGACACCAGGGCACCTGGGTGGCTCAGTTGGTTAAGTGTCTGACTTTGGCTTTGGTAGTGATCTCACAGTTCATGAGTTCAAGCCCCATAACAGGCTCTGTGCTGATGGTTCAGAGCTTGGAGCCTGCTTCGGATTCTGTGTCTCCCTCTCTCTCTGCCTATCCCCTACTCACTCTCAGTCTCTCTCTCAAAAATAAACATTAAAAAAATTTAAAAAAAGAATTGTTAAGTCACTCTATTGTACACTTGAAACTAACATAACACTGTTTGTTAACTATGCTAGAATTAACATTAAAAAAAAAAAAAAGAAAACTTGCCCAAGTGGTAAGTGCCTCTCTGCTGCATGCTATTATCCTGGGAGGGCAGCACCTTTTATCTACTGGCCCTGCTGTTGCCTAGAGCTGGGTCTTCAATCTGTTTAGTCTCAGGAGCTCTTTACATATAAAAATTAATGAGATTCACAAAGATATTTATTTACGTGAGTTATATCTATTGTTACTTATCATATTAGAAACCAAAACACAAAATTTTACAGATATTAATTTAATTCATTTAAAAATAGTAATAAAACCCATTATATGACATAAATAATTGTATGAAAATATATTTTCCTAACAAAGAAAATAGTGTATTTATCTTTTCATCTATCAAAGGACACATTATTTGTTATATGAACATCCTTATGCAAATTTTTGTGTTGCCTTATGTTTTTAATTCCTTTGGGTAAATACCAAGAAGACCAATTACTGGATCTTATGGGAAGAAATGTTTGGTTTTGGGGACAACTGGGTGGCTCATTTGGTTAAGCATCTGACTCTTGATTTTGGCTCAGGTCATGATCTCATGGTTTGTGGTTTCGAGCCCACATTGCACTCTGCAATGATAGCCCAGAGCCTGCTTGGGATTGTCTCTCTACCTCTCTCTCTATCCCTCTCCCACTCTTTTTCTTTCTCTTTCACAAAATAAATAAATAAACTTTAAAAAAAAGAATATTTTTAGTTTTGTAACAAACTGGCAAAATGTCTTCTAGAGTGGCTGTGCCATTTTGTAGAGAATTGGTATAATTTCTTCCTTAAATGCTTGGATAGAATTCATGAGTGAACCCATCTAGGCCTAGTGCTTTCTGTTTTGGAAGGCTGTTAATTATTGATTATTTTTTTTAATAGTTAGAGGCTTAATCAGATTTTCTACTTCTTGTGTGAATTTTAGCAGATTGTGTCTGTCAAGGATTGGTCCATTTCATTTAGGGTATCACATTTGTGGGCATTCATTTAGGGTATCAAATTTGTGGGCAGTGGATTATTCATAATATTTCTTTTAATGTTTATGAGATATGTAGCAACACTGCCCCTTTAATTTCTATTACCAGTAATTTGTATCCTCTTTCTTTCTTAGTCTTGCTGAAAGCTTATTGATTTTACTGATCTTTTCGAATAATCAGCTTTCGGTTTCATTGATTTTGTTTTCTATTTATTTCCTATTTTCTATTTCACTCCTTCATTCTAACTCTTCTTGTTTCTTTTCTTCTGCTTATTTTGGATTTAATTTGCTCTTCTTTTTCTAGTTTGCCAAGGTAGAAGCTTAGATTATTGATTTCAGATACTTTTTATTTTCCATCATGCATTCAATGCTATAAATGTCCTCCAAAAACTGCTTTCTCTGCAACTCTCAAATTTTGTGTTTTCATTTTCATTTAGTTTATTTTTTTTATTTTACTTGAGAATTCTTCTTTCATGCATGCATGTATTATTTAGAAGTGTGTTGTTTAAGGGTTTCTGAGTGGCTCAGTCAATTAAGCATTCTACTTTTGATCTCGGCTCAGGTCATGATCTCACATAATCTCACACACTGACTGCACAGAGCCTTCTTCGGATTCTTTCTTTCTCTTTCTCTGCCCCTCACCTACTCAGCCTCACTCTTGCTCTCTCTCAAAATAAATAAACATTAAAAGCATTGGAGCAAGTTTTAACATTATTGATCTTTTCAAAGAAATAACACTTGGTTTTGTTGATTTTATCAATTATTTTCCTGTTTTGAATTTTATTGATTTTTACTCCAATTTTTATTATTTATTTTCTACTGCTTGCTTTTAGTTTTAAGTTGCTCTTCTTTTCGTTTCTTAAGGTGGATGTGTAGAGTGTTAATTTCAAGTTTGTTTATCTTTCCCTAATATGTTCAATTAATCCGATAAATTTTCCCCTACATACAATTTTCATTGCACTACATAAATTATAATAAGAAATTGTTTCCCATTTTCATTTAGTTCAAATATTTTTAAATATCTCTTAAATTTTTTAAAACTCATTTTTTATTTAAGATTGTATATATTTTTTTTAAATTTCCAACTCTTTGGTGAATTTCCAGCTACTTTTCTATAATTGAGTTTTATTTAAATACATAGTGGTATGAGAATAATTTATATGATTTCTATTTTTTAACTTGTTAAAATGTGTTTAATGCCCCCAAATGTAGTCTTTGGGAATCTCCTCTGTAAGTCTGAGAAGAATCCATTCTGTTGTTATTGAATGCAGCAGTGTATAAATTTCAATTAAATCATTTTGATTATGCTTTTCAGGTCATTTATATGCTTACTTATTTTCTGCCTGCTTGACCTAGCAATTACTGTAAGAGAGGTGTTGATGTCCCCAACTGTAATAATGTATTTGTCGATTTCTACTTTCATTCTATCAGTTACTGCCTCAGACAACTTGATGTTTCATTGTCAGGTACATACACATAAAAGGTTTTTATGTCTTTTTGTAACATTGAGCCCTTTTATTATTATGTAATACTTCTTATCCTTGTTAATTTTTCTTGCTCTTAAACCTGCTTTGTCTGAAATTAACACAGTTACTCTGGCTTTATATTGATTACTGTTAACATGGTAGACCTTGAACATTTTCACTTTTAACCTGAGATTTCATATTGTATGTGGATTTCCTAAAACAATGCATAGTTGGATCTTGATTTTTAATGTAACCTGATAGTCTTGGTTTTTAATTGGTATTTTTAGATTATTCATGTTTAAAATTATTATTCAAAAGTTTGAATGAATATCGTGATGTTTGTAATTGTTTTCTATGTGGTGCATTTGTTCTTTGTGTCTTAACTCTTATTTTTATGCCGTCTCTGCTTTAATTTAGCATTTTATATACTTTCACTTTATCTCCTCTCTTTGCATCTCCATATCCTCCTGTTCAATTTTATTTTTATTAGGGTTGCCCTAGAGTTTATAATATGCATTTTTAATTAATTTAAGTCTACCTTCAAGTAACACTCTACTGCTTCATGCATAGTCCAAGCACTCATGAGAGTGTTCACAGCTCCTCCTCACCACATCTGTCCCTTATGACACCATTGTCATTCATGTTACTTACCCATAGTGCCCAGTAATTGTTACCATTATTACTTCAAATAAAGTTGCCTATAAGATGAATTAAGAATAAGAAAAATAAAATATTTTACCTTCATTCTTTATTTAATGGTTTTCCTTTCTTTAAATGTATCCTTGTCTCTGACATACATCATTTTCCTTTGCCTTGGAAAATTTATTTTAACATTTCTTGCATGGAAGTTCTGAAAATTATTTTTTTGAGACTTTTTTTTCTGGTCTGAGAAACTTTATTTCTCCTACACTTTAAGAGGATAGTTTTGATGGATATAGAAGTCTCGCTTGGTGGATTTTAAAATTTATTTTATGACTTTAGCTATTTTACTCCACTCTCTTCTTTCTTTTTTTTTTAATGTTTATTTATTTTTGAGAAAACAAGAGAGAGAGAGAGACAGAGCAGGGCAGGGAAGGGGCAGAGAGAGAAAGAGACACAAAATCCAAAGCAGGCTCCACGCTCCAAGCTGTCAGCTCTTTGCGGGGCAAAAACTCACTTATGCGGTGAGATCATGACCTGAACTGAAGTCTGATGCTTAACCGACTGAGCCACCCAGGCACCCCTCTTCTTTTTTTCATAGTTTCTGATGATAAGGCTGCTGTGATAATTATCCCTGCCATCTTTCACGATTTTCTCCTTGTCACTAGTTTTCTGTGATTTGATTATAATATGCTTAGCAGAATAATTTTTTGGTTTGTTTTTTCTTTGTTTGTCTCTGTATTTCTTCTGTTACTGTTCTCTGAGCTTCCAGGAACTGGGATTTGGTATCTTTAATTAGTTTGGAAGGTTCTGAACCGTTAGTAGTTTACATAATTCTTCATTCTCTCTCTCTTCTTTTTTTAAAAAACATGCTTATTTATTTTGAGAGAGCATGTGTGCACAAGGCAGGACAGGCAGAGAAAGAGAGAGAGAGAAACCCAAGCAGGCTCTGCACTAGCAGCACAGAGTCAGAGGTGGGGCTCAATCCGACAAACTATGAGATCATGACTTGAGCCAAAATCAAAAGTCAGACACTTAACCAACTGAGCCACCCAGGCACCCCTATTTTCCATCTAGTATTCCAATTACAGGCATGTTTTAAATGTGGTATTTCCCCACAATTTTTGGATTTTCTGTTTTTTTATTATTTTCTTCCTTCCTCTTTTCTCCTTCCTTCCTTCCTTCTGTTCTTTCTTTCTCTTTCTTTCTTTCTTTCTTTCTTTCTTTCTTTCTTTCTTTCTTTCTTTCTTTCTTTCTTTCTTTCCATCTTGTATTTCAATTGTGGAAGTTTCTATTGGCCTGTAAACCAGCTCATAACATCTTTTCTTGGTCATATCCAGTCTACTGGATGAATCTATGAAATGAAAGCCTTTCTTCATTTCTGTTTCAAGACTCTCCCTCTCCACCCAGGATCTTGTTACTTTGTTAAAGTTTCCATTTCTCTGCTTCCATTGGCCATCTGTTCTTACATGTTGAATACAGCTTCAAATATATTCATCATAGTTATTTTATAGATTACTTTTTCTGGTAATCCCAATATATATATCATAGCAGGATCTGATTGTAATGCTTGCTTTGTCTCTTCACACTGTGTTTTATTTTCCCACTTGTCATGCCTTGTAATTTTGGTTGTATGACAGATATTTGTATCAGGTAGTGGGAAATATGCTGAGTAGCCTTCAGTACGTGGATCTATATTCATCTGGCTAGCAGTTTGCAGTGTGTTTGATATTTTATGTGCCATAAGCTTTAATACTTTAATTGCCATAGGCTTAAAATTACTCTGGTATTTTTTTTTCTCCCTCTCTCTTCTTAATTCTGGACTACATTAATGCTTCTCTGAGAGAACCTGTGTCTTGCAACCTTTTCAGCAGTAATTTGACGTCACTATACTGGAGCCCTATTGATGTGGTAGTAAAGTGCAAGGGAGGTGAACATTTCCATAATTTTATGACTAATTTCACTCTTTAAGTTGGCCTGTGTCTCTGGACTGGGATGTTCACTAGTGTTTCTCTCTTGGTGTAGCTCTCACCTCTCTGCCCCCTTGGTTCAGACAGGAAGTATACACAGGGATAGAGTGAGAGGAATGTCTTTTCCTCCCCCATCTGGAATAAAGCTGTGGAAAATATTTTTCGCTGGTGAGTAGGCTTTTGTTATGGAGCACACTATGGGCACAGTAACAATAACTACTCTTCCTATTACCCAGCTAAAGCCATGAGAGGCTATTCCCTACATCTTCATTGTAAGAACTTGGTAGGATTTGGTGGGGTTTCTGCATATAAACTGATCAAAGTGTGGCAGCCTCCCAAAGACTCAACCTCCAGCAGTTTCTCACACAGGCTAGTCCACACTCAGTCTCCTTCAGTTCATCAAAGTCAAAATTATCTTTAAGTGGTCCTATAAAGTTATGGCTATAGCAACTTCTGCTCTAGGTAAGGACATATCATGTTTTATTCTCTGGATTCACCTGTCTGGTTATTTGTCTTCAACCCAAGTTTCCTAATGCATCCAACAAAACTAAGGCCTTAACTTTCAGTCTGTTCAGCATTTTTTCTTTTTGTAAGGATGAGAATAAATGCTTTCAATTTCCTTACATGTTGTAGTTGAAACCTGATACTGGTACTTATATTTTTTTTATTACAGCAACTAGACAAACTTCTCAAAGATATTACCTCATAAAAATTATAGTATTATCTTATATTGAAACTGTAATATATCTGGAGCTAGTAGTTTGTGCTATGTCTGATAAGTGTTCATTCTCATTATATTTATCTCAAATGTTTAAAATATCTCAGGGTGACTGTGAGTTCATTGTGGTGCCTCAAGCACTTTAGAAACTGCCGCTCTAATTGGCCTGCTGCACATAATGGTGGACAACAGAAAAGAGTGCATCGGAAATACACATATTCTCAATCACCTAGGCTGTGTGCCAAGAGCACTAACTAGTCACAGAGTCCCATTGGAAGTAAGAGGCCTAGGAAATGTTTTCTGGCAAGATGTAAAGGGATTTGTCTATAGATAGTTACTTAAACCATGATGTAGGTTTAGCTTTCCATGATTTCTATGAAGATAAGATTGGAAAGACTATTCATTAACATTTGTAGAAAATTTAACAATATTTCCTATAACCTGGGATTTTTATCTCAGATAATATAAAAATGCAAAAAGGACCTACAAATAGTCTTTTATTGTTTCTTTTCTCTTATAATCCCATAAGCAGCAGGTGGACCAGTGAAAAAAATATTGCAGAAAAGTAGGTTTGTTTAAAATAAGAAAAAGTATTTCAAACCAATAGAATTTTTTGAAACTGAAACAGCCCATCTAAGAAAGTAGTTGAAGTCTCATGAGAATGTTTAAGCAAAGGCTTGAGTAGAAACAATAATCTCTGAATCTGGTGATTTGAATTATTTCCAACGCAACTTAGATTCCCTCCTTTTTAAAAGCTGGATCTAGGGGCGCCTGGGTGGCTCAGTTGGTTGGGTGTCCGACTTCGGCTCAGGTCATGATCTTGCAGTCCGTGAGTTTGAGCCCCGCGTCAGGCTCTGTGCTGACAGCTCAGAGCCTGGAGCCTGTTTCAGATTCTGTGTCTCCCTCTCTCTCTGACCCTCCCCCATTCACGCTCTGTCTCTCTGTCTCAAAAATAAATAAACGTTAAAAAAATTAAAAAAAAAATAAAAGCTGGATCTATACTCTACTTGAACAACAACAACAACAAAAATTCCCCCAAACCATAATGTAAATAACACAAAATTTTCTTAGCAGAGAAAACCTGTGACTTTGACTTTGAGAGAAAATACAATAACCCTGCTGAGCAGTTATACCAGGTGCTTTTTCTATGTCATATCTTTTACATGTATTACCATATCACTTCCTCCCTAAAACTAATGAGGTAGGTATTGTTGTTGTGCTATTTTACAGGTGAGTAAAAACAGCCATGTAGATAAAAAACATCAATTGAATGTGGTACCAGGGACAAAATGAAGACAATAATATTATTACAAAGTTGTACTTTAAAGGAGTTGAGTGCATTGTGGATGAGGAAGTAGTATAAACATTGGCCGGGATATATAGGAGTTAGCATGGAAGTTTGGGGACAATTAGCTGTCTAAAAGCTTTGGCCATGGTATCCTGAGATTAAAATGCACAGAGAGGTCGAATTATAGAGATCCAATAAAAGCATAAAAAGGAGCTTAAGTTGATGAAATAATTAGTGAAGAGACTTCTACAATGACAAGGGAAATGAAAACATTATTTTGGGAAAATTAGAAACAAAATGAATGAATTTAAGTAAAACTATCAATTAAATATAATAGCTTTGTTAAACATTTATGACAACTGGCTGACAAGTGAAAGTAAAAGAATTATTATTGGATTCCAAGAAAAAAGTGAAAATACAATTATTTTCTGTTCTTTGATGGATGATTTGTCTATTGACACTTTGTATATAGAGAGTAAAATGAAAGGAAAGTAATATTTTAAAAGATACTTTCTGGTTGCAAAATCTGTACAACAAAACTATGCCTCTTTGTACCTTCACAGGTAATTCTGTGATTTTATGGAATAAGAAAAGTTAGCAATTTTATAGCAGCTCAAAAGTTCACCAATCTTATGGACAGTTTGCTAACTGTAATATCAAGAACACTGAGCTTGTCACTTAGTTGAAGTTTCTTCTAAAATATAGTTTATGTAGAGAAACAGCTAAAGAAAATGAAAGAATGATAGGTCATAAAAGTCAAACAGGATAAGAAATAAAATTTTATATGTTACCTCTAGTCAGCCCAAGTAAAAATCAAAGAAAGGAGAAGTGAAGATTGCTTACCATGGCTGAAGAATAGAAACTGTTGGCAGTTTATTCTCAGAATAATTGAAGATTTATGATAAAATATGGCAACCTATGGAAACAGTTTAAAGGGCATGTAAGTTGGTTACTGGTGTTACATGCTTGCATGCGATTGATTCTTTCTATGAAATATGGATATATGTTATATAGGATTATGTATAATATATACATAGGATATATATATTATTTTACATAATGCATACATATATGTACAGATATTATATACATATATAATAATGCATACATATATTATACATAAGAAATACAAACAAATGTAATTGAGAATAAACTAGATAGTTTGGAAGAAAAAAGGAACCATTCATAGAACAGCAAGGAAAATTCAGAGATCACAAACAGTATCCATAGAGAAAGAGAATGAAATAGAAGGTCTAATTTAAGCTATTCAAGAGAAAAGATTTGCTTGCATGGTTTCTCTACCTTGTGAGTGATGAAGCTTATGCACGACCCAAATAATCAGAATGATGTGATGATAGGACACAGTGAAGCAAGTTGTATATTGAAACTAAATAATATACATGACTAGGACTTGGTAGAGATGGGGTCTAAGAGGTAAAATCCTAATAATGAATAGAATTGAGGAAAAACAAAAGCCTACACATAAGAAAGCCTTCCCTGTGTCCACATCTGTCTGCCTGCAGTTGGTTTTAACAGTTGAGTTGAGCTGAGAATTGAGTCCTCAAGAGGAATAAAGTAAACTAGTGCTTGTGTTCTTGTATCTGAGCTGTTGTGAGGGAAGAAAGGTAACTATAGAAGCACTAGAAAATGTTTCTTATGGTAAAATTGGTAAAATTTAATTTGGCGCTGTATTTTTAGGACTTGTTGAAATGCATTATTTGGCTCAAGACTACTAATCAAGTATCAGACCAAGAGTCAACTGGAGCATTGTACCATGCTCAGTATTAATATTAGGGTCTTCAACCTGGTATAGATTTAAAAAATGATAATTATACAGATTAATATGGTATCCTAAACTCATATTTCTTCTTGAATAAAACCTTAAAACATATTCAATAATTATAAATTTTTATATAAGATTATGAAAGATATTGATCTACTTCAAGGTAGCGATCTCTAAATGCGTCTACAACTTACCTGAACAAAAATCATAGAAATTACTGCTTTCTATGGATGTGCAGTTTTGATCAGTTGATTAGTAATATTCTTCTAATATTAAAAATTAGAGTAAAAAATACCTGAGATATTTAGTTGCTATTCATAGTTGATAATTATTGGAGGATAAGAGTGTGCAAGGTACTTGTACATCATTGTCAAAAATATTTTCATAGGATAATTTCGAAGCGTTCATTTTCAATTTTATAATTGATTATAGTTAGATTTGCTGAGGTATAGCAAGCTGTTAAAATATTTTACAAATTTCCTCTGAAAAGAGTGATTAAAAAAATATGAAGAGGGGCACCTGGGTGGCGCAGTCGGTTAAGCTTCCGACTTCAGCCAGGTCACGATCTCGCGGTCCGTGGGTTCGAGCCCCGCATCGGGCTCTGGGCTGATGGCTCAGAGCCTGGAGCCTGCTTCCGATTCTGTGTCTCCCTCTCTCTCTGCCCTCCCCTGTTCATGCTCTGTCTCTCTCTGTCTCAAAAATAAATAAACGTTAAAAAAATTTAAAAAAAAAAATATGAAGAAACTCCCTTCATTCTACTAGGGGAGTCTGCCCTGGGCAAGCAATCTGATTGAATAATGAGTGAACAATCAAATATGCCAAAGAGAATAAAAATATAGCCTCTCCCAAATATGCAGTGGCCAGTTTTTTATAGAAATAAATATTGTTGCATGGCAGAAAGAAATGAAATAAGGAATAAAATAGAAAAGATAATATAGAAAAATAAAGAAATATATAGATATTAAAAAAATTATAATTGTGCACATGAATATGTATCACAGATGTAGGAGCAGAGAGTCAGGGAGTCATTGTACGTATTATTTCTTAATATATGAAAAGTACAGGTATAAATGGGGAAGTCTGACACAGAAGACTAGTATTTGGTCTACAGATCACATTCTAGAGTAACAGGGATTTTCTCAGATTCATCCCAGAGAAGGAAATATATCTTTCCTGGAGTCAAAATGGTAAATTTGTGTCTCTGGTGGCAGAGTGAAGAGCAGATCAACTTTAGGTATTTTATTTTCAGTGTGTGATCTTATAATGAGGATGATACTCCATGAAATACTATTCTTTTACTAGGAGAATGGGAAAGCAGGAATGAGATGGGAGGGAAGAAGACACATATCCTGTCTGCCCAATCCCAAAACTATAAAAGTGGTAAAATATATATCATTGTTCTATTCAGCTGTGCAACAGTAAAAACAGTTTTATTTTTATCATGATGGAAAGGAAATTATAAGAATGGAGAGACCTACCATTATTTACCAAACAAGATCGCACCTTTAATCTCCATTTCTGTATTGTGACAAGGAGAGTTGATTTTATGTTGCACCTCACACATTCACTCTATAAATATATTTTACCAAGGGAACGTTTTACTGTTTTTACTACTGTTCTTCATCCACTATAATTCTTAAAAATAGAACTCAATAAACAAAAAATGAATAATTCAATTAAAAATGAGCAGAAGACACAAATAGACATATTTCCAAAGAAGACATACAGATGGCCAACAGACACATGAAAAGATGCTCCACATCACTGATCATAAGGGAAATACAAATGAAAATTACAATGAAATATCACGTCACATCTGTCAGAATGGCTAAAATCAACAACACAAGAAACCACATGTATTGGCAAGTATGTGGAGAAAGGGGATCCCTATTGCACTGTTGGTGGGAATGCAAACCGGTACAGCAACTCTGGAAGGCAGTATGGAGGTTCCTCAAAAAGTGAAAAATAGAACTACCCTACAGTCCAGTACTTCCACTACTAGGTAAATTTACCCCAAGAAAAAAAATTATTAATGCAAAGGGATACATACCCTTCCCCACAATATTTATTAACAGCATTATATACAATAGCCAAATTATGGAAAACAGCCCAAATGTCCATCAACTGATAAATGGATAAATATATATATATATATATATATATATATATATACATATATATGTATATTTATATATTTTTTTCATTCTATAATAATGTAATTTTACTTGGCCATAAAAAAGAATGATATTTTGCCACTTGGAATGACATGGATGGAAACAGAGAGTATTATGGTAAAAGAAATAAGTCAGAGAAAGACAAATACCATGTGAAATTATTTGTCATTATATTCTTTGACATTATTTAACTCACATGTGGAATTTAAGAAACAAAACAAATAAGAAAAGGGGAGAAAGAGAGAGAGATAAACCAACAAACAGATTCTTAACTACATATAAAAAATTGATGGTTATGAGAGGGGATGGGTTAAATAGGTGATTGGGATTTAAAAGTATGCTTATATGATGAGCATTGGGTGTTGTATGGAAGTATTGAATCATTATATTGTATACCTGAAATGAGTATCCCACTGCATATTAACTAACTGGATTTTAAGTAAAACCTTAAAAATATACATGAATGAAAAAGAGAAAATTTATTTTATTTTATTTTTTCAGAAAATTTATTTTTTTAAGGAACAAATAAATCAGAGAATTTGCTGGAATAATCTGGGATAATGAGAATTATGTCCATTTATTGGATTTTTTTGTACTTTCCATTCCATGAAATATAAGTATATTAAGCTTAGCCTTATATATTTTGTATTATATATTAATTTCCCCGTTTGTGTAAAGAACAGAATACTCAAATCCTGTGTTAGAAGTTATATTATTGTATCATATGCTCCAGTACATATGATATCCCTAGATATAAACAGGAAAAGAAAAAGGTCTTTCTGGATTGTATTGCTGTGATTTGAATACTGGATAGGGAAAGAATGTAAGGGGCATGGGAAGCTATCACAAAACCATACTATTAGGTTACAATACATGTAATATACATAAGAATATCACTTTTTACAAATATACATGTAAGTTATCTTCAGTTGTTTTTCTAATAAGCCCCCAAAATGTTTTGAGCTCTCTATTTCTACAAGCATAGCATTTCTTCCTGCCAAAATATATGTGGAACACATACGCACATAGACTGTATGTGTTTCACAACATATAAAACACACACACATACAGAAAATCATCAATGTGTGCTTTCTATTTTGCTTTTTAGAGTACCTTTCTAAAAAAATCATGTATATCTAAGGCATCCACTTATTAGAGAAGTTAAGAAGTGTTTCTGATTTCTGTACTCCTCTTTACAGTAGATGTACCTACCTTTTCTTTGGCATTACGTGGTGCCATTTGACCTCCGATACACTAAAATCCCCTGGACTCCATGGAAATCAGGAAGTCTGTCTCAATGGCAACATCTTCAATGTTTACACTAGGGCTATAAAGCAGAGCAGCCAGGTAACTTTAAAAATGTAGGTGTTTCCCTCACTAAGGGAAGCTTAGAGCAGTGTCTTCTGGGGCTTCTCGCGGAATGTAGATAGGCAGTGGGTGTATAGGTGACACATGATAAATCCAGTCCGACTTTCCTATATCCCCAAACTTTTTGTTTCCCTCCCCCTTATCACACTATGGAAATTTTTGCATCTCAGCACATTAAATATAAGCCACCACTAAGTGAAGTTAGGTTCAGTCTACTAATATTAAAGCTACCTCTAACTATTCAAGTTATCTTTAACTGCAAGAGCTAAATTAATTACACATATAAATATAACCCCATCCGGTATTATATCCTCTACTATTTGAACCTTAGAATTCATCTCACACAAGTTCCCAGATTTCTTTTTTTTTTTAATTTTTTTTAACATTTATTCATTTTTGAGAGACAGGGTGTGAGCAGGGGAGGGGCAGAGAGAGAGAGGGAGACACAGAATCTGAAGCAAGCTCCAGGGCCAAGCTGTTAGCACAGGGCCTGATGCGGGGCTCAAACTCGCGAACCGTGAGATCATGACCTGAGCCAAAGTAGGACGCTTAACCGAATGAGCCACCCAGGTGCCCCGTAAGTCCCCAGATTTCTAATGATAAATGTTAGCAAAGCCTTACAATTCTTTTGCTATGTTTTCTTCCTCTCCTCCTCCTTCCTCCTCCTCCTCCTCCTCCTCCTCCTCCTCCTCCTCCTCCTCCTCTTCTTCTCCTCCTCCTCATCCTCCTCCTCCTCCTCCTCCTCCTCCTCCTCCTCCTCCTCCTCCTCCTCTTCCTTCTTCTTCTTCTTCTTCCTGCATTATTGTGTGTACCTCTATGTCTGGTGTCTGTTGAAATTTGATCCTAGTTAAAAGCTAATGGCAAACAGGGAAAGGAAGTTTAGGGTGGTTCTTGAGGAAAATTAATTCCCTGTTCAATAACCAAACCTAGATGAAATTATCAAAGAGTTTTCAAGTAAAGAAAGTTTGCTGTTAAGGTCCAGTTTCAACCAAACCAACTTCCAAATCACATCACTAAGGGTCAATTTCCTGGAACCACTCCTGGTATTGTTTCAGAATCAGTCATGATTCGATAAAGAGAAAGGAGCTACTTAATAATTTGAGCAAGAAATTTTTAATGTAAATAATTATTAAATAAACTAGGGAATAGTAATAGTGTGAGATTCCCTAATAAGTAGGGAGAAGTCTGAATAACATTTAGGAATGACAGGTATAAAAGTTACCGTGCCCCATAGAGCTGAGATAGAACACTCCAAGGAAGAGTATCTCCCCTTCAAGCCTGAGATCCAACTGTGATTGGAGAGAGTGAGGCTGTGGTTTACTGGACGTGAAAAAGCTACTGAGGTGCCATGCAAGCATAACTTTACAGGAATGTGCCCATGCTGTAGCACTTGAGTGATAGAGAAGCTGCATTTGCCGAAGTTGTATGTATGGCAAGAACCTGGTACTGCAGAATCCAGCTGTGCTGTTGGAACCATATTCTAGGGCAGCCATGCACAGTGAAGAAGCATAGCAGGAGAATACCGAAACTAGGAAGGGAAGACACTTCCTGCTCTGAAGTCCTAGTAGTGACTTCTAATGTGAAAACTGAACATCCTGCCATATGGCAAAGGAGAAATGCTAACAGAACCTATTTTATTAGTATAGAGAAAGCAATGAAGGGTGGACTCGGGGATGAGAGGCAATACATTGAAAATTGGCACAGTTTATATTATCATAATTAATTTTTAAAAAGAATTAGAGACTTAGCTTTTCGTTATTGCCCCTGTTACCCCAATAATAGTGATTTCATGCTCAGGAAGGACAAATTAATTATAGAAAAAAAGAATTACATTTTATATTCACATGTAAGTTTTAGTGTGATAAATAAAAGGAAAAAGTACCTTGTTGACTAAATATACATGCTAGCTCTGACTTTGCAGCTAGATTAAGCCAAGGGCCATATCTTACGTGGTCAACTCAGATTACATATTTTAATGTGGACTCAGGAAAGGATTCCACTTTTGTGTTTATGGTGTGCTGGAGTATATTTTCCAATCTTTTATTTATGATGAATGACATTTGAATGTGGCTGAACGGAGCTGGCCTACACTTTCTGAAATTTTAAAGCAATGGTTCAACAACATTTAGGGGAACAATTTCCTTCTAATTTTATAGCTATATGGAAACAAGAGAAATAATATTTTCTCTTCCCTCTGTACACTTGTGGCAGAACTGGTCTCAAAGAACTTGCATTAATACTATTGTTTTGTAGTTTTTGTTGATTTGGATAGTTTACTATGAGCTATCTATAGAGCTTCTTAGGAGCTTTAACAAACATGTCGCAGTTGGGCATGCTAACCGTATAACTTACCCTAATATGACACCTGTTCACCTTCTTGTTAAAAATTTATAAGCTGATTTCCTATTATGATTTTCTGTATGTTCAATTTTCAGAATAATTAAAACCTAGGGGCTCCAGAGTGGTTCAGTCAGTTAAGTGTCTAACTTTGGCTCAGGTCATGATCTCACGGCTTGTGGGTTCAGGCCCCGTGTCAGGCTCTGTGCTGACACGTCAGAGCCTTGAACCTGCTTCAGATTTTGTGTCTCCCTCTCTCTGACCCTCCCCCGCTCGTGCTCTGTCTCTCTCTCTCTCTCTCTCAAAAATAAACATTACAATTTTTTAAAAGAATAAAGACTGTTTCTTCTTTCAAAATTTTTATTTAAATTTCAGTTAATATACAGTGGGATATGAGTTTCATGTGTACAATATAGCAATTCAATACTTCCATATAACACCTGGTACTCATCACAAGTACTCTCCTTAATCCCAATCACCTACTTAACCCATCCCTCTATCTACCTCCCCTCTGGTAATCATGAGTTGTTCTCTAAAGTTAAGAGTCTGTTTCTTGGTTTCTCTCTCTCTCTCTCTCCTTTCTCTTTGCTCATTTGTTTTGTTTCTTAAATTCCACATGTGAGTGAAATTATATGGTATTTATCTTTCTCTGACTTATTTAACTTAGCATAATACTCTCATGACAGTTTCATGGCAAAATTTCATTTTTATGGTCAATTAATAATCCATTATATATATTTAAGATATATATCTATTATATATATACATATATAATAGACATATATCTAGATTATATATATATAATATATTATATATATTATATATAGATTTAGATTATATAGATTACATAGATTTAGATTATATATATATATATATTTAAGATATATATAATGGAATATTAATTGACATAAAATGAATTATATTATATTATATTATATTATATTATATTATATTATATTATATTATATATGTTATACCTCTTATCCATTTTTCAGTTGATGGGCACTTGGGCTGTTTCCATAATTTGGCTATTATAGATAATACTGTTCTAAACACCCGGGGGCATGTATCCCTTTAAATTAGTAATTTTGTATTCTTTGGGTAAATACATAGATTATATTGTATTGTAAATACTTAGGTTGGATTGTAGGGTAGTTCTATTTTTCATTTTTTAAGGAACCTTTATACTGTTCTCCAGAATGGCTGTACCAGTTTGCATTCCCACCAATAGTGCAAGAGAGCTCCCCTTTCTCCACATTCTCGTCAACACATGTGGTTTCTTGTGTTGTTGATTTCAGCCATTCTCACAGGTGTGAGGTGACATTTCATTGTAGCTTTCATTGTGTGTCCCTTATGATCAGTGATGTGGAGTATCTTTTCATGTGTCTGTTGGCCATTTGTATGTCTTCTGTGGAAATATGTCTATTTGTGTCTTCTGCCCATTTTTAAGCTGGATTATTAATTTTTGAGGTGTTGAGTTTTATAATTTTTATAGATTTTTGATACTAAGCCTTTATCAGATATGTCATTTGCAAATATTTTCTCACATTCCTTAAGTTGCCTTTTAGTTTTGTTGATTGTTTCCTTCAATGTGCAGAAGCTTTTAGTTAGTTAGTTTGTTTGTTTGCTTCTTTTGGATGAAGTCCCATTAGTTTATTTTTACTTTGGTTCCCTTCCTCAGTAGACATATCTAGTAAAAAGTTGCTATAGCTGATGTCAAAGAGGTTACTGCCTGTGTTCTCCTCTGAGATCTTGATGTTTCCCGTCTCACATTTAGGTCTTTCACCCATTTTGAATTATTTTTGTGTATGGTATAAGAAAGTGGTCCAGTTTCATTCTTTTGCATGTTACTGTCCAGGTTTCCCAAACACTGTGTCTTGAGGAGACTTTTTCCCATTGGATACTCTTTCCTGATTTGTCAAAGACTAATTGATCATATAGCTGTGGGATCATTTCTGGGTTTTCTGTTCTGTTCTATTGATCTGTGTGTCTGTTTTTGTGCCAGAACCATATTGTCTTGATTACTACAGCTTTGTAATAGAACTTGAAGTCTAGATTTGTGATACCACCAGCTTTACTTATCTTGTGATGCCATTTGGAAACTTTTGTGGTTCCATACAAATTTTAGGATTGTCTATTCTAATTATGTGAAAAATGCTATGGGTATTTTAATAGAGATTGCATTAAATGTGTAGATTGATTTGGGTAGTGTAGACATTTTATAATATTGGTTCTTCCAATCCATGGGCATGGAATGTCTTTCCATGTGTTTGTATCATTTTCAAGTTTTTTCAGCAGTGTTTTATACTTTTCAGAGTACAGATCTTTCAACTCTTTGGTTAAGTTTATTACTAGGTATCTTACTCATTTTGGTGCAATTGTAAATGGTATTTTTTTCTTAATGTCTCTTTCTGTTGTTCACTATTGGTGTATAGAAATGCAGCAGATTTCTGTGTGTTGATTTTGCTTCTAATCCAATCATGCCTCTTATTTTGTTTGATTCTGCCTTTTATTCACCTAACTTTTTCTTTTAATTTTTCCCGTTCTATTTTTTTCTCTAGACTAGCAGGAGACTTACTTTTCATATTTTTATATCATATTGAATGGAACAGTTTTATCCTCCTTTTAAGTATCGTTCTAGTCATTTCATGGGCTTTCAGAAAATACTGCTTCAGCAATCTCTTTATGACATAGCTTGACACTTTTAATGATGCCAGTGCCACACTTCACTAAATTATCCCTCTCTTGTCCTTATATGCAGAGAATGTCTATGAACACTGACAAGCTAACTTCCAATTTGTCCTAGCTAATAACTAACATTGTTAGACCTCAGAATAAATACTTTGTAATGTGTATTTGAAGAATGCTCCAAAGACCTTACTAATTATATAAAAACTGCATGTGACAATTAAAATTATTATAACAATCCCCATTAATAACACCATCCATAAAGTGATATTTTGTGGAGATGAACTAAAAAACATAGCCCTTAAAACATCTCTGATAATAAAGGGATATCTGAGCTTTGGTGTTCCAAAACAATAAAGGCTACTTAGAATATCCACTGGTATAATAGCACCCCTCTTCTTTGTGTTAATATTATATATACCAGGTAAATCTTACTAAACATTGATCTTCTAGTCCATCCCCAAAACAAAAACAAACACACAAAAAATAGATAAACCAAACAACCTGATGGACTTGGAAAAGAAACAGAAAACCTATAAGATTTGGCATAATTGGTACATAACTTTCCTAAATGATTCTGAAAAATCACAGACATTGAAAATTCCTTCTTATAGTTGTATTAGTTGTCTTTTGTTATAGAATGTTAACCATATCTTTGAAATTTTTTGATTGATTGCACATGCTGTTATACATCTCAAGCATGCTGCCTTAGAGTCACATTATTAATATGTAATTGGGTGACTGTATACAACTTATATATATTGCATATAACTTCACAGGTTTTAAACATATATTTTTTACAAATAAATGTAGTAATATAAACTGTGCAACAAATTAAGAAAAAACTGTATATCTCAGTAGCTAAATATTAATTAACTCATAAATAACTTCTGAGGAATTTTTTACATTAAAAAATAATGTTATTTAAATTTTTTTTACATCTTTCTTAATCAAAAATCTTAAAAACATGCTGAATTTTAGTATAAATTCAGATTGATTCTAGTAGAAATATGTTGTTACAAACTTTTTCTCCAAAAAAACTCTCAATAGACAAAAAAATTATAAAGTATAAAAAATGAAGTACATAATTTAGCAGTTTATATTTATAAATTAAAAAACCAACTGGGGCCTGGGTGACTCGGTTGAGCTTCCGACTTTGCTTAGGTCATGATCTCATGGTTAATGAGTTCGAGACCCATGTTGGGCTCTGTGCTGACAGCTCAGAGCCTGGAGCCTGCTTCGGATTCTGTGTCCCCCTCTCTCTGCCCTTCCCCTGCTCTCACTCTGTCTCTCTTTCTCTCAAAAGTAAAATAAACGTTAATTTTTTTTAATTACTGAACTGTATCTTTATGAAGCTAAGTTTCCTGTAAAAAAAGTACAAACTTTGTAAGAAGAAAATGTTATATTTAGTGAACTATGAAGAGCTATGATAAGTACCTGTCATATATTGATTTAGTTCATTTCTTTCAACTATGAATTTAGGATAATGAGATCATAGAATTTAATGTGTGCTGAAATCACACTTTGCTTTATATAACTGGGTAGGTAGAGTTGAATTGAGGCCAATCTCAACCAACTTTGTGCTCCAGCCACTATACATTTAGGTATAATTTGAGGCAATGTAATTTTTAAAAACAACGTTGATAATATTTAATGCAATTTAAAAGAAACTGAACTCCTAAAATTTACTATGTTTATGCACCAATATGTTAGTTTATAGCCTCCACTGAATAGAGCAATGATCTGTCAAGGATGCCATCAATAATGGATAAAAATAATCTTTCCATAAAGGAAAATAAAATAACTTTCCTATTCTTAACTTCATTTGCATATATATATGATGGATAGAGTTTCTTTAGTTTCTTTTTTATTTATGGATGAAGTGGTATCTATTCACACTAGGTACTATTTTGCTATCAAGTATGAGGAGAATTGATCTATGGCAATTAATTATTTCCTAATGTAAGTTTCCCTTACCAATTACTGAGAATGGAATCACATGGATATGTGGACTATGTATTAGATTTTTGCACTACCAAATGCCATGATAATAACCAAAGTGGCATATGAATAAAGAGCTGTGTCCACATTGAAAATAGTATCTTTCGCCATTAAATGTTTCAAGGAATTTTTAAATTTTTTTATTAGTTTTCTTTATTTTTGAGAGGCAGAGGGAGACCGAGCACTTGTGGGGGAGAGTCAGAGAGAGAGGGAGACACAGAATCTGAAGCAGGCTCCAGGCTCTGAGCTGTCAGCACAGAGCACAATGCAAGGTCCAACCTCACGAACTGTGAGAACATGACATGAACTGAAGTCTGACACTCAACCGACTGAGCCACCCAGGCTCCCCTCAAGGAATTTTTAAATATCCAACAAAGGCTGTTTTATTGAAGAGTGAAAGCAAAAATTTAAGAATGACACCTTGTATCTGCTATACATGCTCTATCCCTCAAGAGAGGGAAGGAGAATATAATTAAAGTGAAACCCTTGACAATGGGCTCCTTATTAGGCCGGAGACATTGAGAAGTATCAAGAAAGATTTAACCCTACTTTTTTACCTTGTGGACCAGCAGAGTTTGTATCCTTGTTTTCAAATTGAACAACATAAAGGTTATCTTCATGATGTGGGTGTTTAAATTAAGAGTTGATTTTGCTTCTGGAATTGTGGGCACATTACAGAGTGAATGGAGCATGGCTTCTTAACTGGCCATTGATCTACACATACAACAGTCCATACACACCTTGATTTTGTTCTAATCGGTTTCCTTTCCTTTTCCAACTCAGTGCTCTCAGATTCAGGTGCTTAACACTGAGGGCTTGTTTGTTACTTATTTCTGTGGTTTGAACTTAGGAATTCTCCCTGCAAAATTTGAAAATTGAGCCCATAACAACCTTTAACTTTAGAAGACTATAAGAATGGGCATGATAAACATACCACATTTCAAGAGATAGCAGTCACCCTGATGATTGAGAAATAGATACAATGTTAGAATCATGGTATTATAGGGATGGCTGTCTGGGTCAGCCTGCAACTCTTGATCTTGGGGTTATGAGTTTGAGCCCCATGTTGTGTGTAGAGATTACTAAAAACAAAACAAAACAAAAAGAAACCTTCAATTTCATAAACCAAAAAAAGTATAGAAGAACAAAAAACATAATAGCAATGATAAAAGCAAGGCAATTAATCTTCTGATGTAAGTATTATCAAAAATTCAATCCAATAAAAAGGTCTTAAAAAGCAAATAAGAAAATCTAAGGTGAACTTCTGACAAAAGAAAATCAATTTATAAAAAGACTGAATTAACAGTTCTTGATAAATATGACCAAAACACACTATAATATATTCAATAATGTTTATTTTATGAATGTGAATAACCCCTATGAAAATTTGGAGCCTAAGAATGAGGATATGAAGAACAGATTAAAAGGTGAAATTTCATTTTTATTATTTTTCTCTTCTGAACTGTTAACTTAAAAATAAAAATTCTCTAAGAGAGCCTATTTGGATTGGTAAATTGTGGTAAGCTTTGGTTGATCTGAATTGAAGGGACTTTAGGATTTCAAATGCAAAATCTGTGGCTTTAATATTATAGAAATTTTATTAAATGAAAAATAGACAGATTATGCACTATGAGGTATTTATCCAAAGGATACAAAAATGCTGATTCAAAGGGGCACATGCACCCCAATGTTTATAGCAGCACTATCAACAATACCCAAATTATGGAAAGAGCCCAAATGTCCATCAACTGATGGATGGATAAAGAAGATGCAGTTTATATATACAACAGAATACTACCCGGGGGTGAAAAAGAATGAAACCTTGCCATTTGCAACAACATGGATGGAACCAGAGGGTATTATCCTAAGCAAAATAAGTCAATCAGAGAAAAACAAATGTCATATGATTTCACTTATATGTGGAATTTGAGAAATACAACCAAAAACATAGGAAAAGGGAAGGAAAAATAAGATAACAACAGAGAGGGAGACAAACCATAAGACACTCTTAAATACAGAGAACAAACTGGGGGTTGCTGGAAGGGAGGTGGGGGAGATGGGTTAAATGGGTGATAGGCATTAAGGAAGACACTTTTTGGGAGCGCCTGGGTGGCTTAGTCAGTTAAGCATACAACTTCCGCTCAGGTCATAATCACTCAGATCATGAACTGACTGTTCTTGAGTTTATCCCCCCATCAGGCTCTGTGCTGACAGCTCGAGTCTGGAGCCTGCTTCAGATTCTGTGTCTCCCTCTGTCTCTAACCACCAACCCCCCGCTTGTACTTTGTCTCTCTCTCTCTCTCTCAAAAATAAATAATAAACAATTTCTTTTTTTTTTAAAAAAGGGCACTTGTTGGGATGTGCCCTGGATGTCATATGTAAGAGATGGATCACTGGGTTCTACTCCTGAAGCCAAGCCTACACTGTATGTTAAGTAACTTGAATTTAAATACAAAAATAAAAATAAAATAGGTAAATTATGTATTTTAATATATTTTTATTAATAAATTCACTAATTTTTAAGGAAATTTTTTTCAAACACAAGTTTTGTTAGTGCAGAGTAGGGGTTGGCAGTTTTCTTTCTATAATAGGCCTGATAGTAAATATTTAGCTTTTGTGGATCAGATGGTTTTTGTGGCGACTACTCAAATCTGTAGTAAGTGGCTAAAAAGCAGACATAGACAATAGTGAACCAATGAGTACTGTTGTGCTCCAATAAAATTTTATTTTCTAAAACAGGCTGAAGCCTGAATTGTCAGTAGACTATAGATCACCCAAACAATGATGTAAACAGTAATTTAGTTATACCTATTTTTTTCTTTAATATTTTTGTTTTGTGTTATTATGTGGATAGGAATAAGGATGCCAAGACAGAGTGATACCAAAATAGGTACACAGAAATTAGCACCTGGGATTCCTTTGTCTAGAAACCCACGCAAATATCTCCTTCCATTGACTAAGTGAAAAAATCCTATCTCTTCAATATTTCTAAAATTGCTTTTGTTTTTCACGTTCTCATGATCTTACATATATACATTCTATCTGTTTTACCCCATGTAAACAAATAAATGTCAACCCTCTCACTGCGTTCTCAGTAAACCAACAGTCAGGTGATTTTAAATGCCTCCTTTTGTCATATGCCTTTGTTTTTCCCTTTTCCTGTATCTGTTTTCCAAACTGTTGCCCTCTCATTGAACTCCTTATAATACAAATATAAAAATAGCAGCCCTTGGTCCAATTTACCCAAAGACTGGATATCGAAGTATTTGTCCTTAAAGCATTTATCAAAAATCTTTCTGGGACAGAGGAACACAATTCATGAATATTTGAATGTTTCCACAACCTTGATTGGCAGAGATGAAAAGATACATAGATTAATAGATGATAGATAAATGGTTAGATAGATAGATAAATACATGTAGAATGCTTTAGTTGATATTAAAATGTTTGCAAACACTTCCTTGAGAACCATTATACCAATGAAATAAGAAATACCTTCTCTTTTGCCTGTTTAAACACTACAAATCAAAATTGTACACAGTATGAGTGGCTAGTGTTTTACGTTTGCAATTAAATTGCCTTTGAAGGCATGATATCACATGATAGAAAATAAACCTAATCCAATTGTGTTGACATTTTTCTATTTCTACTTAGTCAGACTTGACATTTTGGGAGAATGATTAAGTCTTATGCAGCATTATCTGTGTATACCTCAATAATCCTTAGGGGGGAGAGTGGGGGTGTGATTGTAAAAAGGGAATCCACTCTGAGTGTACTTTGAATTTTTTATTTTAAATATTAATTTATTTAGTGCCAGGGAACTAACTAATGTTATAGCTTGGAATAGAATTTCTGAATGTTTATTATTTTTTGAAATTTATATTATGTCATTTCCCTATTATGTGTCATGATACTACATAATATATAATAACAATGATAATATATGCATTTTTCTTTAAAGAAGATATATTTCTCAGTAAGTCTTATTTAGGTATGTGTGAGTTACATACTTAAATTTTCTTTTGTAACCAAACCTTCCAGAGGTTTTAGCTCTAATCACGAAAGTTGGAATAAGTATCTTAAAGGAACTGACAAGTAGATTAAGAGAAAGCTGATAAACAGCAAGAATATATTTTGTGGGATGTATTTTCACTTTGGTGGTAAAAGGATAGCATTTTTATTGATTTTTTTAATGTTTTTATTTATTTTTGAGACAGAGACAGAGCATGAGCAGGGGAGGGGCAGAGAGAGAGGGAGACACAGAATCTGAAGCAGGCTCCAGGCTCTGAGCTGTCAGCACAGAGCCCCACACAGGGCTCAAATTCCCAGACTGTGAGATCATGACCTGAGCTGAAGTTGGACGTTTAACCGACTGAGCCACCCAGGCACCCCACATTTTTTTTGATTTTCAGAAGATATAACTAACTAATGAGAGATCATCTAAACAAAAAAGTATAAATGAAAAACTTTATGGTTAAATATGTATATAGAAAAATACAAAGGAACTGGATGTACAACTTTAAAGCAAGTAAAAAATGAAAATACATTTTTGTTTCTAAAAGAATTGATAATAAAATAAATGATCATTGAATTCTTGTGCAAAGGAACAGAAAAGAAACTGTTCCTTGCATTGTACATTTACCTTTTTCATTTTATGTTCTCAAACTACTATACAGAGTTTATATTGCTAAAATTATTGGGAAGGTAAACTCATTTAAATTATTTTTAAAATAAAGTTGATCACATTAAAAACTAAGATACTTACAGCAATATATTTTAATTATAAACATTTTTAGGGCACATTTCATGTAAAAGCAAGAAACATCTGTTATTTAGTTCAGCAGGCAATTGAAAATGAACTATACATATTGCAACTGATGATTTTACATTTATAATTTCCTATAAAAGTAATTTTTGTGTACTCTAATCTTTATGTTACCATTCATACATGAGATGGTTTAAAATGAATTCATTTTGTTCATTTTGTTTCATGACACTGAGATGTTGGGAATGAAGTTTTTGCATGAAACTCCAGGGAAAAGCTATACTCAACTGAAGTCAATTTCCCATGGAAGCAATGGTGTCCTATCCAAGAACAGAAGTAATTCAAAATTGCCATACAACCTCTGTAGATCCTGGGTACTGAGCAGCGACCTTTATCCAAACTCACTAAGGCAGATCATTTCCTTTTTTCTTTCTTCCTTTTTTTTTTTTTTTTTGATATTGTTATTTATTTTTGAGACAGAGACAGAGACAGAGCAGGAGCAGAGGAAGAGCAGAGAGATGGAGATGTGAGCTGTCAGCACAGAGCATGACCAAGGGCTCAAACTCACCAACCATGAGAACATGACCTGAGTCAAAGTCTGACGCTCAACAGACTGAGCCACCCAGGCACCCCAAAACAGATGATTTTTAAACAGAGACTTGTCGGCACCCCCAAACACAAGATTGTTACCCACTAAAAATTTATTATCTTTATAAAATATTTATTGTCAGATTTATTCTCTTTATAAAAAGAACAAAAAGGGAGTGGAGTCCCTCCTAGGCAACATAACCGTGATAGACCCAGCAAGCCATAGCCTAGTTGTGAATGCTTGTCATGGATGGGCCGTCTTCAAAAAAGTTCCTTTCCCTCTTCTGTTGTGTCATCCTCCCTCACATATCTTGCCATAATCTGTTTCTCGTAATTAAAATTTACAACCAAACTTTATTATAATTTTTATATAACCTTTTCCCCTTAAATTCTATCCAATTGTTCATGTACTCAAAATTATAAATAAAAGTAATGGTTCATTTTATTATCAGATGAGTTAACATAATAAACTATTTAATATCTTTATATGGAAAACATTTGGCATCTAATTTGGGATTAACTGGAGATTTCTTTGATCAAATATAATCTTTGGCTCTCTGAAGAATTCCATGTAGCTTAATTAACTTTAGGTGTATAATATATGCAAATTAATGTTCCATTATTCAATGAATAAGATATTCATACTAAAGTAGGATCCATTTTTTAAAAAAATTTGAATAGAAATGTTTTCAATCTCATATACATGAAAATTGTTACTGATGAGATGAAAGTGGATTCTATGACAGTGGAAAATAACCCTCTGGGTTCTAGCTGATAATTTACATCTGGAGTTTTTTTTTTTAAATTAATATTCAGAAAATATATTGGTAAATAACTGTTGTAAAAACAATTAGAAATGATGCTTGACACAACTGTTCTATCAGATTACATATCAAACACTATTTGAAAACAAGGATAGCACTATGGAGATATTTATGGAATAATAATAAAAACATCAAGATATGAAAGCACTTTTATATAATTTTAGTACTTCAAATATCCTAAGATACAAAAGCTAATTTATATTTTGAATAAGAAAACTTCAAAAGGAAAAGAAAAGAATCAAAATCAAAATAAAACAAAACAAATAACAAAAAAATTTTAATAGCCCAACCTGCTTATATATCTGTAGCCTGGGGAAATAATAGTATTCCATAAAAGCACTACAAAACAATGGTTCTCATATGTACACACTGCTTGCTATATTACATAACTCTTGTTTATTTTTTTCCTGTAAGTACCTATAAACTGATATACAGAATCTCCAATAGTTTTGCACAGGTATTTGAAAATACAAGCAAATGCCCACACTTACCTGATTTTTCTGCTCTTGCTGGCTTTCAGGACAGAATTATTTGTCCTGATTCATTGTCATATGCCATCTATTCTTGGCTCTGTTTGAATCAACTATCTCACTGAAATTTAAAAAGCAGCAAAAATCAAATGTTATGTTATTTTTCGGTTTAGTGTAATGCCAAGATTGAAGATGCTCATTAGGAGCAGGGACCATGCCTTACTCACCTTTGATCTTTCTCTCACATTTTAAAGTTGACCTGCGTGTCCTCTACTTTCATTTTCAGAACTGTTTACAGAGATCCTTGAAATAATAGTGAACTTGAGATAATGTATCATAACCAAAATTTCCAATCACATAAAAAGAAGAAAATGACTGGACAGGGTAATTAAGGGATAATGTAAAGAAGTAAAATTTTGAGGGAAATAGGAAATCTTTATGTCTCAGTAATAATTGAAAGCAAATGGAAGGGAAGGGAAATAGAAAGCAAGAAGGCTGAAAAATCATAAGAGCGTTAAAATATGATTTTGCAATTAAGTGTTTCGCCATTATGTGATACCAATTGTCGTCAAACAACAAACAAATTGAGGAGATATTCCTAGGAAATCAATTTATTAGTCATCAAAAAATAAATGAATAGAATGAGGCAGTTTGCATCAATACCTGAGGTTTACTGGGCAGTATGTTATTGACTATCCTTCCTAATCTTGGAGGCATTGAGGCCTGAGAGCTGTAAAAGTAAATAGCTGGAAATACAAGGAATGTAACTTACTCAACCTGACAGGAAACCAGCTGGCTGTAACTTTTCTGCTCAGTGTAATACATTCATTGTCAAGATATGCAGAGCAATATGTAATTAAAACATCTGGAAATCATACCAATGTGAGGCACTAAAACTTTTATGAAACAGTATCTTCCCTTTCTTCAGTGAACTTGAGTTGACGGTCTTATTTATCCAAAATTGGGAAACTTCTGCCACGGCCACAAACTTTGTTGCCTTGTGTGTGCGATCTTTTTCTAGGCTCTAACAAAAAGCAACATAAAATCTTACAGAAAAATGCACTAAAAAATTATAGATTACACAGATAATGTGACTAAATAGTGATAACTGTATATTATATAATTAAACACGAACAGATTTATGCTAAAACAGCCACAAGGTGAAGATGACAAATGGAGATACTGACATGGCATTAAAAAGCGGAATAGGCATTAACATGTTCTTGGGACCAAACCATTGCTTATTATACATTGCATGTATTAGGAATTTTTCAAGATATCAGGTAAAATTTATTTAATTATAGATTCAGTATGAAATGTATGCTTTATAAGACCATGGATGTTTATATAAATACAAAATGGTACTTCACTGAGTTTAAACTATCTATAATGTGCTTTGTCCCATTATGAACATTCCCTTTACCATAAAGAAAATACATGCTTTGGTTCTTTAAAAAAATGCATTGTTTTCTTCTTTAATCAAGATACATATTCGAAATATTTGTACTATCCAACATCCTCTAGCTATTAGAAAGCAGGTTCTTGTGACAATGATGCATGTTTTTGCTTTCCACGACACCTCAAGGATTTCAACTGGGCTTTCCTGGTGTAAATTGAAAAAGGGGATTTTCTGAGATTATAGATGCCTGTGGGAAATTCTCCTGAAATGTCAAATACATCCCCTTTCTATCAGTGACTCTAGGGTTATCTCTACCTCTAGGCCACGTACACAGAAGCAGATTTAATGAGTCTTAGGGTATTACGTATTGCCAAATTGTTGTGCAAAGTGCTTGTGAAAATTTATACCCCAGTTTCATCAGCAGTGCAAGACAACTCACTGATACTTTTGAAATCACGGGGCGCCTGGGTGGCGCAGTCGGTTAAGCGTCCGACTTCAGCCAGGTCACGATCTCGCGGTCCGGGAGTTCGAGCCCCGCGTCGGGCTCTGGGCTGATGGCTCGGAGCCTGGAGCCTGTTTCCGATTCTGTGTCTCCCTCTCTCTCTGCTCCTCCTCCGTTCATGCTCTGTCTCTCTCTGTCCCAAAAATAAATTAAAAAACGTTGAAAAAAATTAAAAAAAAAAGAAATGAATGGTAATGTTGGCTTTTATGTTTATTTTTCCTTAAATGGTGAACATGGTATGCTATTCTCCATTGTGCTTTTAATCTGTATATTCCTAATGACCTGTGAGAATGAGCATTTTTTATGAATTTATTGGCTTTTAGCTTTCTTTTTCATTAATTTTTTGTAAATATTTTTACCCATTTTCTATTGTCTTTTCCTTTAAAATTTGAACATTAAGATTTATACATATATATCTTTTCTTAGTTTTTTTTTTTGTCACAGATATCTTATTCCCATTAGTACTTTAATTATGGCTCTTTGTAGAACAAAATTTAGTTTTCTTTTTTACAGATTTCTTTCATGTTTTTGTTTTGTTGTTGTTGCTTAAGATTCATCATAGTTTCCATAGCTATTATGGCTACTATAAATTGGGTTTTTCTTTATCAATGTTTTTATTAAGCAATTATTGATATAAAGCAACATGCTATTTATAGTACATCTACCCTGGCTAAACTTTTTTCATTTGTTCTAATAGATTATTTTCTTAATTTTATGGAGTCAAATAACATTGTCTGCTCCTTTCTAATTTTATATGTCTGATTTTATTTATTTTTTAATCTGAAATTTATTGTCAAATTGGTTTCCATACAACACCCAGTGCTCATCCCAATAGGTGCCCTCCTCACTGCCCATCACCCACCCTCCTCTCCCTCCCACCCCCAATCAATCCTCAGTTTATTCTCAGTTTTTAAGAGTCTCTTATGGTTTGGTTCTCTCCCTCTATAACTTTTTTTTCCTTCCTGTCTCCCATGGTCTTCTGTTAAGTTTCTCGGGATCCACATAAGAATGAAAACATATGGTATCTGTCTTTCTCTGTATGGCTTATTTCACTTAGCATGACACTCTCCAGTTCCATCCACGTTGCTACAAAGGGCCATATTTCATTCTCCCTCATTGCCACGTAGTATTCCATTGTGTATATAAACCACAATTTCTTTATCCATTCATCAGTTGATGGACATTTAGGCTCTTTCCATAATTTGGTTATTGTTGAAAGTGCTGCTATAAACATTGGGTTACAGGTGGCCCTATGCGTCAGCACTCCTGTATCCCTTGGGTAAATTCCTAGAAGTGCTATTGCTGGGTCATAGGGTAGGTCTATTTTTAGTTTCTTGAGGAAGCTCCACACTGTTTTCCAGAGTGGCTGCACCAGTTTGCATTCCCACCAACAGTGCAAGAGGGTTCCCGTTTCTCCACATCCTCTCCAGCATCTATAGTCTCCTGATTTGTTCATTTTAGCCACTCTGAGTGGCGTGAGGTGGTATCTCAGTGTGGTTTTGATTTGTATTTCCCTGATGAGAAGCAATGTTGGGCATCTTTTCATGTGCCTGTTGGCCATCTGGATGTCTTCTTTAGAGAAGTGTCTATTCATGTTTTCTGCCCATTTCTTCACTGGATTATCTGCTTTTCGGGTGTGGAGTTTGGTAAGTTCTTTATAAATTTTGGATACTTGCCCTTTGCCCAATACGTAATTTGCAAATATCTTTTCCCATTGTGTTGGTTGTCTTTTAGTTTTGTTTATTGTTTCCTTTACAGTGCAGAAGGTTTTTATCTTCATGAGGTCCCAATAGTTCATTTTTGCTTTTAATTCCCTTGCTTTTGGAGATGTGTGGAGTAAGAAATTGCTGCGACTGAGGTCAAAGAGGTTTTTTTCCTGCTTTCTCCTCTAGGGTTTTGATGGTTTCCTATCTCACATTCAGGTCATTTATCCATTTTGAGTTTACTTTTGTGAATGTTATAAGAAAGTGTAGACCATTCTTCTGCATGTTGCTGTCCAGTTTTCCCAGCACCATTAGTTAAAGAGACTGTCTGTTTTCCATTGGATACTCTTTCCTGCTTTGTCAAAGATTAGTTGGCCATACTTTTGTGGGTCTAATTCTGGAGTCTCTACTCTATTCCATTGGTCTATGTGTCTATTTTTGTGCCAATACCACGTTGTCTTGATGATTACAGCTATGTAGTAGAGACTACTGGGATTGTGATGCCTCCCACTTTGGTCTTCTTCAATATTACTTTGGCTATTAGGGGTCTTTCATGGTTCCATACAAATTTTAGGATTGCTAGTTCTAGTTTGAAGAAGAATGCTGGTGCAATTTTGATTGGGATTGCATTGAATGTGTAGATAACTTTGGGTAGTATTGATATTTTAACAATATTTATTCTTATAATCCATGAGCATGGAATATTTTTCCATTTCTTTGTATCTTCTTCAATTTCCTTCATAAGCTTTCTATAGTTTTCAGCATACAGATCTTGTACATATTTAGTTAGGTTTATTCCTTGGTATTTTATGATTCTTGGTGCAATTGTGAATGGGATCAGTTTCTTTATTTTTCTTTCTGTTGCTTCATTATTAGTGTATAAGAATGCAACTGATTTCTGTACATTGATTTGGTATCCTGTGTATATGTCTGATTTTATAGGCCTATTACCTTGTTTAAATCTGTCTACATAATATGGACAAATAAATGAAAGAGACCTAGTTGATATACCCTTCTCTGCTTGTCACTTTTAAAGGATTAGTTTAAATATTAAACTACTCATTGTTGTTAATCATGAATAAGTGCCATATCTCATTTGATTTTCTGTATTTGTAATAATCACTATTTTCATCTTATCAGCCAATGTGATATTATATATAAACACGTTTTCAGGAAATTAACTATCTTTGCATTCATGAAATATACCTAGTTTAATCACTCTCCACTTTTAAAAGTAAATCTGCTTCATTAAATATGCTAAACTTTTCTTAAGGCTTTAGCGTTTGATTAAGAAAGTTTTCAGTCACTGATTTTTATTATGATATTTCTCTTACTTGCCTTCATTATCATGATTATATTGTTTTTACAAAATCTGTTAGATAATGTCAATTTCCTCTTCAAAAAAGTATATAATATTCTCTGTTCTTTGAGAGTTTGGTAAATATTTGTGTATAGATTTATTTGGATTGGGTATTGTATTAAAGAAAGCAGAGAGACATTATTTTATGACATATTTAATTTCTTAATGATATTGGGTATTCATGTTTTTAATATTTAGAGAGTAAATTTTGCATGTTTGCATTGTTGAGAAAATAATAAAGCTTATCTCAGATTATACATGAAAGTTTATAATGGAAAAATCACATGGGAGATTAATGTCTCGTTTTCAAGAAGAAAGGAGAGATTAAAATGCTTCTCTTGCAGCTACAGTTTTTCAAGTGCCTTTAACTCAAAAGTAGACTCTTGAGGTGGCATATTCTGCCATTCTTCTCTTTCTATCACTGTCTAGCAAGCTAGCTGGCTAGCTATCTTTTACTTATAACTATCCATATCTATATGTATCCAGACTTTTTTACCGTTTATTTACTTATTTTGAGAGAGTGCACACACGCACATGCATGCACAAGCAGGCAAGGGGGAGCAAGAGAGGGAGAGAGAGAATCCCAAGCAGGTTTCATGCTCAGCATGCCCAACACAGGGTTCTATCCTGTGACAATGAATGAGATCATGACCTGAGTCAAAATCAAGAGTCACTTGCTTACCCAGTAGAGCCACCCAGATGCCCCTCTAACCAGATTTTACATTTGGCTATGCAGGTTCTCTATATTTTCCTAATGTTTGTCGGCTTAAAATTCCTGATGCTTGCCTTCCAAATTGCTGAAAGTGATTAGAGTTTTGTGCTCAGCTTTTCTTGCTCTGTGCCTTCCTCTACCTATATATCCCCATTCTTGAATTATAACCAAATTTTCTAACAGTGAGGTGGAGCCTTGTATTATTGATGATTTTCCTGATTCAGTTAGTTGGCCAGCAGTTGGAAGAGTGAGAAAATAAATACTTGGTCTTTGTATTCTCACATCCTTTAGCCAAAGTAGTCTGTGAATTCAGAGTCAAATGAAATATAACAGTACTGCATTTTAGCTGACTTTTATAAATGAAGATGACACCAACCTAACCCTTGGTGTCAGACACAAATGCCAGCCTCATTACAACATTACACTGCAGAGGACAAATTCATGGTTGCCATTGTTTACCTCAAGACCTGAAGCTAGTATAGACTGTTTCAACCACACTCACACCTGCTTTCCATTTTCTTTTTTGTGCTCTTGGAACTTGGGTATTTCCCTATCTACCTTTGTTTGTTTGATTTTCACACTTTGTATTTTAGCTATCATTGCTGTTTTTAGATCAGGAAGTGTGTGTTAAAAAACAGAACAAAATAAAAACTAAGTGATTGTGTCATCCTAAATGGAAATTTGTGAAAGATTTTATAACAATTGCAATTATTTTTGTCAGCCCCTGTCTTTCTCAGAAACAGCTGTAAATTTTTTAAATCATAAGAACTTAATATGTTTTCCTACCTAACTACAACTATTTTATTTCATTTAATTTCATTTAATTTCATTTGTAAAGAAAGATATTCGGGGAGCAAAAATTAGCTGTGGCAGTTAAAGCTAAGTATACTAAATAACATCAATTTTGGAAGAAAGAATCATATACTAATGATCAGGCCTATCACTGAGATTAAATAGTTATTTAGGTGCTCCCCATAAGCATAGTAGAGTTGTAAATGCTTAGTATAACTACAAATGACTCTGATAATTTTTTAAGCATTTCTATTAAAGCTTCTCCATTTTTTACGGATATTTAGTTATGCACAATTAGACAATGTTTACTTCTACAAAATTAATGAGAATCAAAGCCTCTTGCTCAAAAATACCTACCATAACTTGCCCGAGTGTCTAGAATTATAATGTTTTATATTTGTTTTCATTAGGGCATTATTTTATATCAAAAATAACAAGTACTTCTGAGGTTTATACTCAATTTATATATTTAGTTGTCATACAGGGCCCAGAGGAAATATCAGATTTCACAGAGATGATGCTGATGTAGAAAGGAATGTGCTGAAAGGAGATAAGGAAGGCTCAAGAAAGCAAATATTATTGGAGATGTGTAGGATACACGGATAACATCTCAAATTTTAGGAGCCCTCACAGAACAATAAAATAATCAGTGGAATTAGATATTGCTCTCCAAACATCTAAAAACTTTTCATTTGCACCTTTCTGTTAGGAAATTGAAAAGATTACTTAATGTGAGTGTTTCTGCCTTCCCTCAAACCTGGCATCTACTGACCATAAAAGGAGAGTCTTTGTTCAACCACATTAAAAACAAGGCAAGAAAAACAAGAGAAATTCAATGTTGACATGACTAGGGAGCCTAGATCAAACATAAAATAAACTTAAAATGTTGAAAGTTACATGAAGCTAGATATAGTGAAAGTACAAACTTGATAAGTGAGTGGGTCAAGCTTGGAGCAGATTCAGATTTAAGAAACAGAAAAAAGATTCTGACAATGTTGCTTTGAATGGTAAGATCAGCCCCGTTAATGTGCTTTGAGGAAAGTAAATACAGATTGGATTCCTTTTCAATTAGTATTTGATGTTAAATGATGCCTCCTTAAATGCAACTCAGAGCATAATTTGAACCTCGTGGGGCTATAGCTTATATCTGGGCCACAGTATCAATTACTTTAGTTAATGTACGGTAAAGTGTAAAGTAAACCTTGTATTGGAAAATGAGGCAAGAATTTTTATTTCTTCATGCTCATTTATTTATACTCAGAGCCATGAAAAAAAAAAGTCACATGCAGAAATATGAGGACTTTGTTTTGGAATTGGGATGTGTGTTTTGAATTTTATTTGTTGAAGAAATGTCCTAAAATGTGAAAGGTTTGTGTCTCCTCTAGTAAGTGTAACTATCTAATAACTAACACTATCCTGAGAAAATGTGGAGTGAGAACAATAAGTTGATTTTAAAAATATCGTCATGTTTATTTGGAAAATACATAAACATGTATAATCATGAGAAATATCTGAAAGCCTAGCACATAAATGACTCCCTGTATCCTACACTTAGGGCTAAAAAATACCATGGCCCTCATTTCATTGCTAGAATTAGAAATATTAATAGCTCCTCTAAATTAGGAAGAGCTTATATTTGAATGTAGATATCAAAGTTGGTCATTGTAGATATATATCCTGAAGTCAGTCAAACTTCTAAAATGGAATACTTGCAAAATTGTCCAGCTGCTAATATGGTCTTCTATACTCTGAACCAAAATAGTTAATTATTAATTATAATGTTACCCTAAGGTATCATTTTAAAACCACCTAATTTCTTTTTTTAAACCAATATGAATTTAATTCTAATTTGTATTTTTATTTATTTATTTATTTTTTCAGCGTTTATTTATTTTTGGGACAGAGAGAGACAGAGCATGAACGGGGGAGGGGCAGAGAGAGAGGGAGACACAGAATCAGAAACAGGCTCCAGGCTCTGAGCCATCAGCCCAGAGCCCGACGCGGGGCTCGAACTCACGGACCGCGAGATCGTGACCTAGCTGAAGTCGGACGCTTAACTGACTGCGCCACCCAGGCGCCCCTAATTTGTATTTTTAAATATAACATTTAGACAACAACTTTTTAGAGAGTGGATATGAATAAAATATTCCTCTATTTATATAACAAACTATAAAATTAATGTGATGCAGGGGAACCAGGGTGGCTCAGTCCATTAAACGTCACACTCTTGATTTCGGCTCAGGTCAGGATCTCAGGATTGTGAGTTCTAGCCCCATATTGGGCTCTACACTGTCAGTGAGGAACCTGCTTGCGATTCTCTCTCTCTCGGTCTCTCCCCCACTCACACACTCTCTCTTTCAAAATAAATAAATAAATAAACTTAAAAAAATTTATGTGATGAAAATATGTTTAGATTCTATATGTTAAATTTTTAATAAAAAGGAATATGTTTTGCATTTGCTATTAAGATGTTTGGCCCAAATATAAGTTTCTAAAACTCTGAATATGCTATATTTTAATTTATCTTACAAGATGCAATATAAATATAAAGACATTTATATTTTATAAGTGAATTTATTATTTAAAAAATAATGTATTATTTAAATTAAATTAATGTAACTTAATAAGTACTAGAGATTTATTTTGTAAGTTATTCTGAGGATTTTTAAAATGTGCTTTATAGTTCATTATTTTCTAAGAAAATTTATGCTTAATAACTCCTTGTTATAGTATGAAACCTTTTACATTACTTTTTTCCCACATATAAGATTAACTATAGAATTCATATTACTAAATTGAACAAAAATTGTAATCATTTTCATTACAGTTCAGATATATGCATGTATTATGTTGGTCCTTTGTTCTTATCAATGATTGATGTCAGGATTTTCATTTAAAGGCTTTAGCAACAATATGAAGAGATAATCTTCTTTATTTCACAATTCTAAATATGCTTTTCTAAAAATATTTAGTCTACAAAAGAGGACGAATACTGCTTAAGCCAATCTTTCATCTTGAGGTAATTCTTCCTTTAAAAAGGTAAAATTAATTAATAATAAATGTAAAATATATTTGAAGTAAATCTACATTTAATATTCTAAGGCTGCATTTACTGATTTTCAAGATCAGAGTTAATGCAAATACTATTTATCGTTAAAATGCTAAGAGGTCTGTATGTGAGGGAAAACAAATCTATATTTTAGGACAAAAATGTCAGTCATTGATGTTTTGCTGAAATGAGGTGTTAAAAAATCTGTGCTTCTCCTTTAGGCAAAGCTCAGAAAAAAAAAAATTAGTTTCCTTCCACTTGTAGACATAAGGAAAGTATACAGTTCATGAACTGTGACCCCAAGACAATTTCATTCATATTATATGTCATGTTTCAGTTAGAAGTGATTCAATTTCTGGGAATATAACCTTGACCTACACAGTGGTTATTTCTTATAGCTCTACAATTTGAAAAATATTATATGAAAAGATGCAAGTAGAAGCAAAAAAATGATATACTGTCATCTTTAAATCATAGGTTTCTATGTCTTCAACTATATAACATTGATGCTATCTGATAGGATATTTGTACTTGCATAACTTTCTCCGTGTAGGTTATCATTGAGATTTCAGATAACAGTCTCAAATCAATTCCTTCTTGAGAATCTTCTTCAATGAATTAAGAACAAAATAAAAATAAAGGCATGTATAAATGTCATAAATGTCACTTATTGTTTTAGGCAACTTTTTTTAATGTTTATTCATTTATTTTGAGAGAGAGAGAGAGAGAGAGAGAGAGAGAGAGAGAGAGAGAGAGAGAACGCAAGCACAAGAAGGGCAGGGGCAGAGAGAGAGAGGGAAAGAAAGAATCCCAACAAGGCTCTGCCCGCAAAGAGCCCTATGCAGGGCTAGATCTCATGAACTGAGAGATCATGATGCCCTGAGCCAAAATCAAGAGCCAAAAGCTTAACCAACTGAGCCACCCAGGTGCCCCTAGGCAATAACTTTAATGCAAATATTACTTATTATAAGTCCAAATACCACTCCAATAGTAATTATTAACTGCTTTTTAATTAATAGTTTAATATTTTTTTCAAAAACATATTTCCATGTGGACTTTGGAAGATTTTAAAAACAGTAAAATTCCAAAACATATTAGTCATATATGCACATCTTGCTTTATTTCAACATTCTGACAGAGAAATAAACACTTCCCTTGGATTATTGAGGTTGTTAGAATTTCTTTCCAGTATATTTTTGCTTTTGAGGGTCCCTTGAAAAGCCTCCCTTTAAAATTAGAAAGAGTAAATGAGGTTGAATATTCTGAGAAGACTGTTATAAGATGTGGTGATTCTTTATCTCATTTTACCCTATTAGAATTTGTTAAATCATGTTGATAAGCACCTATTTATGATGCATACGCAGCCACATTACTTAAGGAGTGAAGCTGTATTTTCACAACGCAGATCATAGTTAATTTCCTACATTATGTCCTCTATGGTAAGCAAGTCATTGTATAAGCCAAACAAGGACATTTATTATTGAGTGTCCTTTGGTATGGATAATCTTGATTACTGTTGTTGCAGAAAAGACTAATTCTTCAAAAGCCATTTTGTTCATACTACATTCAAATGAAGAATGTGTTTAGTTGGAAATTACCATGTATCTTTATGAAATGTTTAGTTGTTAATCTGTTTTTCATGTGTTGTAAAATACTCTCTTTCTAACTTAAATCTGTAAATTCAGATATGCAAGACTTGTTGCCTTGATTTAACCTTTTCATTAACCTTTTTTAATTTTAATTCCAGTATAGTTAACAGTGTTTTATTAGTTCCAGGTGTACAATATAGTGATTCCACAATTCCATACACTACTCAGTGCTCATTATGATAAATGTATTCTTAATCTCTCTCATGTATTTCATCCATTCCCCCACTCACCTCCTCTCTGATAACCAACTGTTTGTTCCCAATAGTTAAGAGTCTGTTTATTGGTTTGTCTCTCTCTTTTTTTTAATGTTTTTTTGTTTGTCTATTTTGAGATTGAGAGACAGAGAGAGAGGGAACATGCATGTGCATGCATACAAGGGAGGGGCAGAGAGAGAGAGAGAGAGAGAATCACCAGCAGGCTCTGAGCAGTCAACAGAGAGCCCAACTCAGGGCTCAGTCTCACAAACTGTGAGATCATGACCTGATGGATATCAAGAGCCGGATGCTTAACCAAGTCACCCACCCAGACACTCCTCTCTTCATGTATGTGCATATATATATATATATATATATATATATATATATGTGCATATATGTGCATATATGTGCATATATATATATATATATACACACACACACATATATATGTACATATATATGAAATTATGTGTATATATATATATATATATATATATATGAAACTACACACAATGTTTTCTAGACCTCTGCACTAGATGATAATGTTAGGCAATTCAAAGGACCTTGCTTTTTTCCCAGACTCTACCTGTGAAGAGACTTGGCCTCCCTGCTCTCAGAGAAGCCAGAGATTGAATCTCTGAGAGATTGAAAAATCTATCTAAAATATTTAACCTCCCTCCCCATTCCCGAAGTCTTGGGTAGAAGCTATAGGACACAGCATTCTATCTGTCTGTCTTTTTCTCAGGGACCCATTGAATATTTTCCTGGCCCACTTCCTTAATCCAGAAAACCCTTTCCAATCCAAGGGGAAACAAGCTCTCGGAATGTAACATTGGCATTGAATCAAATATGTGTATCTGAACATAAATTATTTCCTTTGTTTTTAATTTAAAAATTACACTTTGGAATTCTAAAATCATTAAGGGAATAATTTCTTGCCTGTCTTGTTTTCTCGATCCGTTTCTTACTTGGGGCAATGAGCATAAAGTGCACAATAATCTTCTGAGAAGGATGATGGATTATGGGCCTTTAAAAATACCAGTAGCAAAGTATTTATTAATATTCAAATACATTATCTCATCCCATTAAAAAATAACAGTTTTGTTTGTTTGTTTGTTTGTTTGTTTGTTTGTTATCCAGCATGTCAAAAGGTACTTATGCCAATGTATTTAAGATTATTGATCTGTGAGTATTTGCCCTGTATTAGATTTCTTCATGAACTGAATTTGGTTATAGTAAATACTCAGCAATGTGCTGAAGACGTTTTACACCAGTTATTTGCCACAAAGTCACACAAAATAGAGCATACACATACACGCGCACACACATATGCACTAGCTGGGAGATAGGGTGGGGGCAAAGAACAGGGTAATATGGAAATGCCTTTGAGAATGGTGAAGCAATCTTGTTGATCATTATGAGCATAGCATTGTCATCAACTCTGCAACTTTTGGGGACCTGAGTTTCTCTATTCTCTTGCCTTGTGTTACTCTCTTGGTAAGTCTGTATCCTGTTGCATGAAAGAAATTTTCCATTTTTACTGTGTCTGTTGAAAACTATCCACCAATCACATAGTTGTTTTGCTATGAAATCACAGAAATTAATGTTAGATATGCTATTAACACACATCATAGACACCGATAGCTGGTTTATTTGAGAGAGACTTGGAAAACGTTTGGAGGAATTTGATAATACTCTATTTCCAAGACCTATTCAGACCATATTTACTAAGACCAGCATGATTTGTTCTAAGTCTGCGAGCGTAATTGTTTAAAGGTGTGGAACTACTGCCCCCTGTCCCTGAGTTTGGCTCTCAAAGCAGTAACCACTTATATGCTCTGTACCTATTTATGAGTGTTCATCCACTTAAAGCTGATGATATGTTCCTGAAAAATCACAAGTTCTTCCCAAATGGAATGAATTATAATAAATGTAAACTCCAAATTCCCAATTAAATAAAACATAATAAAATAACTGCAAATAAGCACCAAGCCACCATCACATTAATTTGTAAACCGCTTTAAACATTGTTTCCTAACCACTAAACAGTTAATATTCTTGTTTGTAAACAAACACTTTGCATGCGTAACATATTTCTTTGCTCTTTATTTGTTGTCCTTCATTTGCCATAAATTCCTTTCTAAAAATCTTCTTTACAAAGGATTTGTTGTAAAATCAGGAAAATCTAAAAAAGCAAATGTGAAACACATTATATAAAATGCTCAGAACAATCTGACAATGGAAGAGAAATCTTTAAACTGACTCTAACACTATTATGTCTCTATTAACACCAGCAATATTCAGGATTGCTCAATATATTTATTAATAATTTTTACATACTTCTGATATCTATACATTAGATTCCCGATATTGATGTTCAACCAATTAAATTTGGACTGTTCACTCATATAACCTTTTAATGTTATACTTAGTTTTAAGGATGTAAATATAAAATATGCTTCTATAAACACTGGTCAAAAATAAAAACAAAATAAAACAAAAAATAACTACACTAGTTTGAGAGATAGGTACAAAAGGGTTAAATTATGGAATGATATAATTACGGACTAAAATTATAGAGATAGTCTACTTACATCCCAAAAAGGACACACTTAAAATTCACTGGAATGTTCTATAATTTACAGCTACAGTGGTATAGAAAACTATGACATGATTCCAAGCAATTCAGTGTTAAATTAACAAAACTCAAGTACTGAGAGTATGGAAAAATTGGCACCTATACATATAATCAAGCAACCAGTCTGTAAATTGAGTCAAACTATAAGAAACAATTTGGCAATGTCTAACAAAGTTAAGAATATAACTTCCCCTATGATCTACGTTTAGAAAATTTTTTATATTCATGAAATGAGCATGTAAACTGCATTGTCAGTACTTACGAAACCCTCATAATGATCTAAAGTTAAAATATCAAGTGACTTGGGGCTCCTGGGTGGCTCAGTCAGTCAAGCCTCCGACTTCAGCTCAGGTCGTGATCTCACTGTTCATGGGTTTGAACCCTGCGTCAGGCTCTGTGCTGACAGCCCAGAGCCTGGAGCCTTCTTCGGTTTGTGTCCCCCTCTTTCTCTCTGTCATTCTCCTGCTTGCTCTCTCTCTCTCTCTCTCTCTCTCAAAAAAAAATTTTTTTTAATTTAAAAGAATTTTTAAAATCATCAAATGACTTTAGTAATAACGGAGTATTTATTAAACATAATACCAGTAGCCATTAAAAAATGTTCCAATTTCATATGTTTCATAAGAATAAGCTCTAAAATGGAAGTAAAACTGTGAATTAAAAAGGCAGGATTTGGAACAGTAAGTATACTCTGTTACCCTTTGTATACATACTTTGTTATCATTTGAGTAAAAATGTATTATCTTTGTGTATATAGTAGAATATGCATGGATTGTCTGTGAAAATCTGCAAGCACACACAAAAATCTGTCAGTGGAAAGGGGTGTTCTGAATGGCAGAGAGATATGGTAGAAAGATGATACATATTTCTTTGCATGTACATAATATTTATTATTTAAAAATAAGTTTCAGGGGCGCCTGGGTGGCGCAGTCGGTTAAGCGTCCGACTTCAGCCAGGTCATGATCTCGCGGTCCGGGAGTTCGAGCCCCGTGTCAGGCTCTGGGCTGATGGCTCAGAGCCTGGAGCCTGTTTCCCATTCTGTGTCTCCCTCTCTCTCTGCCCCTCCCCTGTTCATGCTCTGTCTCTCTCTGTCCCAAAAATAAATAAACGTTGAAAAAAAATTTAATAAAAAAAAATAAGTTTCAGAATATTTTAAAAATGCATTTCCAACATACTTTCAACTTAGTCATGTCTAAGATTATTATTCCATATTGTAAAAAATGAAACCAGTGCTCCACATGGAATCAATATTTATGAAACTCAGGCCGAGAGGGATGAATAAAACTGTAAGCTTTTTAGCATGTGGCTAAATAAAGTTAAAACTGACCCATTCTGCAATTATACGTTAAAATTTATATCAGCCTCTACCTGTGTTAATTCAGCTGAGTAAATTGTGCTTTTTCAGATTACACGTTTATATATCTCTATATTTGGGTAGCAAAGCCTCTTAACTACTGCACGTTCAAAAGATTTCAACAAAACCAGAACATAGAATTCCATAAATTTATGAATTCACTCAAATTGGTGGAATAGCAGAAGGAAAACACTGCCCTCTTCCTGAGTATAAATGTTTATTTAGATGCCACACATACAACTGTGTGTTGTTAGAAATGTGTTTTATAAACACATCTGTAAATGTGTTTGTATAAGTGTTTGTGCATGTGGGTATAAGTAAACATAAGATATTTTAATATACTTTTACAGTGCTTAATGCCAACTAACTTGTTGGTTGCCAGTTAAGCAAATGAATATGTAAAATAAAAGAGAGATTGTGTAAGGAGCCTGAACACCACTGTTTATTCAGTAAGAAGAGGATCCAAATCCATTCCTGAGGTAGTGCATACCCAGCCAGGGGTGTATTTGGCTTGACCACTTGAGGAGCTCTATTAATCTTCCTTCTCTGGCCAATTTGTACATTTTACAACCCAGAAAACATCCCCCCATGATTAAGACCTTCAGACTGTGCCCGTCAGTTATGAATTCTTTGGTGTCAAGAGCTTCATACTTCTGGTCTCAGGTAACCAGGATTTATTCCTTTGGAAAGGCAATAACTATGTAGTTAGTGGAGATTTTGCCCTCATAAATTCTCTATAACATCATTTATTGCCATAAAACTCATAAAAATAGTGGGGGTGTTCTGATTTATGATATGATTCAGCACAAAAGTTTGAGGGCCAGAATTCAAATACACAGCACATGGTAACATGTTCAGTTTCAAAGAAATGTGAGTAATGAATTGATTGCTCTTTAATTTTTTTAAATCTAAATAATATAAGATCATATCATTTGATTCAGTGGGCAAGCTGTTACCAGGAGCAAAATAATAAATCCAGTGCTCCTGTAAGTATTTATTATTACGTCTTATTTCTAAAACTTAAAAGAGATTATTTATTGCTAGTTTGGTGAATGCTTCCTATGGTGAGTATTTAGATGCCACGCACCCATTGGTCTCGTTGTTCTCTTTTTCTAGCGACCCGATGAAGATTTGTGTCTCTGTGATAAAGTTGCACAGGCTGCATTAACTACATAAAGAAAAAGGGGCTCCGGAACATAATTCCAAACAACTTTAAATTTTCAAGCTGTACATGACATTATGTACACAGGTTTTCTTGGGTTGACAGTATTCAATTCCAAAGGTAAAAATATATGAACTTTGACAAATTCTGAGAACAGTCATGGGTGGGGAGACAATTCTTGGAAGGAAAAAGGAAAGAGTATTATTGAGGATCAATTCTTATATCTTGTGTACCCTACACAATACTAAAATTATTTAATTGTTTGCAGAAGAGGCGTAGAATGTGAAATATGACTTTCTTATGTTTTAATGATTCACATGTAGTGCAGTGGTCTTGGATAGGATGTATACACCCTACGATATGCGATGTGTAAGATAACTCTTAGGGTGATGAAAGAAATGAGTAGAACTTCTGTTCAAATGTTAACTCACCTTTTAGAATCAATATATTTATATTTCTAATATGCATTATCTTACTAGAGAAAATATGGATATCTTTCCCTGTATTCTTGACTTTTTTTTTTTAAACTAGAAAGTAGGTGATTAAAGTGTGTATATACAGTGGTGCATGGGTGGCTGACCAGTTGAGCGTCTGGCTCTTGATTTCAGCCCAGATAATGATCTCGTGGTCTGTGGGTTTGACCCATGTCGGACGTGGTCTGTGGGTTTGACCCATGTCGGACGTGGTCTGTGGGTTTGACCCAGTCCCCATGTCAGACTCTGCACTAGCAATGCAGGCCCTGCTTGGGATTCTCTCTCTCCCTCTCTCTCTGCCCCTCCCTGGCTCGCTCGCTCTCTCTCTCTCTCTCTCTCTCTCTCTCTCTCTCTCTCTCTCTCTCTCAAATAAACACATAAAAACATTTTTTAAAATAAAATGTGTTTAATGTGTATATACATATACATCATATACATATATAAACTGCTGAATTCAGTAATTAAAACACAACATTTTTAAGAAGAAAAATAAACATAAAACTTAGATTCAGATTTAAAATTCTTGATTAGAGGTAAGAAACAAAGCATAGGACGTGGTATTAACAAAATATAAGTTTTCCCACACTTTATTTCTTTTTCCAGGTTTTGCATCTTTATGTAAAAATAGCAGAAAGAATATCTTGTCTGTACTACCTTCCAGATTATTCTTTTTTGCTTATGTTCTGTATTAGTGAACGTGGGCTGCCGTAACAAAATATCATTGGCTGGGTGGTATAATACGCGGAACCGATTCTGGAGGACTCAAGTCCCAGATCAAGGTGCTGGCTGATTTCAGTTCCTGGTGAGAGCTCTCTTCCAGGCTTGCAGTCAGCTGTCATTGCTGTGTTATCACAAGGCTTTTTCTTTGTGGGGTGAAGGAGAGGGGAGGGAAGAAGAGAAAAGGAAGGGAGAGGGAGACTAAGAGAAAGGGAGGGAGACAGGGAGAAGGGGACAAAGAGGGTCCCACCTTTATTTAACCTTAATTATTATTATTCATTATAATATTATTATGAATTGTTACTCATTTAACCGTATCTGATACCTAAAGGTTCTGTCTCCAGATATAGTCACATTTTTGAGTTAGAGCTTCAATATATGAATTTGGGAGTTTTCCTTTCAGCCATATCATTTTCCAAGAAAGGATTAAAAAAACATCTGCTGGATTTTTTGATAAATAACTTCAGAGAAACTTCAAATGTAGCAATAAAATGTTTGCTATGTATACATCATATTTATATATGCAAACGAGTTCAAACAAATATATTGATAATATATATTTGCACACAGTACTAGATATTAGAAGTCATAAATATATGGTAAATAACATGTTTCTGAATAAACAACCCTTATATATTTGAAAAACAGGCTTATTTAGATTATAAATAATCTAATCTAAAACAGGTTAATTTAGATTATAAGATAATTTATAATCCACACAATATCTTAACACAAAAAGAAAATGCACTTCTCTTTCTGTAGAAATCAAGAACAAACCTATAACTTGCATTTCTGTATCTTCAATGGAGACCACACTTTTTCTTAACTATTTGAGAACTTTTTGGAAGTATGGAGAGCAGTAGCTTAAATCACACTTTGAGCTCAGAGAGATAATTTTCCCCTTCCATTCTCACAGCACCTCTCGAATCCATCATCTGACAAAGGGAAGAAGGGAAGGACAAAGAGTCGTCAAAGGTGGGAGAGTCACAGCATTTTTCCAGGGCTCTAACCTTGAGACTTTTAATGTTGCTGAAATGTATGTTTTGATTTTGACATTGAGGAAAGTACTTCCACCCCTACTCCCCCCATGCGAAAAAGGCAATACCTTATTCATTTAAAATACTGTCAATAAGGGGCTGCTTTTTTTAATGTGGGAAGAGGACTATAACACAAAATTCTTTCCTAAAGGTGAGAAGATAAGTGGGCCAGTCAGAAGGGAGATTTTGTAATGTTCATTTTGCAGCAGGTCCAGTGAAAGTCGTTCTGTGCAATATAACTGACCTCTCACTAAGTGGCAGAACTTTTATAAAAATGTCTACTGTTCCATCTTTCTACCCAACCTATTGAAGTGACTCATGGATTCAGGAAAAAAAAAAGCCACAGATAATGATTATTATTATTATTATTATTATTGCAACTAGAACTGATCTTGTACAATTTTGAATTTTGTGTGCTCCAGGCACTAAAAATATCTCTGACACATTGAATTCTGCCATTGTTGTAACCCATCTATTTTATTTTTATATAATAACACCTTGAAATCTTTAGAGATTTGTTCATGAGAGAAAGCATTAGAAATATATCACCCCAGGCAAATAAAACCTACTCATCCACAGAATATCTTAATAATGAATTATACTTATTGTAAAGGAATTCTCTATAGAATTAATAAACTTATTATTTTCAACTTTAAGCCAATTGTTACAAACATTTTATAATACTAGGAGGGTTGAAGTATAACCAGTAAATAAAATCTCATGTGAGTCTTTTTTTTCTTAAAGTAGCAACCATACAAAATGACAGAATACTAAAATATGCATCATGCTGTGAAATATGTCTTATAATATTTCTAAAATATAACAGAAATAGGGTGTTTTTCCATTTAAACATCAACTGTTCTTTCCAGCTAAGAAAATTTTACACAAATAATTGTAACTAATGACATTTATAGAAGGATTTTTTAATATGTTTCAAGGAACAAATGGTAACAAACACTAATGGTATTTTATTAAACCTTTTGCCCTGTTGGTAATTTGAGACACCTAAATGTGAGAAGACCCTAGAATACAGCAGAAAACCCTGCCCTTTTTCTTCAATGCAGGCTAAAGGCCACAACAAGGATAAGTAAAAAATGTTATTTGTGGTTTTGTTTTGTTTCAGTAAGTGATAAGAGCATTATCTGAGTCTTATTTTTGGTCAGGTATCATGCTTGGAAATATACATAAATTATTGGGTTTAATTTTTACAATCACACAAGAAGGTACACTTATGAATGAGTTGAGTTTTAGAGAGGGTAAGGAGTGTACTCAAGGTTATGTAGCTAAGTAGCTATTTCCAAGAGATGTCTTTGGTTACAAATAACAAAAGCAGCACTAAGGTAAGCTAGGCAGAAAGGAGAAATTCATTACTAAGGCTCAGAACCATCTTACAAAATTCATGAGCACAGATTCAATTGGGCATCAAAAAGCAGTTGTTACCTAGTGTTGAAGAGTTCTTTGTGGCCTGAGTGGATTCATTCTTCTCTCTCTGAAAAAAAAAAAAAAAAAAAAAAAAAAAACGTGTCTTAGTTCCCATATTTTCATGGTATAACTTGATCAAACTTCACATTTTACAACCTCGGAAGCCTGAAGGAAATGATTCTTTCTTTGTCTCAGCTTAGTTAAGATGTGCATTTTTACACCGGTCACCTTACAATAGAAGGTTATCACAATATATGACCTACTCACAGCTCTTCCCAGGAAGAATGAGAAATTAATAAGGTCATCTAAAAAGTGGCTACGACAAGAGCAGAACTGGCATGTTACTTAGACCAGGGTTAATTGTCTTGAAATACATGAGTTGAGCACTACTCTGGTTTCTTTAAAAAGCCTTTCACGTTTTGTTCTTGTACTTTCCAGTCCACCTTTTCCCCAGACAGCACTAGATAGTTACTGTGGAATGTAGCTAGAAGTAGCAACATAGATTGTACAAACAACTGGGTTTCAGAAATGTTACTCTGGTAGGGAAAACTCTATATTACAACTGGTATGGTACTTGGACACTAAATGATTTTAACTAATGGAGGTTCAGTTTTTCTTCCTGCAACTCACATGGCGTATAGCAAATCTTACTCTTTTTAGCTATTATCTTTATAATTACTCTGTCGTATTTTTTTCAAGTAAAACATATGTGTACTTGGATCTCTCTTCTGTTAATTATTTAGTCAAGAAATTTAAGTAAGTCTCTTACTCCTATTTTTACTCATTAAAATAGCTGATGATCAATTTCTGTTTACAAAGCTTTGCCCTCATCTGTAAGCTTGCTGGCAGTGTGGAATCTCAGGCACCACAGGATCTAGTAAGTTAACAAGATCCAGTGTGTAACTAGTGTAGCCATTAAAATTCGTCCCTTTCTCTCTTACACAATAAATGTATATGGTTGTTGCACAGTCTATAACTGTTGACATGATATCCTGTATCTCCTCCCTGAAGCCAAAAAGTGGATGCTCAATTATGTACTGTTAAGATATGGTGACTCTGTTTCAGAATTATTTGATTTTTACAGAAATTTGGTAGGTCTTGGTTTGAGGTCAGATGATAAGGGATTAAGTAAGTCAAGAGAGAGGTGGTCAAGTGAACACTAAGTGACGTACAAAAACTTAGGAGGAAAGCAAGGCAGTCGTGGGCTGCCATGTTTATAAAAATTGACATGTGTGAATTTTCTCTCCTCCAGTTGTCAGTACCTCTGTGACTTTCAAGGATATATAATTTCTTTCCTCCCTCTATTCTAATTGTAGTGTAAGGCCTGAAAGTTGTTTTTCTTTTCTTTTTTGTAATACAAGTGCCTGACTTAAGCTTTCATTGCCTTGACTGCTTAGCCATCCGCTTTAAAGATAGTTAATTCAAATAAACACATTGCCAACCACAAAACTAGATAAAGAGCCATCTCCTCCAAGTTCCCTTCAACTTCCTTTTTTTAGAGGTCTTGGTTGAGTTCAGTAAGAGATAATTTGGACCATCTGTTTTTCTTTTTGTTGTTGTTTTGTTTTGTTTTGTTTTTTGCTTTTCCTATGCTTCAAATCCCCCCTTTCATGTTTTAAATTCACCAATGACAGTGGGCCTGCAAAACCCAGGCTCCCACCGTGGGTCCAGATAAAAGCAGAACCCAAGACTCATGCACTCACTCGCACTCCCCCTAGACTTTGCTGTATGGCCTCAAGTGTGCCATGTAATATCTAGGACTGTAAGTAAAAAACCTTGTCTCTTTTAAAGTTTCCTGGGTGTTGTTGAGGGTCTCTTGCAATCATAATAAGAACCAAAAGGGCCAGTCCCAACAAGATATTGGTTCTCCATAGGCTGAGACCATCACGGAACAAAAGTTGCTTATCTTCCTGAAGTGAAGATTTTCTTGTAAGTAAGCAGTGTGGGAGTAGTTGATAAACATGACTAGGATTGATAAGCAAGAACAGATTCACAGTTTGTCAAAACTAGCTCTGTAACCTTAGAAACCCTCAAATTGACTTTCTTCATGAATATGCATAGGGGGCTAAGTTTGTGACATGGTAAACTTCCATCTTCAAGCAAATTCTTATCCTATTAAATTGTTACTGTCATATATAGACAATAGAAATACAAACAGCCTGATTTTCTATCTTCACCACTTTTCTTTCCTGAAAACACATTCAATTCTTAACAAACCTAGAATTTGATTTAATTTCCACATTTTAAAAACTGAAATACTATCACTCTCCATTTATCTACCAAAAGAGGATGATACTTTCCTTATCAAACTGGATTAATGTTTTCATTTCTTGTTTGCAGCAGACGTATCCCTGATTTCACACTATATTTCAAAGCTATAGCAATCAAAACCATATTCTACTAGCATAAAAATAGACACATAGATCAATGTAACCCAGAAATAGAGAATCAAAAGTAAAACCATGCATATATTGTCAATTAATTTATGACAAAGGAGCCAAGAATATACATTGGGGAAAGGAGTATATTTTGATTAAATAGTGCTGGGAAAGCTGGAGAGTGGAATGAAACTAGAAGTTTGTCTTACACCACATGTAAAAATCAAATCAAAATGAATTAAAGTCTTAAATAGCAGGCCTGAATAAAAAAATCCTATAAGAAAATACAGAGGTCAAGCTCCTTGATATAGGTCTGGTAATGATTTTTTGGATATGACTCCAAAAGCAAGTAAGTGGCACTACACCAAACCTTTTCTGCACAGCATAGGAAGCCATCAACAAAATGAAAAGGCAACCTACAGAACAGAAGAGCTTTGCAAATTATGTATCTGATAAGGAGTCAATATCTAAAATGTATAAAAAATGCATACTGCTCAATAGAAAACAAAAGAAGAAAACAAACAATCCTATTTTATTTTACTTTTTAAGTTTATTTATTTATTTTGAGAGAGACAGAGACAGCGTGGGTGGGGGAGGTACAGAGAGAGAGAGGGAGAGAGGGAATCCCAAGCAGGCTCCTTGCTGCCAGTACAGAGCCCAACACGGAGCATGAAGTCACAAAACCTGGAGATCATGACCTGAGCCAAAGCCAAGAGTTGGATGCTTAACCAACTGAACCATCCAGGTGCCCCACAAACAATCCTATTTTAAAAATGGGCAGAACTGATGAGGCATTTTCTAGAGAAGACATTCAAATGGCTAACAGGTACATGAAAAGACACCCAAAATTACTAATTATCAAGGAAATGCAAATAAAAACCACAATAAGATATCACCTCACAGCTGTTAGAGTGGCTATCATCAAAAGACAAGAGATAAAAAGCATTGGTGAGGATGTGGAGTAAATGGAATGCTTGTGCACTGTTGGGAATATAAATTGTTATAGCCACTATGGAAAACAGAATAAGAAATTTTCAAAATATTAAAAATAGAAATACCATATGATCCAGCAATCCTCCTTGTAGGTATATGTCCAAAGGAAATGAAAAAAGCATATCAAAGAGATATCTGCACCCTGTGTTCACTGCCACATTATTTGCAATAGCTACACTATGGAAACAACATAACTGTCAGTGGACAAATGGGTATAGAAGATGCAGTATAATACATACAATGGAATATTGTTTAGCCATGATAGAGAAGGGAATTTTGACATTTGTGACAATGCAGTTGGACCTTGGAGGCATTATAGTAAGTGAAATAAGTCAGAGAAAGACAAATACTGAATGACCGCAATTCTATGGGGAATCTAAAAAGCTGAACTCATAGAAACAGTAGAATAGTGGTTGCCAGAGTCTTGGGGGTGAAGAATAAACTTCTTGGGGTGGGAGGAGCAGTAGGTCAAAGAGTAGAAACTTCCAGTTATGAGATGAGTAACTTCTGAGGATCTAATGCAAAACATGGTGATCATGGTTAATAACACTGTCTTACATACTTGAAGGTTACTAAGAGAGTAGATCTTAAATATTCTTACCACAAGAAAGAAATGGTAACTATGTGACATGATGGAGTTGTTAGCTAAGGCTATGACATTCATCATTTTGCACTACATAAGTGTTTCACATCAATACTTTGTAAACCTTAAATTTACACAATGTTATATGCCAATTGTATCTCAATAAAGCTGAAAAATACAAAAATATTAAAATAATCTCTTATTAAATTCAAAAAATGAATAGTAGAGGTATGGTTTAGAGGAAAGAATCATGAAATCAAGGTAAGAGTATCTGGATTTATCCTCAGCTCTGAACTTATAGACCTGAGTTACTTCAGGTAAGCATAAAGCCTTGATTTCAAATATCTTCATCTATAAATTAAAGAAGTTGGTCCAGATTAAGTTTAGTTAGAATAGTTTAATTTTAATTTTCAATAATTTAAACCCATTTACAATTTTTAACTTCCTTGAGAAAATAGTTTGAACTCTGCTGCTTTGGTTTGTGAAACAAGTGAGAAGATTTGGTTGTAAAAATAAGGGAAAATTCAAAAGCACGGGAAAATTGTACAAATCAGGAAAACAGCTCTATGAATAGCATATGAATATTAAGATTTTTTGATTCTCTTAAAAATATATATATTCAGCTTTATCATAAATTTTGGACATTAACGTAAACCACTGATGTGACAACACAATAAAAAATTGCCAAAAGTTGATTCCATGTGATAATCTGAACTGAATACACTTCTATGACTAATGAGCACCATAGCCCAAGGCATGTAACATTTGGCAATTGGACATGCCTCATAACAGTCACATTACACAAACAGTAGCATTATGGAAATCTAACATTTCATCCATATTTTGCAGGTGTCCAAACTGTACGATCTTAAAAATTATTGGCTCACAGTATATAAACATGGCTTTTATGAGATATGTTTCCTTTTGCCAACACATTTTTCCCCTGTTGGACCAATGTGCATTTCTATGGATAATAGTTCTAAAACATGGATCCACCTGTATAACATCTCATTATGGTAACAAGAACGGAAACTGACAATTTTATGACAGCATGAAGGTTTTAGAGATGCAATTTTTTCTTGAAAATGGGTGGAAATTATTAAGCACATATTATAGTACAGGTGTTTTGCAGGAATAAAGTCCCAAACTGAAATGAGTCAACTAGCCTGCACAGATGGATGACATTCTAGTTGGACAGATTGCTTTGGAAAATGAAGGACTTTGCAAGTTTATGGGAACAGTTTTCTTTGCTAGCTTTTTACAAAAGACAAAATAGAAAACAGCTCAAAAGAGTATCTTCTTTAATCTTTCAAAATGTTAAAGTACTGAATTGAATTGAATACCATGTCCTTCCAATGAGATCTTGGGATTCCTAGTATTTCTAATAAGATGTAGTAATGAAGGAAATCTTTCCTTGTATGCACTAACTTCCCTATATATTTAAAAGGGAAAGATAAGTCACCCGTTACTGTGGGCAAGGAAACATCCCAGGCAAATTGCCAAAAAAAGGAAGTCTCTGATGCCCTGCTGTGGGAAATGCAGACAGTGGAGAGTCCTAGCAGTGGCTTCCATTGGCATCCACCTCTGCAGAGGAATTACTTCCTCACGGCCACACAGGTCCTTACATACCTGGCATCTGGTGACAGAGCAAAGTGAAGGTGTAAATGACTGGCCACTTTCCTTACTGTAGGACAAGAACCCGTCGTGGAATTGATCAATCTTTTTGTCGGGACTACATCACAGTTTAACACATTAAATTAACAGCCCAAATTCTGTCTCAGTTTCTGTGTTTGGAGAACTCAATCTACAACATACTTTCAGAATCAAGTAAAAATAGAAACAGAATGGAATAATTTGTCCATGCCACCATAATGCATGATATATAAATGTGTAGGTAAGAAAAGGAGACAATTGGAACGGTGGTTCAATATTTACTAATCCACTGTTCATGGAGATTTTATGGATCATACCTACTGAAAATAATGAGAATTGACCATATATGAAGTTGTTGATTTTGCAGTTCTGTATAGACATGTGTTGTTTTCCCTCCAAAAATAATCTTTTAGAGGGCAAATATGGATATTTAAATGTAGTATATTGTACTAAATTTATTTTAGGGCTTTATCCTAATTTCTCTGAAGCCAAACTTCTTTGATTTTATCTTTAGGATAATTTCCCCAATCATACTATGACTCCTTAGAATGTGTTCAGTTTTGCAAAATGAATTATCATGACTTGAATATGCAGGCAGAAATGTAAGCAATTTCTATATGATCCTATAAAACTTTCATTGCCATCTGGAGGAACAAAGATGCCCTCTTAAAGAAACAAGATACAAAGGGCTTGTGCAACTGCTCTGAAAGCTATATATCTAAGCACAAATATAGGTGCTTATGATTATTAATGTCATAAATATTGTTGGCACATACTCAGAAGCAATGCTTTACATATGTATATTCGTACATTTTTAAATACATTTATAAATTAGTAATTTACATAACTATCGATATGAATTTTCTGCAGTCTTTCTATTAATTCCAGTCAGTTAACATACAGTGTTAGATTAGTTTCAGGTATATATTACAGTGATTCAACAATTCCATACATCACCTGGTGCTCATCATGACAAGTGCACTCCTTAATCCCCATCACCCATTTAACCTATCCCCCCACCTCTCTTCCATCTGGTAACAGTTTTTTTTTTTTTATAATTAAGAGTTGGTTTCTTGAATTCTGTGTGTGTGTGTGTGTGTGTGTGTGTGTCTTCCTTTGCTTTTTTGTTTTGTTTCTTAAATTCCACATATGAGTAAAATCATATGATATTTGTCTTTCTCTCACTGCCTTATTTTGCTAGCAATATACTCTTTAGTTCCATCCATGTTGTTGCAAATGGCAAGATTTCATTCTTTTTTATGACTGAATAATATTCCAGTGTGTGTGTGTGTGTGTGTGTGTGTGTGTGTGTGTGTGTGTATCAACTCTTCTTTATCCATCCATCAATTTATGGATACTTGGGCTGTTACCATATCTTGGATATTATAAATAATACTGCTGTAAATATGAAGTGCATGTATCCCTTTGAATTACTGTTTTTGTATTTTTGGTAAATACCCAGTAGTGTGATTTCTTGATTATAGGGTAATTCTATTCTTAACTTTTTGAGGAACTTCCATACTGTTTTCCAGAGTGGCTGCACCAGTTTGGTGGCTGTATTCCCACCAACAGTTCAAGAGGATCCCTTTTCCCCACATCCTCAGCAACGCCTGTTGTTTCTTTTATTTTTGGTTATAGCCATTCTGACAGGTGTGACAGGTATCAAAACTCATTGTAGTTTTGATTTGCATTCCCATGATGATAACTGATGATGAACACCTTTTAATGTCTCTTGGCCTTCTGAATGTCTTCTATGGAAAAATATCTGTTCATGACTTATGACCATCTTATCATTGGATTATTTGCTTATTTGGTGTTGAGTTTTATAAATTATTTATATATATTGGATAAGAACCCTTTATCAAAAATGACATTTGCAAATATCTTCTCCATTCTGAAGGTTGCCTTTGGTTTTGTTGAATGTTCTTTCTCTGTGCAGAAGCTTTTTACATTGATAAAGTCTCAATAGTTTATTTTTGCTTTTGTTTCTTTTGCCTCAGGAGACATTTCAAGAAAAAACTTACATCTGATGTCAAAGAGGTTATTGCATGTGTATTCTTCGAAGATTTTTGTATGGATTCAGGTCTCACATTTAGGTCTTTCATTCATTATGAATTTATTTTTGATTATGGTTAAGAAAGTGGTCAAATGTTTTTCTTTTGTATGTTGTCCAGTATTCCCACTACAATTCCTTGAAGAGACTATCCTTTTCTCATTGGTCATTCTTCCTACCTTGTTGAAGATTAATTGACCGTGTAGTTTTGGGTTCATTTCCATGTTTCCCATTTTGTTCTATGGATCTGTGTGTCTATTTCTGTGCCAGTACCACACTGTTTTGTTCACCAGAACTTTGTCCAGAATTGTTACACCTCCATCTTTGCTTTTCCTTCTCAAGATTGTTTTGGCAATTCAGAGTCTTTTGTGGTTCCATACAAATTTAGAAATGTTTGTTATAGCTTTGTGAAAAATGCCAGTGGTATTTTAATAGGGATTGCATTAAATGTGCAGGTTGCTTTCGTTAGTATAGTCATTTTAACAAAATTTGTTTTTCTAATTCATGAGCATGGAACCTCTTTCCAAGGTGTTTGTGTCACCTTCAATTTCTTTCATCAGTGTTTTCTAGTTTTCAGAGTACAGGTCTTTTTACCTCTTTGCTTAGGTTTATTCATAGGTATCTTACTTTTGGTGTAATTGTCAATGAGATTGATTCTTTGATTTCTCTTTTTGCTACTTCATTATTGGCATATAGGAATGCAACAGATTTCTGTATGTTGAGTTTGTATCGTGTGACGAGTTAATTCATTCATCATTTCTAGCATTTTTTTTGGTAGAATCTTTTGAGTTTTCTACATAAAATATCATGACATCTAAAAATAGTGAACATTTTACTTCTCTTCCAATTTGGATGCCTTTATTTCTTTTTGTTGTCTGATTTCTTTGGGTAGGATTTCCACTACTATGCTGAATAAACGTGGTGAGAGTGGACATCCTCGTCTTGTTCCTGACCTTAGGGGAAAGGCTCTCAGTTTCTCCCCAATAAGCATGATGTTAGCTGTGGGTTTTTCATATATAGCCTTTATTATGTAAAGGTATATTACCTCCAAACCTCCTTTCTCGAGAATTATTTTCATGAATGGTGTGTTTTCCAAATGGTTTCTCTGCATCTATTGAAATGATCATAAGGTTCTTTATTCTTTCTCTTACTGATGTGATGTATCATGTTGATTGATCTGTAGATATTGAACCACATTTTCAACCCAGGAATAAATCCCTCTTGATTATACTGAATGATTGTTTAAAAGTATTGTTTAATTAATCTTGCTACTATTTTACTGAGGATTTTTGCATCCATATTCCTCAAGGATATTAGCCTGTAGTTGTCTTATTTAGTGGGGTCTTTATCTGACTTGGCATCAGGATAATGCTGTCTTCATGGAATGAATTTGGAAGTTTTCCTTCCTTTCTTGGAATAGTTTGAGAAAAGTAGGTATTAACTCTTCTTTAAATGTTTGGTGGGTATCCCCTGGGAAGCCGTCTGGTCCTGGACTTTTGTTTGCTGGGAACCTTTTGATTACTGATTCACTTTCTTAGCTGGTTATCAGTATGTTCAAGTTTTCTGTTTCTTTCTGTTTCAGTTTCAGTAATTTATATGTTTCTAGGAATTTATCCATTTCTTTTGGGTTTTCCAATTTGTTGGCATATAGTTTTTCATAATATTCTCTTATAATTGTTTGTATTTCGTGGTGTTCGTTGTTATTCCTTCTCTCTTCTCATGATTTTATTTTTTGAGTTATATCTCTTTTTTTCCTTAATAATTCTGGCTAGAGATTTATCAATTTTATGGATTTTTTCAAGGAACCAGCCCCTGGGTTCATTAATCTGTTTTTTTGTATTTTTTGTTTTGCTTTGTTTTGCTGTTTTTGGGTGTGTGTGGATGTGTGTGTGTGTGTGTGTGTGTTTCTTTTTTTTTCCCTTTAGTTTCTATGTTATTTATTTCTCCTCTAATCTTTATTATTCCCTTCCTTCTGGTTTTAGATTGTTTGTTCTTCTTTTTCCTTCTTTTTCTAGCTCCTTTAGGTGTAAGGTTAGGTTGCTTATTTGAGATTTTTCTTGTTTGTTGAGGTAGACCTGTATTGCTATAACCTTTCTTCTTAGAACTGCTTTGGTTGCATCCTAAAGGTTTTCGACCACAGTGTTTTAATTTCCTTTTTTTCCCATGGGTTTATTTTTTTATTTTTTCTTTTATTTCCTGGCTGACCCATTCACTGTTTAGTAGTATGTTATTTAACCTCCACGTATTTGTCATCTTTCCAAAGTTTTTCTTGTGATTGACTTCTAGTTTCATAGTGTTATAGTCAGAAAAGGGGCATGGTATCCCTATATATTCTTGAATTTGTTGAGACTTGTTTTGTGGGCTAATATATAACTGTTCTGGAGAATGTTCACTGTGCAGTTGTGCGATGTGTTTACTGCTTTAGGATAGAATGACCTGATTATATCAGTTAAGTCCATATGATCCAGTGTGTCATTCAAAGCCATTGTTTTCATGGTGATTTTATGCTTAGATGATCAGCACCCACACTGATGTAAGTGGGGTGTTAAAGTCCCCTAGTATTATTATATTATTATCAATTAGTTCCATTAGTTTTGCTATTAACTGTTTTATGTACCTGGGTTTTCCAAGTTGAGTGCCTAAATATCTACAGTTGTTATATTTTCCATTGGATTGTCCCCTTATTATTAGATAGTGTCCTTCTTTATCTCATTATAGCCTTTGTTTTAAAGTCTATTTTGTACAGTATAAGCGTTGCTACTCTAGCTTTCTTTTGACGTCCGTTTGCATGATAGATGTTTCTCCTTGCCCTCACTTTCAATCTACAGGTATCTTTAGGTCTAAAATGAGTCTTTTGAAGGCAACATATAGATATGTCTTTTTATTTTTATTTTTTAATCCATTCTCTCACTATGCCTTTTGATTGGAATGCTTAGTCCATTTACATTCAAAGTAATTATTGACAGATATGTATTTATTGCCATTGTATTACTTGTTTTGATTTTTTTTTCTGAAGTTTTTCTCTGATCCTTTCATATCTTTTGTTTGCTGGCTTTCTTTAGTGAAATATTTGGATATTTTTTCTCTTTATTCTTTTTTTTTATAATGTTTTTTTTAAGTTTATTTATTTGGATTGAGAGACAGAGAGCACAAGTAGGTTAGGGGCAGAGAGAGAGGGAAAGAGAATTCTAAGCAGTCTGCACACTGTCAGTGCAGAGCCTGATGTGGAACTCAAACACACGAACCATGAGATCATGACCTGAGCTGAAATCAAGAGTCAGATGCTTTACTGACTGAGCCACCCAGATGCCAGGTGCCACTAAATCTTTTAGTGTTTTTAAATATATGTTTATCATCAAGCTTGTATATAACCTCTTCTGCATATAGCGGTATCTGTTGATGGTTGTTTAAGTCTGAAACCATTCTTTTCTTCACCCCTCCCCACATTTTAGGTATATGTTTTTATATTTTATATCTTTTTACTTTTTGAGTTCCTTGACTGATTATTTACAGAAATATTTATTTTCACTGTTTTTGTGTTTCCTACGTTTATAATGTGACTTCAGTGTCTCATTTCCACTCAAAGTGTCCCCTTTAATATTTCTTGCAGGACTGATTTGGTGATAATGAACTCCTTTAGTTTTTGTCTGGGAAACTCTTTATCTCTCTTTCTATTTTGAGTCAGAGCTTTGGTGGACAGAGTATTCTTGGCTACAGATTTTTCCAATTCAGCACTTTGAAAATATCATGCCACTGCCTTCTGGCTTGCAAAGTTTCTTATGGAAAATCTGCTAGCCTTATGAGTTTTCCCTTGTAAGTCACTGTCTTCTTTGGTCTTGCTACTTTTAACATTTTTTATCACTGTATTTTGCCATTTTAATTACAATATAACTTGATGTGGCCATGCTTTTGTTGATTTTGATGGGAATTCTCTGTGCCTCTTGGATCTGGATATCTGTTTCCTTCCCTAGATTAGGGAAGCTTTCAGCTATTATTACTTCAAATAAATTTTCTGCTTCCTTTTCTCTCTCTTCTTCTGGGACTTATATAATACAAATGTTATTATGTTTGATGGAGTCAATGAGTTCCCAAAGTCTATTCTTGTTTTGCATAATTATATTTTCTCTCTTTTGTTAGGCTTTATTACTTTCCATTACTCTTTTTTCTAGGTCACTTATTTTTTCTCTGCTTCTTCCATCCTGCTGTTCATTTCATCAAGCATGTTTCTCATTTTGTTTGCTGAACACTTTATCTCTGCTATGTTATTTCTTACCTCTGCATTAAGGGTCTCACTCATGTCTTCCACTCTTTTCTCGAGTCCAGTGAGTATCCTTATAATCATTAATTTAAATTCTGTATCAGGGATGCTATTTATATCTGTTTTGCTTAGATCTCTAGCTGTGGCCTTCTCCTGTACTTTCATTGGGGATAAATTTCTGTCTCTTCATTTTGTCTGTTTCTTTTTGTTGTTTTTTTTTTCCATTGTTAAAATAGTCAGCTATGTCTTCTTCTCTTGGAAGCAGTGACTTTATGCAGAAGTCCTATAGTGCCCTGCAGTGCAGTGGCCCCTATTCACCAGAACCTGGTACTTTAGGAGAGCATCCTCTGTGTGTTGCTTACACCCTGCTGTTGTATCTGCATCACTTTTCCTTTCTGTGCAGTTGTCTGCACTGACTCTCTGCCTGTTGTGGGCTATGCTTGCTCTTTGTGGTGTTAGTGAGACCAGGCAGGCTAGCTGTGAGGGAGCACGCCCACTGGGGAAACTGTGAGCAGGGTTAAGGTGTTAGGAAAATTTGGGCTGGACCACTATTCCTATGCTGGATCCCCCAAAGCGCTATAGCGACTGGGACATGACACTGGGTGTATGACACTGGGTGTGACAGAAGGCGCTGTAACTGGGGGGCACATGGCTGAATGCAGCACGGCAACTGGGCATAGCACTTGGTGGCAGGTATGCACCTGGTGGTTGGGCTGGGAGCATGACAGTGGCTGGGGATGTGAGGCCAACTGCAGTGGCAGCTGTGCACCCAGTAGTTGGCCAGGGTCCACTGGACTTCAACAAAATTTGCCCTGAGCTCAGGACCTAGACTAGCAGGACTGGGGTGGTGGAGTCCTCAGGAGACTCATGGCTGTGGCACACTACCAGTAGGTTACGAAGCTCATTAGCCAGCAGGTATATGTGCAGCCCTGCCTTTTGCAAATGGCTCTGTGTTCATGCTGGGATGGGGAAGAAAAATGATGCCTTCTGGCTCCTCCCTTTTCAGAGAAGTTTCCCAACATGCTCTGAAATGAGTATGAACAGATCTGTCTGCTGTTTTCCCTTTGTGTTGTGTCAACTACCAGTTTTATGTTGCCTCTCAGCATAGGCTGCTGTCTCTTTAAGGGCAACGGCCCAGCTAGCACTAGCCTTCCAGGCTTGCCCAGTCAGCTGACTTTTAAAGCTCTAGGCTTCAAGTCCTATTGATTATACAAACTCACAGAGTTCAGCATCTCTGGTTTACAATGCGAAATGTTATGGGGATTTATTAATCTTCCCTGTGTGAGTTCCCTGATTTGAGCCTATTTCTCTGCCCTCTCTTCATGCACAGTTCCCTCCCTCCTGTGGGCAGCTTCCCTTAGGCTTTTTGACCTTCCTAACCTTTTAGATGCAACTTCTTTTCTATATTTTGTTGTGGAGTTTGTTCTGTCAATTTTTGGATCACTTTCCTGTTTATTGGCTTAGATGTGGGTGATATCTGGTTGTAAACTTTGGATGGGGTGATCTCTGGGTTTTCCTGATCTACCATTTTCCAGAGCTCACTATGCCACAGCCTTTTACTTATCATGATGTGCCCTGAAGCTGGAGAACAGGAGGTCTATTGATATGAAATTTACTTTTTAGAGTTAATGAAAATTATTTATCCTGAACACTGTGTAAGTTCATATGTTGCTTAGTTAATGGTTGAAGTATGGTATTCTTATTGATAGAGCATTCAGAATATGGTGTTTACAGTCAAAATTTTCTTTGGCTTAATGGGTCTACCAGTGAGAACAATTTGAGTGCAATCACTGCTTAAATTTGATTCTTTATTACTCTGTCATGGCCAACTCAAACACATGTGCATTGTCTTGTATCATTTGGGAAACTGTTAATTAGAAACTAACAATTTCCATAGAGAAATATATGGCAAACCATTTGTGTATCCTTGGAATGTCTGACAGATCCAGTTTCAGTAACTCTGGCTGCATTTGCTTGAAGATTTGTGAAGTGCGCTAATATCAGAAGTTCTTACCAGAGGACATCCCTTCATTCCAGTTGAATGATAAGGATGTGACAGAAGTTGACTTGGACACTAGCAGCCAATGGCCATGTAATGGCAAATGTTATAGATCCTAAAATTGGGCTGCATATTGTTACATCCCTTCTGTATGTGATCTTGGGCAACCTACTGCACAGAATTATTTTGAGAAATTATTGTAGAAACGGCATTTGAATACTTGACATAGTTGTTGATACAGAGTGTTCAACAGCTAATTTTTTCACCACCAGGATAATCATTTACTTTGACTATGAGGCTGCCGATACCGTAAGATGTTCTAGGTTTTAGTTACTATCAATCTACAGAGAGTTCATTATGCACAAGTGTGTATAAGTACACACAAATAACAACTCTCCATCAAATAACAAATAAAAGCAACATAACCTGTCTTTTCTTCTTTTTTTTTTTAACGTTTATTTAGTTTTGAGAGAGACAGAGACAGAGTGCAAGAAGGAGAGGGGCGGAGAGAGAGAGAGACACACACAGAATCCCAAGTAGGCTTGAGGCTCTGAGCTGTCAGCACAGGGCCCAAAGTGGGGCTCGAACCCACAAACCATGAGATCATGACCTGAGCCAAAGTTGGCACTTAACTGACTGAGCCACCCAGGTGCCCCTGTCTTTTCTTCTTGATACACTCTTATCCTTATTTAGGTTAATTCAGGAATCCTTGTGTTTATATATGCAAATACTCTCAGTTACTTTCATAAGAGCTTAAAATTGTTATCAGTGATCTTGAAAAAATATTTTAATTAATATTATAAAATAGCATTCTAACTTTTATAATCATATTCTGTGTAATAAATATGATTTGCTAGAATATGCAGTATTCCTTTTATACTGAATTATGAACCATATCAACAAAAATTGTAGAACACTAATGAAGAGAGTCATTATATTAACATAATTTTATTTTAAAAGTCTGTGTATAAGCTAATTTAATCCATACTTTCCCAGCAATTAATTTAAGATAGAAGTACATTTGGTATAATAAGTTGGCAAATCTTAAGGCTCAATACTCTTACTAGTGGTGTTCTTAGCCTATGATCCCATTTAGTTTTATGTCCCCCAACATAATTAAAAATTTAACTGAGATGACTAATTATCTGATGATGATTAGCTGAAAACTGCTGCCATAATATTGTTACATCTGCTTCCTATGAAGTATTTATGTATGTAAGGTATTTTACCAAACTTACAAGAATAGGTTTTATACTTTTTCCTAACTAGCTTTTATACTTTTGACAGAGGTGGAGTGAAGGTTTCCTTTCTCAGTAGCATACCAGATACTAACTTTTACCAAAAAGAACCTGAAAATTGTGAAAAACCTAAATGGCCTAGGAAACCATTTCACAAGAAGGATGAAAGGGAAATTTTCTACATTAGCTGATGTCTATGGTGAATCCTGGAAAACGGGGATTTTAATCTACTGGGAAAAGATGTAAAGAGAGACTATTGAGGATGAAAGGACTAGCTTGAGTGAAGAAAGCAGAATAGAGCATGGTGTTTTGTAAAAGGAAATTAATCTAAAGAACTTTTTAAAAAAATAAAAGGAAACATGAATGTATGTAGAGGAGCATAGGAAAAAAGGCTTGGTAGGAAAGCAGGAGTCTCATCCCAAGAGCCACGAAGAGAAACTCCTGCAACTTCTGTTTCCTTACCCTTTCATCTTCTAGAGACTAACTGGGTTTTTTGCCTCCTGGTTCCCTTCCATCTTCCAAGCCAATAATTTAAGCAGTGAAATCCACGTCCATTTGTGTCATCACATCACCTTCTCAAAATCTGACTCCTACCACCGTCTTCTTAAAAAGACTGTTGTGTCATTCAGGGTAATCTCCCCATTTTAAGACTTTAATAACATTGGTAAAGGTTGTTTTTTGTTTGTTTGTTTTTGTCTTTGTCTTTGTTTTTTGTTTTGTTTTTTTTGGTTTTTTTTTTTTTGTTTTTCATATGATGTAACGTGCACAAGTTCCTGGGATTAGGACTTGGACATATGAGGGGAGGGTATTATTTAATATTCTACACTCAGTTTTTATTAAGAAGGATATAGTAGGGGCGCCTGGGTGGCGCAGTCGGTTGGGCGTCCGACTTCAGCCAGGTCACGATCTCGCGGTCCGGGAGCTCCAGCCCCGCATCAGGCTCTGGGCTGATGATGGCTCAGAGCCTGAGCCTGTTTCCGATTCTGTGTCTCCCTCTCTCTCTGACCCTCCCCCGTTCATGCTCTGTCTCTCTCTGTCCCAAAAATAAATAAACGTTGAAAAAAAATGTTTTTAAAAAAAGAAGGATATAGTAAACCTTTGTCGTCCTTGAAATAGTTCTCACCTTGGGAATGTCACCTTGGGAACTTAGTAAAGAACAGTTTCCATGGTCACTTTTGAGACTATAAGGTGTGGAGTAAATCCTACCTAAATAATGAATACTAATATATAAAACAAAACAAAAACACCTCCTCAAGTGATTCTAAGGCAGATGGATTAGGGAATTGAATATAGTTTGAAAAACAGTAACATGAAGTTTAGGAGTGCCATAATCAAGGTTAAATTTTAGGAAGTTTGCTTCTCTGACAGTATAGAAGATGGAGTAAAATAAGACTAATACAGAAGGTATGTCTTAACAGATATTTCAAAGGAAGTATAAAAAAAAAGAACTTGGAGATTTGGGTAATGGGTTATATGGATAGTGAATGGAAAATTTGCCATGTTTGTGAACATTCCCAGTTTTATAGCTTGAAAATGTGAACAGATGACATTGATGATAGTGTGTTTGAGTAATAGTGGCTATAAACCAGAGGCTGCAAGTCAAATTATAGTTAGTAGCAATGTTTAATATTTCTTTCGTCCTTTAGAAATTTAAGTGGATCAAATGAAAATAATAAGTGCAAATTAGCTTTCTAGTTTAAAAGTACCATATTTGCTGATTTCAGAAACACTTTTATTTACTGATAACTAGTAGCACTGACTAAAGATATAACTCACATATGTATCGCTATATATTAAATTCTTTTAAAGAGCGGTTTCATCGAAGTTTCATGCTTTGCTGTAGCTGCGCAGGTAACAGACACATACTTTGTGTGGTAAATTTTTGTTTATTTCTGCAAATAATCACAAGGTTATAGCCTTTTCATGTTTTATTTTCCTTTCCTGTAGCAGAAATCAGTTTGGTGGTGGAAAAGCAAGAAATATGTCGCTTCCATAAACAGGTTTCCCAGTAGGACTTTGTAGATCAGGGTAGCTTATCAGCTCTCTCCTCATCTTGAAATTTGGAGTAATTCTTCTGAAAATCATTCTCCAAACAAAAATATCTTTCGTTTTAAAATTGTACCACTTCAAATACAGTTTCAGCAAACCAAGCAATTACTAACGTATTTCTCATTTCTAATTCCATATAGCTAATGATTTCTGAAAACCTTTGTTATCTTTGCTTATATTTAAATATGGGGCAGCATTCAAAAGCAGCTAATATTGTGAGTCTATACCATCTGACAGGAAATAGATTAAACTTCTTCACCTGCTTTAAGACCTTTTAAAATGAATTATTACAAAGGAATTATATTTACAGAATATTTATTTTAAACATGAGGCAAGGAAAGTGCATGAAGTTACTAATGGTTCTTCATTGTTGGAAAGTGTTATTTAAATACTACCTGACTACGAAAAACTATGTACAGAGGAAGTGTTTACCCAGCTACCTTGTTGCCAGGTACTAGATTGACTGTATAATCTCTTGTCCAGTCGGAAACATATTTAAGAAAGAAACAAGTGGGAAAAATGTTAAGATAGACAGGATATTGGGAATACCAATGCTTGGCTCCAGACAAACCAAGTCATATGGTTACCCTATAGACTGATTCCAGTTTTTCATAGTTCCATTTCTTTCTTCCAGTCCCTTAGGGTCTGCATTCATATTCATTTTTTGTCAGCTAATCTCGTAAAGTGAAATGGAGCAATTATACTAAAATTTAAATGTGGAATGATTTTTCTCCCCAACAAATAACCCTGGTGCAAGCCTTTTTCCCAACAATGCCTATATTGCTAGAGGCAATTTTAAGATATTAAAAAAAAATGTGTAGACTTTTTCTTATTACTTTGATTCCTTCAGTGCATTTGTATTCAGTTATTTTAACTGTGCCACCCCTAAACTCGGTAGCTTAATATAACATCTATTTATTTAGCTCACTTTCTGCGACATGACAATTTGAGTTGCTCTAAAATGGTGGTTCAGCTGATCTTGGCCAGGCTCAACTATGCATCTGTAGTCAGCTACCGAGTCTGCTGAGCGCTGACAGGTCTAAATCGGTTCATTAAGTATGGCTGTCCATGTTCCAAGTTTTCTCTCGTTCTTCAGCAGGCTCTTCGGGGTTTGCCCACATAGCATGCAGGGATGTAAGGGTTGTAAGACAGCTAGTAAGTTCAAGGTTTCATATGCTTATATCTGTCTGTGCATGTACTTGCATACACATAGTTTTCCATAATATATTTCAGAATTCAGTAGGGAGTGATTCCAATTTTAAATATATGTTTTCTTTTTCTTTTTCATTTGGAAAACCAGGCAAGATTTATTTTATTTTTCCTTCAATTTCTGTTTTTAATTTTTCATTTTACAGGATATTTAAATTTTATTTTCTCTTAACTGAGCAATTTTTTTTCTTTGGGCTTATAGTGAGGATGAGAATGAACCAGACAACAAAATCTGGATTCTAATTTTTTTTAATGTTTATTTATTTTTGAGAGAGAAAGACACAGAGTACGAGTGGGGGAGGGGCAGAGAGAGAGAGAGGGGAACACACCATCTAAAATAGGCTCCAGGCTCTGAGCTGTCAGCACAGAGCTGGACACAGGGCTTGAACTCACAAACCTTGAGAGCATGACCTCAGCTGAAGTTGGATGCTTAACTGACTGAGCCACCCAGGCGCCCCCAAAACATGGACTCCAAAAGAAAGGGAAATATTGACAAAAAATTCTGCTGACCTAAGGTCAGAATAGCAAATACTTACTGAGGTAAATTTCAATGAATATTTCAATGCAACATAGATAGGTTGTGTGTTTTTGTTTTGTTGTTAATACCACTTTTTTTTTCAAGAATGTAAATGTTGCTAGTTGAATTGTATATTAAACAAAAATACCCCACTTCATTTTCATCTGTTTCAGCCTTTAAGGCTGCCAGTGACTCAGTGTTTGATGATGTTTGAACCAAAAATTTGGATGTTAAATTCCAACTGTTAAAGCTATTCATAAGGGTTTATGATGCCAGGGATTATGTATTCATGAACATCACCATCATCATTATCATTATTATTGTCATCATTATTAAGTGCTGTTGTTATAGTTTTTATTATTAGGTAACAGATTTCTCATAAAGTTGTCATTTTCAGCAAAAACTTTTCAGAATGCTGAATGCCTTTCAAATACTTTGAAGGAGAGTGTACTAAAGAATATGGTAATATGCTCCAGCAAATCTCAATTCTCCTCTTTGCTCAAAGTTTCTATAAATAAATGTTCAGAAGAATTAGTTCTGTTTTCACATCAGGGAGTGTATGAATTGCACATGGTGTATACATGGACATCATCACTATTATTAATGTTACCTTTAAATTCCAGAACTTTCTCTAATATTCCCTTAGTGATTCTAGTGCTCGTCATTGAAAACTTTATATTAATATTGTATCTGTTACCATTTGGGGAGGTTTTAACATGCTTAGGGTTGACTGTTTCAAAATGCAAGTCTCAACATATTCTGTTTTCTCTGTTCTAGTGCTTCATCTCTTATTTGCTGTTCATGAAAATAAGTGTATTTAAACTTCCTCTTCACTAGGAATTATCCAACTGATTGGATATCATACTCTAAAAATCTACTCCCTTGCCACTGCCTCATGCCCTTTCATACCTCCTATACGGTTGTGTCATTAAAATCTTGCATATCTTATGTTGTACACGCGATCACAGTTCAGATGCCATCTTTTACATTCCTTTGCTTTTTTATCAGATTCTTCTCTCCATTTCAACACTTCTTATTTTAATACCCTAATTCTCCTGTTCTACTCTATTGCTTTCCTTAGTTTCTTTACATCTACCTTCTTGTTGAATCTATACTACTCTACAATGATAATCAAACCAAAGATTAGATTTTGTTGTCTGTTTGTAGTGTGTTTCTCTGTATGTTTTGATATTGTTGATAGGCCTCATGGGGACTTCTCTGCTTCCTTGGTTTGCAACACAATTCTTTCTAAGGTATTCAAAATCTTTTCTCTTCTTCCAGCTGCTTCTCCAGATGTTTCTTGTCTTTTTGTTAAACTCCAAATCTACTCGAGACTCCTTTTTTTTTCTTTTTCTTAATTTCTTCTAGGTTTTCTTCAACAGCAAATACCTTCAGTTCACACCAGTTGGCTCACCTCTGTAGGCCAAATATTCCCAAATCTGTTTTCTAACGCTGAAATCTATGGAAGTTTACTTTGGCATTTCCATCTTCCCCTTTTACAACTTTATAGAGATGTGACAGCAGAGTTGTAAGTCATAGGTTAGGCATTAAAAGCTCTTCTATCTAGATCTATATAAGTTTTCCTACTTTATGTTCCATACTTCAGTAACTCCATAAGAGTTCTCCCCTCCCCTGTCATAAATGTCTGTTAATTCTTTCTCCTGCTCTTCGGCCCTGTTTTCTCAAGACCAAGGAACAGGTTCAAATGCCACTCCTTTTTCTGGCCCCATGCGAATTCACATCCATAATAACTTCTTCAATGTCTTCATCTCGAAGAAATCTCTCTCATTTGAATTTTAATTTTGTTTTATCTATCTCTTGGGGAGACACATTACTGTCTCCATATTAATAGAATATTAATCGAATAAAATATTTTGTGAACATTTATTATTTTATAAACATTTATTTTTTTTTCAACTTTTTTTTTTTGGGGGGGGGACAGAGAGAGACAGAGCATGAACGGGGGAGGGGCAGAGAGAGAGGGAGACACAGAATCGGAAACAAGCTCCAGGCTCTGAGCCATCAGCCCAGAACCTGATGCGGGGCTCGAACTCATGGACCGCGAGATCGTGACCTGGCTGAAGTCGGACGCTTAACCGACTGCGCCACCCAGACGCCCCATATAAACATTTATTTTTGTAACCTATGTTTCAGTATACCATATTGATATAATTATATAATAGCAGTTTTAAGTATAAATGATTTAGCAAATTATCAAGAGAACTATATCTTTGCTTATGCCAGGTGAATGTCACATAAGTATGAGGGACAGTGCATTTTCTGTTAAAGAATTCTAGACAAACCTTTGAAGTCCTATTTTTCATTATCTCTACATGTGGCTCGGAAAGGTAACTAAACTCATTTAACAAACAACTTTTGGAACAATGATTATGAATGCAAAACTAGAAAAGTGAAACAATTTTTTCAAATTTCAAGCATGTTACCAAAAAGTATACCTCTACTTATAAACATTATCTTATATGTTAACAATAAATGGCTATGCAGATAAAAAACATAATATTTGAAGGTAATTATAAGCATATATCCACACTTTCTTCTTTTTCAATTCTTTGAAACCAAGGAGAACAGTGAAGGGACTGAGTTTGCCTAACAGTATTTTTGTGGTCTATTTTAGAACAACTAGATTGACAATACAAGTTCAAGGAAAAGAGTTTGTTTTTCCTTCCCATTTAGAAGCATTTTGACTATGTTGTCCCAACCTCTAATAGGAGGGTCATGTTTCCTCTGAGTATTTAATATAATAATAACATTTAGCTTATTAATGTTATTCACAAGATAATTTTATACTTGAAAAAACCTTAGTTTTCAAGTGAACCTTAAAAGTACCTCTCATGATATGAGTATCTCAGTCTACATTTTTGTGTATGTATGCCTACATTGTTTGTTTAATGGCTCAGTGAATACCTGAAGACTTTTGTGGCCTATAATCCTCAAGCAGTCCTTGGATGAAACAATTTTAGAGTTTTAGGTATTTTTCAAATAAAATACCCTATTTATAACAGTAGCAATAAGTGGTCCACTGGACATGGAGTATTCATTTGAATCAAACCAATGCTTCTTAATCTTTAATTCTATAACTGGAGTGGAAAATTTCCCTCTACATTTAAGTGACAATAATGTAATAGAGTTTATGCAAGTAATTTCATTAGCCGTGAACAATGATTGCTAGATCAGACTAGCCAAGCAATGTAAGTGTCTGCTATCCCTTCCTAACAATCCTGTGAGCCACATTCCTTCCCAAAATGTAAACTCATGGCCTATAAATGTATGCATCCTGATTAGTACTGAGAATAATCAGACTGCATGATGACTTACTGAAATCCATCTCATAATTTAACTGAGTGATAAGAAACAGTTTGATCTATTTTGTAACAATTTATTTTCAGATATCAAATATATGAGATATTTTAAAATGCATGTTAAAATCCGACTTTTAAGAGCATTTTGAATTTCCAAATTTTAATATATCAGTTGAAAATGCACAGAATGCTTAGCAGGAATGTTTTATGTTAGGAATTCCCTTTACTGAGTTGAATGAATTTCATAGCTTTACATCCAAGTATTTCTCTATTTGGTAAATCATTATGTGAAAGAGTTCTTTTCCTTGAGTTTACATGGAATATCATGAAAACAATTTAATTTGTATTTTATTCCTTTACATTTTATGATATTGGCAAAACTTTTTAAAAGCTTTACATGGTTGATCATTTTGGCCAAATATACAAATGATTCTTCTTGTGAGTATGGAAAATTAAATGCACTGAAAATGTAGCATGCCAATATTCATAATATGTAATTAAAACTGTATATTGATTTTTTTTTTTTTTTACTTTTAGTCTTTAGAGAAAAAATCTTAAACTCTATTTGGATGCACTGGAATCCCTTATTTATTTATTTCTATAAAGTTTTTATTTATTTATTTTGAGAAGGAGAGAGAAAGCACACACGCCCACACAAACAGGGGAAGAGCAGAGAGAGAAAAGGAGAGAGAATCCCAAGCAGGCTCCACACTGTCAGCACAGAGCCCGATGCGGGGCTCCATGTCATGAACTGTGAGATCATGACCTGAGCTGAGAACAAGAGTCAGATGCTTAACTGACTGAGCCACCCAGGTCCCTCTGGAATTAATTTAGATTCCTATATCTGATAATATATAATTTCAGTATCCAGGAACTATTTATTTATTTATTTATTTATTTATTTATTTATTTATTTAAATATACTAACATTCATTGTGTTGTCATACATAAATAATTTGACCTAATTTATAAGCAACACTGACTTCACTCTGGGACTTGCAAGAGTGTAAAGAAAGCAGTAGGAAGATTAATAAATCTTGTGACTATTTTATTAATTTTCTTATAGGTAAAAAAAAGTGGGATTAATACATACCAAAATATACTTACTAAAATATGTCCCATAGCATTAGGTCTCTAGCCATATGAATCTGAGAATTTTTAATTAGGCACAAAAGAACAGTTTGTTTATCAATGGACTGGAAACTTTTAATAAACAAATGTGTTCGACAAGACCCAGGAGAGATAGGGTATGGATGAAGTCACTGTGGGAATGGGGGTGGGTGGAGAGCAAGTATAAAATTAACATCTACTTGGGGGGATCTGCAGTACATACAAAAACTAATTGGAAATTTATAAAACCAATAAATACTGTTTTGAACCAAGTGGTTTATTGTTTTCTTCTTATCAAGACCCTCCTCTCAGATTTAAGACTTGTGCCTGTGTCACATATTTGTATATATCTGCCATCTATAATAATGACAAGCCAAAGTGAAGTGTTCAATATATACATTATTAAATGTTTGGGTAAAAAAATATTTAATGATTCAAGAATATATTTGGAAAAATTATTATTCCAATCAAACTTTAGGATCAATGTAGAATGTATCACTCAAAAGTAAAACGGGGGCTAATAATACGAATGTGTATATGAGAGAACTCTCTGTTCCTATATTACTAGACAGGCATGTAATATGCAGTAACCATTTTCTGTTCTGAAATAAGAAAAAAGTAGATAGCTTCTGCAATAGAGTCTCAAAATCTATAGTTTAATATAAAAAACTGAATCTTGTTTAGCCTTCACCGTTAAGATGCTGATGCATTTTTCCTTGAGGACACATTCTACAGGAAACTTTGTTGCTGGCAAAGTTTATACCGTTTGAAATAAGCAAACAGTCCATAAACTCTCTACAAGCAGGCAGCAGTAAACAATCAATCTCTAAACCATTCACTAGGCCAGAAAAACTTTCTAATATACCAAATAATTTCTTCAGAGCTTGCGGTCCACACATGTGCCTAGCAGAAATTCATTTAAAATTCCTAGCTTAGAGAATATGTACTATCTTATTAGACCTCATGAGAATCATTTCAGCAACACTTAGCTTCGGAAATAGGGTAGCAGTGTATGGGAGCAAAGCCTCTTAAAAACAAGTCAATCAAAGTTGCCTCCTTTATTTTAACAGTGACCTTACAAATACCTGATCTTGAAATCTTGTTGAATTTAGTTACTCCAAAGAGTCCATCTCTTTGTGATGACCCTATTTCTTTTCACTGGAAAATAATGAAAAGTAGCAAAATCCAAGATTTATAGGGATAGCTACACTTACAAGTAAAATTTAAAAAAAATTAAAGTTCAAATAATGTTATTCTGCCTCTCTGGATTTCATAGATGGCTCTGTAAGTGATACCTGCATCCTGGTAATAATAATTCTGAACTATTTTGAGTAAAAGCACATATTACATTTGGAGATTCACGCTTTCCAATACATGCTGACTTTGAACTTAGTTCATGTTTGCTTAGCTTCAGCAATATATATTATATAAATATATAATTTATTTATTTAATATGATTTATATATTATATATTTAATATAATTTAATATATATTTATTTAATATAAATATATATTATAAAATGTAATATAATTATATTATATTTAATATATAATTTAATATATAATATATTAAATATATTAAATTATATATAATATATAAATAATATATAATTTAATATATTGTATATAATATAATATATATTATAAAATATAATATAAAATTATAAAATATATATTTATTTAATATAATTTATATAATATATACATATATAAATATATATATTATATAATATATATATTTATTTGTTTTATTTTTCATTTTTTGCAGTTAAATGATGAATCCACATCCTGAAGGTAGATATGGAATGACATATTCTAGCTAGTAAATGTGTAAACAAAAGGGTCTGGGCAATTATTTTCAAAATTTATTTGTCAAATTACTTTTTGATATGTTTTATACTATATAGGAGACCTATAGGAGACCTATTTTATTTTTGCTTTTTATGTATTGCATTGAAGTACAATAAATAAACAGAAGAGTTCAAATCATATGTTCAGCTCAGTGATATTCCACAAAGTGTATACACTAGAGGAACCAACACCCAGATAAATACAGCCATGTAACAGCACACCACCCTCTTCTAGCCACTTTGTGTTATAATAAGAATAAGCATTATCCTGACTTCTAACACCTTAGAAAAGTTTTGCCTGTTTTAAAACATAAATAAATTATACTAAATGGACTCATTTGTGTGTTTGGTTTATTTGCCTCAATGTTAGAATCTTACAATTCCCCCTTGTTTTTTGATGTAGTAATAGGTCAATGATTCTCTTTGCTGTATAGTAGCCCATTGTGTGGATATACCATAGTTTGTTTATCCATTATTCTGTTAATGGGCATTTGGGTTTTTACTTGGTAGGGAAAAATCTGTTAGAAGATGGCTGACAGGACTGATAGGAGAATTCCAGTCCCTGCCCAAAGACTCCGCTTCCGGGTTTTTCTTCCCACCCTGCTTGCTGCCCTTGCCAAATTACCACTAATGCGGAATGCAGAAGTAACAGACCATAAATTGTCCCCTTTGCTTATGCTCTGGACTTAGACCTTTGGAAAGTGATCTCCTCTGAGCCTCCTGGTGTAAAATAAACCTCCTGCCTTACAAGATCTCAGAGTGCTGCTTTGTTCTTCCACCCACTGATCCAGACCACGTTCCATAACATACTGTTTCAGAGACTGGAAGAAAAACAGTTCTATGAACATTCTTCTACAGGTCTTTTAGTGAATACATGCACAGATTTCTTTTGAGTGTATTCCTAGGATCGTATATTTACCTATTATACATACATATAGGATATATGTATAGCCTTCTAGACATTGTCAAAAAGTTAACATGTAAAGTTTCTGATGTTCCTGTTGCTGTACCTTCTCACCAACTAGTTATTGTCTATTTGTTCTATTTTTATTTCATTTATAAAACTATTTAGTGTGTTGTATAGTGTTGTTGTTTTTTAAATTGTTTTAGTGTTTATTTATTTTTGAGAGACACAGAATCCAAAGCAGCTGGGCTGTCAGCAAAGGGCCTGAGATGGGGCTCGAACCCAACAACTGTGAGATCATGACCTGATCCAAAGTCAGAGGCTTAACCAACTGAGCCACCCAGAAGCCCCTATACCATTGTTTTTTAAGTTGCAGTCTTCAAATCAGAAAAAAATAAGTTCATTTGCCATTTTAACAAAGTGTAATTTTTAATATAAAATGCTCAAATGTAATTTTTAATATAAAATGGTCAAATGGAAAAATGCTCATCCTTATAGGAGTGTATAGCAAGACAGCCAAAATAAATCTGAATGAGAAACAAAATGTACTATTTATAAAGGGATAATTAATGAATAAAAAATTAGTTCTAAAATAACCATGTTATGGGATGAAAATACAGCATAGGGCATATAGTCAATAATATTGCAATAATATTGTATTGTGGTGGCGATTGTACTTAAGTGGTGAGCACCGTGTAACCTGTGGTATGGAGTCACTATTTTGCACACCTGAAATTAATATAACATTATATATGTCAGCTAAACTTCAATTAAAAAACGAAATTACAAAAAAAAATTCAAAAAATTAGAGTTAGATCCTATTGTTAGAACTCCTTTCTCATCTCTTGTATATATGACTATTATTTGAAGGAATGTCTTGATTGGTTCTGTTCCCTCTAAGAGGATACCTTTTCCATAAAATGTGCCTCTACAAATATGTGTTAGGTGCGTTGGAAAGGCAGTCTCACAAGTGCAGTCTCTCAACTTCCTCTCCCTGCACAGGAATGAGCCTTGGTCCTGGAACACTTGCTTATCAAGAGAGAAAGAGCCCCAACAGCCTGTGCTGGATTTATCATCCTGTGAGGTAATGTGTCACATGTCACAATATCTGGCCCATCCCACTGTTAAATCTGTCCCCTGAGGCAACAGAAGGGGCTTTCTTCCACTGTAGCCCTGATAGCGATATGTTTAGGCTGAATTCCCTGTATGGGCCTCCCACTGCCAAGAGACCTGCTGGCCATGGGGAACCCACGCCCACTGTTGAAGCAGATCCTGCTTTGTCTCTTCCCTTTGTGAGTAAAGTTCTGTCAGATACCAAGAGGCAGTGGGCGGAAGTGTGTGGAATTTTTCCTGATTAGTAACAGGTGCATGGTACTCCACAAGACACTAAGACTGGATGAATTCGTGAGTGCAGAATTTATTGTTGGCTGTTGTCAAAAGCTGAGCCAAGCATTCTTGTACATTAGTATACATCAGAATCACCTGAAGGGCTTGTTAAAAACATATTCCTAGACTTCCCTTTCAGAGTTTCTATTTCAGGAGTTTTGGGTGGGACCTCAAAATTTGCATTTCTATCAAGTTGCCAAGTGATGCTGAGACTATTTGTCTGGAGGCATCACACTGACAATTATTGTTCTCAAAAATAGACCAGAGTGGTAAGAGGCCTTAAAAAAAAAAAAAAAGTTATGTGAGACTCATTCAAATTTCCATTTGGTTCCTTAATTAGCTGTGTGACCTTGAATTACTTCACATCTGGGATTCATTTCTGCATTTCTATATAATAATTTTATTTTCAAATTCAGCAGAATAATGTATTATTTTCATATAATAGAATTATGTATGGTCTCTCCCACATTCTTGCTGTTTCCAAAGGAGCATGCTGAAACTGTTTCAATCTGGTGATTATTATGTATGTGGGGTGTATGTGTGTGTGTGTGTGTGTATCACCTCATTATATGGGGACATAAAAATTATTATAAAATTTCTGAAGCCACTGAGCTAGATATAGGCTAGCTAGTGAATGATTCTTTCATTTCCTTCAATGGAAAAATTACAGCTTTGTGCATATGAATATGTATTTTATTTGCTTCTCCATGAGTTCATCCTTACATCTTTGATAATTTGATATGGAAATGTTTCATCCAAATGCCAGAAGTTGTAGTATTACTTTAATGACCTTTTTGTTTTAATGCAAATGACATCTTGAGTAACCAGATGTTAAAGCAAAATATTTTCAGGGCTCCTGGCTGGCTCAGTCGATTAAGCATCCAATTTTGGCTCAGGTCATGATCTCATGGTTTTATGGGTTCAAGCCCTGCATCATGCTCTGTGCTGACAGCTCAGAGCCTGGAGCCTGCTTTGGATTCTGTATCTCCTTCTCTCTCTGCCCTTTCCCCGCTTGTACTCTATCTCTAAATAAATAAATAAATAAACAAACAAACAAACAAACATTTTAAAAAAGTGCAAAATATTTTCAACTTTGTTTCCTTGCTTTTCTCCTTCTCTCTCTTCCTCCTTCTGCCATCCTGTTTCTCCCCTCACCCTCTCTCTCCCATCGCTCTGCCCCTACCTTTCCCTTATTATGAATTTTACAGGATCCTTTGTCCTTCTACAGACTGGCATTTGTTTATATGTTAACAATCTTGAAGCATATTTACAAGCTTTGAATTTTAAAGATCAATTTTAATTTTATGTATTGTGGTGTAACAAAATTTTTCTTTCTGCGGTATTTTCTTCTCAAATATTTTTTCTTGTGATTAGGGCTTTTAGTATTAAAGATTTATCTGAGAAGTATTTTCACCTTAAAAATTATCATATTTGATAATTATATTTGAGAAGCACTTTGTGGTCCTATGTTTGGTAATATATTTAATAAAAATTTATGACATTTACTTATTAATCAAGGCATATTGAGAACTATTTATCTTTTAGATCAGTATATTAGCTGTTCCTCAAAAAAGTTTGTTTAAAATATCCACTTCTCTTTATAACACAATCCATTTATGTCTCTAAATCTATTGTGAAATTGCTGTATATTTACATTATTGCATGTCTTTTCATCCTTAATATGATTAATAGGCCAAACGCAAAACTGAAGAAATATTTCAGATCTACCACTGTAGTTGCACAAGTAGACATTACTTAGTATGTGTCATTTTGTCATTGCTGTGTTTATTTTTACTACATACAAATAATATCTTTTGCTGTGTTATAATTTTTGTTGTATTTATTATTCTTTAAGTTTTTTAAGTTTATTTTTGAGAGAGAGCCAGAGACAGGGAGAGCACATGTGCATTCAAGTGGAGAAGATACAGAGAGAGAGAGGCAGGGAAAGAGTCCCAAGCACGCTCCGCCCTGTCAGCCCAGAGCCTGAGGTGGGGTTTGAACTCCCAAACCATGAGATCATAACCTGAGCCGAAATCCAGAGTCACTTAACTGACTGAGCCACCCAGGCATTCCTGTAGTATTTACATTTGTTATTTTGGATTGTGTTAGAAGTTAATAACTTAATTGAAGTAAGAATACAAACAGTTGAAGGCATAGCTCCATTCCAAGCACATATGCAAAAATAAATATTAAGTTTTATTTACTTTATATTTCAATTTTCTATTGAACAATGCATTTGGATTTTCTTTTAAAGTTTAGTTATTTATTTTGAGAGAGAGAGAGAGAGAGAGAGAGAGAGAGAGAGAGAGAGAGAATGTGTGCACAAGCAGAGGAGGGACAGAGACAGAGGGAGAAAGAAAATCCCAAGCAGGTTTAGTGTGCTGTCAGAAAAGAGCCAGATATGGGGCGCCTGGGTGGCGCAGTTGGTTAAGCATCCGGCTTCAGCCAGGTCACGATCTCGCGGTCCGTGAGTTCGAGCCCCGCGCCAGGCATCTGGGCTGATGGCTCGGAGCCTGTTTCTGATTCTGTGTCTCCCTCTCTCTGCCCCTCCCCCGTTCATGCTCTGTCTCTCTCTGTCCCCCCAAAAATAAATAAACGTTGAAAAAAAAAAGAAAAAAAAAACAGAAAAGAGCCAGATATGCGGTTCCATCTCAAGAACCATGAGATCATGACCTGAGCCAAGATCAAGAGTCAGATGCTTAAGCGACTCAACCACCCAGGCGCCGCTTGATTTTTATTTTTGATATTTGATTCACAGAAATGGTAAATGACTATTAAGAGGCTACCTTTTTAGATACTCTCTTCTAAAATTTTTGCGGTATTTAAAATATTTAAAATAAATTATGAAAAGGCATATGAGATGTGAAGCAGAGTAACAGCAACAATAACAAAGCAGAACACTTTTGGTGCTCTTGAAGTGAGACTCATTTCTGATGCCTTATGTGCCTTCCTAAGGAGATAAACCAATACCTGCAGTTTTGTTTCCATTACTCAGTTGGATTAGAAAAAGTTCCATATATCTGGTATTTCTAAAGAATATATCACGTAGTGTTTCTTCGCTTTGAGGTTGAAAAATGTGATATTATGTTATCATACTGTATATAATGTTCTGTTATTATTCCTTTCGTTCAACATTGAGTTTCCACAACTCATCCATGTTGTTATTAGAGAAGATTATGCATTCATTTTCACTGCCTTAAATATTTCATTGTGTATAAACACAATTATTCACTTATCCATTTCCAGTCAATGAAAATTTGTCTTGTTGGTGGTTTTTTTTTGTTGTTGTTGTTGCTAATATGAAATGCACAGGCAAATACGTTTTGCACATGCACCTTGGTAAACATAGAACAATTATTCTAAGCCATATACTGAACAGCAAAATGACTGTGTAAGAAGTTTATAAATGTTCACCTAATATAATTCCAAATTATTTTTTAAAGAATTTGTATCAGTTTATGCTCTTGTTTTCAATGAGTAAGAATTATCTATTTCTAATTGTTTGCCTATGGTAACATTAGACTTCTTAATTGATGCATATATGGTGTGTATAAAGGTTATACCTTAGTAATCTTAATTTGCATGTCCATCTTTGGTAATAAAACTTAATTAATTTATTTTCTAGCCACAAGAAGGCATGAGGTGATGTAGAACAGGCTTGTTCAGGAAAGATTTATACCACTGAATCATATATACATTTTAATATTTTTTATTTAATGTTTTCATTTATTTTTGAGATAGAGACAGAATGCGAGTGGGTTTGGGGCAGAGACAGAGGGAGACACAGAATCCGAAGCATGCTCCAGGCCCCAAGCTGTCAGCACAGAGCCGGGTGCGGGGCTTGAACTCACAAACTGTGAGATCATGACCTGCGCCGAAGTCAGACGCTCAACCGACTGAGCCACCCAGGCACCCCTGAATCATACCTACATTTTAAAATAACTAGCTTGCTCTGCCCCTGCCACCTTCCCTATTCAACTAATTATCATACCAGTGAAAAATGATTCAGGTTTGTATAATTAGACAAAAATTAGCATTCTCTTCCTCATTCATCTGCCATATTTTTTTTTATTTTTTTTTCAACGTTTATTTATTTTTGGGACAGAGAGAGACAGAGCATGAACGGGGGAGGGGCAGAGAGAGAGGGAGACACAGAATCGGAAACAGGCTCCAGGCTCTGAGCCATCAGCCCAGAGCCTGACGTGGGGCTCGAACTCACAGACCGCAAGATCCTGACCTGGCTGAAGTCAGATGCTTAACCGACTGCGCCACCCAGGCGCCCCTCATCTGCCATATTTTTACTCCTTTGCATGATGCAACTCAGCCATCTATTCTGAGAAGTTTTAAACTATTCAACATGGTGCATTTCCCTATTAAGTGTATTATGTTCTAGTGTAAATTGTGTGTTTTCCACGATACATCGTGTGTGCATCTTAACGACAGATCTATGTTGGGGCACCTGGGTGGCTCAGTCAGTTAAGTGTCTAACTTTGGCTCAGGTCAGCATCTCGCAGTTCGTGAGTTCGGGCTTGTTTCAGATTCTGTGTCTCCCTCTCTCTCTGCCCCTCCCCTACCCATGCTCGCTCGTGCGCGCTCTCTCTCCCTCTCTCTCTCTCAAAAATAAACATTAAAAAATTAAAAACAAATTAAAAATAAATAAAGTCGAAATAGCATTAAATTACCTGTGTTTACCAGGGTAACTCCCTCACTGCATGCACTTATTAAATTAAAAGATAGTTACTTCTGTGTTCACTCTTTAGTAGATCCCTTTGCAGAGCATTCATCCCTTCAAAAAGTGGCCTTCAACTATATTATACTCCAGTTGGAGAGATAAAGGATTGTGTTTAAACAGCTAATTTTACCAGATGTCAGTGAAATACATCCTGAAATTATAAGCCACAGGTTCTGGGTTGGAATGGAAAAAAGTAAGGTATTGGAAAGAGAAAGCAGAAAATGCGGCTGACATTCAAGTTTTTCTTAGGTGGATTTGCATGGATTTAAAGTGGGAATATAACTAAGGTCATTCCATACTGATAAAGCAGAAAAATAGAATGGCTTGTTCAGAAATCATGAACCAAACAATGCCTAGACTGTAAGATATATGCATGTAGTGATGTAGCGTTAGGCTAGAAAGTAGAGTGGAATAGCTCATAGAATTACCAAAAATTGACATTTTATCCTGGATTTGTAATTGAATGGCTTACATGTAATTATTCAGAATAATATTATTCTAATACTATGGGAAAATCATTCTAGTACGTTAGGGTGAAAATTTTGAAGAATAATTGTACTAGAGTTGCTCTTTTAATCTCATAATATTTTTGTGTTAAAATTTAGCTTTTTCTCTTTGATTTTATGGTAATATATTCTCTTATTATATATAAATTAATCACACAATATTCATATATATTATATTCCCAGAGTTATTTCTTTATGCAAGAAATGGTATGACAAGGAAATTCTAGTGTTGTAGATAATTTCCTATTTAGTTTGATTTCCCTGGCATAGTTACTGATGCAAGAAGTAAAATTCGTTCCTGTTGAAATATTGCTATCCCAGGAGGGAAAGCATTCTAGCATCTCTTCTTAGAAAAAAAAAATGTTATAGACTTGAAATCTAAAATAAGGATTAAGTAAATGTATATGTAAACTTACCTGTTTATTTGAAAGAACAAATTAAATCACCAGATGAATTAAATTTTTGTTTTCTATACCCAGTTATATTTATTTTGAATAGATCATTTCCTGACTATACTAAGCATGTGAACGTTGCCTTTAGAGGCACAATTAATGAACTAAGGAAATGATTTATATCAAATAACTTAAATATGTTTCCAGGCATCTGTCTATTCACTGGTGGCCAGCTCTCACCTCAAGTCTAAAAGAAAAAAAGGAATGCTAAATATGTTGGCTGTCGATGATGTTGAAGGAGGCATGTAAGAAAAGTTTTATATAGCTCTTCCCATTATAAAACTTTCCAGGACCCAGTTTTTATAAAGTTACACGTATAATATAGTAACAACCATACTCCTAAGTAAATGAAAACAAAAGTCCACAAAAGCACATCTGTATTGATATACACAGCAGATTTATTCATAATTACCAAAAGTGCAGAATGCAAATATCCATTGGTGACTCACTGGGGTACATCGATCCATTGAGTTGCTACTCAACAATAGAAAGATCATACTACTGCAAAATGTAACCATGTGAAAGAATCTCAAAAATGGCAGGAAATTTGAACAAAACATGTAGAAAAGGGTAAAACTGTAATATGATTTTAAAAGGGGGGTGGGGTGACTGGGTGGCATAGTCAGTTAAGCGTCCACTTCTGCTCAGGTTATGATCTTGTGGTTCATGGGTTTGAGCCCCTAGTTGGGATCTGTGCTGACAGCTCGGAGACTGGAGGCTACTTCAGATTCTGTGTCTCCCTCTCTCTCTGCCCCTCCCTTGCTCACTCTCTGTCTCTCTCTCTCTCTCAAAAATAAACATTTAAAGAAAACTATAATGCCATTTAATTAAGTTTCTCTATGACAAAACCATAGGAAAAAGACATCCTATCACTGTTTCCCAGGGCCTGGGTTTGGGGAGAGAAAATTACCTATGAAAAACATGAAGAAGCTTTTTGAGGTTTCAGAAATATTCTGCATCTTGATTGCAGATGTGGTTATGTCACTGCATGTATTTGTTTAAACTCACTGATTTGTACACTTTTAAAAAAGTGGATTTTACTGAGTTTAAATATCTCAACCTGTCTATATTTAAAGAAAAAAGAAAAGAGATGAAAAGAAAAGAAAAAAGAAAACAAAACCACACAAACCAATGAACAAGGAAAGTCATCAATTCAAAAATAAAAATTCTAGGGAATATTTTCCTAGAATATTTAAATATAGCAAGGACAAAACACATAAAACCAACTACACAAATGTAAATTTTTTTAGAGTTGGTCTGCAAACTGTAATGAAATGAAGCCAAATTAAAAAAAAAATTAAGCTTCATTCCATACATTCAAATAAGAGTAGCTTTTGTATGTATCAGATTTGTTAAGGTTTAGTATCATTAGGTAAATAACCTCCTCTATTGTAGATGAATTTATTTTAAAAGCAATACTTTCAGGGGGCGCCTGGGTGGCTCAGTCGGTTGGGCATCCGACTTCAGCTCAGGTCACGATCTCGCAGTCCGTGAGTTCGAGGCCCCGTGTAGGGCTCTGGGCTGATGGCTCAGAGCCTGGAGCCTGCTTCCGATTCTGTGTCTCCCTCTCTCTCGGCCCCTCCCCCATTCATGCTCTGTCTCTCTCTGTCTCAAAAATAAATAAACGTTTAAAAAAAATTTTTTTAAGAAAAAAATAAATAAAAGCAATACTTTCTTTCCCCATTTAAAGTAAAGGCCTTCATGATTTTTAGTAAAGTTGCTGAATTATTTCCCAGATAGTATGACCTCACCTGTCAATTTCCAGTGCACTTAGAAAGAAAGGAAAGAGGGGCGCCTGGGTGGTGCAGTCGGCTAAGCGTCCGACTTCAGCCAGGTCACGATCTCGAGATCCGTGAGTTCGAGCCCCGCGTCGGGCTCTGGGCTGATGGCTCAGAGCCTGGAGCCTGTTTCCAATTCTGTGTCTCCCTCTCTCTCTGCCCCTCCCCCGTTCATGTTCTGTCTCTCTCTGTCCCAAAAATAAATAAACGTTGAAAAAAAAAAATTTAAAGAAGAAAGAAAGAAAGAAAGAAAGAAAGAAAGAAAGAAAGAGAAAGAAAGAAAGAAAGAAAGAAAGTTATATGGTAAAGTTTTACCTCTCTGTTCAACGTAAGTCATCCTTTATTAATTTAAGCTGTAACAAAAATTAAGTTCACAAAAAACTTTTCTAAGTTTGAAAACAGGCACAAAAATAATGAGCACATTTTTGATATCCAAGCTCCATATCCAAGGTTTTAGGACAGAGTTAGTGTATTTCATTCATTCATTCATTCATTCATTCATTCATTCATTCATTCATTCATGCAGTAATAGCTCTTCAATAGCTAATCTGTGATCTGTGACCATGTATAGTAGTCCTCGCTCTAGATATTACACTCACAGTGACAACCAGAACCTCTCGTGGGGGCCATGTCCCAGTACGAGGTGACAGAGAACAAATTAGAATGTACTGTTTAGCACACAAGATTGTTTAGAAGCTTAATTTGAATATGTTGTAAATAAGCAGGATAATTGGATGGAAAGGACCTGGGAAGAGAGTTTTTGACGCTGTTTGCAATTCACTCTGAAGAGTTAGGGCTTGGGCTGGGCATTTTCGAAAAGCACAATGAAGTCATATTTCTTGAAATGTCAGTGCGATGTAGGGAATAGCTGGAGCGAACTCACGTAGGACCTTTTAAGTGATGGTTAAAAGTCTGGATTTGATTCCAAATTCAGTGAGAAGCAAATGAAGGAGTTCAAATATGGTAGAAGTGTGATCTCAATTATGTTTTAAGATATCTACTCTGCTGTGTGTGGATAGTTTGTAATGTCCAGGAGGGATTTGCAACTATCATTTGAGATAAGAGGCCATTTTAGATCATTTTAGATCAGTGTCTCAGTTTGTTCATGTAAGGGGTGTTCACTGCTTGTGCAAAAGTTCTAGCAGTGGAGGTGGAGGGAAGTTTTTAGATAGGGGTGGATCTTAGTTAACTTTACTGTCAACTAAACTGTTGGATATCTTCCTTAAGATTTTGTGGGAGATTTTGTGGGAGAGCAACAGACATAGCTTTCTAAATTTGGGTCATTGATTTTTGCATGTTATTTAAAAACATGGGGCTAATTAAAAGAACTGCTCTGAATGACAGCAGATTGTGACAATGAAAATTAGAAGACTATGAGTTATATAAAACAAGGCTTATTTTTTCCAGGAAGTTCAAATGGACCAAGAGTGTTAACTCATATTAGTACCTGTTACAGAGGATTGGGAGGCAGCAGAGAATAATAGTGCCTACAATTTCCCAGTGAATAGGGAAAACAATCAAATATGTTTGCATATTTAAAAATCAAAAGCTTTTTAAAGTAAATTGTATTTCTTATTGAAATTTTATTTTGGAATATTAGGTTTTTGGTAAGAGCATAAAATTTTTGTGGCTCAATGTTAAAAAAAAACTTCCCCAGTATACGTAATAAAAGGTAAGATAATATTAAAAGTAAGAGACTTCCATAATTGTGTTTAGAGATTTGCTGTAAATAAGGTCCTTGCTGTTATGTGCATAATGATTGTACTCTAGTTGATAAAACTTGTTTCCTATGGGAATATAGGTTAGTAAGTCTGTTTCTTGTTGTATGTGCTATACGTGTATACTGAAATTGAACAATTAAAAATGGATATTGGTTGGAAACAGGTTTCTGTTGGAGTTAAAGTTGACATGTAAACAGGGAAAGGGATCTAGAATGATCTATGTGGTACTGCGATAGACTTGATGGCATTGGTATGAACTCATGTTTAGCTTATTGTAGATACGGATGGTTACATATAGAGCTGTTTATAGATACGTTTATATAGAGCATTAATACGCACACATGTATGTCATTACTTTGCTAGCTGAAAGGGTTTAGAAGCAAGGACATCCAAGTAGCAACAAGCAAATCTTGAACCTAGATCTTAGGGTTTTTTTTATGTTTATTTATTTTGAAAGAGAGAGTGAGTCGGGGCTGAGGGTGAGGGACAGAGAGAGAGAGAGAGAGAAACTCAGAATCCCAAGCAGGCTCTGCACTGTTGCTGTCAGCACAGAGCCCAAGGTCAGCTCACAAACCGTGAGATCATGACCTGAGCCAAAATCAAGAGTTGAATGCTTAACCAACTGAGCCACTCAGGCATTCCCAGATCTTAGGTTTTAATGCCATTCTCTAATAAAAGAAGCTAAGGCTCCCTGGAGAAATGTCTGATTCTAATACCTGAGGCAGAAAATATTCAAGATGAGCCTGGAACATCTTGCTGTGCCAGAAAGTAGAGAACTTCCCCTACAAACCAAAACCAAACAAACAGAAAACCTACATTAAAGAGGATATGGCAAAGTAAAATAGCCAAATGACGTATTCTCTAATGGCCAAAGTGAGAAAAATGTGAGCAACAAAATAAATAATGTAGTATTGGGTTATAACCCACAGTATAAAATGATATTTATGAGTCCATGGTAATATAAACAAATGACTGAATAAATAAAAAAGAATTGGAGAAGTGGCAAATTTCCCATGCAAAAAAAGTCCAGATAATTTATGTAGATACTGTGCTTTAAAGTATGGGAAGCCTAATTCCCCACTCCTTCAGTGTTCGCTGGGCATAGTGACTGTCTTTTTAAAAAAAATTTTTTTTAACATTTATTTATTTTTGAGACAGAGAGAGACAGAGCATGAACGGGGGAGGGGCAGAGAGACAGGGAGACACAGAATCGGAGGCAGGCTCCAGGCTCTGGGCCATCAGCCCAGAGCCTGACGTGGGGCTCGAACTCACGGACCGCAAGATTGTGACCTGAGCTGAAGTCAGACGCTCAACCGACTGAGCCACCCAGGCACCCCCATAGTGACTGTCTTCTAATAAGTACAGATAAAAGAGAAGAGTTACTTTACTGTAGAAAACTCTGACAAATACCACCTAATCCAGGTGATCAAAGTCAACACCAACAATGAAAAATTATGTTGATACCCTGGTATCATCATCATATACCGCATATGATATGATAAAAATGGCACTTTACCTCTGTAGTATTCCCCTCCAAACCTATAAACCCAGTAAGCCATGATACAGCAGCAGCAGCAGCAGCAGCAGCAACAACAACAACAACAACAAAATAACACACCAGAAAAATTCAGGTTGGTAGGCCCTCTACAAAATACATGACCTCAAGACAATCAAGTCATCTGAGACAAGGAAGTCTGCCATATGTCCCAACAAAGAGAAACCTAAGACCAGATGACTGAATGTAACATGATATCCTAGGCATGAAACTGCAAAAGTTGTTAGGCTAAGCTAATTAAATTTGAATAAAGTATGGACTATTATCATCTATTAATCATAATAAATATACTAACAAGATTTTTTTTAAAGGGGGAGGTTAGACACAGAGTATGTGGAAACTCTCTATATTATCTTTCCAAAGGAAATATAAAACTTTTTTTAAAGAATCTATGAAAAATATCAACAGAAAATTTTTAAAAAATGAAGTCTTATTTTTTTAGGATATTTGCTCCACAGTATAATTGAAAAATGAAGTCCTCCTTCTAGCACATCTTCTTCATCTCTGTGCACCAGACTTTTAATTTCTAACTTACATTTTGACACCTTTAAAAATATTTTGCTAATCTTCTATATTTGCTTACTGTTCCCTAACAATCCACCTCATATCTAGTGGTTTGAAACAGTAACCATTTATAATTACTGTGAATCTATGTCCAGCTGTGTGGCTCTTTTGGTCATGCCTAGCTGAGCTCTCTCGTATATCCACTGACAGCTGAATGGCTCTGCTCTGGGAGTCAGCCTGGTATTGGCTGCTTTGATTCTCTCCCATGTTACCTTATTTTTCAGAAGGCTGGTCTAGTCTTGCTTACATGGTTGTATCACCAAGTTCTTGCAGAGAAAGAGGAACCATGTAAGGCCTGGGCTCAAGCTGGCACATCACTTCCGTCACATCGCATTGACCAAAGTAATCACTAAACTAGTACATATGCAAGGAGCTGGAAAAGAAACTTTACCTACTACTGGGAGAAGCTGCAAAATCACATTGGGGACATGGATAGAGGTAAAGAAATAATTGTGGCCATATGACTATCTACTACACCCCCCATTGGAACTCATCCTTTAATGTTTGAATTTCTGGAACCCTTTGTCACTGACCTTCTATTACATTTTCTGCTAGATTTAAAATCAAGGGATATGTATAGTACCTTCATTGTTTTATAGGTCAGTATATTTCTTTATAAATTAGTAGTTGAGTAAATGTTAAATTTTTAAAATGCAGGATTATGGTGTATTTTTGTAATTTCCTCAAGATACTAAAAATATCAAACACTTTTCACCAATAGTAGAACTTCAGCATAAAGCAGCTTCAGTATGATCCTTTCACCATTACAGAAAGGAGAAAATCCCTGTCTCTTTGATCTTGGTATATTATTTTCAGTATGGTAATAGTTGTTATTGTACTAAGCCCAAACTCTATTATCTAAATAGGGAAAAATCCCACATATAACTTTAATAATTTAAATTGAAAAATAAATAAGGATCAGACCAATACTATTTAAACGTCATTCTCTACCATAATTGAACATCTGAATGATTATTTAGCTTCCCAATTCCATTTCCTGGAATACAATTTATGATTAAATTAGACTGGAACCAAGTGGCAGAACCATAAATAGAAAGATAAGGAATTTCACCTTGAACCAGTTCAACCATTTGTCAGCCATAACATACATGTCAATTATTCATGTATCAGTTTACAAATCACTTATGGTAGCAATTTAGAAGTCATGGCTGTGTGAGAAATTAAATTACCAAAAAAATGACAAGAAGGAGGATGTATGTTTTTAAGTATTTTTAAAGATTTTTTTTCTGATTTTTATAAGATTAAGATCCCTTTTATCATATTATAGTCCTTTAATGCTCAAACTAGTATTAGCTTGCTAGCTCTGGTCCAAATGATGATTAATTTAATGGATTATTAAACATTAGCAAATTCCAACTGTGTTAACTCTATAATTCTTCTATATCCAGTGGAGAGGTTATTGGCTAAATATCTGAAAGGCTTATGGTGTCAGTAGAAATGAATGCCTAACCTAGTGTCATATTTGTACTTACATTGCTAACTGATTGTACAAATATCTTTTGCTGACCAAGCAAAGAAACTGTCATTCATATTAAAATGAACTGTTAGAATCTAGAAAAATTGAACTGGCTAATGAATAACATCCTGAATATCTCTTCAATTGTTGTGAGTAATTATAATAGAATTTTCTGGCACATGGCAGCTTCTTACAAAATTAGTAATGATTAAGTTGTTTTGTCATATAGGAAGATAAAATGGACACTACTTCTGGTTATCATAAAAAGGTAGAAAACGTCCTTAGAATTCATTTAAAATATATTCTGTTTCTCATGATGACAAGAAGAAAATAAAAGGAACTTAAGAAGTCTTTATATAAATTTAAAAAATAAAGGAAAACTTGTTTTGGTATTTTCATTCCAATGTAATTTGTTTAAAAAATTTCTATAACCATATGTCAGAAGATCTAATGCACAGAATATTTGCAATTTAAACTTTTATTTTGCACTCAGTTTTCCTTTGTTTTACTTGTCATGATAAATATCTTGGAATAAATTACATAATGTTGGAGTAAATATTTGCCTTGCCCAAAGTGTTAGAGAGCTGAAGACTAGTAATAGCTAACACAGACTAGTCTTAATTTTCTCTCCTGATGAGTGTATTGATTTTGTGATCATCAAGTATGATAAAGTCAGTTTTGTTTAATAGAAAAGTCGAGTTTTGAAAGAAATTCATATTAAACCCTGGTATACTGCTTACCTGGTTGGATGACCTTGAACTAGCTATTTAATCTCTGATTCTTGGTATAAACAGCAGTAAAATGTGGATACTGAAAACATTATCTTACCTAATGTATTTTGTTAGATCTTAATAAGAAGTTTGCTGTGGAGAACAAAGGAGATGTTTTATTTTAAAGTTCCTCCTAAAATTGAAAGCTTTAAATGAATATTAGTTTTCTATATCCATATGATTGATATGTATCCTTGCATGTCCCATATTTTCTGTCATTTTCATCCAATTATAAAACTTCTGAACTGAGGGCATCTGGTGGGCTCAGTCGGTTGAGTGTGTGACTTCAGCTCATGTCACGATCTCATGGTTTGTGAGTTTGAGCCCTGCAGTCGGGCTCTATGCTGATAGCTCAGAGCCTAGAACCTGCTTCGGATTCTGTGTCTCCCCCTGTCTCTGCCCCTACCCCACTAACAGTCTCTCTCTCTCTCTCTCTCTCTCTCTCTCTCTCTCTCTCTCTCTCAAAAATAAAATAAACATTAAAAATTTTGAAAAAAAACAAACTTCTGAACTGATAGCTATTGTGCAGATTTTATCAATATAACTACTTTTATTTCAAAGAAAATGAAATTAACCCCCCTTTCTAAGCTTCCAATAGTTTATTTGTCCCTAAGATCCCACTTATGAAGTGTCTACATTTTAATCATATGCTAAAGACTATGGTTTGGAACTTTGAAAATTATTTCAGTGTTGCTGCTGATATTCTTACCCTTGATAAAGTCCAAAGTAAAAATAAACACTTAAGTGTCTAAATACTTTTTCAAAGTATATTTTCTCTTTTCCTTACAATGAGATGACATGTAAGTTGGGTATCACTTTAAAAAATTTTTCAAGTTAATTTGACTCATAACAAACTTAATTTATTTAAAAAGTGCTGGCTCCATTTCTTCTCTTCCTTCTTAAATTAATAAATTCAAAATAAAGTTGTTTTATTTGGAATTGATACTTTTTAAGGCTAGAAAAAAGTGCCAAGCTTTGTAGAGTGATTGGGCTAAATTTCTGTAATTTTGTAGAAAAGAAATATTTTTTATTGAACTTATTTATTAATTATTTGCTCAAGGAAGGGAAAAATTAGAAGAATGTATTTATTGTATGCTTTAAATTTACATATTTATCAGAGTTATGACTATTTAAAAAAACTGATAGCTTTGTTTTGTTTTGTTTAAGGATGAATATTGTCCTTAGAGAATATAACTTCTCTTAAGAATATTGATACATGAAGACCAGGGACAGACAGACAATTTTGATTCTCTTTCTCTCTCCCTTCTACCTCTCTTTTTCCCTCCACCCCCCCTCTCTTTCCCTGTTTCTGTTCTATATCTACAGCATCTCAATTCTGAACTAATAGACATTTCTGATGTACTCATCAGTGAGTTAATTTTTTTAACATAATTTTATTGTCAAGTTAGCTAATATACAGTATACACAGTGTGCTCTTGGCTTCGGAGGTAGATTCCCATGATTCATTGCTTCCATACAACACCCAGTGCTATCCCAAAAAGTACCCTCCTCAGTGACAATCATCCATTTTCCCCTCTCCGCCTCCTTATCAATGCTCAGTTTGTTCTCTGTATTTCAGAGTCTCTTATGGTTTGCCTCCCTCTCTGTTTGACACTATTTTTATCCCTTCCCTCCCCCCATGGTCTTCTGCTAAGTTTCTCAAGTTCCACATATAAATGAAAATGTATGATATGTGTCTTTCTCTAACTAATTTATTTCACTTAGCATAGTACCCTCCAGTTTCATCCACATTGTTCCAAATGACAAGATTTCATTCTTTCTCATTGCTAAGCAGTATTCCATTGTATGTATAAACAACATCTTCTTTATCCATTTGTTAGTTGATGGAAATTTGGACTCTATAATTTGGCTCTTGTCGAAACTGCTGCTATAAACATTGGGATACATGTGCCCTTATGCATCAGCACTACTGTATCCTTTGGATAAATTCCTACTAGTGCCATTGATGGGTTGTAGGGTAATTCTATTTTTAATTTTTTGAGGACCTTCCACACTGTTTTCCAGAGTGGCTGCACCAATTTGCATTCCCACCAACAGTGCAAGAGAGTTCCATCTCTCCACATAGTTGTCAACATCTGTTGTTTCCTGAGTTATTAATTTTAGTCATTATGACTAGTGTGAGATTGTATCTCAATGTAATTTTGATTTGTATTTACCTGATGATGAGTGATGTTATTTCATGTGTCTGTTGGCCATCTAGATGTCTTCTTTGGAAAAGTGTCTTTTCATGTCTTCTGCCCATTTCTTTACTGGATAATTTGTTTTCCAGGTGTTGAATTTGGTAAATTCTTTATAGATTTTGTATAGTAACCCTTTATCTGATATGTCATTTGCAAATATCTTCTCTCATTCTGTCTGTTGCCTTTTAGTTTTGTTGACTGTTTCCTTTGCAGTGCAGAAGCTTATTTTAACCTAATGAGGTCCCAATAGTTCAGTTTTGCTTTTATTTTCCTTGCCTTTAGACATGTGTTGAGTAAGGAGTTGCTGTGGCTGAGGTCAAAGAGGTTGTTTCCTGTTTTCTCTTCTAGAGTTTTGATGGTTTCCTGTCTCACATTTAGGTCTTTCACCAATTTTGAGTTTATTTTTGTGTATGGTGTAAGAAAGTGGTCCAGTTTCACTTTTCTGCATGTTGCAGTCCAGTTCTCCCAGTACCATTTATTGAAGAGATTGTCTTTTTTTCCATCAGATGGTCTTTCCTGCTTTGTCACAGATTAGTTGGCCGTACATTTGGGGGTCCCATTCTGGGTTCTCTATTATATTCCATTGGTCTATGTGTCTGTTTTTGTGCCAGTACCATACTGTCTTGATAATTACAGCTTTGTAGTAGAGGCTAAAGTCTGGGATTGTGATACCTCTCGCTTTGGTTTTCTTTTCAACATTACTTTGGCTATTTGGGGTCTTTCGTGGTTCCATACAAGTTTTAGCATTGTTTGTTCTAGCTCTGAAAAGAATGCCAGTGCAATTGCGATTGGGATTGGATTGAATGTGTAGATTGCTTTAGGTTGTATTGACATTTTAACAATATTTGTTCTCCCAATCCATGAGCATGGGATGTTTCTCCATTTCTTTGTGTCTGATTCAATTTGTTTCATAAGTTTTCTATAGTTTTCAGCATACAGATCTTTTACACCTTTAGTTAGGTTTATTCCTAGGTATTTTACGGTTCTTGGTGCAATTGTAAATGGGATCAGTTTCTTGATTTGTCTTTCTGTTGCTTCATTATTGTATAGAAATTCAACCAATATCTGTATATTGATTTTGTGTCCTGTGACTTTGCTGAATTCATGTACTAGTTCTAGTAGCTTTTTGATGGAGTCTTTCAGGTTTTCCATGTAGAGTATCATGTCCTGTGCAAAGAGTGAAAGTTTGACTTCTTGTTTGCAAATTTGGACACATTTTATTTCATTTTGTTGTCTGATTGCTGAGGCTAGGACTTCCAACACTATGTTAAACAACAGTGGTGAGAGTGGACATAACTGTCATGTTCCTGATCTCAGGGTTTGGAAAGCTCTCAGTTTTTCCCCATTGAAGATGTTATTAGCTGTGGACTTTTCATACATGGCTTTCATGGTGTTAAGTTATGTTCCTTCTATCCTGACTTTCTTGAAGGTTTTTATTAAGAAACAATGCTGCATTTTGTCACATGCTTTTTCTGCATCTATTGACGGGATCATATGGTTCTTATCTTTTCTTTTATTAATGTGATGTATCACACTGATTGATTTCTGAATATTGAATCAGCCCTGCAGCCCAGGAATGAATCCCACTTAATCATGTTGAATGGTTCTTTTAATATACTGTTGAATTCGATTTGCTAGTATATTGTTGAGAATTTTTGCATCCATGTTCATCAGGGAGATTGGCCTGTAAGTCTCCTTATTAATGGGGCCTCTGTCTGGTTTGGGAATCAAGGTAATGCTGACTTCATAGAATGAGTCCAGAAGCTTGCCTTCCATTTCTACTTTTTAGATCAGCTTGTGAAGGATCAGCTTGTGAAGGATACCTCTGCTTCAAATGTCTGGTAGGATTTCCCTGGGAAGCCATCTGGCCCAGGACTATTATTTGTTGGAAGATTTTTGATAACAGATTCAATTTCTTCTCTGGTTATGGATCTGTTCAAATTTTCTGTTTCTTCCTGTTTGAGGTTTGGTAGTATGTGAGTGTCTAGGAATTTGTCCATTTTTTCCAGGTTGTCCAGTTTTTTGGAATATAATTTTTCATAGTATTCTCTAATAATTGTGGATTTGGTTGTGATCTTTCCTCATTCATTTGTGATTTTATCTACTAGGGTTCTCTTTTCTTTTTGAGAAGTCTGGCTAGGGGGTTATTGATTTTGTTTTTTTCAAGAAAACAGCTCTTAAATTCATTGATATGTTCTACTGTTTTTGTTTTGTTTTGTTTTGTGTTTGGATTCTATATTGTTTAATTCTCCTCTGATCTTTATTATTTCTCTTCTACTGCTGGCTTTTGGGTTTCTTTGCTGTTCTCCTTCTAGTTCCTTTAGGTGTGCCATTAGGTTTTGTATTGGGGGTTTTTCTTGGTTCTCCTTCTAGTTCCTTTAGGTGTGCCATTAGGTTTTGTATTGGGGATTTTTCTTGAATCATGAGATAAACCTGGATTGCAATGTATTTTCCTCTTCTGACTGCCTTTGCTATATCTCAAAGGGTTTAGACTATTGTGTTTTCATTTTTATTTGCTTTCATATATGTTTTAATTTCTTCTTTAATGCCTGGTTGGCCCATTCATTATTTCATAGGATGTTCTCTAACCTCCATGCATTTGGAGGATTTCCAAATTTTTTCTTGTGGTTGATTTCAAGTTTAATAGTGTTGTAATCTAAAAATATGTATGGTAAGATTTCAGTTCTTTTATATTTATTGAGGGCTGTTTGGTGACCTAGTATATGATCTATCTTGGAGAATGTTCCATGTGCACGTGAGAAGAATGGGTATTCTTTTGCTTTTGGATGAAAAGTTCTGAATATATCTGTCAAGTCCATCTGGTCCAGTGTATCATTCAAGGCCATTGTTTCTTTATTGATTTTATGCCTAGATGATCTGTCCATTGTTGTAAGTGGAGTATTACAGTCCCCTGCAATTACCACATTCTCATCAATACGATTGCTTATGTTTGTGATTAATTGATTTATATATTTGGATTTTTCAAGTTGGGGGCATGAACATTTATAATTGATAGCTCTTCTTGATGGAAAGACCTGTAATTATGATATAATGCCCTTCATCATCTCTTGTTACAGGGGCTAGCTTAAAATCTAGTTTGTCTGATATAAATATGGCTACTCCAGCTTTCTTTTGACTTCTAATAGCATGATAGGTAGTTCTCTATCCCCTCACTTTCAATCTGAAAGTGCCCTCATGTCTAAAATGAGTCTTATAGACAGAATATAGATGTATGTTGTTTTTTAAATCCATTATGGTACTCTATGTCTTTTGAACGGGCATTTAGTCCATTTACATTCAGAGTTATTATTGAAATATATGGATTTAGTGTCATTGTATTATCTGTAGGCTTTATGCTTGTGATGATGTCTCTGCTCCTTTGTAGTCTTTGCAGCATTACACTCACAGAGCACCCCCTTAGGATCTCTTGTAGGGCTGGTTTAGCAGTCATGAACTCCTTCAGTTTTTGTCTGGGAAAGCCTTTATCTCTCCTTCTATCCTGAATGACAGCCTTGCTGGAGAAAGAATTCCTGGTTGTATATTTTTCCTATTCAGCACTTTGAATATTTCCTGCTACTCCCTTCTGGCCTGCTAAGTTTCAGTGGACAGGTCTGCTATTACCCTCATGTGTCTACCCTTGTAGCTTAAGGCCTTTTTGTCCCTAGCTGCTTTCAGAATTCTCTCTTTATCTTTGCATTTTGCCAGTTTCACCAGAAAATTCCATGGAGAACACCTATTCTTTTTGATTCTGAAGGGGGTTCTCTGTGCCTCCTGGGTTTGGAGGTCTGCTTCCTTCCCCAGATTAGGGAATTCTCAGCTATAATTTGTTCAAGTAAACCTTCTGCCTCTTTCTCTCTCTCTCTTCTTCTGGAACTCCTATCATATGGAAATTATTATGTGTCATTGAATCACTTAGTTCTCTAATTCTCCCCTTGTGGTCTAGTATTTTTTTAACCTCTTTTTTTTTCCTTGGCTTCATCATTTTCCATAATTTTATCTTCTATTTCACTTATTCTCCCCTCTGCTTCCTCCATCCTTGCTGTCACTGCATCTATTTTGTACCTTATTTATAACATTCCTTAATTAGTCATGACTATTATTTAGTTCCTTGATCTCTGTAGCAACAGATTCTCTGCTGTGTTGTATGCTTTTTTCAAGCCCACCTATTAATCATAAGACTATTATTCTAAATTCTTGATCAGATATATTGTTTATATCTGTTTTGAGGAATTCTCTAGCTGTCATTTCTTCCTGGAATTTCTTTTGAAGAGAATTCTTCCATTTTATGATTTTGGCCAGTTTGCTATCCTTTTGGTGTTTTAGTAGCTTATTATATGTCCTGCACCTGCGAGCACTACTATATTAAAAAGGGGTCATATACTCTTCAGGGCCTGGACCTTCAGGAGGTGGTTTTGGAGTGGGTTGTGTGCTCTCTGTTGTGGCTCTGGTTGCTTTATCTCCCTAGTCATAATGGTGCTTTGCACCTTCTACCAGGTGTGCTTTGATTTGTTGGTTGAACTAATCCTGGAAAAATTTATAAAGGGGGTGATGGTGGAAGAAGCCTTATTCCATACAAAGAGAGAAATGACATGGTGGGGAAAAAGAAAAAAAATGACCAGGCAGAGACTCAGAGAAACTATACAGCTTAATCCAGAAATGGAGGGGAAAATAAAGTAGAAGGAGATGAAGAAGAGGTGTAAAAAATTAGATTAAAAATGCCTGCTTAGGGGCGTGTGGGTGGCTCAGTCGGTTGAGTGTCCGACTTCGGCTCAGGTCATGATCTCGTGGTCTGTGACTGTGCTGACCACTCAGAGCCTGGAGCCTGTTTCAGATTCTGCGTCTCCCTCTCTCTTTGACCGTCCCCCATTCATGCTCTGTCTCTCTCTGTCTCAAAAATAAATAAACGTTAAATTTTTTTTTTAAATGCCTGCTTTAACAAACTAACAACCAGAATAGAGAAGGGAAGAAATAAGAGGAAGAAAAGGAAGGAAAAATATATATAAAATAAGAATTGACCAAGAATCAAATCAGAAAATGCAAAATGCTGTACAGATATCTGATGCTGCCTTGGAACCAGTAGCTGTGCTGGTCTGGTTAGGTCAGTGTCAATCTTGCTCTGGTTTACCAGTCTCTCCTCCCCAGACTGGGTGACCCAAACCACTCTGTTCAGATCATCCTCACAGTACTGCGTGAACTCGAGTAGGCCAGTTTGACCCACTCCTCAGTCTCCTGCACCTCCCAGGAGCTCATCTTGGATTCATACCCTGATGTTTTAAAGGATCCCACTCCATGTACCCTGGTTTCAGGGAAGTTCCAGTCAACCCAGCTGACTAAGGGCTTCTGGCTGGTGGGTGTCAGCAGGGTCTTTTGTCGTTGGAGTGGCTCTATACCTTCTTCCCACAGCATTCAAGGGAGGGACTGCTCTCTTTGACTGAGCCTCTGAGTTCACTACCAAGCCCAGGGCTGGCTTCCTCCTTTCCAGGTGTGTTCAGGGCGGCAGGCCCCAGTCCACAGAAAGCCCTACAACCTGGATCATGTTAGTAGTTGGTTCTTACTCTGTTCCCCCCACCCCCAAGTCCATGGTTTTTCTCTTGTCCAAACACAATCCTACACTTCCACAGCCTCTCTTTCTCTTCATTTTCTCTCTCCATAGGAAGGGATTCCTCCTCCCTGTGCCTATGCTGCCCATTTTATCTCTCCCAATTTACAATCATGCACCTATGGCCCGCCAAGTTGTTCCCATAGACCCCTGTAGATGTTTCTGTCACTCTGTAGCCTGGATTCCTGGAATTCCAAATATTCTGTCCTCAATACTGCTGTGTTTAAAGGACGAAGAAACTTTGGGTCTCCCTACTTCTCTGCCATGTTGACTCCTCTCCAGTGAGTTAATTTTTATAATAAAAAATGCCAAACTTTTAAGACTATTTAGATCATGTTATAAAAGAGACTTTGACAAATAAAATGTATTTTGAGTTATTTTTTTTCTATTTGGAAAAATGTAAAGATCAAAGTTTTATTTATGTGAGTAGAGTTTCTTTTATTTTTCTACTTCTCATGAGATTGGAAAGTAATATTATTTTTACCTACACTAAGAGAGTATTAGCAGGTGTGACAATTGAAATCTGTTATAAAAAGCACAGGATCAGGATTTACTAGATCGTTTTGATAAAAAGGTTTCCATATTTGCTTTTATTCATCCTTACTTTTGAAAAATTTTCCAGAAGTCAATTTTGTTTTTTCAATTCCACAGTCCTAGAACAATTGAGCAATGGACTGTGAAGTTGTAACTACTTTTCTTCATTTTCCAATACACCAATACACACAAGTTAGACAAGGTTCTTAACATTCTTTCTCCAATAAAATCTAAGTTGAACTACTGTGTGTGAAATGCTACTATTATAAGAGGTCCTGCTCTATGGAGGGCAGACAAGCATGAAACTAGATTTTTTTCAGCTTTCATTTATTACTTACTAAGAAAAAATGTCTAGAGAGGTAAAAAGTTCCCCTGATATGCAAATTTCTAGTTATTTATCAACAATTTAGGCTATTTTCTAAATTGAGAATTGAAGGTTTTAATTATAATTAAATTTAATCTAAATATATAACAGTTAATTAAATATAAATAAACACACATGTATATACTCTGTGTTCTAATTATTCTTTAATGAAAGTGGCACAAGTGATTCTGTAGCTTAACCTGCAATACTTTTGTAAACAATCAGATTCCAGAGGAGTGCAAAACAATGAATGGTGTCATCAATGTTTTTTTCTGCACAAATACTCTAACAATGTATAACTTGCCCAAAAGAAGTTTGGGCATTGGCTTCAGCTCCTGAGAGGTAACCTATAAGCTCTTGGAATGTCCTACCTAATTAAAGAATCCTTGTTTACTTGGAGGCTTGGGCCATTCCTGATAATCTGTACTAACAACGTGATTTATGGTGGGGAGTCTTTGGCCACATGGTATCAGCTGTACCTCTGGAGGGAATGGAGTATGAGTTCAGCAACAAAAGTAGTTAACCATATCTATGTGACCCATTTCCAATAAAACTCTGGACGCTAAGACTCAGGTGCATCTCTCTGTCAGTACTCTATGTGTATTACTACACATCATTGCTGGGAAAAATGGGTGCTGTCTGCACAGTGCCACTGGGAGAGGACAACTGGAAGCTCCAATGTCCTGGTGTTTCCAGGACTCTGCCCTGTGTGCATATTTCCTCTCTGGTGTTAACTTATCCTTTTGTTGTAATCAATCATAACCATGAGTATAATGGCTTTTCTGAGTTCTGCGAGTACTTCTAGTGAATAATTAATCTTGCCTATAGTCTTGGGAATTCCAAAACTTGTGGTTGGTATTGAGAAGTGAGAATGGTTTGGGGACCTCCAGAACTTCACAAAGGCAATTAAAGTAGGCAAATTAAAATTGTTTAAATAATCAGTATCATTTTCACTGAACTAATTATGTCATTCTTAATTTCTTCAAAATTTTCTAAATTTTATTTAGGTATATTTATTAAGGAACTACGCTGTGTAAGTTACTACATATACAAAGTCCTCAAGATGGTACAATCAACTGAAAATCATCCAAATTTCCATGAAACAGTGTCTGTATTGTGATGATGTCTATGATTCAGGGTCATATCTGTCTTGTCTACTGCTGTATCCCTAATACCTAATACAATACTTGGCACTAAATCCTTATATGTTGTTTTAGTCTGTTTGGGCTGCTGTAACAAAAATACCATAGACTGGGTGGCTTAAGCAATAAATATTTATTTCTCATAGGTTTAGAGGCTGGAAGTCTAGGATCAAGGAGCTAGTAGATTGAGTTTTTGGTGAGAGTCTGCTTTCTGCCTCACATGGCTGTCAACTCACTGTGTGCTTCTCATGTGGCAGAAGAGGCTAGAGAACGCTGGGAGGTTTTTTTGTTTGTTCTTTTTGTTTGTTTTGTTTTGTTTTGTTTTGTTTTTGTGTCTGTGTCTGTGTTTGTTTTTTTAGTACACTAATTCCATTCATGAGGGCCTTACCTTCATGATCTAATCACCTCCTGAAGGCTCCATCTTCTGACACTATCACATTAAAGATTAGGATCTCATCATATGAATTTAGGGGGACAGGAATATTAAGTCATAATAGATAGATGGAACCAGAACTGAATTTTTGTAAATTAATTTTTCAGACATACGAAGTTCAAAGAATCTATGCTACATCTATCTAATTATGTCCAGATGACAGTTGTATGTATTGGTACTAAGATCAACATGGAAATAAAAATTGCAAAACAAGTCGTGAGATACTTGAACACCTACATGTAAAGGATGGATAGATATGGATGAGGCTATCCTGTCAAAGTATACAGATGAAAAAGAATTTGGGTAAATTGCTGGGAATAGGCATTGGTGTCCATTGTTTGTTACTCTGTTTCTTTGATATTTGAAAGTCAAAATTAAAAAAAAAAGTCTGCTAGGTCATAATATTTATTTTTATGTACCATAGAATTTCAAAGTACTCTATTGAAGTCTCCTGTTCCAGTTTTTATTCAGAAGTAACATCACACCATATCTCTGAAGCTAAGACATCACCTACTTGGGTTGGGGAAAGTGAGGAGAGGCACAAGAAACATTCTTCATCAATACCTTTCCAAATTCTCTATTTTTTAAACCTTGATGAATTGTAGGTCTTAGAAATAATTCACTGTAAGAACAGGCAGAATTAATAACCCAATTGACCCTCTTAGTTAAGAGTGTGGATATTTAAGGCATTTAACTCTTTGATATTACAATCTAGGATGCAAGGCTAACACCAGTTAAAGAGGCAGTAATTCCACACATTTTATGTATGTAATCTCTAGTAAATATGGACTCAGTACACTGTCATGTATTTACATCAATCATCACTTCAGTCAGGCAGGTAAATTCAATACTTAGACATTGTATTGATTACAATCAATAAACATAATGTGAAAAAGACAGATATATAGTATACCAGGTTAGTATACTCTTGAAGTATGATGAAATATTTAGAGGAAGTATTACTTACTGATGCTACTGCAACAAAATTCACATGACATAAAATTAACTCTTTAATATGCAACAATTTAGTGGCATTTAGCACATTTTGCAGTTTCTTATAATGACACTTCTATCCAGTTCCAAAATATCCACCATTCCAAAGTGAAGCTCCATAACCTTACATGGTTTCTCTCATTTTCCACTCACCCTCAAGCACAGCACCCATCAATGTGTATTTTATCTCTATTGATTTATATTTTTGTATATTTCATATAAATTGAATCATACACTATATGGCATTTTGTGCCTGGCTTTTATCACTTAGGATAATATTTTGGAGATTCATCCACATTGTAGCATGGATCAGTACTTTGTTTCTTTTTAAGGCTGAATAATATTTAATTGCAAGTATATACCACATTTTGTTTATCCATTCACCCATTGATAGATTTTTTAGGCTGTTTCTACCTTTTGGCTATTTTGGATAGTAATGCTATTAACATGCATATACATGTACTTGTTTGTGTATCTATTTTAAATTTTTTTGTGGGAGAGCATGTATAGATTTAATGGTGGAATTGTGGAGGTCATTTGGTAATTTTATGTTTGACTATTTGATGAACCATCAAACGGTTTTCCACAGTGACTATGGTTGTACCATTTTGGTTTCCCATCAGCAATGGACCTTTTGATTATAATCATCATAGTGGATATGATATGGTACCTCATTGAGCTTTTGATTGTCATTTCGTCTTTTCATGTGCTTCTTGGCTATTTGTACATCTTACTTGGAAAAAGTCTATTTTAGTTATTTACCTGTTTTTTAATTGGGTTGTGTTTTGTAATTCAGTTGTGAGAGTTATTTATACATTTTGGATAATAAATCCTTATCAGAAACAATCATATATTTCAAATATATTACCTCACATGTAAAGTCAAACTATGTTATGATGAAAGGCCTTAAAATTAGGAAACTTATTAAGATTTGGGCGTGTGTTTATGAAAAATAAACGGGTGGAGTTAGACTTATGAAATAGGTCTCATCCATCCTAAACATCCAATGAAGGCTTCCTAAACAAGAATTTTATCCAAGAAACTAATTTTTATTATATCCACGTTGGTTACTCCAATATAAGTATTTTTTTTCCTGTTGATTCAGAATTTCTAATTATTTTCTGTTTAATCTTTGTTTTCTTGCTTCTGTACAAGTAAAAGAGCTTCTTATTTTCTCTGAGAACAGATGAGAAAGGAGTAAAAAGATTTTCATGCTTATGGCAATCTCACCTAACAAAAAACTCCTCCAACCCCACCACAATAAAGAAAGAAGAGCAAATATCTGTTCTTACTTACTTTTCAAATAAGTTTTGTTATAATAATAATAATAATAAAAACAATGGTTTTATATGACACTTAAATTAGAATTATATATTGTACACAAGCTGTCCCTAAAAGCAAGCTTGGGAAAATCTTTAGCAATTAAAACTATATTGTACTATGAAAAATAAACAACAATAAAAGTCATTTTAAAAGACACCACTTTTGTGACTACTCAAAAGACTGAAATATACCATAATTTTTATAAACATATAATTTCTATATTTGTTGATTTCTGTAATTTCCATTCCAAATATAACTATTCTACAATTTTTGTTTCAAAGGGATAAAAGAAAGAGAATACACACCTCACAGTCAGCAGTGTGATATGTCATTTCGGTGTTGTTCAGTTCAAGAGAAAGCTGGAAAACTGGATTCATCCCAGGGCTTGCAGTCCAGAGCATCTTTTTTTTCTCTTCTTTTTTTTTTTTCTTTTAATTTAAAGAACGGCAGACTGCCACATGCAGCACCTCATTTGGATGTGTCTGGAATCCTGGAAGCTTGACTATCTTATGTTCCACTACAAATGGACCTTGAGAGCCTGTTGGGAAGTTCTAGTGGGGGAGTGCAGCTAATCCCATACCCTTGACCAAAGAACAATCCTCCTCTATCAGGAAAGATGGTCCTCTTCAACCGAGCCTGCAATTTCAGAAAGGATGTACAGGGAGTGGTGAGGAAGGAAGGGGACACCAGCCTAGCCAGTCACATCAGCCAAACTGACCCATGGGGTGACAGATGTTGCCAGATTGCCCTCACATCCTTTTTTTTTAAAGGTTTTGTATGTCTTGATTTCTAACCAGACAGCAACAACAGTGTGGTTTTTGCCTTGAATATTTTAAAAGCAATAACCCAATTGTAGAAAGGAACTTATAATGATGATGCTTCTATAGTATTCCATGAAGTTTAATACTAAAATATACTATTTGAATTTTAGTGGCAATTAAAATTGTTTTTTTTAATTATTTTATAGAGAGAGAGCACATGAGTGGGGAGAGGGGCAGAGGGAGAGGATCTTAAGCAGACTCCATGCTCAGTGTGGACCCTGACATGGGGCTCCATATCATGACCCTGGGATCACGACCTGAACCCTGGGATCATGACCTGAGCTGAAATCAAGAGTCCAACTCTCAAAAGACTGAGCCACCCAGGCACCCCTCAGAATTCTTATCCATAGAAGTCATGTCTATTAACATGGGAATTAACTTTATTTACCATTATTATTTGAAGTAATGGAGTGTTAATAATTAAAAAATAAACATCTGGATGCCTGGGTGGCTCAGTCAGTTAAGTGTTCAACTTCGGCTCAAGTCATGATCTCAAGGTTCCTGAGTTTGAGGGCTGCATTGGGCTCTGTGCTGACAGCTTGGAGCCTGGAACCTGCTTTGGATTCTGTCTCTCCTGCTCTCTCTGCCCCTCCCCCGCTCACACTCTCTTACTCTCTGTCAAAAATAAATAAGCATCTTTCAATCCCTGTTGATTATTTTCAAATGATTTTTCAAATGCTGATATTTTTAAAACTGTACCATTAAATGACCTGACTATTAATCCTCCCCAAAGCTATTGTGATTACACTGTTTTAATGATATACAAGGAAAGGTCCTGGATTTATTCTAGCACTGGTTCAATTTTCAATTAGTTACTTGCACTAATTAGATATGACACGATTTATTTCTGTGGCTTGTACTTTCACCTGTTTCCCTTCCTTTCATTCTTAACTCTATTTGCAATCTAGCAGAAAAAACTCACCTGTTTTATCTATTCCTTTTGTTTAAATTTCATTGATTAAGAAATAGGAGGTAAATTCACTGTAGCTAGCACCTCTATATTTCTAGCAAGAAATTCTGCCATTAGTTTTAAAAGATAAAGATAAAACTCACTTCCAAATGAAATCTGTTACCCATTTCAGACAGCTTCCTTATTAATCAACATCTAGACTCTTTATCTATTAAGCTTCTGTTTTATCCTCAAGACCTGTGTCATTTAGTTGTTAGAGGAGAATGTGAAATTTTCTATATGGATTGGTCTGAAAGGTTTATTACTGGTATTAGAGACTTAATTACCCCCTCAACATTCCTTCACTCCACCTGACTTACATAAGGATCAGCAAAAGGGGGAGGGGAGCATATTCACTTTTTCTCAGTATTACCTACTTGTAGGTTATCTTGCTATGCTTCAGAAGCCCGTATTATATTCACCTGATGAGAAACTAGCACAATTATGACAAAAATAGTCAATTATTTCTGTGTGTATAAGGAAAACAAAGCTTCCTTGTTTAAATGGTTCATTGTGATGGGGCTATGATCCTTTATATATCTCAGTTGCCCACCAAACCTAATGGAAACATTCAGCTGGAGACTAAGCATTTGCGCAGCACAATCTAATCTTTGTGTCTTTATTTGAATCCCTCATCCAGGCAAGTATTCCCAGAAGCTACCCTGCAGATTCAGCCAGTGATTCTCAACCAGGTCACCCACCTGTATAAAAACATAGCCACTTTTGCAATGGCTCAACTGCACTGCGTCTCTGTATTAGTAATTAAAACAAAAATGCTTCCTTTAAAACTGCTTCTATAACTGAGGACTAAAGCAGGCTATAGTGGCCTACTTGCAACTTCTTTAGTCCATCTCTTCTTCTATAAAGCATAATAAACTTACTGTAATTAAGTATAACTATCCCAAAGGTCTCTTCTGAGGATAATTTTAAAATTAATTAATTAATTAATTAATGAGAGAGAGAGAGACAGCATGTGAGCAGGGAAGGAGCAGAGAGAGAGAGAGCGAGAGACACAGAATGATAAGCAGGGTACAGCCTCTGAGCTGTCAGCCCAATGTGGGGCTCGAACTCACGAACTGTGAGATCACGACCTGAGCCTGTGAGATCATCACCTGAGCCGAAGTGGGACGCTCAACCCACTGAGTCCCCCAGGCACCCCTCTTCTGAGGATAACTTTTAAAGATTTTCTGTCTTTAGCAGGATGGGATTTTCTTCCAGTCTTTCTTTTTCTACTTCCTTCCTGAGGAAGGATATTTAGTATTCTATCTTCTGTAGTCGTGGTCAATACCAAGTTTGGAGGAACAAAGCAAAATGTCAGAGGTTGTGTAAGCATAACGAGAGTGGGTATTATGCCAAGAAGAATCGACACTGTCAGAATTAGCAGAAAAGTATGTTAGCCTACAGACTTTAATTTTCTCACTCTGAAGTTGCATCATGAGAAAGCCTCTCTTTAATCCCATCTTGCTTTTCTTCCTTTTAAAGACTGCAAGATCTATAAACAGGAAAAGCTGCATCTTCACTTCCCCCTCGCACCCATATGACCCGATCCATGTAGCTGAGAATATGATGTAGACAACTGCCTGAAAGCTAGAACAAGAGGCTAAACAGAAGATGAGTCAGAATCATGAGTGGGAAACAAAAACAAAAACAAAAACAGTTGCAATGAGGGTGTATCTAAAGGGAGGAGTTAGAGATGAAAGACAAAACTTGTATTTTTATGATCTCATTGGTTTTGTAAAGCAGGTGCATCTGTGATTTCTCAAAGAATAATCAAGTGCAAATTCACATGGTAATTTACAATCTTCACCTTAGTTGTGATCTCATGAAAACCTTGATAAATCATCTCATTAAATTCATATTTTAAACTTGCAATTGTGTTTAGTGCAATTATTGTGGAAATCACTCTAGGTAAGTTTTTACTACAGGTCTTAGAATTCTGGATGTTTTATTTACATCAAGTAACATGGAAACATCAAGAGTACTTACTGTCTCAAAAAGATTTGCTACTTTTTGGGGCCCTTGGATTTGAAATGTACCTTTATTAATGACTGTGCTACCTGAGCAACATCAGAAACTTCTCTACCTGTGTCAACATCTACTAGGTCCCCCTTGCCTTCAGATGGTGGAGAATGATGCCTTAGACCCAGACCTGGAGTTGCCACCCTGTCCCAGCATGAACTGCCTGCTATTACCATGCACCAGGGTTCTGATTCCTTGACCTGTTTGTAGGGCTAGATAGTGAAGACACAATACTTCTTCCTTATCCTGTTCACCCCTATCCCTCACCTCCATTTGTCTTCCCTGTTCTTTTCTTTAGGGGGAGGGGCGGCACCACAGGTGAAGCCCTTTGTCCCCACTAGGCGTGGTCCAGGTGGTGGGTGGAGTGTGCGATTTCAAGGAAGGAAAATGTAGCAGCTGGAGCTCTTAAGGTAGGACACGCAGTGTTTAGGGAGAGTAGGAGAAACCAGATGGAAGGGCAGGAAAAGATAGGGTTGGAGGCGCGTTGCGTCAGGGGCGGCTCAGAAAATAGGAATCAGGAACAAGTTACTGCTAGTTCTTCCACTCGCGGCTCTTCCCAGAGGAAGTGGCTCTCGCGGGATCTCACGAGTTCCAGAGGCATGCCAGGGGAATCCTGGGAGGAGAATCTGCCGGGAGCCGTGGGTCCCCGAGGCTCCTTCTCTCTGTGTTTTCCATAAAAACGTCTGGCGCACCCCACCTAAGAAGCAAGCCCCAGTTCTGGTGGAGGCCTTGCTACCCTACTCCCCACTCGAGTCATAGTTCAGCGGTTCCTCTTCCAAGGGGCGCGGCGAGGTAAGGTCCGGAGGAAAGGGCTCTGGTCCAAAGGCAGTGCAGGGGTGGTTAAAAATAAAAGCTATTTAAACCCAGCAATTAGCATATCAATAAATATTTGTGGATTAAATGGGTTAATCAATGAATGTGGCTTTGGCACGACTCCAGTGAAATTTTCTCAGATTAATTCATGATGCAGATATATTTCACGCGTATCAAAACAAATACACCGTTTTTAGAAATAATTAATACAGGATTTTAACACAAAAATTTTGGAGGAATAGTGAGAGAACTAATAGTTACTCTAATTTATTTTAAAACATAAATTTAAATATATTGATGTGACTTATTGTATCTTTTATTTTGTTTTTGGAAAAAAAAAAAAGATTGCTGTCATTCCAGTGTTAGCCCTCAAATGTGAAAAATGCTAACTTCTCAATATTTATCCCCTCTCAAGTGTATGTCTGTTGCATAGAAAAATACTTAATTGAAATAAGAGTCTTTCTAAAACAGGGAAATTTTTAAATGGGGTCTTGTAAAATTTTATATTTCAAACAGATTTGCCTCGTGGTGAGAACCTGCTGTGTATCCTGTTTACAAGGTGCTTGGGGAACTTCTACTCATGGTTAGTAGTGATGTAAGTTCAATGCACATGAATACGAACATTAATATTGAATTTTTTAAAGGTAAAACACAGTGCAAACCAAGAATTATGTTGGTCTTATTTTTCTATTTATACATGATTATTTAAGGCGTCATTTGTTTATCTTCTTTCTCCAACTAAGTTACTCTAAAGTGGCAGCTAATTAATCAAAGGATATAATAACATTTGATGAAGTGATCAAGTAAGACCTATGAAGAATATGAGAATCAAGCTAGTCCTTGAAGAGGAGGTTTCATTGTAAATTATTTTGATTTTCAGGCAGAGAACATCAGTGTATGCCACTGTGCAGTTTTGTTTTTAAAATCAGCTTTTTTTTCTGTATTTTTATTTCATTCATTCATTTGCAGATCCATCATTCAGTAAGCATTCATAGGGTACATACTGTGTTCTAGGAACCATGCTAAACCTTTGGGATACGAAATAAAATAATGCACAGTTATCTATAGTTGTCTCCAAACAATTCCATTGTGGTCATGACATATGTGTAACAGATTTAATATACACCTGCATTATGCATTAAATCCTCACAATCTATAGGAGCTCATTCATAAAGCAGACTATTATTGAGCAGATGCAGTAAACAAATGATGTAAAGCTAAGTGAGGAAGCACTGACAACTCTTGTGACTTACTGAGCCATTTAAAATGAGCAATGAGCCAAAGCAGGAGTCCTACAGAGAAAGAATCAATAATGAATACATTATCATGCATATTTCCCTAAGACAAGGGTAATAATCATGTGGCATTCATTTCTGTTACTAAATAATTTTAAGGAGCCTCTCCCTTCCCCTCCCCTCCCTTCTCCATGGACTCTAACATACCTATTTCTGGTACAAAATAGAGATCTCAACTGCTGTTAACACCGTAACTTTGTTAGACTCACTGCCAGGCCATTTTTCAGAATCCATTGGCTCATTTAAATCTTCAGAGGGAAAATGGCAATTGAGCATGAGTTTTACATTAAAGCAATACAGCACTGGCTAAAAGCAATGTGGCTTTCCACCATTTCATCAACTGTGCTGTAGCCTGAAAACTTACAAAGAATAAATAAGTAAATTTCTTGTCTCGTCTCCCACCTTACTTTCCAATGCCATTTCAAACACTAACCTTATTTTTGCTATATTATTAAAGGATTATTTTCATATACTTTTAAATTACCTTGTTTAAAAAAATAACAGGTAAAGAACCCTACTATCTACCTAGGTTTCTTATTACTCTCTGTTGTCTTTCTCTAGTATTTTATTAATATATTATTATTCAGTAGGAAAATTACATACATTCAGTAAATGGTGGTGTCATAAAATTCAACTACATTTGCCAGGGGGGGAAAAGTTAAAATAGAAAGAAAACAGTAGTGCAGTTTATTCTGACCATCTTGTACTCACAAGGGTTATCATCTGGATTGAAATGAAAAACGTAACTCGGCTATTCTCTCAACCAGGTAGATTTCCTCATACTTTCCTTAGATTGAGAATCAAATCCAGGCAGGAGTACATATGTATAAGTATATTAAGACTAGCAGAATGTTGATAATTGCTGAAGTTGGATTATGGCTACATCGGGCTTTATTGTATTGTTGTCTGCATTATAATATATGCTTGAAATTTTCTGTGATACAAGCTAAAACTTGTAATAAAAATGCAAGTACACTCCATGGTCCTTCAAAGAACAAATGATTATTCCAAAAACATATGGGAAAAACAAAGTATGGTTTCCATTCTACATGCTCTATAAAACAGGTCATCCGTATCATTTACTTGTTCCTTGGAAAAAATATAGTTTATTCTAATTTGCAGGAAATAACAGTTGCATTAGTTCATGTATCACTTTCGCTAGATTGTAGTCCCCAGTTATCTGGGGGTGGGGGGGTGGGGGTAATTGTTTCAGTCAGTTGAAAGGCCTTAAAAACAGACCTGAAGTTTCCTCAAAAGAGAAAGTCTGTGTGTTCCTTCAGCCTTCAATGGCCTGTTGTATGGATTTTGGAATTTCGAAGGCATTGCTTAAAATCAGGTAAGCCAAGTCCATAATTGCTAGAATTACAAAAGTGAGAAAGCATTGTAAAGGTTTAGGGATTTTGTAAAATTCTTAAATTTTTGTTCCCAGATTCACACAACCTAGGATGGATTTTAGTGTTTTATTTTTATTTTATTTTTTTGAGGTTTACTTATTTATTTTGAGAGAGAGAGTGCTGACATGGGAGGGGCAGAGAGAGAATCCCAAGCAGGCTCCACACTGCTGGTGTGGAGCCAGACATGGGTCTCGAACCCACAAACTGTCATCATGACCTGAGGCAAAATCAAGAGTCAGACACTCACAGATTGAGGCACCCAGATATCCCTAGATTGCATTTTAGATGGAATTAGGCCAAAGAGTTTGCATGTGGGCCAAAATAAAGCATTTTAAACCATTCAAAGTATACATGGTTTTATATATACAACTTCCATAGTGTAAATGTATGCCAAAATTTGAGAATTATGAGCTACAAAAGGAGAATTAAAGAAAAAAATGTCTATCAACAGAGGTTTGAATTTTCAAAACATTTTGTCTTTAAGACTCCTTCATGAAATCCCCAATAGTGAGTAGGTGATACACAGAGAATTACAAACTTGCACACACCACTTTTTTTAGTATTGTCTCTGTTACCTTAATATGTATTAATAGAGTTTGATTTTATGAAGAGTAAGCACAGATGTATCTTACTGGAGCAAAAAGAGATAATTTCTAATATTACCAAAAGAATTAAAAAAAAATATTTAGGACTTGATCTCACAATGTCTCCTGATTTAGCTGATGATAAGAAATGAGATAATACCTCACTTTACTTTGGCACTTTAATTTCTGAAGATGGAACCATCACATTGCACTCCTCACTGCCCTGCTTCAGAGAGAAACTTCAGGGGCACCTGGTTGGCTCAGTTGGTTAAGCATCTGACTTCGGCTCAGGTCATGATGTTACAGTTTGTGAGTTTGATCCCCACTTTGGGCTTGGTGCTGACATCTCAGAGCCTGGAGCCTTGCAGCCTGCTTCAGATTCTGTGTCTCCCTCTTTTTCTGCTCCTCTCCTCCCCGTCTCATAAATAAACATTAAAAAATTAAAAAAAAAAAAAAGAGAAACTTCACACATCCATCTAGATCTCTCTTCAGCATTGATAGGCATTAAATTAAAACTTAAGAGAATAAACTCCTTTAATCACATACGGCCAAAATCTCTTCTAACTTGGCACCTGGTTATTGTAAACTCAGGACATAAATGTCATTATTTCCTGTTGTCCATTGATTTTATTCATTCTAGGCAATTTTCCATCCTTTACTCTTGGGACTGACTTCTCAACTTGCCTCCAGATTCTGGACAAGATGAGGATAAGTCGCATTATCTTTTACACCTCATTAGCTTTAACAAATAAGTAGCTGGCACTTACACAAACAGTATCTTACCTGCTGTTTTGTTCCTCACTATATTGCTTTCCTGCTGTTTTTACAGGTGGCATTTAGGCATGCTGTTCTGAGATATATCATCTCACAGACTAGCAGACACATATCAGAGGACAAAAGTTAACTAGGAAAAAAATTACAATTAAAATATCCTAAGTTCATTAATATAGCCCAAAATGGAAAATAACTATATAATTAAGACCATCAACAACTGCCAAAATCATTGGAAATAAATCATTACTATCTTCCATTTACCCACATTATTGTTTTACTTTTAAACATTTTAACATGAAAGTACGTTTATTTTTAATGCCAAGAAGTTCTCTTTCTTTTTTCTTGTGTTTTTTTTTTTTTGTCTTTATAAGGGTAGAGTATGCTATCATTGGTACTAAAATGGACAATACTTTCTCCACCTTCATATATCTTTTTGATGTAGCTGTTTGGACCTCTGCCACTGCTTAGTGTTAATCTATAATTGTTACCAGTAACTGAAAACAAATTCTAATGTGCCTCCTTTTAGGATTATAGTGAAGTGTGAAAGCAGTCATTTAATTTGGAAAAAAAAAAAGATGAATTCAGATGCAAAGTTAAATGTAGATCCGCCCTTTCTGAAACAAACAATAAAATACATAATCCTTTTTTGATTAACTCATTCGTTAATTAAAAAAATAACTTTTTCAGTAAGTAAATAATTATTCCTCCCATGTGCCAGGCTATGGGGATATAATACCTTATAAGGCAAGTAGGACCCATTCCACACGGAAGTCACTCCTTGAAATAGTGGGTTGAAGCTGTGAAAGTGGGATTTGTGAAGTTAGAGAAGGAAGTAGTGAAACAAGCTGTGATATAGGCCCCACAGATTTTATCCTCCTGGTTTTGCTAGTGAGAGAGCCATCATTATCACAGTTAGCTGCAGGATTGGGTTTAGGCCTCACTATGGCTAGCAGTCTGGCACAGAAATAGACAAGAGTCTGAATAGAGTCCTGAAAATGAAGTCTGAATGAAGTTTTCCAATGAACATGCCTTTTCGCTCTCCCCACTACCCTTCTCTCTCTCCCTCTTTCTCTCCTAAACCCATTCTTCTTGATTCCCTGTCTTTAGCACATACAGAGAATTTTCTGGGGAAATATTGCATGACCAGCTGTATCTTACCCTTGCCAGGGTGTCTCTGGACAGAATCATGGAACCCAAGTTAATTTAACTTAGGTGCCCCAATGTGTGAAATTGTCGTGTATTGTTTGCTGTTGTGAGACATTTAGATTATATGCCTTGCATTCTGCCTGATCTCTCAGCTTTCCTTTTGTATAACACGCCACATATGATACTACTTACTTGCCTTCATCAGGCTAAAATACCCATTTTTCCTTTGTTTTAAATGATTCTCTGACAATGAAATAAGAAACCAAAAAGAATGAGTAAAAAATGCCATAAACTTGTCCTTGTTAAATTGGCCTAAGAAAAAAAATCAACATGATGGAACATGTGAACAATTAGAGTCAATGGCCATGTTAAATACTTTATTTCCATTATTTCTAGGCCAGTTAAATTCTAATTAAAAAAAGAACAAACAATAAACAAAAAAATAAAAACAGTACTGTCACTGCTAGTTAATGGATACCATTCATTGAATTTATTTTATACGTTAGTTACAAATGAGCTTTTTGTGTTTGAATGGGTAAAACCAAAAACTCCCAAAATGTTACTGCGGCTTTTCTGCCACTTAAGATTAGGTGGTTTCATAGTCAGTGTCAAATTCACACTCATCTGCTACCCTGTTATCTCCAAAAAATCAAGTACATGTTCTCTTTATTTCTGGAAGGAAAGAACATTACATTTTCAGTGTCTGTGAGTTACTTTTTCCAGAGAGCAATAAATTATTGATTGTGTGAGATTCCATAAATAAAGCCAAATATAACCAGGTGATTAATCATTCATTTTTGGTTCACCTTGAGAGAGCAGTACAATGATAACAAAAACAAAACATTGACTGTGTTTCTTGTTCATTATGTGCAAGTTTAGTGGATGCATACTCTATACAGTTCATAAGGATTCTTGCACTGTTAGTTGAGACATTTTGGTGTGGAAAGTCTCCTCAAAAGGGAAAAATTAAATCTTGAGAGTACCTACTATGTATTAGTAGGTTATACTTAAGTGGGTTACTGTGCCAAAGGTCAATTTTTTCTTCTTTTTTTAAAAATAAAGCTTATATTACTGGTTCTGATCCTGACTGCATTACTTACTTGCCATGCATCCTTATGCAAGTTTTTTGATCCTCCTCTCCAAATGGGGATAAAACAGGAAATTATTTCATAAGATAGTTGTGAGAACACATGCACATATACTTATCACTTAGGATCCAACCAGAGGAGCAGAACCAGTAGGAGCTATAAATATACATATATGTTAATGCATTTGTTACAGGAAATTTGTCTTACTGTTATCCCCACATCTCTTGCCAGAGCTCAGAGTCCGTAGGTAGTCAGGAAAGGAAGTTGGATGCAAATGGAAAAAATCAAGGGCAGCCTGGAACCTACAAGCATGAGCTGGAGCCCCAGTGGGACTCAAGTCTGGTACAAGAGTATTCTGTATATGCTAGGGCCCTTTGTCACAAAGATAAGCACACCTGGTCGAGGAATGAGAGAAGCTGATGGTTGATCTTGAGAAGGGAGTGCTATTACATGCCCAGCTTCCCCTTTACACTAATAAGGTGAATCTGCTAATCAGCAACAATGTGTATTTCTGCTACAAAATGGCTGCTGTGTCCCTTTTGCTTTCCAGATCTCCAAGAATTCTCTTTGTGGCCTCCCATAACCAAAACATATAAGAAAAGTAAATCTAGAAAAAATAATACAGTTCATCTTTGTCAAGTTGACACATTAAAACAGCATATGACACACACATATGTGCACAAATACAACATATATAAATATGTTGAGCTATTTGGGTTTTCTTTGACTAATCCATAGTATCTGTTGTATTTTTTTTTTTAATTTGCTTATTTTCACCTAGGAATTTAGTAAGAATCAGCACTGATTTTGTGAGTAAATGTTGATCGAGAAGAGGGCTTGTCAAAACAAGGTAGTCAGACTTAAAACAATTGTCAGTTGACTGGATCAGAAGGACTAATGGATATATTCAGAACATTTCATCCTAAAGCAGCAGAATATGCATTCTTCTCAAGTGCACATGGAACGTTCCCCAGAATAGATCAATGTACTGGGACACAAATAAACCCTCAACAAGTACAAAGAGTTCGAGATCATACCATGCATATTTTCAGACCACAGCGCAATGAAACTTGAAATCAACCACAAGAAAATATTTGGAATGATAACAAATACTTGGAGACTAAAGAACATCCTACTAAAGAATGAATGGGCTAACCAAGAAGTTAAAGAGGAAATTAAAAGGTACGTGGAAGCCAATGAAAGTGATAACACCACAGCCCAAAACCTCTGGGACATGGCAAAGGCAGTCATAAGAGGGAAGTATATAGATAGCAATCCAGGCCTTCCTAAAGAAGGAAGAAAGGTCTCAGATATACAACCTAACCTTATACCTTAAAGAGCTGGAAAAAGAACAACAAATTAAATCCAAAACCAGCAGAAGACAGGAAATAATAATGATTAGAGCAGAAATTAATGTTATCAAAGACAAAACAAAACAAAAAAACAAAACAAAAAACAGATCACTGAAACCAGGAGCTAGTTCTTTGAAAGAATTAACAAAATTGATAAGCCCATAGCAAGTTTGATCAAAAAGAAAAAGGAAAGTATCCAAATAAATAAAATCAAGAAGGAAGAGGAGAGATCACAACCAACACAGCAGAAATACTAACAGTAATAAGAGAATATTATGAGCAATTATATGCCAATAAAATGGGCACTCTGGAAGACATGGACAACATAAACTACCAAACTACTACATGGAAACATAAACTACCAAAACTGAAACAGGAAGAAATAGAAAATTTGAACAGACCCATAACCAGAAAGAAACTGAATTAGTAATCAAAAATCTCCCAAAAAACAAGAGTCCAGGTCCCGATGGCTTTCCAGGGGAATTCTACCAAACATTTAAGGAAGAGTTAACACCTATTCTCTTGAAGCTGTTCCAAAAAATAGAAATGGAAGGAAAACTTCCAAACTTTTCTATGAAGTCAGAATTACCTTCATTCCAAAACCAAAGACCCCACTAAAAAGAACTATAGACCACTTTCCCTGATGAACACGGATACAAAAATCCTCAACAAGATATTAGCCAACTAGATTCAATAACACATTAAAAAAATTATTCACCACAACCAACTGGGATTTATACCTCGGATGTGGGGCTGGTTCAATATCCGCAAAACAATCCATGTGATTCATCACATCAATAACAGAAAGAACAAGAACCATATGATCCTCTCAATAGATGCAGAGAAAACATTTGACAAAATACAGCATCCTTTCTTGATAAAAATCCTTAAGAAAATAGGTATGGAAGGATCATTCCTCAAGATCATTAAAGCCATTTATGAAACACCCAACACTAATATCATCCTCAGTGGGGAAAAAATGAGAGCTTTCCCCCTAAGGTCAGGAATAAGACAGGGATGTCCACTCTCACCACTGTTATTCAATATAGTATTGGAAATCTTAGCCTCAGCAATCAGACCACACAAAGAAATAAAAGGCATCTAAATTGGCCAGGAAGAGGTCAAACTTTCACTCTTTGCAGATGACATGATACTCTATATGGAAAACTCAAAAGATTCCACCCAAACACTGCTAGAACTGATCCATCAATTCAGCCAAGTGGCAGTATATAAAATCATTGTCCAGAAATTGGTTGCATTCCTATACACTAATAATGAATCAAAAGAAAGAGAAACCAAGGAATTGATCCCATTTACAGTTGCACCAAAAACCATAAAATACCTGGGAATAAATCTAACCAAATAGTTGGAAAATCTGTGTACTGAAAATTATAGAAAGCTTATGAAAAAAATTGAAGAAGACACAAAAGAATGGAAAAAGATTCCATGCTCCTGGATAGGAAGAAAAATATTGCTAAAAGTCAATACTACCCAAAGCAATCTACATATTCAAATGTAATCCCTATCAAAATAACATCAGCATTCTTCACAGAGCTAGAACAAACCATCCTAAAATTTGTATGGAACCACAAAAGACCCCAGATAGCCAAAGCAATCTTGAAAAAGAAAACCAAAGCAGGAGGCAGAATAATCCCAGGCTTCAAGATGTATTACAAAGCTTTAATCATCAAGACAGTATGGTACTGGCACAAAAACAGACACTCAGATCAATGGAGCAGAATAGAGAACCCAGAAATGGACCCACAAGCATATGGGCAACTAATCTTTGACAAAGCAGGAAAGAATACCCAATGGAATAAAGACAGTCTCTTCAAGTGGTGCTGGGAAAACTGGACAGTGACATGCAGAAAAATGAACCTGGACCACTTTCTTATACCATACACAAAAATAAACTCAAAATGGATGACTTAAATGTAAGACAGGAAGCCATCAAAATCCTCAAGGAGAAAGCAGGAAAAAACCTCTTTGATCTTGACCATAGCAACTTCTTACTCAATACTTCTCTGGAGGCAAAGGACACAAAAATGAACTGTTGGGACCCCATCAAAACAAAAGCTTCTGCCCAGTGAGGGAAATGATCAGCAAAGCTAAAAGGCAACCGATGGAATGGGAGAAGATATTTGCAAATGACCTATCAGATAAAGGGTTAGTACCCAAAATCTATAAAGAACTTATCAAAGTCACCACCCCAAAACCAAATAATCCAGTGAAGAAATGGGGAAAAGACATGAATAGACACTTCTCTGAAGAAGGTCCAGATGGCCAACCGACACCTGAGAAAATGCTCAACATCACTGATCATTAGGGAAATACAAATCAAAACTCCAATGAGATACCTCCTCACATCTTTCAGAAATGGCTAACATTAACAAGTCAGGCAACAACGTGTTGATGAGAATGCGGGGAAAGATGATCTCTTTTGCACTGCTGGTGGCGATGCAGCTGGTGCAACTCTGGAAAACAGTATGGAGGTTCCTCAAAAAGTTATAAATAGAACTACCCTATGACCCAACAATTGCACTACTACGTCTGCTAGGTATTTCTCCAAGGGATACGGATATGCTTTTTCGAAGGGACACATGCACCCCAGTGTTTATAGCAGCACTATCAACAATAGTAAAAGTTTGGAAAGAGCCCAAGTGCCCATTGATGGTTGAATGGTTAAAGAAAGATGTGGTATGTATATACACACACACACACACACACACACACACACACATATACACATACACACATACAGTGGAGTATTACTTGGCAATCAAAATGAATGAAATCTTGCCATTTGCAACTACATGGATGGAACTAAAGGGTATTATGGTAAGTGAAAAATTAGGCAGTTAAAGACAAATATATGACTTCACTCATATGAGGACTTTAAGATAAAAAACAGATGAACATAAGGGAAGGGAAGCAAAAATAATATGAAAACACAGAGGGGGACAAAACATAAGAGACTTTTAAATATGGAGAACAAACAGGGTTACTGGAGGGGTTGTGGGAGGGAGGATGGGTTAAATGGGTTAGGAGCATTAAGGAATGTACTCCTGAAATCATTGTTGCACTATATGTTAACTAACTTGGATATAAATTAAAAAAATACATAGAAATACCCCCCAAAAAATGTTCTCAACACAAAAAAGAAATGGTAATTATGTGAGTTGATGAAAAGTATCAGGTAAAGCTACACTGGAATCATTCACAATATATGCCCCTGATGAAATCAATATGTTGTATACCATAAACATACACAATGTTATATGTCAATTATATCACAGTAATTTTTTAAAAGACAAAGTGTCAGTTGACATAAAGCTATTATTTTAAATGGATTAATTATTTAAAACATACTTCAAAGTTACCAAAAATTAATTAAAAGTAGAAATTTCTGATCTTTGTAAGTGACAGCTTCTGCCTATCTAACATTTAAGATAAAATGTACTCAAGAAATCCCACTTTGACCTCTCTTCCATAAAAAGTTCAGGAGTGTAGCCCCAACTTCTCTGACCACTCATTTTCTAAATCTTCTTTAAAAGGGATAGATTTTATTTTGAAGTATTCATTTTACATATGGATTCTGTATAGAGCCACTTTATTCTTGCTGAGGAGAATATTCCTTTGCTGTAGGGGACAGAGTAAAGTAATCATTAACTGCTCAATTAAGTTTATTTTCAATTGAATAAATATAAATTCAGGTACTCTGACAGTGTGTCAAACCATTTAACCTTTCATGATTGTTAGTTTAATTCTTCAGTGAATAGTATTAACTTTTGTTCTTTAATAGTAATATAGTGACTAGTCAAATTCTTCTAATTTACTCTTAAATAGTATCTGCTATATTTTGGTGCATTGTGCCTTGAGATCTTCATGCGTTTGAGGACTCTTTGCAGTCACTAGCCCTGACTGCTTAGAGCAAAATCTCAATGTAGTGTATATAATAGCAACTGAGATACTTTTTTAAAAATATTCACATCTTATAGAATAGGGTTACTATTTATTATAAGGTCTGTTATGGAGTCCAGGATCTGAATTTTTAATAAACCAGAAGTCATTCTTGTATGGGTTTTTAACACTATACTTTGAGAACATTATTTTAGGAAATAGTATGATGTCAAGTTATGGCTGGCTACAGAGTGAAATATATATATATATATATATATATATATATATATATAGAGAGAGAGAGAGAGAGAGAGAGAGAGAGAGAGAGAGATGTGTGAATGAATGTAAGAGGAGGGAATTCCTAAAGGGTATGTGAGAATATTATCTGTCACAAATTTTTGCCTGAGAACATTTGACATCTGCTTGTTTAGTGCATTTTGTGTTCCAGGATCAGCTGGTAGTAGACCGAGCTAGATTTCTGGGAGTTTATCAAGAATAACAGTGCAGACAATATTTGTGCCTAAAAAAATTTTCTCCTAGCAATTTGTAGAAAATATATTCTCACAAAGGCCAGAACTGCTGAAGTGTTGTATGAGAAGTGAGTAATCATCATATTTAGATAGTTAGGGTCAAAACTGGAAGTTACTCAAATGCTTCAGTTGTGTTAGTCCTTGAGTGTAGCAACTTACAATATAATAATCTTTGTATGCCTTTCCAAACTTTTTCTTAAGGCCTATTCTTTTTCTTAACTGTGAAGTTTAGATATATCCACTGTCTCTCATATTTAATTGTTAATCCCTATTAATGATTTCAGAAGAAATACTGCATGAAAATACAAAGCAAACTGTTTGAAGATATAAACTTTAGTGATTGTAGAAGAAAATCAAAATAAGACCAAAAAAAAAAAAAAAAAAGCATGCAAGCAATATCCAAACTGTACCATCACTTAAAAAATTCACTAGGTGTTTTGTTTAAAGAGCTGATTTTTAGGAGCATATTATGACTCAGAGAATTGAAATAACAGTTTACATTAAATGAGAACCAATGAACACAGATGGGAAGTTTCATTCTTATAATTTCATCTATACCCTTTCTAATGGAGGTTTGTCTTTTGGAACTAGTCACACACTTAAATGGTAAAATATGGATGAAGAGATCATACTATCCATGTTTTGAGGGAAAATTAAAAAAAATTAAATTTAGCTTATTTTTACTGTCCTAATGCCCCATTATATTTTATTTATATATCCAATATTTTTGAATGTTTATTATTCAATTTGGTTGCTAAGTGTTTTATCTGCATTGCTTAATCTTCACAGCACCCAAAACACTTGCATAAATAAGTAGTTTTACCCATAGCCAAGGTCTATATAAGAAGTGATAAAATGAATTGAAATATGATTGTTAAATATTATATAAGCTTTAAGTGTTTTAAAAATATGTATTTTAACTCTGCTTAAAAGTAAAGCTTTGTATAATCACTTAGTCAAAGTAGGGAGTATCTTGGCTCTTTTTCTTCTTTTTTTTGCCTTCAATCTCAAGTGCACAAAGTTGAATTAATCCTACTCCTCACATCATGGTGTATTATGAACATTGGTCTGAGCAATGGCTGTGTTCTTATTTTGTTTACCTATGCCTTTTTGTCTCTGTCCCCTATTTCTATTTTCCTTCTGTTTCTTTATGGCAGTTATTCTGATATATTTATTATCAATTTTTTATTTTGTGTGCATTCTTGTAAATTGTGTCTTGTGTCCTATTCGCAGGCATTTATTCTGGCAAATGATATATCATTTTCATTTTTTTCCCAACTTAATATTATGTTAAAAAATTCTGTTCACCTGCATTTTTTTAAATATATTTTATTTATTTTTGAGAGAGGACAGAGTGTGAATGGGGGATGAGGGGCAGAAATAGAGGGAGACAGAATCCAAAGCAGTCTCCAGGCTCTGAGCTATCAGCACAGAGCCCAACGCTGGGCTCAGAGTCACTAACCTTGAGATCATGACCTGAGCCGAAGTCAGACGCTCAACCTACTGAGCCACCCAGGTGCCCTATTCGCCTACATTGCTATACACACATCTAATCTATTTCTTCTAACTCTCCATTATATTCTATAATATTTATCCACATTATTTTACCTTTCCGCTCTTAATTGGTAATACTGACCTTTTTTTTTAAGTCCCCAACTATAAATAATTCTTCATTGAATATTGTTGAATATATTTGCCTTTGGGGCATTTACTCAAAAGCCAAAATGCTACGTCACAGGCTATCTTACAAAATAGTACTAGTTGGCACTCCAAATGGCCAGTCTATACCTCCCACCTATAATCCATGGTAGTTTCAATACTCCCACTTTTTCCCAAAAAATAATATTTTCAGCTTTTAGCTTTTTACCATTATAAGGCATGTATGGAAAGTGATTTCTCATTTTTGTTTTGATTTGCATTTTTATGATTATTAAAATTTTAAGCACTCCTTCATATTCTCATAAGACTTTCAGGTACCTTCCTCAGTAAGTATCTTGGTCATATCTTTCACCTGATTTTCAATTGTGTTTGCTGTTTTATTCTTGTTGTTTTGAAGGAAATCCGTGGATAGTCTAAGTACTAATTCTTTGTTGATTTTATATTTGACAAATGTTCTTACTCATGATCAGTTAACTTTATTAAGAAGTTTGGAATTTTCTATTTATAACCAATATGCTAAAATATTACTATATATTTAAGTTAATTTTTTCTTTCTCTCACCTAACAGGGGGACTATAAATAGTTAAGTTTTAGGTCTTCAGATTTATCTGAATCTGGGAAATTTTGACTCCATTATTACTATATTATTTTCTCCTTTCTATTTAAAAAAAATTAAATTTTATTGTTTTTATCATCCTTTCAATTTTTTATTTCTCTTTAAGATATCTATAATATTTGGATATTTATGCTTCTTTTATTTATATTTAACTTTTCTTTTGTGTTCTTTATTCCAACATTTTTTGTGAAATTTACCCCATATAATCATTTAACTCATAAATTCATTCTTCAGCTGTTTCTGTTCCACTGTTTTTTTCTCTATCTGTGTTCTTCATTTCATTAGTATCTAACATGTTAATATCTTCCTTTTCTTGATTAAATATACTTACACTTATTTTAAATTATTTGTTCACTGCTTCAATAATTCTTCTTCAGATGATAAATATTATCCACTTTGTGTTTTTCTTTTGAAGTACTCTGTTCTTCAGTTATGTTGTATTTTGCCCTGTGAGCCCGTATTACCCTTAAGAGAGTAGCTTTCTCTTTTAGTAATGTCTATCATGGAAGTGGCTAATTACCCACCTTGTTCATTTTGTGCAGAATATTTAATAATGTAAATTTATATTAAGAGAAAACAAGTTTTATTATATTTTGCATGTTTATATTTGGTATAGTAGTTTTAATTTTCTGAACTGGTAGATGTCTTCATAATAATATCTACTAAAGAAAGTCAGAGTATCTGTACCAGACTCTATGTTAAAAATTTAATCTATGATATCAACTAGGATTGTATTTGAACAGAATAATCAAATAACTGGCTAGTACTGAAAAAATAAGTTAGAAAGTTGTTTGTTTAACACAAAAATTCTGCAGGTAGGCCATCTGGGGCTTTGTACAAGCTACAAAAATACAAAAAAAGGAATTTGTTCCTTTTATTTGGTGAAGTATGTGTGTAGCACCTACATGGGTGCAATGGATTTTTAAATGTTAGAATACCATTCTTTCCCATTATTTTCTTACAAAGAATAAGAATAATCTAATAATTAAATTATTATTTCTCATTATTATCCCTAATAATCCAGCATTAGGAATAATCTCCTAAATATTAAACTTTTACTTGTGCTTGGGTCCAGGAGGTAAAGAATGGAAGCAGGAGAGACTAATTTATCACAGGAACCTTGGAGGAGCTTCATGTGATTTTGGTTTGCATAGCAAATGCAAGAGGAACTGATTAAGACTTGGTGACTAAATATAATGAGCTGTTCTAGGTGGAATCCTGGAACGGTAAAAGGACATTAGGTGAAAACTAAGGGAATCTTAATAAAGCATGGCCTTTAATTATTACTCATGTATCACTATTTGGTTTATCAATTTTAGTCATTGTATACCACACTAGTGTAAGATGTTAACATTAGAGGAAATTGGGTGTGGAGTGTATGAGAACTCTATATTATCTTTTTAATTTTTGTGTAAATCTAAATTTGTTCTAAAAATAAGGGTTTATTTAAAAGAAACAATAGATATATAGAGAGTTGAGGTCAAACTATGGAGCCACAAGATGTGCCTTAATTCTTCCAACTACAGGAAGCAAAGTTGACAATGAGCCCCAGCTGACGCATCCTGAAAGCCATTGTTCATTAGCTCCCAGTCAGTGACCAAGCATGTCAGGGATACTAAGCAGACTTGTTCTTAAGAGACATGGGACTCTTCTGAGGGGATTCTCCTCCTCCTCCTCCTCCTTTTTTTTTAATTAAGATTTTTATTTTATTTTATTTTATTTTATTTTTTAATTTAAATTCAAGTAGTCAACATATAGTGTAACAGTGGTTTCAGGAGTAGTATTTAGTGATCTGTCACTTACATATAACGCCCAGTGCTCATCTCAACAAATGCCCTTCTTAATGCCCATCCCCCCCCCCCCCAACATGCTTCCATCAAACTTCAGTTTGTTCTCTGTATTTAAGGTTTTGTTTTTTGGGTGGTGGGTTTGTTAAGTTCTTTATATATTTTGGATACTAACCCTTTATCAGGTATGTTATGTCCCTTCCTGTAGGTTGTCTTTTAGTTTTGTTGATTGTTTCCTCACTTTACAGAAGCTTTTTATCGTGATGAGGTCCCAAGAGTTCATTTTTACTTTTGTTTCCCTTGCCTCTGGAGACTTAGTATGAAGTTGCTGTGGCTGAGGTCAAAGATGTGTTGCCTGTTTTCTCCTCTTGGAATTTGATGGTTTCCTGTCCTATGTTTAGGTCTTTCATCCATTTTGAGTTTATTTTTATGTATAGTGTAAGAAGTGGTCCAGATTCGTTCTTCTGCATGTCACTGTGGGGTTTTTACAACATCATTTGCTGAAGACACTGTCTTTTTTCCATTGGACATTCTTTCCCATTTTGTCGAAGATTAGTTGGCCATACATGTGTAGTCCATTTCTGGGTTTCCTATTCTGTTCTATTGATCTGTGTCTGTTTTTTTTTTTTGTGCCAATACTGCACTGTCTTGAAAATTACAGCTTTGCAATACAGCTTGAAGTCTGGAATTGTGATGCCTCCAGCTTTGGTTTTCTTTTTTATCATTACTTTGGCCATTTGGGGTCTTTTCTGGTCCATACAAATTTTAGAATTGTTTGTTCTAGCTCTGTGAAGAATGCTGGTGTTATTTTGATAGGGATTGCATCGAATGTGTAGAGTTCTTTGAGTAGTACAGACATCTTAACACTATTTTTTCTTCCAATCCATGAGCATGGAATGTTTTTCCATTTCTTTGTGTCTCTTCACTTTCTTTCATAAGCTTTCTATAGTTTTTAGCATACACATCTTTTACCTCTTTGGTTAGGTTTATTGCTAAGTATCTTTTGGTTTTTGGTGCAATTGTAAATGGGAACATTTCCTTGATTTCTCTTTCTGCTGCTTTTTAATTGGTGTATAGAAATGCAACCGATTTCTGTATGTTGATTTTGTATCCTGCAATTTTGCTGAATTCATTTATCAGTTACTGCAGTTTTTTGGTGGAGTATTTGGGATTTCTGATGTCCAGAACTTTAAGATGACATAGTTATATTGTTTAAGCCACAAAGTGTGTGTTATTTTGTTATGACAACAATAAAAATCAATGCAAGCATACATAAAAAGTTAATTTGAAATATATCAGAGAACAAAATGTAAAAAACAAATAAACACTGAAAATCTTAGAGAAAGGCCTAGAAGAAAATCTTGACATATTTGGATAGGCAGAGATTTCAGAGACTACAAAAAAGCATGAAACATCCAAGAGCCAAATAACAAAATTCAGATTTATCCACATTAGAAATGTTTGTTCTTCAGTATTCATCACTAAGAAATCAATAAGTTTTAGGTTGGTAGAAAATATTCATAATACATATATCTGACAAAGGATGTAAAAGATAAATATTTGACAAAAGTAAGTCAAAAACCACTGAAACTAGTAAATTATTTGATTAAAAGGCGTACAAGATGGCCAGTAATTCTGGGACAATATGTTCAACCTCATACAACTTTCACCAAATTAAAAATTAAAACCACAGTGAGATACCACAGCATATCTAATAGAATGACTAAAACTAAACAGAGCAACCATAGCAAGCGTCAATGAGATGTAGCAGAGCTGGACTGTAATGCACTGCTGGTGAAAATGTGAAATGCACAACCACTTTGGAAAATCCTTTGTCAGTTTCTTAAAAACTTAAGTATATACCTACCGCAGGACCCAGCCATTCCTCATTCTAATGATTTCTCCAAGAGAAATGAAACCATACATCCACATGAGTCTTGTACAGGAGTATGTACAAAAACTTTATAATATACAAAAAATACAAAAATGTGAAAATCTAAATGTCCATCAGCAGTTGGCTGAAAAAATAACATATGATACATCCATACACCTTAATACTCCTCAGCAATAAAAGGGAATAGCTCTGAGACACACAACAGTGTAGATGAATCTCAGAATCATTATGCTGACTGAAAGAAGACAAAGAAACACAAAAGCATATACTGTAGCATTCCATTTATATAAAACAACAGTTAACATATGGTGGCAGAGGCAGGTCACTCTTTCTTGCGGCCAGAGGTGAGGAGGGCATTGTGGACCATAGAGGACTATGAAGAGTCTTAAGAAGGATGGAAAGATCTGTTTATTGATGGTATATGGCTGCAGGAGCCCCTCAAATTGTATTTTTAAATTAGGTACAGTTTACGGTTTCCTGAATAAAGTTGATATGGAAAAAATAAGAATGGACAGAAGTTGAAAGAAGATAGTTCTGGGTAAAAGAATTTGCTATAATGGAAAAACATGAACTTTAGAATTCAGTAGAGCCTGGGTTAAAAAAAAAACAGACAAAAAAACAAAACCAAAAAACAAACAAACGAAAAAAAAACAACTTGCCGCTAGAACTTAATAGCTTTGAAATGTTAAGGAGTTATATAGCTCTCTGATTTTCAGTTTAATCATGTCTAATGATATGGAAGATAATCTAATAGTGTTATTTTAAAATTTAAATAAGAGCACATGTTACAGTACCTAATGAAGAATCAGTGTACATCATAGGTACTTACAACATTTTTGTACAACTTGCTTTTTTTTTTTACTAGTGGTTGACACAAATTATAAATGATTTCAGACATCAGGTTGCTTAATAATTCATTGTGTTACATAATTTAAATCATTTAAAAATTAAAAGAGCTAATGCACTTTCATTATAAACCCCACTAACATTGTATCTATGTTTAAATTAACTTGCAAATCATTCCTCTCATTTTCTAGTACTCTTATTCTTAATTTTCTCATATTCAACTGCAAACTGCCAAGATCTTATTTGTTTCTAACAGAATGTTATCACCTTAATCACTTCCATGATCCATGTCAGGCTAGCATTATTTGTCTCATGTACTGAAGTCTGCTAGAGTTAGAATTATAAGATCATTTAAATATAAGAATAGGTTAGATATTGTTAGTAATCTTTTAAGCAACCGTTGCATTTCCATCTGAGCTGCTGTATTCAATAAACATATCTCTGCTCTAAGAATGTGATTATCCTATGAACTCCATTTATTCTACCCTATGTAGATTATTAGAAGACACCAGGAGATTTATACTTTTATTCTGTGATTCAGATCTCCTAGGGGGCATTTGTTAATTACTGTTCAAGGCCCAGTTTAAATAACAACGTCTTTTGAAACTTCCCTGGTCTTCTACAAAAGGAGAAAAGCACTGTAATTTAAGTAATAAGACTGTAAGGATATCTGATCCTTTTTCCTTATTTGGGAAATAGCTTTACAGAGCAAAATTTCTTGTCCAAAGAAAAACAACCTTATCATGTCAAAGGTAGGACTGGGTTCCAAGCTCATTATGCTCGGTAAAATTCAGTACGATATTTACTCACTAAGCTGTATTGACGTTTTGTACAACTTCTGAAATAATATAGCTATTTGTTTTTCCATTTATTTTTCTTTTTTCCCATTTATTCTTATACTTAGCATATACATAATTTAGAGTCCATTGATGTTATAAATAAAAAACCCTCCAAGTAGTGACTTAAATAAGAGACCATTCGTTTCACTCATGCTTCAGTCAGAGGTGAGCCATCTGGGGCTTATTGGCCAATGGCCCTGATCTCCCTCACGTGTGGTTTATTTTTTGGAGTCCAAGTGACTATTCAACGATTATCATAGTCTAAAGAGTTTGAAGCAATGAAGATAAAGTGGCAGGCAAGCAATTTCCTTTAGAGAGACCGTGCAGAAGTTGCATACACCATTTGTCCCTCCTCCTCCTCCTCCTCCTCCTCCTCCTTCTTCTTCTTCATTTTATTTTTAAATAATCTCCAACACTGAATGTAGGGCTCAGATTTATAATCCCGAGATCAAGAGTTGCTTTCTCTGCTGACTGACTCTTGGCTGCATGGTCACAGCTAGATGCATGAGAAAGGGCAAATAAAATTAATAGCTAGGTGATTGATCTTTGATAAAATCAAGAATTATGACAAGAAAGAAATAAAGAATGCAAAGTAACAAAGTAAGTAGCAGTGTCTGTCTCAGAATGCAGTGACCTTCAGTCTTTTTTTTTCCCTGGTAAATCCCAAAAGATTTTTGAAAACAAAAAGTGTTTTTCTCACATTTCTAAGTTAACATAGAAAACACTATCATAAATATACACAAGTGCAGAGATTATAAATTTCAGCATACTACAAATATTGATATTTAAAAAAAATTTTTTTTTCAACGTTTATTTATTTTTGGGACAGAGAGAGACAGAGCATGAACGGGGGAGGGGCAGAGAGAGAGGGAGACACAGAATCGGAAACAGGCTCCAGGCTCCGAGCCATCAGCCCAGAGCCCGACGCGGGGCTCGAACTCCCCGACCGCGAGATCGTGACCTGGCTGAAGTCGGACGCTTAACCGACTGCGCCACCCAGGCGCCCCAAATATTGATATTTTTAAGCAATCTTTTTGATATTAAGTGTTATCCACTTAAAAATACATGAAAAACTATTCCTTTAACAATCATTTTATATCTTTTATCTCCTTGAATTTATATTTTTATTCTACCTTTAGCATAAAATTGTATTCTAATATGTTTATATTTTTCAAGCCTTTTTCTAATCAGCCTTTATAGCTTATTACCAATCTATAATTTCTTATCACCCTTTATAGCATGTTACATATATATCATATATATCATATGTATAGCATATTACATATATATCGTATATATATGTATATTACATACATATATGTATGATATATTACATATATATACGATATATATGTAATATTTGTCATTATTATCATTCACTTTCTGGGCACTAAACCACAATTTTGAAACATCTCTTATTTCTGCCCTTAACGAATTTTATGTGGTAGGGCAGTTCACAATTGTGATGTTAATTATCTTTTGAAAAATGAATAAGGAAGACTGCTTAAGGGGAGAAGAGAAAGAAGAAACACTGACTTGTTCTTATGGAAGTGAAGTTCATGAAAGTGTATTTATGTTTTATTCCCTTGGAAAATCTGCATGTAACCCTAATGTACTCTAATTTGAAGATTATTACTTTATAACATATTATTTGTTTACCATTTTTAATGGTCTGTTTTTAAAGTTTTGCATATACACAGCCTTCTGTTCACAAAAGGCTTTTCATTTGGCATTTTATATATATGTCCAACCAAGATTCCATTAGCCCATCAGCCATTATGACAAGGAAATGGCTCTTTATCTTAGTTTTAAGAAACTGAAGGGAGACTACCGAGTAAAATAATGGACAAGAGCATAAAGTTTTCAAGATCCCTTGCTTTTCTCTGGATGGCTGGTTGAATTACTCATTTTCTCTCTTTTTTTCTTTTAACCCAAACATTAAAATGGGAATAGCCACAAAGTCACTGGGACTGTTGCCTGCAATTCTAACTAAAACACACTTTATACTCCATTTATCAGAGTCATTATATTCTTTATTTTTACTAAAAAAATGTTCAGGAGTCATTTTGAATGGCATTTTTCAAACTCTTCAAGAACTATAAAATTTACACAAGCTAGGACACTGTTGGAGTGTTCAGGGTGAAGAGCTATAAGTATGTAATCTCACTATCGAATAACCAGCCTCAGAGATTCTTTCATGGCCACACTTCAAGGCCGGAAGCTAACCCTTTGACAAATGTGCAAGTGAGATAAGAAAAGGGAGCTGCTCAGTAAGACCAGCTATCTATCAAGGCCACTGGTATCTTATCTCTGCTTTACCTATTGGCTATCTTGTAACATGTGTACTATTAATTAAAAGTAATACATCTTCTCTTGTTTAGTGACAAATATGTTTGCCCACAGGGAATAGAGGGTAAGGGAATAAGTAAACTATAAGAGAAGAACCTAATTTCTTTTTTTTTAATTTTTTTTTAACGTTTATTTATTTTTGAGACAGAGAGATAGAGCATGAACGGGGGAGGGGTAGAGAGAGAGGGAGACACAGAATCGGAAGCAGGCTCCAGGCTCTGAGCCATCAGCCCAGAGCCCGACGCGGGGCTTGAACTCACGGACCGCAAGATCATGACCTGAGCCGAAGTCAGACGCTCAACCAACTGAGCCACCCAGGCGCCCCTAGAAGAGCCTAATTTCTTAACAGAAAGTCCTCTACAGGCCATAAAAGGATATAAAACTTTATTTCCTCCAAAATATTTTAAAATGCTTGAGGAAAGAAACATTTTTGCACCTTTGGTTAGTTTTGTTTGTAAATTTTTACTTGTTCAACAAATACCTACTGACCCAGGCTTTATTAGAAGCTAAGAATATAACAGTAAACAAATCAGATAAAATCTCTGTCCCATATGCTTGCACTTTAGTGGGAAATTCACAAAGTGAGTTTATGGAAACAGCAGAGAACTAAATGAGTGAATCCATGGATTCATAAATCTATATCTACTAAAATCCAAGTGTGTTGGTTATAAAGTTGCTTAATTGTAAGGAGAATATGGTTTCACAAGGACAAAAGGGAAGACTGACGCATAAGACTTTTCCAGTCTTATTTTCAACAAATTTACCTCTTCTATAAGCATGTTTTAAGATCCTATGAATTATTTGAAAAATAGTGAATACATATATGTGTGTATATGTACACATATACTATATGAATACACACTTACATACACATATGTATATACACACACTGATATACATATAAGGATCTTTGGAAGCATAGTGAAGAATATAGAGTGCTATATAATACTCTAGATAGTATTATGGTGTTCTTATTTTTTATACTTTATCAACATAGTATTTTGGGGAACTCATCCATATTTCTTTTTATGTCATTAGTCCTTTTCTGTTGATAGTTGAATATATAACAATATGTTATCCTTTCTTCCACTTAATGGGCATTTACAGTGATTCAAATTTACATCTATGAATAAAACGTATATCTTCTTGTGTAAGTCATTTAGGCATATGATTTCATTTCTCTTGATGAGCAGAGAAATGTTTTATTATCAAGTCACATATATCAAGTGTTCATGTGGGGTTTTTTGTCCATTCTTATCTCATTCAAAATCAAGAAAATATCTTCCTATATTTTCTTCTACAAGCTTTATGTTTTTAGCTTTTTCATTTATATGTATGATTCATCCAATTAATGTCTGTGCATAAGCTGAGAGAAAAGTTAAGGTATATTTTAATCTAAAGTTCATTTTTTTTCTGGCACCACTCTTAAGAAAGAATATCCCCAGTGAACTGATTCAGTTCCTGTCATTATAAAACAATATGTTTATATTGTTATAATAGTAACGATAGTTATATTATGTAAGTCTATTTCTGAAATTTCTCATTCCAGTTATCTATTTTCATTATTATTGTAGGTCCATAGTAAGTGTTGAAATTAAGTAGTATAAATTCTTCATTTTTCTTTTCTAATATTATGTTGGCTATTACACATCTTTTCATTTTCATATACATTTTAAATCCATTCTCCAAATTTCTATGAAAGTTCTACTGAGATTACATTGGCTTGTAATAAGTTTATCAGTTGATTTGGAGGGAATTGGCATTTCAAAAGTATTGAAACATTCTTAGCCATTACTTTTCAAATACATCTTCTGTAAAATCTCTTTCTCTTATGTTTTGGAGTGTGATATGCTTGACTATTTTATTTGATCCTACAGATCTAAGATTTTTTTTTAATTCTCTTTTGCTCTTTGATTTGTTGTTTTCTATTTTAATATAGGTAATTTTTATGACTTGTCTTTAAGTTCATTAAAACTTTATTCAAATACTTTCTTCAGGACTCCGTTGAGTCTGTGGAATAGATTTTTTGTTACATCACTTTTTTTTTAATTTTTAGGATTTCCACATAGTCTTTCAAAATACGTTTTATACTACTTCTGTAATTATCCATCATATTCATAGTTTCTACCTTTTCCACTATTTCTTTAACATATTTATCATAATTATTTTAAAGAATGTGTTATCAGTGTATAGACCCACTTTGGGCCTGCTTCTGTGCTGGTGAATCAATTTATTGCCTCTTAGCTCCTAGTCCATTCTCTGTTGAGCTGCTTATAATGTGGGAGCTAGAATCTGTAATTGTTTCTCTTTTTCCCACTGACCTGATGGTGGATAGTATGTTGAACATCCAGTGCTGTTCACCTGCAGTGAATTTCACTGCACTACCCAGTATCTTCCCAGTAAATTCTGCAAGCATTACAATCACCTCATTAGCTCAGCAGCAGGCCTGTGGGCAAATTGCTGCAGAGTTTCATTGATGCCTTGCCTCTGCAGGCAATTCCCTGCATGCCTGCTTGGCCTGCAGTACCATAGTGAACTTTTCTGTTATCCAGGAGCTACAGACATGTACTCCCAGTAAAATCAGAACCTAAGCCATGTGTAGAGGAACCTCTTTCAAACATTTTCTTTCCTAGAGTATTCTGCCTCAGCCTTATTGGTAGTAGCTATTCCCCAATATCTGATGATATTTTTTTTATTATTAACACTCTACTACTTAATCTGTTACTAGTTAATAAATATTTATTATAAACTCTCCCTATTCAAATGTACTGTGTGATTTCTGTTTCTTGATAGGGCCTTAACCAATACAGAAATGATAGCAATAATGGTCCCAGGAGACAGACCCACAGAGATGGTATCTGGGGATTGGTTTTGATGTATCATTGGGATTTTTTTTTAATATGAAATTTATTGTCAGATTAGTTTCCATACAATACCCAGTGCTCATCCCAACAGGTGCCCTCCTCAGTACCCATCACCCACCCTCCCATCCCCCCATCAACCCTCAGTTTGTTCTCAGTTTTTAAGAGTCTTTTATGTTTTTGGCTCCCTCCCTCTGTAACCTTTTTTTTTTTTTTTTCTTCCCTTCCCCCATGGTCTTCTGTTAAGTTTCTCAGGCTTTAACACACTGCTAAATTCCCTCCTAATTAGAAGTGGAATGCTAATATTTGAGGACATTCAGTGGCATTATAGTTAAACTATGGTCAGTATTTGATTGTAGTGAAGTGCCAATTAAAACAAGTGCTTTGGGAGTCCAATGACTGTTCCCTTGTCTGTTATAGCTGTAGTGATGACCGTAAGAACTGTGGTGTAAGACAGATTCTACTGTGTACACTGCAGGACTTATAGAAAGTAAATTGATAAGCTCAGGTCCCTTAACTGTCAGTTCAAGTTACGGTAAGAAAAAATAGAGCATTTTCTTGAGGACCTGCAGGTCTGTTGTTGCTGAAAAATCAAAGATAAAATGTAAAGACAGGAATCAAAGACCAAAAATGCACTTATATGGCATGAGGAGTTATAATATTAGTTGAATTACGTTTTGTTAGTTAAAGTTAGAGCATAGATTGGGAAACACTGAAACTTGGAATAGAAACATCTGGCAGACATATATGAAACAGGAAATCTTCATCTCCTCTGTCACTCTTAGTCGCATCTGTCAGTAGAAGTAGATTGCCCTCCTGTGTATGAGGGGATTAGGTTTCCTTTGCTTGTAAATTCTATATCCTTAAGAAGAAATGGATGCTAGTTCTACTCAAGACATATCACAGTCACTCCTTGTTACTGTTAGATCCATGACTAGTGTCAAATCTCACAGTGTTCCAGGAGGAAAGATAAACACTTTGACCCAGAAAGAAGTAGCTTAAACACCAGAAGATTTTCAAGAGTTTGCTATTATATCTGTAGAAACCCAGAGGCCATATTAAATGAGCTAAGGAGGAAACAAATACTACTTATGTAAGTGAATTTTCTAGAGATTCTGAATTTAATGCATTACCTTATGCACTGGAGGTGACTCAACTGGCTTATTATTTGGCTTACTGAAACTTGGACTTAATGTGGCCTACATACAATAAAAATCTATATAATTCTAGTATTGTCTGTGGATATTTAAATTTTTTTAACATTTATTTATTTTTGAGAGAAAGAGACAGAGTGTGAGGGGGAGAGGAACAGAGAGAGAGGGAGACACAGAATCAGAAGCAGGCTCCAGGCTCTGAGCTGTCAGCACAGAGACTGATGTGGGGCTTGAACTCACGAACCGTGAGATCATGACCTGAGCTGAAGTTGGACACTCAACCGACTGAGCCACCCAGGCACCCCTGTCTGTGGATATTTAAATGAAGATCTTTCAAGTATTCTGCATTTTCCCCAAATTATTCTTGCTATCAAAATTAGGTTGGTTTAAAAAAAATACCCTAATCACATTCTTTAAATATGTCTATATTTTGTACTTTGAATTTTGAGTGGATTTAATCATTTGATTTGATTCTGTGCTGGGAGAAAAACAATAGAAATTTTTGGAATAAAGAACATCTTAAAATTTCTTTATAATCATGAAAAAATAAAACTAAACTGTATTTGGGATAGACGCAGGCTGTGCATAAATAAATAAATAGTTGATTTTGGTGCTGAATATCATAACAAGAAACTGTAGCAATAACCCCTTGTTCAAATTAAACAGATATTCACTGATTATGTGTGATGTAGTCAGTAGAAAGATGCATGATATCCAGTGTATACAAACTGGATATCCAGTTTGAATCCATAGATTCTGCCCTCAAGGATTACATTGTATTTTGGAAGAGATTGCTAAACAATAAAGTCATTGCATTTACATATTATATATACATTATATACACAATTACATATATATGCAGTACAATTATTATATACTTTTTACATGCACATCACATATCATTACATACATGAGTGTATTTGTGCATACTTTGTTTTTACTATAACCTTTCCCTATATTAATAATGGGGCACTTTGTTCTCTGAGGGAGAAAGGGGGGAAATAAAGGGTATAGTAGAATAAAACATAACAAAGCCATAAAAACGTTTTAAATGATTTATAGACACTTAGAAGCTAAATTGAAAAAAAAAAGTACATAATTAACTTGATACCAGAGATGTATCATCACTTACATGACCGTTACTGGAGAAAACAATGAATAAGTTCAACTTCTGTCTGGAGTAATAGAAGACTATTATATTATTTACTGTAGTTAAATTTGTTGGAAGCCACTGTTGATTGAAGAAAAATTGTTGCTAAACTATTTACAAGCTCAAGACCCTAATTTTGACTCCATGTGTAGTTTTCACGTTTATCATGTGGTATTTAAAATATGTTAATTTTGTGTTTATTTTTTTCCCTGTCAGTTGTTATATAATAGTGGAGTCTACATTTCAATAAATATTTGCCTACTGTAGTAGCACTCTGCACAGTGACTTGATTTAGACATATTCAGTACATTTCCTTTATTTATGGTATATTTTTATTTGGCAATGAGATGGATACACTATCTTTTGATTTAAAACTGTACAAACTTTTAGTGATTGAAGCTCAACTTTAAGAATGAAATTATTAAGCTAATGATAATATTACTCTTAGACTTCACTGTAAAGTAAAGCAAACTCAAATCCAAATTTTTTTATAGCCTGTTTTCATGCTTCCTCTTTTTGGAATTTTTCTCATTATAGGAGGCCCTTTTTTCTTTTTGGGATTTTTAAGTAAAAGGAATGAATATGTTACTGTCAACAATCTCTTACATGCAATAAAGATTGTATGTTAGCTTTGTAGAAAAAAAGGTTGAAATTATTCTTAAACACAATTGTGTGAACTTTGAAATGTTCTATTTTCTGGAAGAACTCATCAAGACCGGAGGTTTTCTCTAAAGTAATTCAGTGAAGTGACCAAATACCCCTCATTTTAATGGACTGTATCAGCCTCCTAGGAATTTTCATTGGAACATTAACTCGTTCCTTTATAGCACAATTCTCAAATAGCAGTTCTTGTCCTCTTTCAAAAAGTCAGCAATTGTGAAAGCATTTTTTTTATTAGAGTTGTTCACAGTTTTGTGGAGACATTATTTTTAAAGTCGTGTTCATTCTTTTTGATTATTCAGTTTGTTGAGAGAGAATAAAAATAGTTTTTGAGTAATTGGTATACATAATACTCTCATTATCAGATATTTAATAATTTCCCAAATAGTTGCTTTCCCTTAATTGAAAATTTTACAAATATTGATTGAAGATGTGATATGTCTTACAGTGCTAGATGCTGGCGTTGTGTAGATAGATTAAAATAAATCTGGAAATTGAAAAAAAGGTAAAATAGGACCAACGCTATGAATAAAGAAGTATATAATATCTCTGCAGTTGAATCACTATAAAATTTGCAGCTGAGAATTGGGTAAAGCATTACAGGAATTTAAGGAGAGATATCTGAAATACATACTAAAAAATGAGTGAGAATCATGAGTTGTTCAAAGAGAAAAGGAACAATATTCTGGGCCAGGGTCATTGTGGAAAGTATCAAAGAAGACTCAAACAAAACCAGTGAGAAACCCTGGGCATCATTCACTAATAGTGTCATGTGGGAGAAGGGAAACGAAGATACACAACTGAGTAAGGTTTTGTTTATTAAGAGAAGATAGCAGAATGCTCTTGGTTCTAAGCTACAGAAAATCCCAATTCAAACTTGCTTAAAAACAGTAAATTTATCATGTTACATAAAAGAAATTCAGGTTCAGAAGTAAGAGTATGTCTTCAATCATAAGTGTCATCCTCAAGCAGTTTGGGGCATCACTTACAGGCACAACAACATGCAGAGATAGAAACATAAATAATATGTGTTGTACTCCTTTAAGGAAGATGGCCTGTGGAAATAATCAATAAAAATAATTTTAGAATAGGTATTTAAAAGATAAAATATATAACTAGAAATATATAAAAGTGAACTTTGAGAGTATTTTAAAGTGAAATTAGAATATTCCCACTATATATATACATATATATGTGGACATAGTATTGTATACACATATAATCCATTTATATGGAGAGAATATATAGAATTCACCATGTACAAATCCCTTTATGTGATATGTAAAGCAGTTTAAATGAAAAGACAATCACATTCAGAGATAGAAAAGGCCTTCTCTGCTTTAGTATTTTTCCAAGCAACAGAGAATTCCTGTCAAGGAATTCTTAGCAGGTCTTCCCAAATTGGATCACATGCCATTGGCAAATTTATGATAGAGAAAAGAACAGGGCCATGGTGACTGACAGATTAATCAGTGAAGATTCCTAGAATCCTGGTAGCAGTCATCTTGTCTAGAGGGACATGAATGAATAGCTAAGGAGGAGTTTTGTTTTTTGTTTTGTGTTGTTTTGTTTGCTTTGCCTTGCTTTGCTTTTGTTTAAGGAGGGAAGATAAGGAGAAGATTGGATAGGTGACCAATTTGTTCTTTACCAAGAGTACAAAGGCAAATATCCACATGTTTAATGAACTAAATGAATCAGTGAGACTCTTTCCGGTATGTAGTATCAAATGAGCATAAAATGTGTGGGCACTATGTTCCAGAATGATGTCCGGAGTCAAGCTTATATGGTTTAAAAAAGATTGAAAAAGTCCCTCTCTGTTCTTTTTTTTGACATTATAGTATGAGTTTGAATTTAACAAATGAAAAGTCAGCAGAGGTTCTGTGTAAGAGACGGTGATGATTTTTTCTTTTGAGAAGATAATGGTAAAAAAGATAATGGATGATAAGACCCCATAAGTTAGCAACAAGAAAACCATATTTAAAATAATGGAATATACCAGGAAAATATTATATAGGGCTAAGTTAAAAAAAAGCAGTAATGATATTATACAAGTGTAGAGGTTTTCTACACATGTATCTAGGGTTAATATATATAGGATTTATGAACAATGAAGCAGTGAAAGAGGGAGAGAAAAGCTTTAAGAATGATACCCACATTATATTAGTAGAGGCTTGTTATGTAAAAGCAAGAAAAGTGCGTAAGGTAAGACACTCAGGGAGGAAGAAGACATTTTTGATACACTATTTTGAAGTTATTGATGAGATATCGTAGAGGCCACCTTCAATATGTAAATGGAAATATGCATCTGAAGCACAGGAAACATGAAATCAAGAGCTGTTACCAAAGCAATCATATCTGAAGATGTGGGCTCCAGGCCCAGAATTTGTGATTTAGTAGACCTGGATGAAGGCACTAATTTGCATTTGTGACAGGTTCAGAGTCGGTGCAGGTTGTGCTGGTCCATGGACTACACGTTGTGAGTCACTGCTGTGGAGAATAAGGGATTAAACTGAACAAAAAAATGTAGCAGTATTACTGTACACTGTTGAGTGCTGATTTGAAATTGTGATCATGAGTTTACAGTGTTATCAACCTACTCTAATATTAAAATTTCTCTAGCAGAGTAAGCTCAGCTTACTCACTGAAAGCATTTACCTCTTGGGTACAGTCGGGACTAGGATGTCATAAAAAAGTAGAGGGAAAGATGTTCATGAATAGGTGAAGATATTATTAAAATGGTAAGACTTAAAATCTTAACTGAAGATTTTAAAAATTATTCTGTATTAATATAACAGGTAAGCATGCAATATTTATCTCTCTTATCATTTGTAAATTGTCATCTTCAGGAGGTAATGCCTTAAGTCAAAGATAACAGAGCAAACCGCAAGGAGAGTGACTTTCATAAAAGGCCGGTTTTACATTATTTCATACTGGGCTTACATTACCATTTTAGTCACTTCTTTTCAGAAATTGCTTTATAAGCTTCTTTCAAGCTTGTTAGGAATTTATAGCTTCTTATTTGTTTTATCAACACATCACATTCTCAAGGGATTTTATGATATTTAATTAAGGCCATTTAAGGCTATTTAATATTTAAGGCGAAATTAATCAAAACACAAATAGTAAAGTGAATACATTTAAATTAAATATTTTTGTAGCAATATTTAAAGAAAAAGTAAAAGAAGATTTTAAATTTTCTTAGCCACAGGATCTCCCAAACTACTTTGGCTGTCTGGAAGTTGAATAAATCATTACAGAAATAACTATACTGAATTTATATGCACTACTCTCTTTTTACCTATTAGCAGAATTTTAAAGTTATTTTCAGCAGAAACATTGGCTTCTTTATCTTTTTAAGAGAGAATTCACTAGAGTCTTTTCTTGGAAATAATTTCTTGTAGTTAATTTTTCAAAAAATTAATCTCTAAGCAGAATGGGCCACCAGAATAGGCAAGAATGTGTTGAGTTCTGCCACTTTAGTCTATCCTATTCATTGGGTTCCACATAAAATTATTGTATATGAAATAAAATAGATTTAGACACTTTAAAGCAAAGCTTAAAGAACACTGTGAAAGATAAGGTTCCTTGTTACTGAGGAGTGACTAATCATGGGGTTTGTCTGAGTTGCTTTACAGAAATACTCATGAAGCTACTAAGTGCACATATAATTAGTATATGCATTGCAGTAGGATTATTATTTTATCTCTCCTCGGTTTCCTCACCTATAATGTGGAAATACTAATATATTAGATGAATTAGTACTTAGTGCAGTGCCTCGCACATAGTATATTGAGAGTATTGTCTACAATGACAACAAATATTTAGATATAGAAGATTTTTGAATGAGGCTTTTTTTCAACACACTGTTTTATTCGAAAGAAAGATCTTCCAGGTAGTACTTCTTACACTCACACTGTTGTTACTTTCTGGCTGGAAATATTAATATATGAAATTATATATTTTATGTAATTGCATATAAGTGACAAGGCCATACCTAATTACATGTAGAGGATTTTTATTAATTGTTTTTTTTAATTGTAAACTTTTATCACAGTTGCCTGGTACCTGATACTGACCTTAATACATTCTCTAAAAAGAATGAAAAAAGTTTTTAAAAAAGATCAGTAAGAGATGAGCTTATAGTCACTTTAAAAGCATAATTCACTTTGACTTGTATGGGGATATTTCATATGCTTTCTGTTGACTTTATATTCACTATTGGAAAATCATAGACCTCAGTGTTAAGCATCGAAAGAAGGCCAGAGTATAATTTGGGGATTTTTACTGGCAAGGTGTGATTAAAAAAAAAAGGCTTCTGAAGCCAAACAAGTAAAATTATTCATTAGTACTTTCTGTATCCGTAATACAGTATGTGAAACCACTTACTCATTTTTCTGTAAAGATAACCAAGTTTGGTTCCCACTTACTGGTAAATGATGCCAAATTTTAGGTGGCATTATGTTGTTAAGATCAGGTGAATGAAACTGTTTCCAAAGAGAAATTTTGGAAATATGAGTAATTTATAAACATTGAAGATTCTGAAACACTGGATTTCCTTTGTTCCTTTGCAAATGACTGGATTTCCTTTGCTGAATAATATTCCATGATATACATACCATCATGTGAAAAATAGAACAAAGGAAATCCAGTCATTTGCAGCAACATTAATGAGTTTGGAGGACATTATACCAAGTGAAATATGACAGAAAAAGACAAATACTGTGTGGTGTCAGTTGTATGTGGAACATCCCCCACCACCCACCTCATAGAAAAGAAGCAAAGTCATAGAAACAAAGTAGAAAGGTGGTTGCTGGATGTGGGAGATGTGGGAAATGGAGAGAGGCTGTTAAAAGGGTATAAACTTCCTGTTATGAGATAAGGTCTGGGGATATAATGTATAACATAGTGACTATAGTTGATAAATATGTGCTAAGTAATTGAAACTTTCTAAGAAAATAGAACTAACGTGTTCTCACCAAACTGATGGAGGTGTTAATTAACTTAGTAGAGATCCTTTCATAATGCATACATATATCAAATCATCACATTGTACACTAAATATTTTACAATTTTATTTGTCATTTGTAACTCAGTAAAGCTGGTAAAAGAAAAGGACTGTGTATTGTCAACCTACCATCACAGTTGCTGGCAGGCAGGTAATAAGAGCTCAGTGGTTTTATTTAGCAATTAACTCCTTTTAATAAGATAGTATAGGAGTAAGTTTCAAAATGCAGTTTTTTTAAGACTTCTGAAAATGTTATATTAAATGTTAAAAATATGTTTGACATTGATAAGAACCAGAGCAAATATATTTTTAACATTCCAATGGAGATCTTTCTTTTTTCTAAGAAAAGAATAATCTTGCAATGTGAAGGATATAAATTATTTATTGAATTAAAATTTGAAATTAAAAATATAAATAAACATAAGTAGGAAGTTGGAGATTTAAATTACTTGTGTACATAATTAAGCAAGTAAAAGTATTAATCAAAGGTTATGTTTTACTATTGCTTATTTTTATTTTACTTGATTTTTCATTTTTAATATTCATAATGATCCAGTTCAACTCAACTTTTTGTACTTTTTATACATAAGCCCTTGTCCATAAAACTATTTATTCCTATCAAACAGGTTTCTGAGTGTCATTGGCTATTAGGTAATCATGGGAAGGAGTCAGCTGATTGATCTGAGTGGCTTAGTGAGTACGCACTTTGGCAGGGAATCAATGTTTTATTTTTAATTGGAAGACAGTATTGTATAGGCACCATCAGAAGAATGTCTGGAAAGGGACAAATCAAAGGTAAAGCCATGTAGAAATAGACTATGTCAAGACCAAGGACGCAAACCTGTTTCAGGTGTGTGGAGTAATTCCAAGTTCAGGGTATACAGATAGCAATAGGGTCAAAATAACTTTTGTGCGCCATGTAAACAAGGCACCTTATGTTCAAATTTAAAAAGTGGTTGTAGTTTATTAACAGTTTTAAATATTCAGAAGAATCTTGTTATGATAGTTGATGTGTAGTCCTATGTAGAAGGATGGAATGATCCCATGTGGATACTACCATTTCTGTAATTCAGTCTGAGTAGCCACATTAACTAGAAACAATCTATTCAGTGTCAATGATCTGTAAAAAGGACATGTAAAGCAAGGAAAAAGGACTTGAACCAGATGGAGTGGTTAACAATAGAACATTTTACAAATTGCCAAGAAAATAAAAACAAGAGGTGGGAAACCGCAGCCTTGACAAGAACATTTTCCATAATCTGATAGAAGCAGAGATAACTCTGATGCTGCATTCTAGCAATCATTGTGTTCACTGTGAGAACCAATTGTTCTTAGCCATGTGGAACCAAAATTAATTTCTAAATTATGAACCAACAGATTGCAATGTGCTTCCCTATCATTTAGGAGTAGAAAGAACCAGATAATTGAGTTTATTGTTTCAGTGTTTAGGGAATATGTTTAAGGAATATAAATTTTGTGCATTTTAATGGTATGGCAGGTTTCAATGATGATGACTTTTCAAGAGTAAAGAAGAAACAGGAAGGTGATGTCAGCAATGTCAGCCTAATGGTGGCAAAACACATTCCTCATCTTACCCCTACTCCCACCCAATAACAAAAATTCAGCGTTTGTCTGTTGACAGAAGTGCCTTTGAAGAAGTCATACAATGGGCTCTATACACCAAGGGACCCAGAGGAAGTCTCATTCATATGTGCTGTAGGTAATAGGCAGACAGACCTAGGTCCAGGCTATGGAACTTGCAGTTGCCTGTGAACCAGCTCCAGCCCTTCTCAGCTCTTATCCAGGAGCCACAGGGAAATTGTCTTATATAACTACTCATGGACAAGGGAGTCTTTGGGGTTATGTGTGGGTTTCCAAAGAAAGTTCTAGAACACCATAGTAGCAAAAAAGAAAAAATCTTATGTATGTATGCATATATGTATTTTCGAGTTTGAATGCCCTGGAGTGGGTAAGAAAAGCAGCTTGATATTACCTTCATTATCCCTTCCTCAAAACAACACAGCTTAGGGCCATGACAGATCTTTATCACCCTATGATTTCCCCATGGGGGAAAGGGAGAGCCTGTAAGTGAGCACCAACTTCTCCAGCTGTGTGTGACACTGCCAAAAGGGCTCATTTCACTCTTACTCCATCAAAAGTATTGAATCATAAGCTACATGACTAGGGGTCCAGAAGAGGCTGAGAGAGCAGTAGATAGGATTCTCAGGGCACGAAATGGATGTGGGTACTACTAGCCTTTTGGACTCCCATCAGGAAGCCTGCCTACTAGCCAGTGGGTATGCTTTGTGTGAAGATCCCTTAAAGTGGTCCACAGATGTTCCTAGCGCTCTATGTGCATCACCTACACACACCTGCCTTCTGGTTGCCTCTCTGTGTATACACCAGACTATGGCAGTGAGAATAAGCTTTGGCAGTGAGGGTAAGCTTTGACACATGGCCATTGAGAATCTGTAGAAAGCTGGTGTAAATTTGAGAGCCAGGGAGAGACTACAAACTTGGGTTTTAGTACCAACTTTTGAAAAATAAGAGATGTTCTCAGCACTTGGCATAATGCTCTGCATGATTCAGAGAAACAAGGTTAAGAATTTTGCCACAAGAAGGAACAAGTAGCATGGAACAAGTGCACCTATAAAAGAAGGTCTGAGTTGGTCTCAGAATCTCTAGTAGGGCTGATTCTGAAGGCAGTAAATAAAGACTCGAGGAGTTGACTGCTAATTCAGATGTGATGATGTATCACAAAACTTCAAGGAGTATGAAAATCAAGGAAACACGTCATTACCAAAGGATCACAATAGTTTTTCAGTAACCAAACCTAAAGGCTTTAAGATCTGCAATTCACCCAGTGAAGAATTCAAAACAGCTCTTTTAGGGAAACCCAATGAGGCAGAAAAAAAACACAGATAATTCAACAAAATTAGAAAAATAATATACAAACAAAATAAAAAAGTTTAACAAAGAGTAACAGAAACAAAAACATTATGCAGCTAAAGAATACAATAATGAAAGGAGAAATAGACAGCATTAAAATAATAGTGTGGGACTTCAATAACCCACTTTCAAGAATGGGTAGACAGAAAATGGAATCCAGACATAAAATCAATAAGGAAACATTGGAAATGAATTCCACTTTAGACCAAATGGACTTAACAGACATATACTGAAAATTTCATCTATCAGCAGCACAATATACATTCTTCTCAAGTGCACTCAGAACATTCTCCAGGATATATTATAGGTTAGGTCACAAAACAAGTCTTAGCAAATTTATGAAGATTGAAATCAAATCAAGTATCTTTTCCAACAATGCTGATAGGAAACTAGAAATAAAAACAGGTAGAAGACTGGGTTTTTAAAAAAAATATATGGAAATTATACACTCCTGAAGAGCAGATAGGTCAAAAAAAGAAAACAGAAGAGAAATAAAAAAAAAATAACCTGAAACAAATAAAATTGGAAATACAACATACCAAAACTTACGGGATGCTGCTAAAGCAGTTCTAAGAGAAAAATTTAGCAAGAAATGCCTTATTGAGAAGAAAGATCTCAAATAAACAACCTAACCTTATACCTCAAGGAACCAGGAAAAAGAACAAAATTAGCAGAAGGAAATAACAAAGGTCAGAGCATGAATACATACATAGGTTTAGGAAAAAATTGGGTTTTGTAAAGGTAAACAAAATTGACAAACCTTTAGCTAGACTAAAAAAAAAAGAGAAGGCTCAAAGTCAGAAATGAAAGAGGAGACAGATACAAAGAATCAAAGAGATGACTAAGAGCAACATAATATACAGATACAACACAAGAGATCATAAGAGATGACTAAGAGCAATTATATGCCAACATATTGGATAACCTAGAACAAATGGACAAATTCATAGAAACATACAACCTACCAAGACTAAATCTTAAAGAAATAGAAAGTCTGAACTTACTACCAAAGGAATTGAATCAGTTATAAAAATGATCTCAACAAAGAAAAACCCAGAGCCAGATGGTTCTCTGATAAAATATTCTACCAAATATTTTAAGAAAAAATAATGCCAGTTCTTCTCAAATTCTTGCAAAAAATTGAAGAGGAGGGAATACTCCCAAACTCATTTTACAAGACCATTATTACCTTTTTACCAAAGTTAATAAGGACACAACAAAAAAACACTAACTGCAGATTGATATCCAGATGAATGGAGATGCAAATAAATCTCAGTACAGAATTAACAAACCAAATTAAACAGCACATGATCAAGAGGGTTTTATCCCTAGCCTGTAAGAATGGCTCAACATATAAACATCAACAATTGTTATATAGCACAGTAATAGAGTGAAAGAGAAATTCATATTGTTACCTTGAAAGATGTAGAATAAGCATTTGACAAAGTATAATGACCTTCCATGATAAAAAATGATCAAGAAATTAGGTATACAAGGATTATACCTCAACATAATAAAGGCCATGTATGACAAATCCACAGATATCATACTCAGTGTTGAAAGGTTGAAAGCCATTCCCCTAAGATCAGGGACAAACCATGGTGCTTGCTCTCATCATTACTTTTCATCTAGTAGTGGAAGTCCTAGCCAGAGCAGTCAAGTAAGAAAAAGAAAAGGCATCCGTATCAGAAGTAAGCAAAAATGTCTCTTTTTAGATGACGTGAATTTATATACTGAAAATTCTATCAACTCCACCAAAATCTGTTAAAACTAATCAACAAATTCAGTGAAGTTGCCAGATACAAAATCAATATAGAATCAGTTGTGTTTTCATACACTAGCAGTGAACTATCTGAAAAATAAATAAGACAGTTCCATTCACAAAGCATCAGATACAGTAAAATCCTTTGGAATACAATGAATGTGACAGAACTGTCCACTGAAAACTGTAAGACTTTGATGAAAGAAATTGAGGAACACACAAACAAATGGAAAGATACCCCATGTTTATGGATTGGAATAATTTATATTGTTAAAATGCCCACAGTACCCAAAGCCATCAAAAAAATTCTAATGGCATTTTTCACAGAAATAGAAAAAAATAATCCTAACATTTTTGTGTAATCAAAAAAGTGTCTGAATAGCCAAAACAATCCTCGGAAATAAAACCAAGCTGAGGTATCATACACCTCAAACTATACTACAAAGCTATAATAATCAATACAGTATGGACTAACATAAAAACAGACACATAGGCCAATGGAAGAGTTGAGAGCCCAGAAATAAATCCTCCCATTTACATTCTACTAATATTTGACAAGGAAGCCAAGAATACTCCATGGGGAAAGGATAGCCTCTCTAACAATGGTGTTTGGAAAACTGAATAACCACATAGGGAATAATGAAATTGGGCTCCAATTGTAGATCACTCACAACAATTAAGTCAGAATGGATTAAAGACTTAAGACTTGAAACCATAAAACACCCAGAAGAAAACACAGGAAAATATCTCCTTGATATTGATCTTGGCAGTGAGTTTTGGATATGACACTCAAAGCATAAGCAACAAAACAAAAATGAATAAATAGGACTACATGAAGCTAAAAAGCTTTTGCCCGGCAAAAGAAACAACTAAATGAAAAGTCAACCTGCACAATGGAAAAACATATACAAATCATATATCTGATAAGGGGTAAACATACAAAATATATTTGAAAAAACTCTTATAATTCAATAGCAAAAATAATACAAACCATCCAATTTTTAAAAAATGACCAGAGGAACTGAATAGACACTTTCCCAAGCAAGACATACAAATGACCAACAGGTGTATGAAAAATCATCAGGGAAATGCAAATAAAATCCACAATGATCTATCACTTCATTCCTGTTAGGCTTTCTCCTATCAAGAAGACAAGATATAACAGATGCTGTCTAGAATTTGTAAGGGGAACCGTTGTGCCCTGTTGATGGAAATGTAAATTGATATACCTATTATGGGAGAGGGTATGTAGGTTCCTCAAAAAAATTAAAAATAAAAGTACCATATGTTTCACTAACCCTATTTTGGGTATGTATGCAAAGAAAATGAAAACAGGACATCAAAGAGGTATCTGCACTCCTTTGTTCATGTCAGCATTATTCATGGTAGCCAAGGTATGGAAGCAACCTAAGTGTCCATAAAAAGATGAATGGATTAAAAAAAAAACCAAAAAACTTTGCAACACACACACATACACACACATACATACACACTGGGACATTATTCATCCATGAGAAAGAAGTAAATCCTGACATTTGCAACAACATGGATGAACCCTGAGGGCGTTATGCTAAGTAAAATAGAGAAAGATAAATACTTCATGACCTCACTTATATGTGGGATCTGAAAACAATAAAATCTTAGGAACAGAGATTAGAGTGGTGGTTACCAGGGGCTGTGAGGTTAGGGAAATGGTGAGACATTGGCCAAATAGTATAAACTTCCAGTTTTATGAAAGTAAGTTCTGGGGATCTGATGTACAATATGGTGATTATAGTTAATAAGACTGTATTATATACTTGAAAGTTGCTAAGAGAGTAAATCATAAATGTTCTCACCACAAAAAAAGAAGTGGTGCTTATGTAATAAAATGGAGGTGTTAGCTAACAATATAGCGGTAATCATTTTGCAGTATGTAAGTGTATCAAATCAACATGCTGCATACTTTAAACAGTGTTATATATGAACTTCATCTTGTTAAAGCTATAAAATACATAAATGTGATGCATATCAAAAGAAGAAATACAGAAAAACTGGAAAAATTTGTTAAATTTAACAAATATTATTCTTAATCATAATTGGCCATCATATTTTTAAAATCTATAGATGGGGGAGTTTGCATCTTTCCAACTTATTTTATTTCCCCTATATTGTCAAAACTTAATGGCAAAAGTTTCTAGAGAAGCTTACAAATATTAAGAGAGTTTAGTTTATGATAAATAAAGGTGTATTATGTATTTCTGTGAAGAAGCAGGCTGACCTGAGTGAACGCTTGTTTTAGAATTATATTACTGTCAGAAATAAATGTCATTTAAGAAATTTGGATATTTGGGAAATATATTTCCATCTTGAAGGGTATATGTAGGTGTATGTATGTATATATATACATACACACACATATATATACATACATAAATACATACACACACCTATATATTCCTTCAAGATGGATATATATATGTGTGTGTATATATATGTATATATATACATATATACATACATATATATGTATGTATATATGTATATATATGTATGTATATATATATATATGTGTGTGTGTGTGTGTATATATATCTATATCTATCTATCTATCTATCTATCTATCCCCTTCAAGATGGAAATACATACACACACACACAACTGTAACCTAATGACATACTTTCTTTCTTTTTTTTTTTTTTTTACTTATCAGATAAAAAAGCCAAATGAAACAGGGATAACTGGAAAATGTGAGTTTGGTAAAACTTGATGGAGAGGCAGAAGCAGAAGCATAGTGCAGCATGATGAAACACTTTTTGTCTCTCTCTCTCTCTCTCTCTCTCTTTTTTAAGATTTTTGTGTGCATTAATAAATGGTCAAGATGCCTTGACAGGTAGGCTTCATGCAACAAATATCAAAGAACAGAGAAAAGTGATTGAGGCATTTAAACACCTGGAACTATTGTTAACATTCTAAATGTCGGGATTTAATTTGTAATTGTCTGTATTTCGTATTGTTACATGCAGTTGAGATAGGTCTTTGATAACATATTTTGTAAGTGAAATACTTACGCCTTTATACATACATATTTCATTTTTTTAAGATCCAGTGTACAATAGAATTTCCTTAAAAATTTCAAAAATTCCCTGGAACCAATGATGTTCAATTTCAAAGGACTATTCAACATGTACTATGTTATTAATAGCATTTGCATGTTGGTAATCATACTTATGCACTTGAGGTTATAACTTCTCTGTATAACAGTGTGGCTTGAGGTAAGGAGCTTTGTCAGTAAATGTATAGCCATTAGAGATCACATACTTCATAAGGCTAAACTCAAAGATTTATTTAGAATCTAGTTTTCATAGGGGCACCTGGGTGGCTCAGTCGATTCAGTATCCAACTGTTGATCTCAGCTCAGATTATGATCTCATGGTTCAGGGGATTGAGCCCTGTGTTGGGCTCCATGCTGATGACGCAGAACCTGCTTGATTTTTTTTTCTCTCTCCCTCTCTCCCCCTTCCCTGCTGTCTCCCTCTTTCAAAATAAAGAAATAAATGACATACTTTCTTAATGTAGTGGACCAAAATTAATGAATGGGTTAGGATGTTTTCACAGTATCACATTTATTTTATTAATACCCAAGGCAGGATCACTACAAATTTCTTGATATATTATTGCATGACATACATCATTATAAAATTTAAAACATGTTTATACACACTTTCATATGGCTAGTTTATGTTGATTTAAAATTCAGTACTACAATCAGAAGAAGTACATTCAAAATTAATTACACATGGCAGGGAAGTAGCAACCATTGATTATTAGTTAGACCACTTCCCAGGTAGAATTCTAGAATGCGTATTAGAATATACAAGTTTGTACTCCAGAGGAGGGTCTCGCTGGGAATAGAGAAGACATGAGTTCTGAGAGCCAAGCCTTGGGCATGCTGATAATTATAACACAATAATTATTGTTGTGTTTACATTTTTATTCTCTTTATATCCTATTCACCTTTAATATGAAAATCTGAAGAGTTCACGATACATACTGTACCTAATTGATATTGCATTTTGGAAAACTTTTTTGATGAAATTATTCTTTTCAGTTTTAATTTTAACTTTTTACATCCAAAAGCATGCTATGATGTGTTCATATTAATGGTAAAATTAAAGTAAAATTATAATATTCATTTTGGAATTATTAAAGAGGAAAAGGATGTGTGCATAGTTCATTTGCAGTTTGTCTCATTTAGGCCCTGCAGCATAGACATTTATTAATTTTAAAACCACCTTTATATCCGTTATGTGACTTGTATAATAGGTGACTATATCCATGAAGCTATTGCCAGTTTCCAGCATCCTCAGGGATTTTTCATCTCATATAAATGGTCAGAAGTTAAATGTTTTTAATTGAACACACGTATTTAGTTTGGGCTCTTTCTATGTGGGATTTCTTTTAAATCTACCTGTGTATCCTAGTGCAAACAGTGACAACAAATCCAAAAGCAAGTGCAGCCTGGCTGCACTTTCCACCCTCTAGGTGGAAAATAAAGTCTTTTGAATCCTGCTTCCTTGGAAGGAATGTGCCCTTACGAAAGAGTTCCTCTAAATTTGTTAATCATTTCTCTTTGTTTTCTTTGTATAATTTAGTTTTGCCTGTTTCTGACCTCTAAATAAATTGAATTACAGTTTTAAAAAAGTTATTTTGGGAAGTTTGGACTGTAGTTGTCGAATGCAGAAGAAAAGTAAAATAGCAAGTAAACAATCATTTTTTTAGGACCTCAGCAATAGCATCTTAAATAAAAGCACCTAATTTTACAGAGCCCTTACAGGTACTAATCATTGTTCTGAACTCTTAACAGACATGATTTCCTTTAATCTTTATAAAACCCTGTACTATGGATCTTTGGATATAGGCCAGTAACTCAAAGACAGCCTTGTGAAGTTATTCAAAGTAATTAAATTTAGGGGCGATTGGGTGGCTCAGTCAGTTAAGCCAAGGACTTCAGCTCAGGTCATGATCTCATGGCTCCTGAGTTTGAGTCCTGCATCGGGCTCTGTGCTGACAGCCCAGAGCCTGGAGCCTGCTTTGGATTCTGTGTCTCCCAGTCTCTGTGCTTCTCCCTCACTCATGCTCTCTCTCTCTCTCAAAAATGAATAAACATTAAAAAAAATTGGGGCGCCTGGGTAGCTCAGTCAGTTAAGCATCCGGCTTCTGCTCAAGTCATGATCTCACTGTTTCTGGGTTTGAGCCCTGTATTGGGCTCTGTGCTGACAGCTTGGAGCCTGGAGCTGCTTTAGATTCTGTGTCTCCCTTTCTATCCTTCCCCTGCTCACACTCTCTCTCTCTCTGTCTCTCAAAAAAATGAATAAATTTTAAAAAATTGTTTTTAAATAAAAAATTTAAAAAGTAATTAAATTAAAAAAAGACGGTAGTACTATTTTTAATTTTTAGCATGGTAATGAATTAAGTTTTGAATTATTTTAACATTTATTTATTTTTAAGATAGAGACAGACAGACCATGAACAGAGGAGGGTCAGAGAGAAAGGGAGTCACAGAATCTGAAACGGGCTCCAGGCTCCAAGCTGTCAGCACAGAACCCGACGCGGGGCTCTAACTCACAGACTGCGAGATCATGACCGGAGCCGAAGTCGGACGCTTAACCGACTGAGCCACCCAGTTGCCCCCCCCTTTTATTATTTTTATTTTGTTTTAATGTTTATTTATTTTTGAGACAGAGAGACAGAGCATGAACGAGGGAGGGTCAGAGAGAGAGGGAGACACGGAATCTGAAAGTAATGAATTAAGTTTTAAATGGAGCCTAAATATATTTTTTGAGAAGAAGTGTTATTTATTATTTTATTAGAAGTAGGTTATAAAATATATTTTAATTTAAAAAAATGAAATGTAAGTATGAGTAAATACACCTAGGGAATTGTAACAACAACAACCAAAAAAAAAAAAAAATGCAATGGGAGAGATACAGTTATCAGAAATGAGGAAATGATACTATTTATAAAAATTATATGATCTTAAGAAATGGGACTCATATGAAAGAACTTCAAGGTTTTGACAAATCCATAGACCCCTAGAATTAAACAAGGAAAGTATTAACATATCTAAGGACCAAGTGAATTAGAAATTTAATGAAATCATATAGAAAACTAGGTTAGTGTTACAGATTCCATTTGGGGAATGAGGAATTGGGTAAGTATAACTTGAATATAAGACTTTTGGACTACAGAACCATCTCTGTTGCGTTACTGTCAATAATAGATGGGGCGCCTGGGTGGCGCAGTCGGTTAAGCGTCCAACTTCAGCCAGGTCATGATCTCGCGGTCCGTGAGTTCGAGCCCCGCGTCAGGCTCTGGGCTGATGGCTCAGAGCCTGGAGCCTGTTTCCGATTCTGTGTCTCCCTCTCTCTCTGCCCCTCCCCCGTTCATGCTCTGTCTCACTCTGTCCCAAAAATAAACGTTGAAAAAAAATTTTTTTTTAAAAAAATAATAGAATGAAAAAAATACTATTCAGCTATCCAATCAGAATAGCCTAAAGAATCTTGGCAGCAGCATAGATTTTTAGGTAACCTCAGTTTGTATCCACCAAGCCCAAATTGCTTGAAATGTTCAAATTATTATCTTAAGAGGCTAACATCTTTCCATCCCAGAAAGATATATAAATATAGAAATGTTTAAAAGAGTCACAACTCTCTGTTAATATTGTTGCGTTAACCTTGTATCTTCAGTAATTTTAACTTTGAAAAATTGTAACAGTATATACTCTTTTGTGACTATTCTTTCATTTAATACTCAGGAGTAATGAGTGTCCCGAAATATTCACAGGAGTTTTATTAATAATGAACAAAGAATATCCCTCGAGATAAAAATTAAAGAAAAAGAATTTTTGTAAATCCATTTAGGATACTCAGAGAAATAAGATAGAAAACGAACAGGCAACATCTTGGAGTAATCTTATAGGTTTACTTTTTGTGTAGAAACTTACTAATTAATGCATCATACAGATACATTTAAGAGACCTCAACTTTTATCATATGTACAAGTTTAGTTTATAAAACTTACCAGATTAAATAGCTGAGGATATAATAGAAATATTAAAAAAGGATATTAAATATTTTAAATATATAAAGATTGTTGAAAATAGTTGAAAGTATATGAGTTTTATAATCTCAAACATTTGCAAAGGCTACAAAAGGTAATTTTTTACCTTTTAAATTTTATAGCTCTAATTATCCAGAATAAGTTTTGTACATCTAGACTTTAAGATTTGTAACTTCAGTAAATTGGAAATTATTTAAACTGAATAAACCCTAGTAATCATTTCTGTGAGCAAAACTGCCCTCCAGGCCATCAAAACAAACAAAACCAAAAAACTCTTCTTAAATGTAGCAGCAAGCAGTAAGCACAAATTTGGGTTTAAGATGAAAAGAGCTCACATTCTAATGTTCCCTTGGATTTTAAAAAGATTTTGTAGGAGAGCACTTTGACCTGAAATATTGCTTAATGGTCTGTGGGTGCCAGTTCTGTACAGTCTTACCTCTTCTAACTTTTTGCTTTTTTTTGCCTTTTGTAAATGTGCTTATAAATGAACAGATAATGATGCTTCCTTATTGGTATGAATTCTGTGCAGTTTAACAATTTTTGAACAACTTACAGCCTGTAATTATCTCTGCCTCATAGTTATATACTGAGATTTCGTTTTCAAATTATACTTTTATCCTTTGCAGTTTATTCCTCTACTTTTCTATTTTTGTAGATAATACAGTAAGTAAACACAGATATGAAGGGGATAATTATTGCTACCTTTTAATTTTTTAAAAAACACATACTGCACCATAAAAATGGTTAATAATAACATAACCATAGTTATTCACCTAGTAGCAGCCTGAAAAGAAAGAGTACAGAAAAGGAGTAAGTCTAAAAGATAAAGTTAAGAAGAATATCATTATCAGTTTGTTTCTGAATGTTTTTGCATACTTCACATCTCCAAGCTTTATAATTTCATAATATTTCATCACAAGTTTGAGATTCTATATTCTCAAGTTTTGTATCTTAGTAATTATAATAAAATAAAATTTAAAAAAAAGGAGTAAAAGCTTTTAAATGGAATTGTTTTAACATTCCTAAGGCTCCATGGGCTTCTGTTAGCATATTTTATTCTCAGTATTTATAGTTAAAGCACATTTCTCCCTTTTTATACATTTCTAAATTTTCATTAATTCCTTATAAACAAATCACAGAGTAAGCAAAGCCAATTGAATGGTGGCTGAACAGCCATCACTACTACACAGTATTAAAAATTGAAAATTAGCACAGTTTTAGCTTTACCAGCTAATTTAGTTAGGTATCACCCTAAGGCATCAACACCATTTATCACTATCACTGCAGCTTGGCATGAAGGCACAGTCACCAGTAGCTTTTACAAAGCAAATTAAGAACTGTTAAAATTCTCTTTGCTCAGGGAAGGAAAACATTTAATATTCTTTGTGTATAAATCCTTTGTGGTCAACACCAATGCCATGATTAGCCTTAACCTTTGGACGTTCTAATAAAAAGGTGTGTTGCCATGTGTAATGGCTTATGATTTTCAATTCCTAAAAAAAAATATTTTAAAAATTATGATTTTCAGAGGTTGTTTTTATACTGAAAAATGACTATGTTCAATGTAGCCGGAAAGACAACTATATTGCATTTCTTATTAAGAATTAAAATATAAATTACCCTTGCTTATTAGTTATTTTTAAAAAATATTTAATTCTTATAAATCATATTTTGAATACAGATTAAAAAAATATATTTATTTATTTTGAGAGAGAGAGATAAAATACAAATGGAGGAGGGGACAGAGAGAGAGGGAGAGAGAGAATTCCAGGCAGGCTTATCGAAGTCAGTGCAAGTGAAGTCATTGCAAATCCAACATGCTTGAACCCATGGCTTGAACCCATGAAGTGTGAGTTCATGACCTGAGCTGAATGATATCAAGACTCAGATGCTTAACCAACTGAGCCACCCAGGTGTCCCTGAATGCAGAAAGTTTTATTATTTTTTTAATAGTCTATTTTTTTAGAGCAGATTTAGGTTCATAATAAAATTAAGAGAAAAGAACAGAGATTTCCCATATGCCCCTCACTTTACTCATGCATAACCTTTCTATTATCATATCCCCTCATCTGATTGGTACATTTGTTACAATTGATGAACCTATGTTGACACATCATTTTTACTCAAAAGTCATATTTTACATTAGGATTCACTTTAATGTTCTCTTGTATGGATTTGGACAAACATATAAAGACATTTATTCACCATTATAATATAATACAGTGTAGTTTCACTGCCCTAAAGATCCTCATTGGTCCACCAGTTCATCCTTCACTATCCCCCACATTACAGCAATCCCTGTTTTGTGTTTTGGTTTTTTCACTGTCTCTATTCCTTGCCTTTTCTAGAATGGAATATAGTTTGAGTCACACAGTATGACTTTTCAGAATGCCTTCTTTCACTTAGTAATATGCATTTAAGGCTTTCCTGAAGTTTCATAGCTTGATAGCTCTTTTTTTTAGGGCTGAATAATACTTTATTTTCTGGATGTACTGGATATAACAGTTTATTTGTCCTTTCACTTACTGAAGGATAGCATACTGTAACATTTTAAGTCTTGAAGTTGGTCAATATTAGTACTCTTTTTTCTTTTTAAGTGTTAACTTTGCTATTCTCTGTCTTTTACTCTAGGTTTTTTTTACCTCTTCTTATACTCTTTAGAATAAATATGTTGATATTTGCAAAGTAGCCTGCTGGAATTTTGATTGTTAATACACTGAATCTGTAAATCAAATTGGGAAGAACTGATGCCTTGACAATATTGAGTCTTCCTATCTATGGAGAGAGAGTATTTTTTTTTCTTTATCTCTGGTATCTTTCATCAGAATTTTGTGGTGTTTTCTAATAAAGAACTGTACACATTTTGTTAAATTTATATCTAAGTATTTCACTTCTAGAATACCAGTATAAATGATATTATGTTTTTAATTTCAGATTACATTTGATTATTGTTGGTATATAGGAAAGCAGTAGGCTTTTGTATATTAAGCTTGTATCCTGAATCCTTGTTAACATCACTTATTATCAGTTCTAGAAGTTTTTGTTGTTCTTGATCATTTCAGATTTTCTACAGTAGATAGACCTCATGCCATCTGTGAACTAATACAGTTTTATTTCTTCCTGATCTATATACCTGTATATTTTTTTCTTGTTTTATTGCATTGGCTAGGACTTCAGGATGATGTTGAAAAGCATTGGTAGAGGAGATATTCTTTCTTGGTTCTTTATCGTAGTGGGAAGGCCTGTAGCTTTTCACTATTGAGTAAGATGTTATCTTCAGTTTTTTTGTAGATATTCTTTGACAAAATTCCTTTCTATTCCTAGTTTATTAGTTTAACATCATAAATGGGTGTTGGATTTTATCAGATGTTTTTTTCTGCATCTTTTGATATGATCATGTGATTGTTTTTCTTTTTTAGCCTGTTGATATGATGTTTATTACATTATTTTATTTTTGAATATTGAACTAACCTGGAATAGTTGATAGAAATCCTACCATTCATACATTCATAGTGTAAACATTTTTTATACATTGCTGGATTTTATCTTCTAATATTTTGAGGATTTTTGCATCTATGGTCATGAGAAGTATCAGTGTGTAGTAGTTTATTTTTAGTATTAATGTAATGTCTGGTTTTAATATTACAGTATGGGTGGCCTAATAGAATGAGTTAGGAAATATTCCTCTACTTCCGTATTCTGAAACAGATTGTAGAGAATTGGTAGAATTTCTTCTTTAAATGTTTGTAGAATTCACCTTGAACACATTTGGGCCTGATGCTTTCTGTTTTGGAAGGTTGTTAATTGTTGATTCATTTTTTTTTAAAGAGATATAGGCCTATCATACTGTCTATTCCGGTGTCAGTTTTGGTAAATTGTATTTTTCAAGGAATTGTTCTATTTCAATTAGATTATTAAATTTGTGGGCATTGGGGCGCCTGGGTGGCGCAGTCGGTTAAGCGTCCGACTTCAGCCAGGTCACGATCTCGCGGTCCGTGGGTTCGAGCCCCACGTCGGGCTCTGGGCTGACGGCTCAGGGCCTGGAGCCTGTTTCCGATTCTGTGTCTCCCTCTCTCTCTGCCCCTCCCCCGTTCATGCTCTGTCTCTCTCTGTCCCAAAAATAAATAAAAAAACGTTGAAAAAAAAAAATTTAAATTTGTGGGCATAGAGTTTTACATTGTATTCCCTTAATATTCCATGAATGTCCATGGAATAGGTAGTATTACCCTTGTTTTACCTATGATATTAAAGAATATCAAGGTGTGTTTTATGTCCCAGAATGATGTCTATCTTGGTAAATGTTTCATGTGATCTTGAGGAGAATGTGTATTCTGCTTTTGTTGGATGAAGTAGTTCTAAGTTGTCCATTATATCCAGTTTTTGTTGTTGAATTCATCTGTGTCTTTAATGGTTTTCTGCCTGCTAGATCTGTCCATTTCTGAGAGTGGGGATTGAAGTGCTCAGCTATAATAGTGGGTTTATCAATTTCTCCTTGCAGTTCTATAAGTTTTGCCTCATGTGTTTTGGCACTCTGTTGTTAGTCATATAGATATTAAACATCACTGTGTCTTCTTGGGGTGCCTGGGTGGCTGAGTCAGTTAAGCGTCTGACTTCAGCTCAGGTTATGATACCGTGATTTGTGAGTTGGAGCCCCGCATTGGGCTCTATGCTGACAGCTCAGAGCCTGGGGCCTGCTTCAGATTCTGTGTCTCCCTCTCTCTCTGCCCCTTCCCCGCTTGCACCCTGTCTCTCAAAAATGAATAAATGTCAAAAAATTGTAAAAAAAAAAATCATTGTGTTTTCTTGGTGAATTGACTCCTTTACCCTTATATAGTAACACTCTATTCCTGATAACTTTCCTTTCTGTATCTGAAATTAATATAGCTACTCCTGCGTTCTTTTAATTAGTGTTATCATGGCTTATCTTTCTCCATCTGCTTACTTTTAGTCCATATGTGTCTTATATTTGAAGTGGGTTTCTTATAGATTACCTATAGCTGGAGCTTGTTTTTTGATCCACTCTGATAATGTCTTTCCATTGATGCAATTAGATCATTACATTTAGTGTTTATCGATAAAGTTGGAACACTATCTACCATATTTGTTACTGTTTTCTATTTGTTGCTCTTATTTGTTTCTATTTTTGTTTTCTACTCTTTTTATGCCTTTTCTAGTTTTAATGGAGTATTGTATATAATTCTATTTTCTCTCCTTTCTTACCATATCAGGTTTACTTCGAGGCAGGTGGCAACAGAGTCCCTTAACTTTTATTTGTCTGAGAAAAACTTTATATATCCTTCACTTTTAAAAAACAATTTCTTAGATACAGATTTGTTGCTTGCTGTTTTTTTTTTCTCTCAGCCCTTGAAATATTTCACTTCACTTCTCGCTTGCATTTTTTCAAAGGAGAAGTTGAATTAATACTTACTTTTGCTACTTAGTAGGTAAGAATTTTACCCCCTCTGGCTTCTTTCAATTTTTTTTTTCTTTATCTTTGCTTTTTTATAGACTGAAGTGATAAACTTAGGTGCGGTTTTTTGGCATGTATCCTGCTTGGTGTTTTCTGAGTTTCCTGGATGAGTGGATTTATATGTCATTAATTTAGGGAAATTGTTACTTATTATTTTAAATATTTTCTCTTTCTTTTTTTAAATGTTTATTTATTTATTTTGAGGGAAATATATATGTGTGTGTGTGTATATATATATATATATATATATATAGAGAGAGAGAGAGAGAGAGAGAGAGAGAGAGAGAGAGAGAGAGAAAGAGAGAACATGCATGTGAGTTGGGGAGGGGCAGAGAAAGAGGGAGAAAGAGAATCCCAAGCAGGCTCTTTGCTGACAGCACAGAGCGGGATGCTGGGCTCAGTCCCACAAACTGTTAGATCATGACCTGAGCCTAAATCAAGACTCAGATGCTTAACCAACTTAGCCACCCAGGTGCCTTGTCCATCCTCCCTCCCTCTTTCCTTTGTTTCTTGCTTGCTTGCTTACTTTCCTCTTAACCCTTCTGCAAAAAAATGCCATCAAAGACATTTTTCATTTGTTATTTTTTTTCTCTAGCATTTGTTTTTGGTTGTTTCATAGAATTTCCATCTCATTGCCTATATTGATCATTTGTTCTTATGCTGTCTACTTTATCCATTAAAGCCCTTATCAAATTAATCATAGGTGTTTTAAATTTCCAGGCTAATTCCAACATTCCTGCTGTATCTGAGTCTGATTCTATTGATTATCTCTTTCAAATCTGTTTTTTTTTTTCCTTTTTGGTATGTCTTGTAAATATACATTTACAAGGAACTGCTGTAAGTAGGCCTTTAGTAATGTGGTGGTAAGCCATGTGGAGAAGAATGAATAGGTCTCAGTCTTTTAGTGAGACTGTGCCCCTGGACTGTGACATGCATATGATTATCAGTCCTCCCCTACTTCCATACTACGTTGGACAATATGTCTAGAGTGAGCTGAAGTTTAGTATTTCCCTTCTCCCAGATCAGTTAAGTTCTCATAAAACCCAAATTAGGCTCCTGTTAAATTATTCCTCATGAGGTCAGACCCTGTTAAAAAGAACAGAATGCTCAGGTTTATTTCTAAATGGGTCCTTTTCTTCTCCCCCTACCAGAAGTGCAAGGGGATTTTTCCCCAATACTCACTGTGAAAACCTGGTAAAGATTCAGGAGGTAAACTCACAAATAATGGAGTCCCTAGATAACTGGGTCTCTGTAGAGTTTTTAATTCTCAGAGTTGTCCACACTAATCTTTACTGTCTGTTCTGCACAGTTACAGCTAGGCATCGCAAAATGTAAAAGTGAACAGAAATGTACACTTACACATACATATAAACCAAATCCTATATGTGTATCCTATTTCTCTTATTTTCTTTGTCTTCTGCTTAGAGAATTTAGTCTATTTCTGGCTGACTTTTTTTTTTTCTGTTCCATTAACCTCTACTTTTTTCTGTCATCAAATAGTACCTTCTTTTCACTGAGTTTAAATTCCTCAATCGTAGACATTTAGGAACTTATGAATGTACAATAACTGTTACTGACTAGCAAGAACTTTTTAGGATAATACATAAATAATGATTACTAACAGTGGCATAATAAGGGGAAGAATATCTAATCAATGTATCAGGTAACTTGTCAGTATATATTCTTTGTTAATAACTAAACACCTAATGGCTGTTTAGTAAATGAAGCAGGTCACTTGGCATTGTCGACATTGTGATTATCATCAACAAATTTATAAGCTTTTTCTAGTTCTAAGCCAGTGTCTGAGTACTATATTAATCCACAAAGTCTATCAGAGCCCTATTCAGTAAGAAAGTCCTTCACTGTACTAATTTTTGTCTTGATGGCTTGAACTCTGGGATGAAGCTATGCAAAAAACACTGGCTAATGCTTTTGAATTCATGCTGTTCTTCTGTAAAATTTATTGAGTTCAGATGCAAAATATGATTTTATAGGTTAGCTATTTGAGATTGATTTGTTGTTCATTATTTCCATGTGATCCAGTATCTTATTAACGTTATTACCTAACGTTCAATAAACAAGACATTTACTCATGGATCCTAAAACTTGTGATGCCTTGAAACACACACTTTACTAATTCCAATAATGAGTCTAATGACTAAAATAGCAAACATTTCTATTATTAGCTTCTAAAATAGAATGATCTTAGCTATATGGAACTTCCCTAAAGTTTCAGGGCACAAGTTATGCTCTTTAGCACTTCTGTGATAGATAAGACAGATATACGGTTTCTTATATAGGTATAAGAAGCACTATAAAATGACATATTCCACACATAATAGAATCCTTTCTCCTACTAAATAACTCATTAGCTCATCATTGCTTTATCAGCTTGTTTCTCTAGGAAAACATGCTGCCTTTGTGTGATGAACACAGACAGTCTGAGGAAAAATATAGCTATTACATTATTATTTGAGTATGAGCTCTACAGTAGGTTCTCATTGTCTTGTTGCTCTCTACCTAAGATGTACTTAAAAATTTAGTTGTGTCTATTAATCCAGAGACTTAATAAAAATAACTGTGATCTCATAAATTCTAAATTTTGATGACTGCCAGTTCTTCAGATACATTTGTGAGGAGGCAAATATATCAAACAAATAATTTGTTAAAGTATTTGTTTAAATCATCTGAATAAAATAAGAATCCAACATTTATATAAATGCCGAGATTCTCAGAAAGCTGTTATACCACTTCATATAAACAGTGCCACATTTTGGTAGAGCTTCATTTAAAATCTCTACCAACTTAAAATAGCTGTTTTTTATATTTTTTATATAATATCATTTTCTGTCTCAGCTAAGAGTAATAATATCAGACACACACACACACACACACACACACACACACACGTGTGTGTGTGTGTGTGTGTGTGTTTCATTTATTGTTATTCACTTTCATTATTCAGGATAGTTAATATTCTACAGAGTTGCCACAAACACACAGTTAGTGAATAGGGAATTCTTGCTCCTAGGGAAAATATAGGGTTAGGTTCCTGAGAGACTTGTCACATTTTCATCAACTAGCTTTATTTTATATGCATTTCTGTTTAAAGGCACCTTATTTAATATATCTTACATAATGGATTGCATGGTCTTATGCCAGGGGTTTGGAGACCATTTCCATTACATAGGTTCATTTGACAATGTCCTCATGAAACAAACCAGTTATTTCAGTGGTGACAAAACTCAAAATTTGTGCCACTGTGCACATGTGTGTGAATGACCATGAAAACACTGGCAGTACTGATTTGGGAATTATAAATAAATTTTAGTGAGTAGGCACATTCACAAATACAGAATCAATGAATAATGAATTTTTTCATGAATAATAAATTCTTGTTTTAATAATTCCACTATGAATAATTATATTTGTTTTAACTTTAATACCTATTTTTTAACTTCAGTTTATCCTACTGAACTCCTGAGACTCAAAAATCAATTCATTCCCTCTCCTCTTCAGTGTTTATTCAACTGTGTTCTCCTCAATGAAAACATCCCTTTATACTTTTATCAGTTAGAGTTCAATATGACAAACAGAAGAACCATTGCGGGCTCTTTCAGACTTTGGTTTTCGTATTTGAGGCTGGAAGTTGAAGTCTGCAGAGCAGGCAGTTAGGAAGGAAAGATGGACAAAGAAGGAAAGATGGATAAAAAAGAGAACAAAGAGAAACTGAGACTCAGGTAAAAACTGGAACCCTTATATGTTAACTGGAACCCATTTCAGTTTTCATTGCTTCTGACTATGATGAGATTGTTGTCCTACATGAGAAACTGTTGTCCTTCTTTATGGAGCTAAACACACATCTGGCCCAGGATTCATAGAAGCTGAAGGAAGATCTAGGGGGATGTAAATCATTTGCAGGCCTGCTGCTGCTGCTTGCCCATTTCCCCACCATACAGGTTTAGCCAGCAGAAAGCAGCAACACGTGTGAGCTCAAAAGTGCCCCATTACCTTGGTATACCTTCTGCACATAAAGATCAATAAACCTGCTGCTTTATTTCTTCCCTCCACATCTTTGCAACAATGTGTCTTATGGCCTACTCTTACCAACAGCCTACAGGTAAGGTTATTCCAAGGAAAGTAATCAGCTTTGCTCAATTAACTTTTTGTTAATTAGTACTCATACATATCTACCCTTGTCACTTAGTACCTTTTGTCTACCTTTTGTCACTTAGTACCCATATATATCTCTTTAAACACACTAATTTCCAATAAAAACAATCAAGTGATGCTTCTACCTAACATGATATAACTTTTCCACTGGCTTTAATCATAGTAGTTGAGGGTATTGAGAGGCCTCCTGGGGAATCACCTATCTTCTAGATATATTATTATGAGTCCTCATTGTGTAGTAGCAACCCACTATTTCCTTGATTGTCCGAGTCATTTACTCAATCAGAACTGTAACCCCTTGCTTTATCTGATTCATTGACATGAGGAGCTAAAAGTGGTTAGGTTGCCATCTCAAATTCTAGTTCAGTAGAATCATTATTTTGTCATTGATATAATCATTCCAACTTTCAGATTTAAGACTTCTCCACCATTAGAACCTAAAGTTATAGGGAATAGGAAATCTTACCTCCCCTCCACTCTCTTCTCCCCTGCCCTTTTCTTTTCATTATCCTTTCCTTCCTTTCCTTTCCTTTCCTTTCCTTTCCTTTCCTTTCCTTTCCTTTCCTTTCCTTTCCTTTCCTTTCCTTTCCTTTCCTTTCCTTTCCTTATGTTTTGTTTCGTTTCGTTTCGTTTCATTTTCTTTTCTTTTTTTTCCTTCCCTAATGGATCACTTGTGGTAATAGTGAAAGGAGGTACTTTTCATTTTTACCCTTTGATTCACAGATCCATAAATCTTGGCTATGGGAGAAACATATATGTGTTACTGATTTAGAGTAAGTATCACATCCTGGAGATAAATGTCCCACATCTGCAAGGTTGTACAACTGAGATATAACCATAAGTAAGAGTTCATAAGGAAATTATTCTGTTCTATCAAGCCAGGTGTTTCTAGATGATAAGGAAAATATACATCCATTGAATTTATGGAACTGGGCTCATTTGCAAACTTCATTGGTTGATCCAAAATGATGTTGTATATAACATCAACCTGGTTAGTTTGGTATTCTGTAAGTCCATGGATAGTGACTTTGGTGGAAGCATTGCAGACAGTGAAGAAAAATCTAGGTCTAGAGTAAATGTCTGCTCTAGTGAGAACAGATTGTTGCTTCTTCCACCAGTTGACCTGACTGCTAATCCTAGGGGATGGTGCCATAATAGGGGCTAAGTGTTGGGTTCTGCTGTGGGCACATTTGTACTCACCAGTGGCTGTAACCAGCTCTCTTCTGGTGAGTGGAAATCCTATATTCTCTTCCCACTATAACATCTACTGCTGCCATGGTCAATTTGTTCATCAGCCAGTTAGGCAATTTTAAGGAGTGCCTGGGAGCAGGATGACTGACTTTCAGAATAATGGTCACCTATTTTCCTCCATAACACCTACAACAATTTGACATACCATATTTATTTGTCTATTGGTATTTATTGGCTCTTTCCCACATTAGAACATATACTCCATTGAAGGCAGCATTTATTGACTATTTTTTTCACTGTATTCCCACACATAAAAAAGTATGTGAATCATAATATATTAACTAAAAAATAATTTAAAATTAAACAACATTTAACTTTATAAATAACTTATGTATGACTGCTATTTTTATTTGTGATTTATTAACAACAACAACAACAACAACAACAAAAAACACCTGAGTGTCACAGACATGTTACTTACCAGTAGTCATTGATTTATTTCATCATGGAACTTGGATTCACACCTTGTTTGCCTGATTTACAAACAGTACTTTTAACCAGGATGATATATTACCTCTTGTTTTGAAATAGTGGATTTTTTTTCACAAAGTAGAACAGTGTCAGAGGGAGTTTTCTATTTTGAAATTTTAATGTCATATGGGAGAAGTCCTGCAGGAAGTCAAAACTGTGACCACTTTCAGTATCAGGTGCTTTATGAAAAATGCAAATACTTTGGATTCATCTGTGGAGTTTTCTAGGGTCTGACAGTATTAAATAGACATTTTTTAAAAAAAAATATTTATTTTTAAGAGAGAGAGAGAGAGAGAGAGAGAGCAAGCATGGGAAGGGCAGAGAGAAATGGAAACACAGAATCTGAAGCAGGAACCAGGCTCTGAGCTGTCAGCACAGAGCCTGACGCTGGGATCGAACTCAAGAACTGCAAGATCATGACCTGAGCCAAAGTCAGATGCTGAAATGACTGAGCTACTCAAGTGGCCCTAAATAGACAAATTTTGAATTTCAAGGCCTGCTAAGGCTGTTAGTAGTAAACACCTCAGAGCATCATTTAGGGCTCCTAGAGAGTTATTGTACAGTAAGGGCAAGAAACCACACCTACGCAAGTATTTTATAAAAAATTGCAACCCAGCTCGTGATGATTGAATTAAGATGGGATAGTCCCTCTTCGGAGAAAGATAATATAATATATAGTCTTTGTATATTTCATTAACAGTGTCCTTTATTCAATTAGAAATCTACTGGAATATTAAGAAAATACAGCCAAGAGGAGAAAATCAGATAATAGACATAGGGATGATCAGGTTATTAGTGTCCTCAAATATAAACTCTAAGTTAACTGTGATTAACATGTCTAAGAAAATAGAAGGCAAGAATAATTTTGCCAGAGGACAGTAAATTATGAAAACAATCAATGGGAAATTCTGTTTCTAACCAATACAATAACTGAAATTAGGAAATCAATGTATGGTATTAACTAAATTGGACAGACAAGAAGAGAGGATTTATGGACTAGAAGATAGATTATTAGAAAATATTCAGGCTGAATTGCCTAGATAAAAGCAGGGCAAATGCAGAAGGGAAGAGATGAAAAGGAAATGAGGGCAAAAACAACATCAAAGAGTTAATGGCTCAGAATTTCCTTTTTAATGACAAAAGCACATCAATTTATATATTCAGAAAGCATTAAGGAACCATATCAGGATAAATGCGTGGAAAAGCACATCTACACATATTGTGGAAAAGTGATAAAAAGCAAATAAAAAGGAAAAATATCACAATCAGTCAGACAAAAAAGACAACTTTCAAAGGAGCAACAATAACATGGGCAGCAGATCTCTCAGCAGAAACCGTTGGACCCAAAGGAGGAATAAAGCTAGATGCTTCCTGATAAATACTTTATAAAGCTACAGTAACTAACACTATGTAAACATGTAATAGTGAGTAAGTATACCAAGGAAACAGACTAGTTATAAAAGAAAGACCCATACACATATAATATCTTGAATTATGACAAAGGTATTCCTGTGCACTTGGGGAGAATAATCCTTCCAATAAATCACAGTCAGATATCCATATGGAAATTTGAAAGAATAAAAAAATTCCAGAATAATTTCACATCAAAATGTGAAGCATGAAGCTAATAAAGCTTCTAGAGTAAAATGTGAGAGAATATCCTTATGAATTAGGATAGTAAAAAAATTTCTCTTAAAGGCAGAAAATATAGAAAGTTGGCAGATTGTACTATATTAATAACTTGGTTTATCAAACGACACTGCTATGAGTGAAAAGCAAGTCTCTGAGTTAGAGAAGATGATTGCAATATATGTACCCCTGAAAAGGAACTTACATTCATAATTTAAGTCTAGAAGAAAAAAATAGACAAAAAAATTAATAAATCCTTCACACACACACACACATACACATGCAAACGTACACGAAAGGATATCTATATCTTTACTTCTATCTTTTTGTGCCTTTGTTAGAGAAGTGCAAGTTAAAATTATGATGAAATACCATTGTCAACGCAAAAAGTGGCTGCTTTCTGTGAACGTTGTCCCTCCCATAACCTACCCCAAATTCATATGATGAAACCCTAGCCTTCAAATGTGATCTTAATAGGTAGGGACTTTGGGAGGTGACATGATCTTGGGAATGGAGATCTCATTAAATGGAATTTATACACTTATAAAAGATACCCCATGAAGCTCTCTACCGGTTCTACTAGGTAGAGACACCATGAGAAGAGTGCTGTCAGTGAAGTAGGAAAAGGGTCCTCACCATATCATCCTGGTGCCTGATCTCAGTCTGCCCAGTCTCTAGAATTGTGAGCAGCAACATTTTGTTGTTTTTAGGTTACCTAGTCTGTGGTATTTTGTTCTAGTAGCCCAAATGGAGTAAGACAATAGATAAAATGAAAAACAAACGAACAAACAAAATTATTGCCTAAGATATAGAGAAACTGATTCTATTATACACTGTTTTAGGAAAGTTAGATTGGTATAATTACATTAGAAAATAGTTGTCACCATCAACCAAAGGTGAATGAGCTGATATCCTATTACCTAGCAATTCAACTTACAGCATATACCTAACAGAAATGCGCATATAGAAATGTTGGTATTAGCGTTATTCATTATAGTCCTAAAGTTAATATAACCAAAATATCTATCAATGTTAGGATAACAGAAAGATTCATTCAGTGAATTACCTTTCAACACTGACAATGAACATTGCGTTCTGCACATCACAGCATAGATAGAATCCCAAACATGATTATAAGTGTAAGAAGCCAGATATAAGAGAGTGAGTTTCCTATATCCTATTTATATACATTTCAAAAAATTAATTGGCACAAGAAACCTATGGTTACTGAGCTCAGGATAGTAGTTACTTTTGATGAAGCATAGTGAGTAATAACAGGTACGAGGGGAGCTTCTGGTAATGTTCTATCCTACCAAGTGCCGGTTTCATCACTGTTAATTTTGTAAAAAAAAAATCACTTATTATGTTTTTGCACTTATTATTTTTGCACTTATTATTTTTGCATAAATTTTGCACATTAAATGCATCGACATAAAATTTCCCTTTTTTATATTTAAAAATTTTAACTAAAAATAAAAATGCCATCCTGCGCCATAAGAAACTCTGATACTCGGCTTAGAGAGGTATTTTTTTTAAGATTATTTATTTTGAGAGAGTGAGAACAAGCGCAGGGGATGGGCAGAGAGAGAGGGAGAGAGAGAGTTCCAAGCAGGCTCTGCACTGTCAGTACGGAGCCCCTACGTGGGGCTCCATCTCATGAAATGTGAGATCATGACCTGAGCTGAAATCAAGAGTTGGATGCCTAACTGACTGAGCCACCCAGGTGCCCTGAGAGGTATTTTTTAATTATATATTAATGAGCATTGTTGACAATAGACCATAACAACAATTTGGGAAAGCAAAGTCTATTTCAATGATTACCGTGAAATAAATTTATTAAAGTTAATTTTGCCTGGAACCTTAAAATATTTTAAGAATAAAATTACTCTTTATTTTTCTTAAAATTAAAAAAAAAAGGTGAAATGCTGTTACTTGTAATGCAATGGCTAGGAAAGTTCTTACAGATAGACTCTAAGGGCAAATATAAATTAAAAATGAGAAGCTTGATTCTCCTTGCTGGAAATAAGGGAAGAGATGTCTCCCTTTTCTTTCTCCCTTTTCTTAGAGTACTTACTTAAGATAACTTGTAACTTCGTTTCCTGTGTCCTGGAAATGTATGTAGTTTCTCTTAAAAGCTAAATAAGACTTATTGTGTCTGTGTTGCAACTCAGGAATGCCTTTCTCAGGAGCCTGGGAACCATCTCATTGAAATGTAATCATTTCATTTAATTTCATTTCAGAGACACCCCATTACCAGGTTCCGTGGGAGAATGGAAGCCTAACTTCAGCAAGCCACCTGGCTCTAAGACTGCCTCCTGTCATAAATATGTGAGAAGTTTATTTTTACTTTTTTTAGGTAAGCGAATTAAACATAGGTGACTGCCTCAGTGAATTTAGGATGAGCTCTGTGTGACAGTGTTGTCAAGTTCTCTTATTATCTTGAGAACATACATGCAATGAGTTCTATGTGGTTACATGGATAAAAGTGTCAGATTTGTCTCTGTCTTGGCAATCTCTTAGCAGATTGCCTGTGATGCACATCACATTCTGGTTTAATTCTAATTCAGCAACAAAATTGGTTTCTTTTATGCCTTTGTGGAGAAGTTTTCTGAGTTGGTAGAAGATTTTGTTTTTAATTATATTTTTCCACCAGTGCACGTACATGATATAACTGCATATAGATGTGAATATACATCCAAATATATTAGAAAAAAACATATGTATAAGAGTTGTTATACTCCAGTCTTTTTTTAGCAGCCTGTATATCATACCCATTGTAATATCTTCTTTTCTACTCTATTCATTAAATATTATTTTAAAATTTTTATATTTATGAAATACTTTATTTAAATTAGGAATGAAAATAATTTTGAGTGCAAAAAGGTTCTTTATGAGAAAAATGTCCATACTGAAATTTTATTTGTTAATTTTAATTATGGAATATATGGCTTCAGAGTCATCATTGATGAAGGATTCATTATATAGGGAACAGAAATTTGTCACATAACAAATGAGAGAAAAGAGGTAGAGTATATTTTAATTAATTTTTAAAACAATAAAAAAGATTAATTCAAGAAAATTAAAGTTAATGTTGACATCTGAGAGGACAAAATGAGCCAAGTTGGTTTTAGGAGATACTAATGGTATGTGTTTTACTGTTAAATCTATTCATGGCAAGTGACTTGGAGACCCAGACATTCCTGGACATCTTCTCAACATATTCATCTCTGATTACTAAAGAAGTGGAGAATAACTATGATTAATGATAATAAGTCCATTAAGCCTTCTGTCACTGTGCTACAGTAATACAGTTTTTGGCCAAAGCGCATTGTGGAGAAGGTAGATAACTAAAATAATTTGTGAACAGTGCTAATGACCACAGTACTATTACTAAACTTCATCTTCCTAAAGAAGAAAATACAGCTGAGCCAAAAATTGTTGGACCTCTGATGGTTGGACCTTGAGAGTACAGAAGCCATTGAATGAAGCAGTTTTAAAAGCAGTCTTATTTTCACATATTAGAGTGTACCACCTAAATCTCATGTTAAATTTGAAACTCTCATTAAATTCAAAATGTTAGCCTCCCTCTTTCTCCACAACCCCACCTCCATGAATCCCGGCCAGTGCTCTCATACCTCATTGCTTTCTCTCTGAGAGCAGTAGGAAAGTGAACACATGATCTATTTCACTCAAGTCTTACAAGCTCCAGGACCTTACCCTCATCTATTGATTTTAGCTCCTCCAATATTGAGCAGTGTGGAGAAATTTCAGCATCAAGATAAGGATCCATTAATTTAGCCTTTTTAAATGTGTATTTCTCTCTTGGTTGAGTCATACATTTTTTTTTCAAATGCTGGCTCTTTTAAGTAGTATATAGATGATTCTTTCAAAGACAATTAATGGAGATTCCTCTGGACTTTTTAACCACTTTCTAACACAGCCATTGTATTCTCCAACTGACCTTTGTCATATTCCTTTAGTTTTGATACAGTGGTGATCTCCCTCCTCCTGCTAATATCACCTTATCCAGAAGATAGTTTTGTTGAGCAACCCAAATTCAGTTGCCTTTCACGGAGCTGGAGTATGGAAATTCAACCCTTTGCCTACTACCTCAGAATGCAAATGGTCTTTTTTCTAATTTCCTTTCCACTTAGGGATATTCAAGTCAGCCTCTGCCTTCAGACTTTATCAGCCAGGTGCCAATCTCTATGATTCTCCCTCAAATGTCAGAGGGTTCTTGTTAATTCTCCCAAGAATATCTCTGAATCCTCTATTCCAATACCTGTGTGGCCTATACATCTCTGTCATTCTTCGAGCATTCAGGTAGACAGTGAGATATTTCTCCTCTTATAAACCATCAAAATCTCTATTACCACTTCTTTTGACTACCCTTTTAGTTGGCTTGAATTATAGGAGATGCAGTCTTCTTCTATCTTCATAACTAAGAGAGAGAGTAAAAAAACATTAGACTGGTTATGGGTTTCGAAATTCTTTTTAAAGAAGCTCCTCCCCTGTTGAATAACCAGTCTTCTCTCATATAGGCTATTGAGGCTGATGATCACTGGACCAGTTAGCTACCTTTTAGTGAGACCTTTGAGTATGTGACTAAGTTTCCTTTTAGAAAGTGGGGACATATACCATTAATCATCTCTGAATTTGAGCTTTTAATTGACATTCTTGGAGATAGGAAGAGTCTAATTTTACATTCCATTCCATTTGAAAGGAACATAGCAAAGACAAGATGTGTCAGTTACACTCAACACATCCATATCCAGGGAGAAGAAGAGTCCATGAAAATGTCCTATCTTGCAACAGGAAGTAGGATATAGGAGAAGGTGGACTTTGATGCTACTGTGTCGCTTTCTTTTGCCTGTCTGTGTGTGTATGTGCGTGAATGTTAGATAATCTCTTAAAATGCCGGTAACGTAAGCATCAAAACTCAATTTATTAATACATATAAATTATTTGCAGCCAAACAACACTGATTCAGTTTTCAGGAGCTTCTCTATTTCTGAACAATACTAGAAGTAAAATGAAAATTTTTCTAACACTCCACTTCACATTAAGCTGTTGAGTTCAAGAAGAATAAGATCATTCTCATAAAACAAACACTAATTTTCTCTGCCACTTAAAGTAGTAATGATAAAGAATGTAATAACACTGATGTGGCCTGCCATCATAAAATGATTATCATTTTCATTTTTTTATGTGTCTTCTCATAGGATTGTCAGATCTCAGAAAATAGGCAATAGAGATATTATAAATCCAAATGGAAATTGTTTTCAGTTTTATGTAGAAGATAATCATGAGATTATAAATTCTGACCCCAGCCTTAACCAGTGACAACTCAGCCCTTTTGACTCAGTTTCTTTGTCTACATATACTTCCTCTATTATACTGTTTCAGAGAATTCAGACTGCATGTATGTCCATGATTTGAATACCGATGAATGCTATAGCAGTGAGAGATTTGAATATGTGAGACAATTTATTTTATCATACTATGTTTCACAAGTAGCTTTTACTTTCTCATGGGGTTATCATATACTTTATATATTTTTATAACCATAGTATTCCTAACTCACTAACTAAAGTTTCCAAATGTTTTATATACAGTAAACAAAAATGGGAATTTAGCCCAGCCTCTTTATTAAAGTATTTGTTTTCCCTGTCATCTTCAAAAAATGTCATGTATCTATATATATGTATATATAGATATATACATATATATGTATCTACACACACACATTCCCCTTTGCTACTAATATATAGTTGATAGATATAGATATATCAGTTGAGACTTCTATTTACTGAGGAAAAAGAATCAGTAGCTGTAATTAGCAGGTTACTAAAGGAAAGGAGAGAATTGCTTGAATTTAATCTATGTGTGTGTGTGTATATATATGTGTGTGTGTGTGTATACATACATACATATATATATGATATTTAATGCTAATAGAATCTCATAAAGCTATCCAAATTCTTGATATGTATGGAATTCAGTAATAGTAAGTTGGATACATAACTTTAACTTTTTCTGAGGAATTCCTTACTTTTTCTACATTTTCATGTTTTAAAGAGCATGCACTTAAGTGCCTATTAGCATTTCTATTCTCCCCACTTGTTTTAGTACATTCATATTACATCTACTTTGTTAAATTTCATTTCACACTAAGTTTGAGTTTTTTATATAGGAATTTGGCTCATAACTATTATATTTCAATTTGGTTATAGTAAACCCAAATGTTAAAAAGAACAGCTGAGTCTTTATTTTATGGTTCCAAGCTCCTAATTTGTGCTTTTAGAACTTGTGAGCTGCTTAGATTTCACAGGTCGTTAACAGCATCATGAGTGCCCCTGCCACTGGCTATATCAGAGAGACATTTAATTAGTCAGAGATACTGAGGCTTTACAAGTTTGTATTGCACACGTCTATGACTACTTGGAATAAATCTTTTTTTTTCAATATATGAAATTTATTGTCAAATTGGTTTCCATACAACACCCAGTGCTCATCCCAAAAGGTGCCCTCCTCAATACCCATCACCCACCCTCCCCCCCTCCCACCCCCCATCAACCCTCAGTTTGTTCTCAGTTTTTAAAAATCACTTATGCTTTGGCTTTCTCCCACTTTAACCTCTTTTTTTTTTTCCTTCCCCTCCCCCATGGGTTTCTGTTAAGTTTCTCAGGATCCACATAAGAGTGAAAACATATGGTATCTGTCTTTCTTTGTATGGCTTATTTCACTTAGCATCACATTTTCCATTTCCATCCACGTTGCTACAAAGGGCCATATTTCGTTCTTTCTCATTGCCCTGTAGTACTCCATTGTGTATATAAACCACAATTTCTTTATCCATTCATCAGTTGATGGACATTTAGGCTCTTTCCATAATTTGGCTATTGTTGAGAGTGCTGCTATAAACATTGTGCTATAAAATAAGTGTCCCTATGCATCAGCACTCCTGTATCCCTTGGGTAAATTCCTAGCAGTGCTATTGCTGGGTCATAGGGTAGGTCTATTTTTAATTTTGTGAGGAACCTCCACACTGTTTTCCAGAGTAGCTGCACCAATTTGCATTCCCACCAACAGTGGAAGAGGGTTCCCATTTCTCCACATCCTCTCCAGCATCTATAGTCTCCTGATTTGTTCATTTTGGCCACTCTGACTGGCGTGAGGTGATATCTGAGTGTGGTTTTGATTTGTATTTCCCTGATGAGGAGCGACGTTGAGCATCTTTTCATGTGCCTGTTGGCCATCCGGATGTCTTCTTTAGAGAAGTGTCTATTCATGTTTTCTGCCCATTTCTTCACCGGGTATTTGTTTTTCGAGTGTGGAGTTTGGTGAGCTCTTTATAGATTTTGGATACTAGCCCTTTGTCCGATATGTCATTTGCAAATATCTTTTCCCATTCCATTGGTTGCCTTTTAGTTTTGTTGGCTATTTCCTTTGCTGTGCAGAAGCTTTTTATCTTCATAAAGTCCCAGTAATTCACTTTTGCTTTTAATTCCCTTGCCTTTGGGGATGTGTCGAGTAAGAGATTGCTACGGCTGAGGTCAGAGAGGTCTTTTCCTGCTTTCTCCTCTAGGGTTTTGATGGTTTCCTGTCTCACATTCAGGTCCTTTATCCATTTTGAGTTTATTTTTGTGAATGGTGTGAGAAAGTGGTCTAGTTTCAACCTTCTGCATGTTGCTGTCCAGTTCTCCCAGCATCATTTGTTAAAGAGACTGTCTTTTTTCCATTGGATGTTCTTTCCTGCTTTGTCAAAGATTAGTTGGCCATACATTTGTGGGTCTAGTTCTGGGGTTTCTATTCTATTCCATTGGTCTATGTGTCTGTTTTTGTGCCAATACCATGCTGTCTTGATGATGACAGCTTTGTAGTAGAGGCTAAAGTCTGGGATTGTGATGCCTCCTGCTTTGGTCTTCTTCTTCAAAATTACTTTGGCTATTTGGGGCCTTTTGTGGTTCCATATGAATTTTATGATTGCTTGTTCTAGCTTCAAGAAGAATGCTGGTGCCATTTTGATTGGGATTGCATTGAATGTGTAGATAGCTTTGGGTAGTATTGACATTTTGACAATATTTATTTTTCCAATCCATGAGCAGGGAATGTCTTTCCATTTCTTTATATCTTCTTCAATTTCCTTCATAAGCTTTCTATAGTTTTCAGCATACAGATCCTTTACATCTTTGGTTAGATTTATTCCTAGGTATTTTATGCTTCTTGGTGCAATTGTGAATGGGATCAGTTTCTTTATTTGTCTTTCTGTTGCTTCATTGTTAGTGTATAAGAATGCAACTGATTTCTGTACATTGATTTTGTATCCTGCAACTTTGCTGAATTCATGTATCAGTTCTAGCAGACTTTTGGTGGAGTCTGTCAGATTTTCATGTATAATATCATGTCATCTGCAAAAAGTGAAAACTTGACTTAATCTTTGCCAATTTTGATGTCTTTGATTTCCTTTTGTTGTCTGCTTGCTGATGCTAGAACTTCCAACACTATGTTAAACAACAGCGGTGAGAGTGGGCATTCCTGTCGTGTTCCTGATCTCAGGGAGAAAGCTCTCAGTTTTTCCCCGTTGAGGATGATGTTAGCTGTGGGCTGTTCATAAATGGCTTTTATGATGTTTAAGTATGTTCCTTCTATCCCGACTTTCTCAAGGGTTTTTATTAAGAAAGGGTGCTGGATTTTGTCAAAGGCCTTTTCTGCATCAATTGACAGGATCATATGATTCTTTTCTTTTATTAATGTGATGTATCACGTTGATTGATTTGCGAATGTTGAACCAGCCCTGCATCCCAGGAATGAATCCCACTTGATCATGGTGAATAATTCTTTTTATATGCTGTTGAATTTGATTTGCTAGTATCTTATTGAGACTTTTTGCATCCATATTCATCAGGGATATTGGCCTGTAGTTCTCTTTTTTTTACTGGGTCTCTGTCTGGTTTAGGAATCAAAGTAATACTGGCTTCATAGAATGAGTCTGGAAGTTTTCCTTCCTTTTCTATTTCTTGGAATAGCTTGAGAAGGATAGGAATTATCTCTGCTTTAAACGTCTGGTAGAACTCCCCTGGGAAGCCATCTGGTCCTGGACTCTTATTTGTTGGAAGATTTTTGATAACCGATGCAATTTCTTCGCTGGTTATGGGTCTGTTCAAGCTTTCTATTTCCTCCTGAATGAGTTTTGGAAGCATGTGGGTATTTAGGAATTTGTCCATTTCTTCCAGGTTGTCCAATTTGTTGGCATATAATTTTTCATAGTATCCTTGATAATTGCTTGTATCTCTGAGGGATTGGTTGTAATAATTCCATTTTCATTCATGATTTTATCTATTTGGGTCATCTCCCTTTTCTTTTTGAGAAGCCTGGCTAGAGTTTTGTCAATTTTGTTTATTTTTTCAAAAAAACAACTCTTTGTTTCGTTGATCTGCTCTACAGTGTTTTTAGATTCTATATTGTTTATTTCTGCTCTGATCCTTATTATTTCTCTTCTTCTGCTGGGTTTAGGCTGCCTTTGCTGTTCTGCTTCTAATTCCTTTAGGTGTGCTGTTAGATTTTGTATTTGGGATTTTTCTTGTTTCTTGAGATAGGCCTGGATTGCAACGTATTTTCCTCTCAGGACTGCCTTCGCTGCATCCCAAAGCGTTTGGATTGTTGTATTTTCATTTTCTTTTGTTTCCATATATTTTTAAATTTCTTCTCTAATTGCCTGGTTGACCCACTCATTCTTTAGTAGGGTGTTCTTTTACCTCCATGCTTTTGGAGGTTTTCCAGACTTTTTCCTGTGGTTGATCTCAAGCTTCATAGCATTGTGGTCTGAAAGTATGCATGGTATAATTTCAATTCTTGTATACTTATGAAGGGCTGTTTTGTGACCCAGTATATGATCTATCTTGGAGAATGTTCCATGTGCACTTGAGAAGAAAGTATATTCTGTTGCTTTGGGATGCAGAGTTCTAAATATATCTGTCAAGTCCATCTGATCCAATGTCTCATTCAGGGCCCTTGTTTCTTTATTGACCGTGTGTCTAGATGATCTATCCATTTCTGTAAGTGGAGTGGTAAAGTCCCCTGCAATTACCACATTCTTATCAATAAGGATGCTTATGTTTATGAGTAATTGTTTTATATATTTGGGGCCTCCCGTATTCGGCGCATAGACATTTATAACTGTTAGCTCTTCCTGATGGATAGACCCTGTAATTAGTATATAATGCCCTTCTTCATCTCTTTTTACAGCCTTTAATTTAAAGTCTAGTTTGTCTGATATAAGTATGGCTACTCCAGCTTTCTTTTGGCTTCCAGTAGCATGATAAATACCTCTCCATCCCCTCACTCTCAATCTAAAGGTGTCCTCAGGTCTAAAATGAGTCTCTTGTAGACAGTAAATAGATGGGTCTTGTTTTTTTATCCATTCTGATACCCTATGTCTTTTGGTTGGCGCATTTAGTCCATTTACATTCAGTGTTATTATAGAAAGATACGGGTTTAGAGTCATTGTGATGTCTGTATGTTTTATGCTTGTAGCAATGTCTCTGGTACTTTGTCTCACAGGATTCTCCTTAGGATCTTTTGTAGGGCTGGTTTAGTGGTGACGAATTCCTTCAGTTTTTGTTTGTTTGGGAAGACCTTTATCTCTCCTTCTATTCTAAATGACAGACTTGCTGGATAAAGGATTCTCGGCTGCATATTTTTTTTTCTGTTCATCACATTGAAGATCTCGTGCCAATCCTTTCTGGCCTGCCAAGTTTCAAAAGAGAGATCAGTCACGAGTCTTATAGGTCTCCCTTTATATGTGAGGGCATATTTATCCCTTGCTGCTTTCAGAATTTTCTCTTTATCCTTGTATTTTGCCAGTTTCACTATGATATGTCGTGCAGAAGATCGATTCAAGTTACGTCTGAAGGGAGTTCTCTGTGCCTCTTGGATTTCAATGCCTTTTTCCTTCCCCATTTCAGGGAAGTTCTCAGCTATTATTTCTTCAAGTACACCTTCAGCACCTTTCCCTCTCTCTTCTTCCTCTGGAGGAATTATGCATATATTATTTCTTTTTAGTGTATCACTTAGTTCTCCAATTTTCCCCTAATACTCCTGGATTTTTTTATCTCTCTTTTTCTCAGCTTCCTCTTTTTCCATAATTTTATCTTCTAGTTCACCTATTCTCTCCTCTGCCTCTTCAATCTGAGGCATGGTCGTTTCCATTTTATTTTGCATGTCGTTTAAAGCATTTTTTCAGCTCCTCCTGACTGTTCCTTAGTCCCTTGATCTCTGTAGCAAGAGATTCTCTGCTGTCCTGTATACTGTTTTCAAGCCCAGTCATTAATTTTATGACTATTATTCTAAATTCACTTTCTGTTATATTATTTAAATCCTTTTTGATCAGCTCATTAGCTGTTGTTATTTCCTGGAGATTCTTTTGAAGGGAATTCTTCCATTTGGTCATTTTGGATAGTCCCTGGAGTGGTGCAGTCCTGTAGGGTACTTCCCCTGTGCTGTGGTGTATAACTGGAGTTGGTGTGCGGGGCCACAGTCAGACCTGATGTCTGCCCCCAGCCCATCGCTGGGGCCACAGTCAGACTGGTGTGTGCCTTCTCTTCCCCTCTCCTAGGGGCGGGATTCACTGTGGGGTGGCATGGCCATCTGGGCTACTTGCACACTGCAAGGCTTGTGGTGCTGGGGATCTGGCGTATTAGCTGGGGTGGGTAGGCAAGGTGCACGGGGGCAGGAGGGGCAGGCTTAGCTCGCTTGTCCTTAGGTGATCCACTTCAGGAGGGGCCCTGTGGCAGCCAGAGGGAGTCAGACCCGCTGCTGGAGGGTTGGTTCCGCAGAAGCACAGTGTTGGGTATTTGAGAGGAGCAAGCAAGTTCCCTGGCAGGAACTGGTTCCCTTTGGGATTTTGGCTGGGGGATGGGCGGGGGAGATGGCGCTGGCGAGCGCCTTTGTTCCCCACCAAACTGAGCTCTGTCATCCTGGGGCTCAGCAACTCTCCCTCCCGTTGTCCTCCAGCCTTCCTGCTCTCTGGGCAGAGCTGTTAACTTATGACCTCCCAGATGCTAAGTCCCGCTTGCCATAGGAACACACTCCGTCTGGCCCCTCTGCTTTTGCAAGCCAGACTCAGGGGGGCTCTGCTTGGCCGGCAGGCTGCCCCTCCGTCCGGGTCCCTCCCGCCAGTCCATGCAGCGACACTGCCTCTCCGCCCTTCCTACCCTCTTCTGTGGGCCTCTCGTCTGCGCTTGGCTCTGGAGACTCCGTTCTGCTAATCCTCTGGCGGTTTTCTGGGTTATTTAGGCAGGTGTAGATGGAATCTAAGTGATCAGCAGGACGCGCGGTGAGCCCAGCGTCCTCCTATGCTGCCATCTTCCCCCCAATCTCCTGGAATACATTTTTATAGGAGGAATTTCTTCTGTAGATGAATGGAACAAATATGGACACAAAATTCATTGTTCAAATAGAGAATATGTCATGGAAATTGATTATTGTTTTCATAGAAATCCAGTATCATACATCACATTGAGTTTTCTTTATCCTTGTGAATTTTATATTTGCTGGTTGGAAGATTATCAATTTTAGCAATCCATTGTCTGCACCTTTTGAAATAATCTTATCATTTCCATGTGTACTAGAATCAGTTTAGAGTGTGTTCTCAATCCACACTTTATAGACTTTTAACAAAACTCTCTGCTCTATGAACAGATTTGCACTCTGGCAGTTATTTTTTACAATGAGACTTGCCCCCCGTCTCAGTTGATTTCTCCAGATGCCTAGTTGAAATCAGACCAATCCTAAACTCTTTTCTTGAATTTGGAATTGGGACAGAGCAATTTCACTCAGTCTCTGTAAATGCACTTAAACTGGTAAGTGTGACAAAACTTGGCTGAAATAACTTATTTGGCTGTGAGCATGCTAAGCCGATCTGTGTACCCAAGGAAAAGAATGAAGCACATATGTGGAGAAATACAGACCAAGGGGACCATGTAGCTCAGAATTAAAAGAGGGCAGTCTCATTTTCTCATTTAAGAGCTCCTCATTCCTGTCACTAGTGAGATACAACTGCCTTCTGCTATTGGATTTCCTGTGGATAAGATACTGACAATACATTTTCTCCTCTTCATCCACTCTTTCTTTAAGCTAATTAGAATAAATTTCTAATGTTTTCATTCAAAAGAGCTTTGAATACACCCTCATAGCTCAGCAAGGAGTGGTCAGTTTATTAATCAGTGTCATTGTCAGAGAGAACAGAGTACTTATAATAACAAGGTCAGGGGTTACTTAGAAATACGGAATATTAGAGGTGAAATGGACTCAGATCATCTAATGAAGTTATCATTTTTCATTTCCTCACACACAAGCAAGAAAGTAAACCACAGAGGTACTAATTCATTTTTTTCTTTCTTTGTGCAATTATTTTTTTCTTTTACCTTGGCTATAGATTAGTATATAATAATTTTCATACAATAAGATAAAATATTTACCTTCTTTGAGTACTAATACAAATTATCTCTTTCATCTTGGCTACATAGTTAATTTACAATTTTTTATTTATGTTATTTACCTTTTTTGAATAACCACAGTCTTGTTTATAAAAAGTATTAATACCATTTCACAAATTGAGGGTAGGGCTGTGGTGAAGACAGTGAGTATTGCTTATCAAGGGGTAATGTATAATATGATTACATAGATATGACCAATGGAGTGATGGCTGGCAAGTAGAAATAAGAATTATTGAATCATTGCAGCAATCCAAGAAAGGAAGGCAAAAGATAATAAGAGCTCAGTCTGAATGCAAGCTAGGTCAAAATTGACTGAAATAAATGTGAATATACCACATGTACAAGGAAGGTAATAAATACCAGTCTAGAAAAATCTGTAGAGGTTTGAATATATATGTACATATAAATATATTCAAGGGCACCTGGGTGGCTCAGTCGGTTAAGCATCTGACTTCAGCTCAGGTCATGATCTCGCAGTCTGTGAGTTTGAGACCTGCATCGGGCTCTGTGCTGACAGCTCAGAGCCTGGAGCCTGCTTCAGATTCTGTGTCTCCCTCTCTCTCTGCCCCTCCCTTGCTCATGCTCTCTGTTTCTCTGTCTCAAAAATAAACAAAAACATTAAAAAATAAATATACTCATATATTTCTATAAAATTCTATATAAAATATATCTTATGTATGTAATTTGATTTCCCCATATGCTACCTTGAATCTCTGAATTCTGGCACCCTTTGATTCAACAGAGTTCATGTAAGAGTTGCTGTTTTTCTTAAATGAGAATAAAGAAACACAATGAATGTTAACACCACATGAAATAAAAAGGAAAACAAAATTTGAAAGAAGGAAAGTAAAAAAATTCGTAGAATATTTCTTTTTTTGTCTTCCATAAGGGAAAAGAAGGAGAGATAAAAGAGAACAAAATGACCTACACCTGATATTTCTCACATGCCATTTCAAATCTTTAGTTTGTTACCCCATATCCCAGACAGTTCTCTGTTCACTATGACTGGATTCACACAGGTGCAATCTGATATTCACAGTTCTTGTTGACTGCCTTTGATCCTTTTTGAGATCTTAGTATGGGGTGTCTGAGGAACCATTTCTTCCTCAAGCATGAGCAGTCCAGTTAGAGAATTAATGCTACCTGTGAAAAGACTACTTTTTACAATTTTTTTAATGTTTATTTATATTTGAGAGAGGGAGAAAGAGATAGTATGTGAGTGGGGGAGGGGCAAAGAGAGATGGAGACAGAATCTGAAGAAGGCTCCAGGCTCTGAGCTTTTAGCACAGAGCCTGATGGTGGAGCTTGAACTCATGAGCCATGAGATCATGACCTGAACTCCAAAGTCCAAAGCTTAGCTGGCTGAGCCTCCCATGTCCCCTGAAAAGACTACTGTTGACAAAAGTGGGATTGGAATAAAAGGGTGAACATTTCTTTTGTTCCCCTGGTAGATAGTTCTGATAGCCATTGCATAAGACTGTTAAACAAGATCCCAGGGGATTGAGCCCCAGTAATAGATAGCAATGGCCAATTTAATAATGTACTCCTTTATTGGCTTTCCTTCCTTCTCTGTATTATTGCCTTTATGCCTCACTTGAACATATGGGATAACTTCCAAATAAAGTATTTTCAATATGTGGCAATTTCAGGCTCAACTTTCAGGGAAACCCAGAGTGAGAAAGTCAGTACCTAGGAGTAGGCCTAGAAAGCACATAGTCACAGTGGAATTGTGGGACTGGGTCATTTGTCTACTAGATGAAAATCCTGACCCCATTGCTACCTATAATAAAGACAATCTTTAGTAAATAGTACCATCACAATTACAAAGAATCTCATCTGGTGGTTTGAGGTAATATATAGATAGAAAATGAAGTGTAGGTTATGAGGTTGTTATAGCACTTGAGCAATGTGAAGAAATACTAATAATAGTAAGAATTGTTTAATTAGAATACTTTTGTTAATTGCATAATAAGTTTTGGAAAAGAAAATGGTAAGTTCTGATCAACCAATTATCAACTCAAGGCATGGTGTAAAACCCACAGGGTCTCCATGGAGGCATTTAAGGAGACCAGCAGGGAAAATCAGGGCCAGAGTCTAATTGTCAAGGCAGGAAGACATGAAAAGTGCTGGAATTACAGCTTTGGCATGTAACTTATATTAGACTTAGGATTGTGATATTTAAAAAATGGAACACTAAGGACTGGGATGAGGCAAAGAGCTTTGTGGATGTCTACATTTTCACCACCTACCACTAAGAAAGACAGCATATTGTGTGATGTTTAAAGCTGGGAGGCAGCATATCCCACACTTAGAATACTACTCTGATCCATTAGAGGATTCTGTAGGCTGCAAGTATTGATTTGAACTAAGATTATAAGAGGATTTGGAATAATTCCGGGTTTATGGTACAAACTTCTGGACATCTCAGCCATACGATCCAGCACATCTGATGAGACTAAAGTAAAAGTGGCAAATAAGAATGTGGTATGGGGTCTCTGATAACGCAGGAGGAAATTCTCAGCCCAGTTTCCTAAGGTTTTGGAGTAGGGCCATCATGCTGCCAAATATTATTTTTCTGTATGGAAAAATATAACATGTTGCTTAGTGCCTCAACAAAGAATACATAACTGTTTATCATGAACTTGTATTATGAAATCTGTTGAGTCATAAGTTCATAAGGAGCAATAGCTAACCATTCCACAGTAGAAATTCATATTAAGGTACAGGAAAGAACAGAATCAGAAGGCACATGTAAATTACATGAAATTATAAGACTTTCATGACATCTTCTTCTGTGGGACCTCTGTTTCTCATGAATATCAGATCTACTTGTAATGTAAGGTATCTTTCCTAATAGCACCATAAAATTCCCTAAATACCATCTCAGACACATTTACTTTGCTCTAAAAATTTCACTTCTGAGTTCTAGATTAAGGAAAAAAATTCAAATGTGAAAAATTGTCTCAAAGTTATTTGAAATCCTGGAACGTTTAAACATTCACACATATGTGATACGATGATAGATAAGTAATTTAAAACTTCATGATTAAAATGTATTTAAGAATATTTGTAATCAAAGAATTACAAGATTAAAACTGAGTTAAAAATAAGCTCTGCTAAGAAAACTTGGGAACTGCTGAAATATTAATTGTACTTGTGTGAGGGTGATATGACTGAGTTGTGTTTTCCATATTTCTGTTTTTTGTTGCTTTCCAAACTGTGTAGATATCATATTTAGGATAAAAAATAACTACTCAAAAATGCAGTTAATAAATTTGTCCCTGGAAAAGGAGAAATAGGCATAATCAAGACAAACTTTTTTATTCTTTTTGTTTTGGGTTTTGTAATTTGCTTGTTTTTTCTTAAATATTTAGAATATGATGACTATTATATTGCTAAGTATTTCATGTAGAAAAGATTTAAGGAAACAGAGATGAAAAGACCTACCAAAGGAACTTGGTAAAGGAGACTCTAGCGTGGAGATAAATAATCTATTTCATTAAGCTAAAAATGAAAATATTTTCCAGATGAACATCCAAGCACAATAGTTATATAACCTGGGGTTAATAGTAGTGTTGACTTTATCGTTAGTTGAGGGAATTATTAATAACTAAGGTTGTTCTGAGAGTAGGTATAAAGAGAGGTTTCTTGACCTCATGAGAGAATGTGAAGAACAGCATTTAGACTTCTGCCACAGTTCATGCAGACAAGTTTGTAAACTGCTAAAGAGGAGGAAAAAGAAGGCTGTGGAGTATTTTATGAAGACTTTAAAGAAGTAAGCAAACATCTTAACTAAAAATTACTAGTTGTTCAAGGCCTACCTGACTGTTAGTGGAAACAGATCTGTGATATTAATTAAGCTGTAGTCCATGAGATGCCAGCCTTTCTTTTCTGGTCTAAATATGAAAAGTTGTTTAATTTACTCCTTTGAGAATCTGTTTTTTTAAAGAATTCTGCTGAGTTGCCATCTGAGTTTAGAAGAGAAGCCCTGAACTGCCTGAATTCCAATTGATTTGGTTTGTTTGATAATCCTGAAAGGCAAAAGCAGTAGGTCATCAGTAATTGAAGATGTGAAAGAAATTATAACATTAATATGAGCGCAAAACAAGAGATTTAAGAAATAAGAAGCAAGTTCATACGTCAAGAGAATCAAGAACTAGAGCACCATCAAAGATAGAAAGACCAGGATTTGGGGCACCATAAATGACTTAAGGAGATAATACAGCAAATTGGTTAAGAGTACAGGCTCTTGTGTGAAATGCCCTGGGTTCAACTCTAACACGTCCTATGGGTACACAGGAAAGCTTCTTAACTCTTTTGAGTCTTGGTCTTCTAATTTACAAAATGATGGTTAAGAATAGTACTTAGCTCAAGAAGCCATTTTAAAGATTAAAAAAAAAAACTGTGCCAATACCTGACATAGTTAATAGTCAATAAAGAATAGCTGCTTTTAAAGATTTGTTTGGACAGTACATCCAACTTTGATAAATCCTGCTACCTGAAAACCTCAGACCTGACTATGAATTACTCTTGATGGATAGAGGTACAAGGTTAAAGACTATTACTTTCCCTCTTAGGTTAGAATCTCAGAAAGTTTGGACACTGATCCCCCAAAACCAAAGTTTAACCTGTATTCAAACATCTTTTGTATATACTTATAATGAACTAAGCTGTGTTTTAGGAAACATTTCTACAAAAAAAAAAAAAAAAAAGCTAATCTGATTGTTTAAATAAAAGAATGTAGTTAAACAAAGGTGAATTTTCAATTATTTTGTTAAATTTCAGTTTCAATAATAAGGTCATAGGAAAGGAGAGTGGGTAGTCAGTATTAATGTTTGGTAAATTATTGGGTAGGTGAATGAATGAATGAATGAATGAATGGTTAAATGAATTGAATGGATAGGGAAAAAGCAATGCAATGTAAATGCATCCTAACATGTTAGAATAAGAGAAGAGTGGTGATTAATCTCTTGTTACAAATATATGATTTATGAGCATTTATTAAAAAAGAAAGTACTAACCATAGATACAGCTTGTAATACTTATGAATTAGTCTCAGAAAATTCAAGTTCTAAGTGGAGCAAAGATAAAGCAAATGTACATTGAGTCTTTGCTACTACAGGAGGTTTGCAGAACCTCAAAGGCTTCCTCCCCTCAAAGCAACAAAAGGTTTCCTCCCATAACCCAACATGCCTAACCTGGTGATAAGGTCATGAGCCTCATCTACTGAGCCTCAAAATCTGGAGGAGAAAATCCTTAACAGTGATGTTTTCATTGTCCTTTTGAGTCAATGGCTGCTATAATATACTATGTGAAATGTCACATTGTTGATACCATCTATTTATTTTGTCATCTCTCAAATATTAGTTGACTTATGGTCACACTGGATTAACCCAGATGAGAAGAAAGGGTGTTTTCCTCCCTTTTCTTTAAAGCATAGTATATTGTTTGTAATTGAATGGATAACTTTACAGCAGTTTTGAGCTAGAAGTTCACATATGGAACTTCTTGCAGCCCCTTTTCAAGGCACCTCTCCATTTTCTACTCTAATTTTCCTGTTGGGGAAGGAAAAGTGTGATGTTTCCTTTTTCTATTAGATTTACATGCTTCCTCTGAAATAAAACTTTAAAAAGATGTTATACTCAGTGTATGTTCTAACCACTGGCTGGGACAAATTTTATAAGTACCCAACTAATTTGTGCTTTACCAATTTAAAAGCTTAGGCAGTCTCTTCTGGGTCAAATTGATTTTCCTTGTCCTTTTGTTACTAGCACAGCCTTGGATCCTAGATGAGCTCTTCTCAGATCCTTTGGTCCCTTGCAAAGCCAGACTTTTCTCCTAGATTTATCTGACTCAGCATTAGGGTGAACTCAGACTGGGACTTTTGTTCTTGGCAAAAATGAGGAATAGGGACTAGATATCTCCTTTGATATAAGACAACAAGAAACTTAAAAAAATGAAAATGCAAAACAGAAACAAAAACAAACCAAAAAACAAAAAACAGACAAGGAACTTGAAAAAATATTGAAGTGGACACCATACAATAAATCTAAATGCGGGGTGCCTGCGTGACTCAGTCGGTTAAGTGTCCAACTTTGGCTTGAGTCATGATCTAATGGTTTATGGGTTTGAGTCCCACATCTTGGGCTCTGTGCTGACAGCTCAGGGCCTGGAGCCTGCAAAGGATGCTGTGTCTCCCTCTCTCTCTGCCCCTCTCCCACTCATGCTCTGTCTCTCTCTGTCTGAAAAATAAATGAAAAAAATCATTTAAAGATTAATAAATAAAGGTAAATGGTCTGTAAGAATTAGGGAACAAAATACATAAACCCTACTATTGTCACAGCTTCCTACCAGAAGAGAGTTTCCAGGATGTAATAAGTATTGGGAAACCTGAAAGAGCCTGGCAGATACTTTGAGTTGAACAGACAGAGCTGAGGATCTGGGGAGACTAAAACTAGAGTTCTTAAGGTAGAGTATCAGGAAGGAGAGAGCTGCATGGAAAGTATTTCCAGAGATCTGCAGAGAGGCTGCTGAGTATTCTTATAGGTATACCAGTACATCTATTTAAGGAAAACTACTTGAGGCTAGAGAAGGAACTACCTGGAAGGATTACAAGTGACAGCAAAGGTATTTTACACCAGGCTTGAAATAAATTATCATCATACAAGCGAAAGTAGAAAATTCTGGAATTCACTAGACATGCAGCATAAGGTTTTAACTTAGTAGTGAGACAAAATTATCCCTAGATTGAATGTTATTCTGGCCCTGTCTAACAGAGCTTGAAAGAACCAAATAATCCAACTGTTTAAAAGTAACTTAAATACTTCCCAAACTAAGCTGAGGAGATATGCATAGTAATGAAAACTATCTAGCACATTAAAACGTATAATTTACAATGTTTGACATCAAATTAAAAAAAAAACATCAATTGCCATGGAGACAGGAAACAGCTTATAATGAAGAGACAATTAAAATTGATTCAAATAACACAAACGATAGAATTAGTTGACTAGGACATTAAAGCAGTTATAACTATTACACATGTGCAAACAGAGGAAATTATTATAAGCAGGGATATGGAAGATATTTAAAATATATATATCAAATTCTCAGGAAAGTGTAGTATCCGATATGATAAATGCCATAGATGACATTAACAGAAAATTTGACATTGCAGAAGAATGGAATAGTGAGAATGAAGATATGAAAATGAAAATTAGGAGTAGAAGTAGGAAGCAGATAAGGAAAGGGCTGTTTCTCAGAATTAAGAGAGGATATATTTTTTTTTAATTTTTTTTTTCAACGTTTATTTATTTTTGGGACAGAGAGAGACAGAGCATGAACGGGGGAAGGGCAGAGAGAGAGGGAGACACAGAATCAGAAACAGGCTCCAGGCTCTGAGCCATCAGCCCAGAGCCTGACGCGGGGCTCGAACTCACGGACCGCGAGATCGTGACCTGGCTGAAGTCGGACGCTTAACCGACTGCGCAACCCAGGCGCCCCAAGAGAGGATATATTTTAAGGGATGTTGGAATAACAGCTACTAAAACCTCAAATAATATGAAGGAAAAGAGGTGGATAGTGGCTATGGCTACAAAGAGATTGTCAAAGACCATGATGTAGCAGTGTTTTGATGAAGAAGTTGAGAATGGGATTGAGATTAATTTAGATTCTAGAGTGAACAGACACTGAGAAAGTACAAACATCAGTTGTAGAACTTGTTCAAAATTTTCTCATGGATATTAAATCTCTCTCTTCATCCCCCTCTCTTTCTTTATATATATAAATCTCAAAATAGATCGATAGCCTATTGGAGCACTGGATCTTGAATTGTGAGTGTTTCTATAGTATGTTTATATTCCTGATGACTACAGTCTAGGAGAGAGGGAGATATTGGTGATAGAAAGGGGAAAAGATAAGTGACTGTTATATCTAAGTCTAAAAAGTCAAAATGGAGTTAGATTCCAACTGTGAGTTATAGGTTTGACTTTTGATTGACTCAGGAACATTTATTCTGTTGTACCTAGGGAACAAAGAATACGGGTAGCAATGTAGGTAGTTTGTAAACACTCATGAATGTATATGAAACACTCGTGAATGTACATGAAATTTATATTAGGTGACAAAATAAGAAGCACAATACTGCATACTTTTAGTGTTATATACAATTAAGACCCCAAGAACTGTGAACAACACTTGAGATCTTTTTCATTGAAAGTGACATCTATTGATTTGCTCACATTTTATTTACATTTACCACGTCTGTTCCAGTATATATCAGGTTGGTACAAACATTGTTTTGTTGATTTTTATCAAGGTGCACAGTGATTACTTAGTATCTTTCTATAGATCTTAGTTTGTGGATCCTCCATTAAAAAAATAAATAAACACCTGTTTGAAAGTTTATGGCATATCTACATTGTACAGAGCACATGCCTTTACTATATCCAGAAAGGAAAACAAAGCCTTAATGTTTGCACTTTGGGGCACAATTTAACAGAGAGGGTGTAAAAAAAGAAAAAAAAGAATGGTACTGAAGCTAATTAATACTGTGAGTAAAATGTTGCCTTTGTTTTGTGGAGTATTCAGAGAATGTGTCCTTTGGCCTAGTTAACAGTTTTTAAAAGATAATGATTCTTTGTTATTGTAAAAAAATTAATAGTCATCAAATTTCTGAAAATCCTATATTTTTCCGGTACTTATTTAGTGTTTGTTACTTACCAAATATTTTTGTGTAAAGTGTGTTTTTTTTCGTTTCTCCAAATCTCCTTTGTATAAAAGAACTGGGTTTCTGTTAATAAGTTTAACAAACCTTTATTATTTTATATGCCTTTGAACTGTGTGACTAAGTATTTTAATTCTTGATACTTTCTTTTAATATGTAATTGATACAGTGATGATGAGTATTAATGTTCACACAGTCATATACTTACCATGTCTGAGAATATGTGGTTATAGTTTTATGGAAGAAATACTTCATCAGTGTTACCAGTTTATAATAGCTTAATGTGAAAACTAAAAAATATAAAGCAATAATGAAGAGCCAGGAAAAAACTGCAAAATGGAAGGATCATACTTGAGAATTGATACATAAGTTGTAGTGTATTTATATAAGGAATGCTATACTTCAAGATAAAAAAAATAAATAATGCTACAAACAAAAATATCAATGATTCTCACAAGCAAAATACTAAACAAACATTCAATAACAGAGAAGGGAGTATGTATCATTCCATGTGTGTCAAGTTTAAAAACAAGCAGAATTTTTTTAAGCTTTTATAACTGGTGATTGAAGAATAGAATTTATTTAGCCCAATTGTGATTTTATAAACACACACACACACACACACACACACACACACACACACAATCTCTTTTCACTTACATATGCATGTATACACATTCATGCACGTGTATATATACCTATTAGATTGATTTAAGAGATAACTTTGATATTTGGAGAATATTTTTATTTGATTCAGCAGTGTTTAATGATTAAGCTATGGTGTTGAAAATATAAATCTTTAAAATAATTTTCACTTAAAAAATTTTTATGTCTTCAGATATGAAGTCAGATAACTACATTGACCTTGATTTTCCAATTTCTTCAACCTCAGAAATATATTCAAAATAATAAAACATTATTATAGCCTGTTTTATGCAAATTTTAATGTTTACTACTTTATAACCAGAGAAGAAAGTTATCAGGATTTATATTCTTTTACTATAAAAGCTGTAAGAATTATGTACTGAGTGATCAGAAATAAATTTACAAGGAATTAAAAATAAGTAACAAATTTGTTTTATTGAAATACAGTTTTTTGGATTATTGATATTGTTTGATATGTAGCATATCTCCCACACATTGGGAGTGTGCTCATGTGTATATGGTGTGTGAGTGTGTGAGGATATGTGAAAGCACAATGAATAGAATCCAGTATGATGGTTAGTATAAATTTGTAGTTATTGTAAAGTTTGATATAAGTTTTTTATTAAAAACTAAAAGAATATGTAAACATTTAAAAATAATTTTAAAGTACCAAGAATACAACGTCCTATAACCATTTTGGAGTTGTCTGATGAAACAATATATTTATACAGAGAAAGAAAAGCTAATATTTTTGAGAGAACTTGATAGGTATAAATAAAATTTATTTCTTTTAAGGTAAATATTTTAGGGGCACCTGGGTGGCTCAGTCGGTTAAGCATCTGACTTTGGCTCAGGTCATGATCTCACAGCTTTTGAGTTCAAGCCCCGCATCAGGCTCTGTGTTGACAGCTCGGAGCTTGGAACCTGCTTCAGATTCTGTGTCTCCCTCTCTCTCTGCTTGTGCTCTGTCTCTCTCTCTCTGTCACTCAAAAATAAACATTAAAAATTTTTTGAAGGTAAACATTTTAATAGCATAACCTACATATAGAAAATCTTTATGTATTTTTCCCTGAATTTTCATAAAGGGAAAGCATTGCATAGTCAGTACTTAACTTAAGACAAAGAACAGAATAAGTAAAAACAGATTCTCAGAAATTTCCATCATGACCCCTCCTGTTCGCTGTTCATCTAAGAATAATCACTCACCTGGTTTCTAATAAGAGGGTCTTGCCTATTTGCAAGTTGATACACATGGATTCTTGTCTTTTGTGAGTAGCTTTGTTTGCTTCATATTTTGTTTGTGAGAGTCATCCAAGGTTTTATGTGTGGGGAAAATTGATTTAGTCTTATTGATGAGTAATACTTTTTTGATAGAATGTACCACAATTACTGTATGACAAATTGCCAATTCTATGATTGATAAATATGTTGATGTTGGGTAATTTGATTGTTCCCTTTTTTATCTATTAAAAGCATATACATTTCTTTTGGTGGGCATTAGTGTACATTTCCATTGGATATATAACTAGGAGTATAATGGCTAGGTTATGAGGCATCTATATATTTAGCAGTAACATAAACTAGCAAGATAGTTTTCCAAAGAGTTTGTTCCATTTTACATATGAAGAGTGTATGATTTCCAGATGCTCCATATCCTTACCAGAATTTGGTATTATCTTTTTCATATTATGCATTTCATGGATCAGTAGTAGTATAATATTTTGATTTTAATTAGAATTTCCCTTATGTCTAATAAAGTCAGATACCCTGTCCATGGCCCTCTGAGACATTTGGATAGCCACATTTGTGAAGTGCTACTCAAGATTTGCCTTCAAAAAAAATTCTCTGGCGAATTTGTGTGAGCTTATCGTTTGTCTTTTTTGTTTCTGGTTTGTTTTTTTTCCCTCCTCTCTTAAATATTTGGAAAACTACTTTTTGAAGCCAATTAATCCTGCTTTTGGGGATGTTAGTAACTGAATTTAGTTAAGATACATAAGAGTATTCAGATTTATTTGGCCTTGTATCAGTGCTCTCTATTTCATAACACTAGAAAAGAAAATACTTAGCCCCAGCACTGGTTATTGTTGCCATGTATTTAAATTAAAAAAAAAGACCATAGTCAAAATGTATTTATGTTTTCACTTGGCTCTTTATTTCTGCCTGGATTCTCATGGGTTTATTCATGAATATTTTTCCTTTATCTGTAGTTCTATTGACAACATATCTCTAGTTTTTATTTGATTTTTTAATTTTAATTTCATTCAGATTTTAAAAATATTTAATGTTTTAGAATTGTGGCTATTTGCTTCCAGTTTCTAAGCATGCCAGCATGCTTGACTTTAGTTTTTATCATTTCTGTTAAAAAGTCAGTTATCAGTCTTGATGTTCTTCCTTTGAAGGTAATATCCCTTTTGTTCTCTGCTTTTAGGATTTTTCTCTGTCTGTGCCTTCACATCTATCATCATTTTTGGAAATTTCTCAGACATGTTCTGTTTTTTCTTCTTTTGAAGTTCTTTATTTGATACAAAGGTGGTAATTTACATATAGCAAATTCCAAAAAAGTTATATGCACATTTGGGTCAATTTTGAGAAACTTTTTCAACTTTCTAAAGACATCTCAGTCAAAGTATAGAATGTTTTCATCAATTCAAGCAACTTCCTTACGTTCCTTTCCAGTTCAGTCCTCCATCCAAAGTGCAATCACTATTCTTACTGGGCTTATTTCTGCATCCATAGAATAATTTTGCTTGTGTGTGTGTATACTAGCAATATATAGAAATCTATCAGTATGTTAACTTTTTTCCTGGCTTTTTTCATTTAACATGTTGACATATTTACATTATTGTTACATTAGTAGTCCATTCCTTTTATTGAACTATGGTATTCAATTCTATGAATATAACACAATTTGATTTTTTATTCTTTTGCCTACTATTAGAGTTGTTTTCGATTATTGGCTAATATGAGTAATTTTCTACATAGCTTTTAGAGATATGATTTTATTTCTCTCAGATGAACCCCCATGAATATGACTTTTGGTTGTAAGAATAGTTGCATGTTTGACTACATACTAAGTGAAAGTAGCTATTCCATTTTCTCAAAGACAAAAATATAGTGAAGGAGGACAAATCAGCAGTTACTAGGGTTATGGATGGAGAGAGGATGTTGTTGTGACTAGCACAAAGTTTTGCGAGTGATACCATGAACCAATGTGTATCTTAATTGTGAAAGTGGTTAAATGAATGTATTCATGTATTAAAATTCATAAAATTGTACACCAAAATTGCCAATTTTAGAGTATGTTATTTTAATAAATAAAATAAAAAATGAAAATTTAAGATAGGAATATTAATGTTTATGTATTCTTACTTGAGTGAATATAACTCTGGAAAGCTAAAATGTAAATTTTTAAGGATGTAAAAAAGAAAAGGAAGGGCGGAAGGGACAGAGAAACCAAACTTCGCTATGAATATGTTGTTTTATGTTGTAACCTTCTGAACATTTTACATAAAACAAAGTACATAAAATCAAAATGGAAAAAAAATCCCAAAAGCAGAAAGAAAAAAATTTGAAGTTAACTATAGTAGTTTTTTATTGCCACCATAATAAATGACCATTAAATTAGTGGCTTAAAACAATTCAGATTTATTATCTTAACAGTTCTGTAGGTTAGAAGTCCAGTATGTGTGTCACTGGACTAAAACCAAGTTGCCCAAGGGGAGAATCTATTTTCTTGCTCATCCAGATTTATGGCAAAATTTAGTTTCTGCTGGTTGCGTGATTGAAGTCCTTGTTTTCTTGATGACTGTAAACTTAGGTTTGTTCATATATTCTACAGACTTCTGCATGCCCTGACTCATGTCCTCCTTCTTCTCTCTTCAAAGATAACAGTAGCAGATCAAGTCCTTGTCATGTGTCATTTCTCTCTCTTCTATCTCATCAATCTGACCCAACTAAAAATGTTCTACTGTTAAGGCACTGTATGGTCCATCTGAATGATCCAGAATATTGTCTTCTGCAGCATCTCTTTTGTCATGGAAGGTAACATGGTCGCAGACAAGTTTTTATAGAACAGAGCACAGACATCTTTGGAGTCCATTTTTCTATATGCCCATGAAATTTTAACTTAACCTTACACACACACACACACACACACACACAAAGTATTGCAAGTGATTTTATATTAGGATAATGCAATTATGTTAGTGTTGACGATACCCAAAATTGTCAACATAACAAAAAAACCCTGAATGTAAATGAAATAACTGAAATGTAAATTTGTTTTGGAAATGTCACGATGAGCCCATAATGTATTTTCTCTTACCAAAAAAAAAAAAATAAATAATGGACTAATAATTCTCATTTCTACTTAACAAACAGACCTAGAAACAATGACTAAAGCCTTTACGATGAGCACTTTTAGCATCAGGTGTAATTTATAACTAAAAGGAAACAGGGCTCTTTGAGGGGGGATGTTATTTATTCCAAAATTGGAACAAGAGTTTTATAGGGTGAGCCTGTAATACCTTGTCATGCAGAGAACCGTCGAGATTACAAAGACTACTAAGGTCATGTCAGCCTGACCTAAACATCAATAAAAGTAATAATTTCAGTGATTTGAAGTATATCAAATATGTCAGAATTCATTAATTGTTCCTCTTTGTAAGATGCTAGGGAAGATGGGAAATGGTGATATTTTCAGTCTTGTAGGCCTAGAGAAAAATAAAGTGGAATGCAGGTCTCCTAAGTTGGCAAGAACTTGAGAATTTAATGTTACTATTCTGAAAAGTAGCAAATAATAATGATACTCTTTTTTTAACCTCCAGTTCCTACTTGAACAACATCTCATGAAAATCAAATAATTGATGAAGGAAAGTTTAAGTTTCTCTAAAGAAGTGTTCCAAATAAAAGTGAAGGATAAATGATTCTGAACATCATATTTTGCCAACATCTAATAGAATAATGATTTTAGGCAATGCTTATCAAGTCCATCAGTATATAAAAAGGAAGATATGTAGATGTTATGTGCCACCTTGTGGAAATACATGACTGTACCAATGAGATGTTCTTGTTAAAATGAACCCTAAGCAATATCAAGATGCAGGTTGATTCCCAAATGGCCAATAAACAGATGATAAATTTCTTAATCTAAAGAGCCGTAGAAAAATTTTAAATAAACCTAAATGTGATAGTAGTAGAAACATTCAGTCCTGGGTCAAAGTAAAAAGGCTAATAATCTGATAATATGATTTTTAGGCAAGAATGAGAATTAATTGGGCTGCTCAATAAACTGTTGGTGGGAATAAAAATTGGTGTAACTACTTTGAAAAATGTTTGGAGATCACCACTAAAGCTGAAAACTCAAACACTCTATGACCTAGCACTTTCACTCCTAGGAATATAGCCAACATAAATATGGAAACGTTTGAAATAAAAGATATGTTTTAATTTTTTCAATGTTTATTTATTTTTGAGAGGGAGAGAAAGAGCATGAGCAATGGAGGGGCAGAGAGAAGGAAACACAGATCTCAAGCAGGCTCCAGGCTCTGAGCTGTCAGTACAGAGCCCAATGAAAATTCATGAACCAAGAGATCATGACCTGAGCTGAAGTCAGACACTTAACCGAATGAGTCACCCAGGCACCCCTGAAACAAAAGATATATTAATGTATTTTCTTAGTGGGAATATTTATAATAGTGAAGTCTTGGAAACAGCAAAAGGCCTATCAATATTAGACTAATAGATAAATGGATAAATTGTAATATGTGTTTTTCAGTGGAATACTATTTCAAAATGAGACTAAACAAGACCTGTGCACAACAAAATGTATAAATCACATGAACCTGGTTTGGGGTGAAATAAACAGATACAGAAAAGTATCTACTGTGTGATGCCATGAAGATAAATTTAAAATTAAAATACAGGGGGTGCACATCCATGGCATTAGAGGTCAGGAAGGTGGTTACCTTTGGAGATGAGAAGAGCTGTCACTAAGAGAGCTGTGAGGGGGCTTCTAGGGATGGGGAAATGTGTTTCTTGATCAAAATAGTGGTTTCATAGGTGTGTTCAATTTGCAAAAAAAAAAAAAAAAGTAAGCAACCTATGCTCTTCAGATGTGAATGCTTTTCTGAATTAATTTTATATTATAATAAAATTTAATTAAAACTTTTATTTTAAAACTCCTTCACATCAGCCCAAGTCTTGTGGAATTCTGAGAGGTTTCAAGACCCTTTGTCTGATTGTAAAAGCTTGGGGATAGGGCCAAATATAAAATAAGTAACAAGACACATACTTAAATTCAATGTTTATTCCTTATTTTGACTCTGATTCAAATAAGAATTGTTTTCATTAAAAGCTAAGAAAGTTTTAATTTTGTACAGTAATTGTACTATAGTATACATTAAGAAGTTTTCAGCTTTGTATGTATGATAATTATACTATGGTATACATTAATAAATGAGTTCTTATGTTTTAGAGGTTTATTTATATTGACATATTATGAATAAACTTATATAATGTATGGAATTTGCTTCAGAATAATCCAGTGTATATGTCCATGAGAGGAGGAGAAAGCTGTGTGGTTATAGGTAAAAGAAGTTTGGTCATGAGCTGATAATTGTTGAATCTGTGGGTTCATTATACTCATAATAGTACGTTTTAAAATGTAATTGAATATAACTGTAGTTTTCAGTTAAAAGCTTCTTTAATAACCTGTAAAATATTAAGGCATAATAGGAGAATATTACATAAAATTAATGGAAATAGCCTTATAAAGTCTGAATACAATATAAATAATTTCTTTGTTTAAAATAGACCACTTGAAGGTATTAATACGTTTTTTTCCCCAAATGTACCTGTATTTTCTTCCAGAAAATTGACACTTCCAAATAGCTTATTTTTTGATTATCTACCTTATTTCTAACTTCAAATATTCAAAAATATTGAAGATTTTGGACACTAACAATATACTGTCTCTTAAGGACAAATTAGTTACTCAAGCAGGCTTTTTAGTTTATGTTAACTCCTTTTACATGCATCTCCTCCTGGATATTCTCATATATTAACTGAGAGATATCAGCATTCTAAAGACTAAAACTTTTATGAGGTTTTTAATTTAATGTTACTGAAAGCTCAGTAGTCACTGGTCATGCATTGAAGTAAAATAGAAAGATATCAGTAACCTTTCAATGACAGCTTCATGGAAGGATATGAAGACAGCTGTAGGTTATTTTCTTGCATAAAAGAGCTTCCTCATTTAATATGAATTCATAAAGGATTAGCAGCAAAATTTCAATAAAACATTTAATGTCAAACTTTTTAGAGTAACACCAGTGTTTTATAACTTTTCATTGCATTTTGCCACTGAAGTTCTTGAAGCTTTATTCAGATTTTTGTAAAGTAACCTAAAATCCTTTATGTTAGATTAACACATTTATAATCATTCTATTGTTTAACAAGTGAAGCAAGGCTATAAAACTTGCTCCAAAAGGCAGAAGATTGTCAGAAGACAGTAATGTGACATTTAACAACCATATTTTCTAGTCATCAACTTCTTATTTGATAGAGTCCATAGCACAGTTTTAAATTTCCCATCAGTTCAAATACCACTTAAAAGTTGGACGGGGAAAAAAATACCTGCTGTTGCAAAGAAGTTTATTCTTTTTTCCTTGTGAATAATTCTCTGAAAGATATCAGGTGATAGTTGCACCATTTCATGTTAAAGTTGGCTAATATGAATTAACTGGTTGTCTAACCAGTTAACTTGAGATCCAGTGTACTTTCTTTTGCATTTTTTTCCTGAAAAACACCTTGGTTTTCTGTTAACTGAAGTTAAATACGGTGAACATGCATGTTGGTTACATGGATAGGTCCTCCTGCTAAAAAAGTAAAATTACCAGTTTTATTATAAACATTCAAGTACTAGTTTAAATACTATATTTCTCTGACAGTGAGACTCAAATATATACCTTTAAAACCATATAATTTCAGTTATCTCATGTTTAATAGTTTGAAAGAGACCAGAAAATTCAGTAGTATATCTCTGCTTATTAGTAATTTGTAACCCTGGTACCCTAGGATTGTTCTGCCTATCCTAAAAGGAAGAAAGGGGTTGAAGATCATGCAGACAGACTCTAAAAGTAAGTACTAGACCTGAAGTTTGTAGACATTGCTTCTGCTTACATTCCACATAAAAATATAGTCATATATAACTGCAGCAGAGGCTGAAAATTTTAGTCCAGCTGGGTAGCACTGTGGGCAGCTGTATATCTATTATTAAGATAAAGAGAACAAAACTTTTTTGTTGTTGAGAACTCCCCAAAAGTTACTAACTAAAAATAAAGGTTCAGTATATTTGAATAAGAGAAATGATGAAGTAGGAGAAAGCCAAAGAAACAGTTACCTGTTGTTGCCTGGTTTGCTGGGGATACCTGGGCCCTGAGGACTTGACCTGACCCATCTAAAAGAGTCGGCAGAAGTCCCTTGGTGCTCACAAGAATGAATTCAAGGACAGACTAGACATAGCGGATGAGTGGTACAAGCAGAAAGTTTATTTATGTGAATGTACATTCTTAGAAGAAGACCAGACAGACTTGAGGGAACAATTGCCTGAAATTCCTTGTTTCCAAGCTTTTATTGTATTTTGAATAATTAGGAGAGAAGTATTCATTGAGTAGGTGGGATCTTTTTTGGTAATGGCATGCCTTTTCCAGGAATTCAGGTACAACCCCTTTCCTTATTTGGATTAATCAGAACTGTCATGTTGATTTTAGAGGCAGAGATCCTCCAAAACTGCAATGTAAATGATATGATAATGGGGGACGGATCATTTGAGGATACACCTGACCTTAGTCACCTGTTTGCCCCAGAGATTTCCCAACCTCACCAGTTTGCCTCACTCTCCTTTGGTAAGTAATAGGTATATTTCGGTTCCATCACTGCTCATTACTATTTAACTGCCTACTCTAACACTATGAGAATACCTTTTTACATACCTAGGGCTTTTAGTTCAAGTCCCTGATACTAATAATGAATGGCATTGGTTAAATTACACTTTCCAAAAACAACTCCTAACTATAACTCCTAACTATATGTTAACTTTGTCCATAGTAAAATTATAAATCTCCCTTTATCAAAAGACAGAGTAAAAATAAGGCATAGATAACCAACATATATAACCAATACACATAATCAGAAAGGACTAGTGTTCTAGATCATTCAATATAGATCAATGGATTGATAGATGGACAAAATTTTAATAAGAAAAAAGATGTATGAATCAAACTGAAAATGAATCAAAAACTTGTATCATCTTGAAAGGAAATCTTTTACAATCATTAGTTAGCAAATGGTTTCTCATTACTGGAATCCACTTTGCCTGACACCAGTATGCTTCCTCTTTTCCCTCTATGATTTCCAACGGGCCAATAAACCAATGCAAAGGAGCCAACACTATAAAAAATTAAGTAAATGCAATATAAAACCAAAGTAGGTTGTAATTACATATCAACCAGATTGGCAAAGATTTAAAATTTTGACCACACCTAATGTTGACAAAGATATAAACCAATAAAATGCTTTCTACAATGCTGTTGGGAGTATATTTGAAAAACAGTTTGGGTTTATCTAGAAAAGTTTTGTATTATATATGACTTATATACTCTAGAGAAATCCTTTCACATTTACGTTGAATGATAAATACAAATGTTTATAATGGCATTACACTACATAGTCAAAAATAGGAAGCTTTGCAAAAGTTTTTAATATATCCTATTTCTATGAAAGACCTTAATAAACATATCAACTGTCCTTATAAATATAATTTTGGCTGGAACAGTACTAAAAATAAAAGAGCAATTGAGAGTTGAAAAAATTAATTTCCTGTATGAGTTAGATGATTTGAAATCACTAAAATATTATCAATTAAAAAGAAGCAAAGTGAGTGAAATATACCACTTCTGGATGCTAAATCTATTACATAGTCCTAGTGTAGTCTTGACTTATAGGTACCTACATAATATGAAAAAAAGTCCTAAGTTTTGGTGGACTACAAGTGTAATATATGCTAACGTACTATGATTTCCAGTAATACCTAAGTAATAAAACTTAAGACTCTTTTAGTACAAGCAAACATTCTCAAATCAAGGAAGATAACAGCCCTGGTTTTCTCTCCACTGGTTAGTCCATAGTTGGAATAGGCTTCATAGGCTAGAGAAGTAATCTGCTTTCTTAAGGTAGACTAAGTAACACAAATACATGAATTGACTAAAGTTATTAAAACTTACACGTTCTATATCAAGAAAGCAGATTTTTTTTTTTTTTTTTTTTTTTTGGTCAGTAAGAGAGATTGAACAATTAGAATATGCTACTGATAAAAGCACAGGTGGGTTTTTTTTCATTTTGTTTTGTTGCTTGTTTTTTTTTTTTTTTTTTTTTTTTTTTTTAACCCCTGGAAGAAATATTTCAGTGAATGTGAGATGATCAGCTCTGATGCAGGTTTCAGCACTGGGGAGAAGATTTGATTGACTTTTGTATGAATTATCTTTGCCTTTAAAATTTTATCATTTGATCTTCCAAGAAACAAAGTTTTATAAAAATTTTCTTTTTAGGTATAATGTCATCTTTTAAAAAAATGTATATGATTGTTGTGTTCAAAAGAAATGGTATTTTTAAAAAGAAAAAGAACTTTACTCTCATATATTAATTAGCATTATAGTTCCCATATTAGATAGATGAAAAATTGACGTTTTTAAGCTCTTAAATTCATTCCAAGTTTCTAGATAAAATCTTTACACATGTGTATTCATTTCTTCTCTATACTATGGACTTTTGGAAAACAATTTATTCTGCTTGCATTTAAGTGTAAAGTACAAAACTAGTCATCTAAATTTTGATTTTTAGATTTCACTTGCTATTTTGCCTGTGGGTAAGCCAATTGCTAAGGCTTTATCCCATGTGATTCAAATTGTATACTAGTGATAATTGTGCCTAAGTGCACTTAATTTAAGTGGAATCTTTAGATGCTTTCCTTCTATACCAAATATAATTGTGATTTAATGTTAATGAGTTGAAATTTAGGATCATGGCCTTAAGAATGTTGTTGTGGTCATTTCATTTCTACATTTTGAAGTACTAATTTTAATTTATGTGTAAGGGTTATTTTCCTAATGGAGATGTAGACTTTATGTCATTTGTAAATTGAAACAATTGTATGAAAGAAAATCGCACAAAGCATGATCACATAGACTTTTTCAACCCTCAACCCTTGTTTCCTATTTATTCTTAAAATTTATAATAATTTTTAATATAAAATAGCCCAGTGAGCACTTACAGTTGCAGGCATGCATGTATCTAAGAACTTGATATGTCTTGCCTCAGTTAAACCTTCTAAAAATCATGGGAAGAATAAATAGATTTTTCTGTTCTAGGACTTTATTGCACCAAGCTTTGTTTGGATTATAGATCCAGGTTGGCTTGTTTGTTTGTTTATTCTGGTAACAAAAACCAATGTGAAGTTTCAGGTTTCGAGTGGAGTTAGACAATGTTATAATGTTATAATACCATAAAAGCTTCTCAATTTACCACACATGGAGGGGTGGGTGTAGTAGGATAGAAATAATGTATTTACTATTGTTAAAATGCTTGTAGTTCTGCATGATGCATTCTTTGGGGCTACACTCCCTTGGAGGGCCACATGAATGAAGAAGAAACATTTAGGCTCATCATAGCTTTATAAATAGGGGAGTCTCCTGCTACTGTAGTGCCTCTAGTATGCTAGGCACAGGTAATGTAAACATGCTCTAAACAGGTTGCCCTTCATTATAGGACAGATTCATACCCTAAAAAGAAGGTGAATAAATTCTGGACTGCAGAGGTGAGTAGAGGGCAAGAAAGCATGAAAATGTAGAGATTTAAGGGCCTGAATAATGTCCAAGAATGCAACTGCAAGTGAATTAATTTACAGTTTGTCAAAATAAGAGTGAAAGGTCAGTTTACAATCCCAATTTTTCTGTAAAATAAAAAGTTGGATGTATTTTAAGAAAATGTTCTAACTTAAGGCAATTTCCTCTCAGAGTTGTTTTTAGTAAATCCTACTGCCTATTAACCAGAGATTTACAGGTGCTCTGTGAAGGGGAATTTGTACTGGCACACATTAACAGAAGGTGGAGAGTAAAGCATAGTCAAAGTCCTAACTTCTTGCCTTTATGGTATTGAAAGTCTTTTAAAGCCATTTTAAATTTGCTTCATTTAATTCTCCTGTTAATTTAAAAGAACATAAAACCTAGTAGTTTTATTGTCATACTTTATTTTGCCCTCTGGGGACCTCCATTTTAATGCATTTCATGGTAGTTTTAGGCAGGCAAACCTAGGTTCCTCACACTGCACCTCAATGATCCTACCAATCACTATGTCACTAACTAACATAGGGATACCTTGTCTTCCCTTATTTTATGTGTGCTCTCTCTTCTTTAGATGCACAATGAATACAAAATAAAGTTCTTTTCAAGATGAGATACAAAATGCAGTGTGTAAGAGTTCTTCCTTTTTTAGGCCTATTGTGAATTATCTATAGTGGGAAGGGCTGGATTTGGGGAGAGGACTGATGGAGGAAAGGATAAGTCATATGGTCCTTAATTGCTTCTCTGCATTCCAAGTGGGATGGAAGCTATATGAGACTTTCAGTTAATCTCCAAGGAGAATTTTTTTGCTAATAAATGGGTGGCTGCTGTGGAACCTGGCCATTTGTAAGCAGTATCCTGAGTGCTTCAAGTCATACTGTGAAGACCTGAAACTCTGGAACCCATTCTTTATGCTGGAATCCTGATTGCTGAGAATCAGTCTGGTACAATTGGTTACTTCCTTTTGTAACAATGATTCTTAAAAGTTAATTTTTGAAAGTGCCAATACTTCTTCTTAATCTAGGAAATTTATAGTCCTCCAATAGAAAATATGTATCAGAGGTTTCATAGTATTCACAGTTCTTATAAATTGTGTAATGAGACACTCAGGAAATTTATGGGTATTTTCTTATTGATTCCTCACAGTAAAGGTATTATTTTTCCATTTCACAGAATAAGAAAATAGCATGGGAATTTGGGGCTGTCAGAGATCTTCCTAAGTAATCCCTAGCAACATGTGATCTATCCTACAAATAAACCCAAGACTACACTATTATCTGCTCCAACAGTGATCTTACAGGGGAGGCTACCCCTGAGTTAAACTGGAACTACCTGTTTCCTCATGCAGTTTCTAATCTTCTGAAATTTTGTCTGCTATACTTTGCACAGACAGCATTTAAATCTGATGATAAAATATAATGAAATATTTTAGTGAAGTTTACCACAGATAAAAGTTTTGTAATTATGCTGATTGATTTCTGCACTTGGTCCATCCATACAGTTTACACATAGATAAATGGACTCATCTACAAATGTAATCAGGTCATAAGCTTATTTAAGGAAAAAACATAATTAATTACCAATGAATAACAGTAAATGCCTGATAACCCTGCATTTTTTCTTTTACATTGTTTGCGTTATTGAAATTTTTAAAATATTTCATCCTTATTAGCATATTTTGAATTGTTCATTTCTAGGTAACATGCTACAGATTTTTAAAGAAATGTACTTGTAGAAATTTGAAGTTATGGGTTACATTCATTGTTTAGAATATAATCAGTACTCAAAATGAATATAATATCCAGTAACAGTCTATGGTACGACTAAATATGGGCAATAAGTGAAAAATCTAAATCTGAAATATTACATGCAACATGACACACATCTTACAAAGTAAAAGAATCATTATTATATATACTCTTTAGGAGATAAATGGATATAAAAGAAGGTAGGGTAATAATGATCATTGAGTTCAGACTGTTGGTTACTTCAAGGGCAGAAAGAGGAGGGTACAAGATGGGGATAGATGACACAGATATTTTTGCAGTCTTAGATTCTGTTTTTGTTGGGTTTCTGTGTTCTTATGTTATAATACATATAAATTGATTATATACAAATTTTTACTTATATAAAATAAATAAAAAGAGCATTTTATACAGACCAATCACTAGTGTACCATGAGGCAATATTTATGATTAACCTATTTGTACCTGGCAGCTTAACTGAAAATAAGTACACAAATGTAGATATGATATTAATTTCTAACTCTGCCATTTGCTACCTAGGTGTTTGTTGCAAGTTACTTAATATTTCTGACCCTAATTTACTTCATCCATAAATATTTGTGTTGATTAATAGTACCTATGTCTCCAGGTGTGGATTAAATGATGCAGTTGCTCTACTTCCTGGTTAGAGTGTAGAGGTTATTTTATTGTCATTTTAAAGAATAAGATATATAGATATATAGATATAGATATAGATATAGATAGATATATAGATAATCTATAGATATATCTACATGCATATATATATGCATATATATGTATATATAATATATATATTCCATTATGTAATATATATATCTACATGCATATATACGTGTATAGGAATGTAGATATATATATTACATAATGGAATATTATTTGGCGATCAAGAAGAATGAAATCTTGCCATTTGCAACAACGTGGATGCAACTAGAGTATATTATGCTAAGCAAAATACGTCCGAGAAAGACAAATACATGATTTCAATCATGTGGAATTAAGAAACAAAACAGATGAACATAAGGGAAGCAAAAATAATATAAAAACAGAGAGGGAGACAAACCATAAGAGACTCTTAAATACAGAGAACAAACAGAGTTGCTGGCGGGTGCTGGGGAGGTGGGTGGGCTAAATGGGTGAGGGGCATTAAGGAGGAAATTTGCTGGGTATTATATGCAAGTGATGAATCACTAAATACTATTCCTGAAATCATTATTACACTATATGTTAACTAACTTGGACTTAAATTAAGATAATAATAATAATAATAATAATAATAATAATAATAATAATAATAATAATTAATAGAATTTATTTCACTCAATTCTGAGCTGAAATTACCTGAGATATATAAGGCTAACCTTTAAAGTATTAAAAATTCTCCCATATTTTTACCTACTATTTGTCTATTTATTACTTGTATAGTGTGTTCTCTGCATAAATAGATTATAAAGGGAGAATATAAAAGTAATGTATTACATAAAATAATAGATGAAAATCATAATTCAATAAAAGTCTGATTCTGTATGCTAAGAAGTTAATCACTTGCCATTCTTTGTTTTGGTAAATCTTAGTCCTTTAAAATATCTTTTATGCTACCCCTATAACTAATTAGCTCAATTACATTGATTTCAAGGTATGCCTAGTCTGCCTGGGAAGATTTCAATATTCTGGAAATATCCTTTTGATTAAATATTTTTGAAAGTCTCTAAGGGGAATTCATTGACCTTGGTATTTGAGTTTCCTTCAGTGTAGTCCCCGACCTTGAGGGTGGACTATGTAGCTTTGGAGAGAAAACCTATATGTCAAATATATAATATCTAAGTATGATATAATTTATTCCATACCTGGTTCAAGCTTTTTAAAAGTGTTTTATGGAGTATCACATTTAATATTTTTAAAGTCTATTAAATAGTTGCATTATTTTTATTCTTGTATCACAGATGATGTAATTGAAGCACAGAGAGTTTAAATAATTTGCCAAGGTCACAAAGGTTGACAGTAGCTAGGATTTGAATCTAGCTGCTGTCTCCAGTCCTTTGATATTAGACCCTATGCTGTCCGCTTATTTCTGTTTTTCCAATGCTACATACTGTCATGTGATACATGGAAAATGGTAAGTAATTACTTCTCACAGAATTCTAAAATTCCATTAGACGGAGGTGACAATACTATTGGCCAGTTAAGATATGGCTGTACTGAGAAGATTTGATTTGAAGCCAAAGTAAGATGTATATAAGTTGCCAGAGCAGTAACAGTATGATAAAATTACTCATAAGAAACTAGTGCTGAGTGACCAGCTACCATTCATTTACTTATTTATTTATTCATTTAAAAAAGCATTAGTGGATATTTACCATGTGAAAATCAGAATATGGTTCCAGAGCTACCAAACTGATTAATATAAGACCAGTGGTCCAGTTAATATATAGTAGGGAAGAAAGCTATATGAAGCATAAATTATACAAATTACACATCTAAAAAGTAGCAGAGGATATCCAACTTCAAATAGATATGATGGCTTATAAAATAAGATGGTGAGGAAGATATTATTAGTAAGACATTACTAGTATTTAACCAGAGTCTACTTGTTTTCTCCTTCTTGGTTACAGGAATGACAATTTCCCCAGTACCCTTGTAGTTAGATGTGGTAATAAGATTAATTCTGTCTTTTGGACTATAATCAAAAATGATGCTAACACCAAAAGCAAAGCATAGAAGGGCAGGTGTGAACTCTTTATGCTCCTTCTCCCGCAGTCATGGTGATGGAGACTCACAGGGAGATGGTAGAGCCCAGAAGACCAAAGGAGGTGTGATAGAAGCTGGAGGGCAGCTGCCCAAGCATGTTACCTAAACCTATCAGGATTGTTGCCTGAGAATAAATTGGCTATATTAAATCACTAGGTTTGTCTTTGAGGATTGTCTTTTACTGCAGCATAGTTTAGTCAAACTAGACTAATGCAAATGATTACCCTTATCTTGAAAAAAATATGCCAGAGGAAAAGTAGAATGTTGTAAAAATATTGTAGGACTGACCAGAAGAATTTATCGGTCCTAGTATTTACTTCACAATAATGGTTTGCATGTCTTTGGGTAAATCTTTTTAAGTGGTCATCTCTAAAATTAAAAAAAATAAATAAATATTTACGGTCTCTTTCAGCTCTAATAATTCATGACTGCATAAGATATAATCTTTGAAAATATTGCAATGGTAGCTCTATGCTTTTGAGAGAAGGTACATGACCTTTTCTCTTCAAGATAGTAAAGGACGTAAAAGAAAATGATCTGACTTTGATTGCTTTGTGCTTTGATAAAGGGAGGTAGGTTAAATGACTTCTAGTATGCAGTGTGTCCCTACTCCTTGGTTCAAATGCAATATTAATATTCAGTTGGTGTACAAATATTCTTTCTTTAAGGTATGGAGACTGTTTCCCCTTAAGATAAATACACTAAATTGCTTGCTATTCAAGGTATTTGGTAATAGCTTACATTCACTTCCTGAATGTATGCATAATAGCTTATCATGATCTTCCATCAAACCTTCTTACAACTTGCTTTATAATTTACTTCATAATTTATTAGGATGAATAGCTACATTCATGAAATTTTGTTACATCATGAATAGAATTTTATGAATGATACTATACTAAGAGTCACCAAAATATTTTACATATTTTAATTCCACAAAGATCTGCTCAATAATAACTATTATCTATTTCATAGGTGTAATTGAATATATAAATGTCAATTAAAATATTTATCCTTAAATGAATCAGCCAAACTCTCTCCCCTCTTGGGAAAAGAGAAGACTCATATTTTTCTAGTTAAGGAAAAGACACAGTATTCTGTCTTCTATTTTCTCTATTTAAAAAGATATGAGTGCAATGGTCATTGGGGCACAGAATTGCAGGTTGACATGACTGGGCCCAAGAAGGTGGACACAGAGAAAGAAAAATGCACTTAACTGTGATCTCTTTCCACCTGCTGGCAGCAATCACCACAAAGCCCCCATTCCCATTTACTTTCCTTCTGCATGAAATGTCTCCAGATCACATCTGTAAAGAAATAAATGCACTGAATTTATTAGCTTTCTTTATTGTAAGATCTAACAGAAAATATTGCTAGACATTTCCATATGTAGCCTTGAAACAATTTAGCTCCTTTTCAAAGATACCAAGGTTAGCCAGAAATTTTCCTGTCAAATCTGTAAATGAGTACCTGCTGTTTGTAATATTTTTTCAAAGGCTTATAACAGAAAAGGAAATATTTTGTTTATTACCTAGAAATGTCAGTAAATATTATTGCCAAATCACATGTTTTAAATTTTATATTTGACCATAAATGACAAAGAGTTAAGAACTGCATTGCTGTGTTCTCACTATGAGACCTTCAAAGTTCATATTTGAAGATTTTTTTATCCAGTTCTTCAAGTTGAAAAAAAATGCTGCAGATGATGAGAAATTCCCCATCTCTGACTCTTGTCATTGAAATAGGCATCTGTCTTCATTCCTCTGAAGTTGAGTCATTGCACATAGTGATGGTGGTGGTGGTGGGTGTGTATATGCGCATGTTAGAGGTGGGCCTGAACCAATACAGCTAAATGAGTTTTCTGTGTTGCTTTCACACAGGGAAAGGAACTGATACTTTACTCATTTTATATTCCCAAACAGAGGGTTAAGCCCTAGAGAAGATAGCAACCCTAATACTGTTCACTCTTCCCATTCTCACAGAGCTAAGTGACAAGCCTTCCATAAAACTAGCTCAATAACAGATTAACACGTCATGCCAGTCTAACCAGTAAATGCTGTTTAAGTTTCAAATGAATTTAAGCCAAAGTGCCTCTTCTCTCCTGACTTAGAAAGCTTACTTAAGACAAGCCTCATAAGTAGAATTTGAATAACTGAATGCTGTTGCTCTAAATGTTATGGATTTGTCAATATAATAACTTGAGCAACTTACCTAACACAGTACATTATGTAAATAAATAAAGGCCTGTAGTGAAGGCAAAAGACTTGAATGTATTCAGCAAGTTTAAAGATTATTGTTAAGCCTCCACATGGCTAGTTATGTTTGTACACTTTACCATAGTTGCTATGGAAGTTGTAAGGAAAGCTAATGAAGTCACATGTAAGAACTGATGCTTTACAAGTGTTAGCTATTTTATCTTGTTAGCATTTTCCTGGTAATATTTAGGTTCAGTTTCTGTATTTGAGGAACATGAAAATGATGATAAATGTTATATCATCATGATAGACTTCAAAATGTTAAAATATTATTCTGTTCCCCGTCTTACTAAAATTTAACTTAGATTTAGATCTACCAAATGTAAACAACAAAATTGTTAATGCTTTTATTGTTGTTTATCAAATTGGCAGCATTTTCAATATAACCAAATTGTGTGTTTTGAATTGCAATAAGCCTTCAAGAAAATTGACAGAAATGCTGACTCCTAAATACTTTGCAAATTGATTTATTCATATTCTAATTCCCTCATCTGTGAATTGGTGGTCATTTCTATATTTGAGAGGAACATCTGTTGCAAGCAGAGAATTAATGAGGGTTGGGGAAAAGGTATGTAGGTGTTGACTCAGTATCTTGGTGTTCAGTATAAATTCAAAGTAAAACTGGGCAGTGTAGTACAAGTATGAAATAGAAGGAGGTCAAAGACTTCATTCACACCATTATAATTTCCAAGTCAGAGAAGTTAAAATATTTTTTCCATTTAACATAAGTTAAGATATTTTAAAGAGGAAAAACATGTTGCTTCTTTGCCTTGTTTTCCTCCCTTTCCTTGTAAGTGTACTAAATTTTTATTTATTTTTTTTAATTTTTTTTTCAACGTTTATTTATTTTTGGGACAGAGAGAGACAGAGCATGAACGGGGGAGGGTCAGAGAGAGAGGGAGACAAGAATTGGAAACAGGCTCCAGGCTCTGAGCCATCAGCCCAGAGCCCGACGCGGGGCTTGAACTCACAGACCGCGAGATCGTGACCTGGCTGAAGTCGGGCGCTTACCGACTGCGCCACCCAGGCGCCCCCTAAATTTTTAATAAAGAGTGACCAAATGGTATCACCGCATGGATCCCTTGTCCCCACAACTTGGTAGTAGGAATGATGTATTTGGCCCCTCCAACTAAAAGAACACCTCAAATTAGGCCTGACACTGAAGAACACAAAGAGAAGGCTGCTAGGGCTCCAAAGGGTGATGCACGAAGTACTTTCTGAAGGTACTGTTCAGAGCAGATTGCCAGAAGGTAGTACAATGGAGAAAATCAGGGGATTTTAAAAGTTATGTTTGAAAATATTTAGCTTTGTAGAGTGGAGAATTTCCTTCTCTTAATCTTTTTTTTTCCTCCTATAACACTTAGAACAGTAGAAACCTCCTGAGAACTAGAGAACATTAACTGATAATATTTGGTATATGTTTTGAAATAGCTATTGAACCAGTCCTATAGTATGAAATAAGCTTCATATTTAGAAAAAAAGAATACATGATGCATATATTCAGATTACTCCTATATAATTTGACTTTTAATATGACCTCATTTTCAGAAATAGGGCATTTGGAGGAATGAAAGTTATATATGATATGGATTTTTCTCCTTTTTAAGCAAAAGTTGTTCTAGTGTATACCAAGGGCTAATCACACTTCTCAGTACTGGGAATATATATTTTTCATGATGACCAAGAATTTCCAGGTAATATAAAGAACCCTCTTTAAAGACATCTATCACCACATTATCCAAAAGACATGTGTATTTAGTTGGGTCCTTGTCTTAGGGTCTTTAGCAGACTGATTGAAGTGTATGTAACTAGAACTAAGATTCTCATTTGTCATTCAAGGTCCTCTTTGAAGATCACTGATTGTTGGCAGAATATATCTTCTTCCTCCAGCCTTTGATTAAAGCTTTACTCTTCTCTGATGATGGAGCCTGCCCTTAATCCAGCAATGAAAATCAGCAGATCTGGGTTCCTCTCTGCTATATCCTCTAAGTAGAACAAATACTCTGATATTTATTTCATTCTGTTTCAAAACATCCTCACTCTAAAACTTATTTCCCTTGTATCTCCTAACTTGCCAAGAAGGTGGGAGAAAGATAGCAAAAAAGTCTAAGTCTTTATTTTCTTAGTTGTTCCCCTTAAATTTTACTTTCTTTGATTCATTTCATTACTCCATAGACTCTGTGATTTCTTTCTTTATCCAGTTAACACTCTTTCCTTTTTTTTGTTTTGTTTTACAGTAGTCAACAAATCAGAAAATGTGTTGTTTGCCACAATTAATCTGCAGAGTAATAGTAGCTTAAATGAAATCAAAGTTAATTTTTTTTCCTCTCACAGGGGAAAAAAAAAATGTCTGGAGATTGGTGATTCCACTGACAGTGTAGATCTCCACACCATAAAGAGCCAGATTCCTTTTACCTTTCTCCTTTGCTATTCCTAGCGCACACCTCATTATCTTAGAGTCATAGGAGTAAACACAAACTCCAAGAGAGATCCTACTAGACTTCTAGCAAGTCTTCAGCAACCCCTTTGTGAATGAATGACCACATGAATGAATGAACATAAAGATAAAAAAGCTAGTAGTTTTCTTGAAGTATTTAACCAAAATTAGCATCAATCAGATGGCATTGGAACTGGCAGGTATCTGATTTGAAAATTAAATTAGCCTTAATATATTAATAAATATATTTAAAGTGTAAAGCTGTCATGCTTTGTAGACTAAAAAAGAAAATATTATTCTTTTTTGTTCAATTTGTAGTTATAGTTCCAAGGTAATTATTATTCCCTGAATTTGCATTTTATTGCAAAATTCTGATGAATATATCAGTATCAGATAAAAGTATTCTCATTAGAAGTAGATGAGAGAATGTAAATTATGCATGCCTTATTTTTAGCTATTGTCCTTTGTAGTCCCAATTTATACTTACTGCCATTTTTCATCATACCAATGATATATATGTAAGTAAAATAGTTACAGTTAGTAGACATTGATTTTTAAAATGTTCCTTTATTTTCTAGTTTGAATTTTTTATATTAGCACCTTACATTTTGTAAACCAAAGATAATTTTATTGATAGGCTTTAGTTTAATATAATCATTTTAAGGAAATTAAGGAAAAAAACACCTTCAGATCAGATATCTTTCATGTCAATTTAAATTTATGTATATTTATGCAATTCATGTTGATGTTTTAATTTTTCAAGGTAATATATTAAAACTCCTCCAGTTTCATCTGATATTGCATAATGCTAACAAAATGAAAAAAAATCAGGCCTGAATGTTTTACATTTTAAACTGTAATACCATTTGGAAAATATTTGCAGGAAAGATTTTAAAAATCCTGCATCTTTTCTAGAAATCTTGTAAGTTCTATAGGGTACCAATAAACATTAGGGTAAATACTTATTCTGTTGCTCCAAGTATTTCGGTTCACTTAGTGTTTTGTTGCACCATGTACACCTTCAGAATCTGTGCTTAGAATGTTTATTTTTTTTATTTTATTTTTTCAACGTTTTTTATTTATTTTTGGGAAAGAGAGAGACAGAGCATGAACGGGGGAGGGGCAGAGAGAGAGGGAGACACAGAATCGGAAGCAGGCTCCAGGCTCTGAGCCATCAGCCCAGAGCCCGACGCGGGGCTCGAACTCACGGACCGCGAGATTGTGACCTGGCCAATGTCGGACGCTTAACCGACTGCGCCACCCAGGCGCCCCAAGAATGTTTATATTAGAGTTTTATCTTTCTCTCTTCCTAATCTGAGAATCAGAAGTAAAATAATCAGGGAAAAATGGAGATGAGAGAAAAGACATACTGCTTGGTAAAATAATTCTTTTTTCTATGAAAAACTAAGAGTATACATAAGATGCCTATTTTCTATATTGTTTATATGAAAACTTTTCTAGCTTTATAAAGGATTTATGTGATTGGAAACATTTCTTTATTCCAACAGAACAACTCAATGCACTAAAAATGAGACATTGTTTTACTAGTAAATGTATTTTCTTTCATTACTCCTCCCCAATACCCTGATAAAGGTACGCAGGAACTCAACAATTACAAGTACAATGCATCACTAGCCTATGGGTGTAATTTGAGAGAAATTTTGATAACTTGAGGTTTCAAAAAAATTACTAAAACTAAATTCACTGTATATGTTAAGCAAATTTTTACAAAGCAAAATTCTAAATTTTCAAAGTTATATAGTACACACTAAAAGATAGAGATAACTTTCATTTCAGAATACACTTTTAGGCATATTCCATAAAATAAAACATTGTCCTAAACTTATGGAAAACTAAAATAGATTATAACAAATTAAGTCTCAAGAAGATAACAGTTTTTAAATAGAAAATTTTTGGAAAAAGGCAAGCACTTTAAAGTGCTAAAAAGTAATTGAAATCACCATAGTTACATACTAAGAATGACATGACAAACTCGTGTTTATGTCAAATAAAGCCCTCAAGGGGCTTATTTTCTGCAATCTGCTTTGTATTCTTTAGCTGCCAGAATTTTATTTCAACAGCCAATTGGTTCTAATTGAAAGATGTCCTTAGCTTTCCATTCTAGTCTATGGGTTAATTTAGTTTGTGATGAATCTATACAGAGCTGTTCTATTCATAATCCTTTATATTCAGAACTTTGATTTGTGATTTGAATTAGAATGTGAAATGGGAAAGGCTTCCAAACATATTCAGCACTTGAATGCCATAGGAACAGCTCAGTCAGAAAGTAGCACTTGCACTTGTCATCAAAATGCCAATTATTCGATCCAATAAACAACAAGCAGAGACCAGAAAAATATTCATATGAGAAGCAAGTCTGAGGAAAATCAGTTTACAAAATACAACAATAGAAAATCTGCATTTGACATTTATACAAATTCCTCAGATTAATATATTCTGTAGTTCATACAAATAAGTTTTAAACATTCAAAGATCCTTGGACAACACAAACATTAAAGCCTTTTGAAAGTTTTTATTCATTTCTTTGGTTTTAAGACACTTTCTCATCCACCCAGTTATTTTCATTTTGCATCATGTACTCTTTTATATGATTACCTTTCTGAATGTCTTCTGTAATACTCACTTCCTCTTTTCTACTGCCATCTCTTATCATTTACCACATTTCTGCATACCATTCTTCATGTATTTCCATACATGTACCACAGCACAAAGCATGCAAAAGTCTGTTAATAAATAATTATAAAGGAAATGAATGTCCCTTTAGCACTTTAGCACTATAAAAGTTTGGTCAGAAGCCATTTTTTGTTGTTGTTGTTGTTGTTGGAAGACACCCATAAAACTTTAATAACTTTTATTTTCCAACCAAATATATTCTCAGGTCTCTCTGTCTCTTTCTCTCTCTCTCTCTCTCTCTGCCTCTAAATGCAGAGATTTTATAATCAATAAAAATATGCAGATTGTTTTTAGTAATAAAGAGTATTTTTGTAGTTCTAGTCCCCTGCAGAGAATTCACTGGAACTTCTGTCTATCTTTAAAGCCACACTATCCTTCATCCTCAAATATTTCAGGGATTTACCAGGAACTGTCTAATAAGTACAGGAACTGTATAATGAGTAAGCAGGTTCTCTTAACTACCATTGATGTGGCAATTTCCTTTTCTGCTTACCTCTGAGTGTTTTGATAGTCACAGAAAGTTACCTTCAGTGCTGCTAGTGCCTGTATGTCTCTTTGCTTTCAAAGCCACCGGTTTTGTTTGTCACTTTTGGTATCAATTTGTGCCAGATTTCAACTAAACCATTTAGATCAAAAGTCACTTACTGAAACTGTCACTCCTACCAAAATGTACCAGCTGAAACTGCAGGCATTGCTGTGCCACATTATCAGAGTTTGTGGCCACTGCTTCTAGAACCAATGTGGACATTAATACCACTAGCTGTCTCTAGCTTTCATTGATTCAGAGTAAATTGTAGTATGCTAACACCAGGCACACTTATTCCTGTTTGATGAAGAAAGAACAAGCCTTAAATTTCACCTTCGTTTTATAGCTTTGTTGCAGTTAGGATTCATATTTGTAATAACTGAGGCCTAACAGGGTGATTTAGCAGATAAAGAATTTACAAGGATATGAGGACAACTCAGATTTTTTGAGGCTTGGAGAACAAGGCTCAAGACTACATTTCCAAAAAACCTCCAAAGCAACATTAAAAATTGATCTTTGGGAAAAAATATTGCATCTTCTGCTTAATAGAGCTAGATGCTAGAGGTTTCCATTGCCTCCACTTATATAAAAGCAACCAAACTTTGCAGCTATTGTGGCTACAGAGAGAGAGCAAGAGGTAGATAACTCCATCTCTCCTACCATGTCAGTAGTTAATTGGATGTAATTAACTGAGCTGACGTCATGTGTCTGCCTTTGGTAAACGGAAGTTCAGAAAGTGATTTCACAGATTTCTTTTAACTTCTGGGTGTAGAAATGTTTATTTCTCCCTCACCAAGACTCATCAATTTGAACTTTCCCAAACATAAAACAGCATTAAAAAACAGTATGGTCAAAAGAAATAATAAGTAATATGTATAAATATACATAAAACATCTTTTATATTGGTCTCTTTGTGTTTCAATGCTTTTCAAGATAGTACATTTCTGAAAAGAGGTATTGAGCAAAGTTCCCTGTCCGTAGGAGGAGAGGATCATCTGAGTTATAGGTTCAATATTTTGCTCATAATTACTCATTCCATGCCATGCTAAATCATTCTTTTTAGACCCAGTCACGTGACCCATGTTCTTTTTAATTGTAGTGTGTCCTTTCTCCAGATACTACAGACTTTTTTTAAAATTCAGTTTTCTGGTATGTTCCTGGCTCATTCGGGTTTTATATATACATGACTAATACAATGAGTGAGCTGAAGTTCATATGTGCCCTGCTGCATATGATATTATGATTTGATGATTACTTAGGTATTCTCCATGACTAAAATATGCATTAAATTGTGGGCAGGGTAACTTATTGACATATAATTTTGTGTTTTTTTTCTTTATTTATATTCTGTCATTCCTTCTAAGAATGTGGTGTAGAAGGAACAAAATTTGTATGTATATATGTGGTGTGTGTGTATAGAAAATTGTTATATGCATTTAAAAATATTTATTTATTTTGAGAGAGAATGATAGAGAGCAAGTTGGGGAGGGGCAGAGAGAGAGAGAGAGACAGAGAATCACAAGCAGGCTCTGTGCTGTCAGTACACAGCCTGACATAGGACTTGAATTCACGAAGAACTGTGAGATTGTGACTGGAGCCAAAACCAAGAGTTGGATGCTCAACCATTTGAGCCACATAGGCATTCCAGGCATTTTTAATATTAGCTTATTGTAATTAGCTGCTAAGATACAGAAAGCTCAACTGTTTGCACTCTGTTTGCACCCCCCACCAGAGACATTAGTGAGTATATAGAGATAATACTCGCAAATTTAGTTATTAACAACCAACTCAGTTTATCAGTTATATTCTATGAAATGTAGGAGTTGCTGTGGTGAAACAACTTGACATTTCAGAATTCTTTTCTTCTTTGTATTGGAAATGAGGAAGCATAGGATGAGAATCTCCAACTTAGGATAAAGAAAAGAGCTTAGTCATTATATTTAATCTTATTGAAGGCCATTTTCTCAGACACACTCCTTAGTTAGCAGGGATCTTTACTTAGCTTACTTGGTTGTAAATATCCCTTGTCTGTCTTAGTCTTGTACTGCAAAGAACAACAATTTTTTAAACACAGTTTTAGAACTAAAAGAGCTTCATGATACTATTTCCTCTTTCTTTGGCATTTCTTGCCTGTCCCAAATTTTAATCAGAGTGGTGTCTTTTCTCAAAACGAGACATATATTCAACAACTGCTAAGCTTTTGCCCATCATCGCAGGTTAAGGGTAGAAATAGTAAGATCAAGTTACAGCAAGACTAAAAATTAGGGATGACTTAAATCTAAAATAGTCTGTCTTACATGTGAAAGGATTCTGATTGAAGAAGGAATTTGAATCCCAAAGTAATGTTACAGAAAACATAAACACAAATAAATCTTTCAGAGAGTCACTTAAGAGTGCAGGTCAGCAGAAGTTCTATACGTTCTTCCAAGAGACTAGCTTACCACTCCTGAAGAGTGTATTTATATTTACCTACACATCATTTAGGAAGCCCTTGTACTATGAGGTGTGTTGCATGAGAGATAATTCCAGCCTCTGTGTACCTCCTTCAAGGAACATCCAAATGAGTAGTCTTTTTTTTTTTCCTCTGCAGATGCGTAGATTATCTGGGATATCTACATATCTGAATTTTATGATGGGCCTAGAATAAGGGTACAAATTGAAGTCCATAAGCCATAAGTCTAAGTATTTAAAAGTCATAAGCCAAACTAATAAAATTTTAATGTATTTTCTCTCCTATTTTGAAAAAGTATAATTCTACAAAGATCTCTAAATCTAAATTATAATTAGAAATTCTTGTTCCATTGTAAGTTCCAGAACATTCATTAGGGAGTGCCTGTATCTCTTCTTTTCTCACTCCCGACTCTATCCTGCTCCTGCTATAGGCATGTCTGTCCACCCAGGCAAGTCCCTATTTCGGCAGGGAATGCTGGGTTCCTAGATACCTGGAACATGTAAGTGGGGACTTCCAAAGTTAGGGGAACAAGATAGGGGCTTCTCTTCCTGAGTATAAGGACCATGTTACTGAAGATGAGAGCACTCTTGGATAGACATGTTGAAGATATGATTTACTGAAGGAAGATCACTATTTGGTTTATACTGTTAAAAAAGATGATGAGAGCGTAATATCTGTGAAGTTAAAACAAAAAGAACAAGAGGTAAAGTGAGTTTACCACATACCATTCTGTAATAAGATGATTGCCAAATGAGAGATTGTAACAGAAGCACTGAACAGCATATTGATATTAGAGAGAATAACATTAGTTCAGTAGGGAAAACCTGAAAAATTATACTAGAATTTTGAAGAAAGAAAATCAAAAGATGAATGAAAATGTGAGACACATGGGAAACTAAGAGATGCTTGAGAATATTAAATATGTGTAGATATGAAGAAGTATGTAGAGTATCCAAATGGTCAGTATTTTACTTTTTATAGAACATTGGGTAAATAAAGGTAATAATATCATTAATTCTCCCAACAAGCCTTTATTTTATAATTATATATAATTATATCTACTTCACAAATCCTCAGTCATGATGCAAGCCATGATGTTAGAAGTACAATGGCAGCACATACTTTAGAAAAAGGTCAGAATGGTGCCTTCAACAATGTTTTACAGGATATGGCAGGTTATTTTTTTCATGCTATATCTACCATACTTCAGCCTCATCTTCTTGAGACAACCTGGACACCTAGCTTAGTTTTTTATTTTTTTATTTTTTATTTTTTGTTAAGTTTGACAGTCATATAAGAGTAGAAAAAAAATCTACCCCGAATATATAAAATCAACCTTTCAGAAACTATTCATTATTTTCTTAGGTCCCCCCCCTTTTTTTAACCTAATGGAGATTACTACTCAAAGCTATTTTAGGATGTGCTCAGGGAATAAAAATATTTCAATATTTTCTAAACCAAATATTTAGTTGGCAACTTTAGAGCAGAAAATTTTGTTTTCTCAAGACAAAATTAGATGTTTTTGGCTTTTCTATGCTATTTGTATTTATAACGTTTTTACTTTGCAGGCACTTCTTTTTGAGAATTAAATGTTTTGTAAATGAAAAAACTTTTATAGGTATGTCAACAAATCAATAAGCAAAATTCACCAGTTGAGACACAAAAAACAAAGAGTTATATGTGGTCCCCATGAATAGAAAACAGAACCAAGAAAAAATTACTCATGTCTAAAGTCAGGGAAAATAATTTTTAATTTGAGAACTTGATATTAAAATCATGGAAATAGAAAAAGGAAAATACATATCTAGATATAGATTTAATGATATATAGATTTTGTATTGATGGATAAACTACTGTAGATACACTCAATAATGGAGATGATAAAGTACAATTTTATTTTAATGTAAAATAAATATTAAATTATTCATCTTTTAAATGTAAACTACTTTCTCTGAATCCAGGAATTTTCATGGTCACCATAGTGTATTATATCTTTCTAACATATTAGAAAAGCAAACATTCATATCACCATTATCCTTTAATCTCTGATTCTGTTTTCACATTTTCAAATTAGAATTTTCAATAATGCAAAAGCAATTTTATGTTTTAAAAACTTGAAGAAATGCTGTCTTATAGAAAATCGAATACCTAATGTGAAAGAAACCAGGTACAATATCAGTGATGTCCCAGTAGTATTTGTATGCAGAGTATTTTTTTTTTTGAGTGACATTCTTAAGAGGGAGCTCTTCATGATCAACAACAAACAAGAAAAAGAATCAAGTGTTAAATTTCTTTTAAAAATGTAAGTTATGTAAATACAATCCTCTTACTTTCTGGGAGAAGAAAAATGTTTTGGCAGATCCTAAAACTAGGTTTTCTGAATGTATAATCCATTCCATTTCTAATTCTGCATGCATTGTACTGTCACTTTACAGTCATTTTCCCTTTACAAGGTATTAGTTTGTGTGACATCACTCTGCCACAGCAGCAAATTCTGGAAACTTCGTAGAGCTGTTAAAACAGTATCTCAGGGTTCCTGAAGTATATTTGACGTGAGTGAATGTAGCAGTATATGAATTAGGTGGCAGTTTAAATATGTTAACTAACGTTGTTCAATGTTGAATTGTAAGAGCCAGTTCTTAGTAGGGTATTATATATCTTTGTATGTGTGTGTATGGGGGAGGGGTCACCATTATTCAGCATGGTTAAAGAGCATAATAGATCTTTATTAAAAATTAGCATTTAATTGTATACACACCCATTACATTTGAAAAAGCACCAAGCAGTGTTGCAAAAAGCAATATACATTTTATTTCCTGAATTTTAGTCTTCAGGAACAATATAGATCATATTTTGAGCTTTTCTTTTTTACTATCTTACTCAGTTTCCACCATAAAATTCAAATATTTCATATGTTGTGTCAATAACCATGATTATTAATTAGCTTTAGCCAACCAGATTAATGGGGAACACGGGATGGCAACCAAGCCTAATAGTTCCTAGTACCACAAAATTCCAGCACAGCATTTCCAGCTGCCACCTTGGGATATCAAGATAGGTAGCACCCTTGCCTCACCTTCATAATGAAAATTACTTTTTTAAAATCCCACTGGATCACTGAAGTTGCACAGCAATGAACTGACCAAAAATGTATTGAGAGATGGTACTGTCAGAGAAAGATGTGAGAAGTGCTTGCTTAAGGGTAGACCCAACTACATAGCAGTATGAAAAGTTGAGCTACAATAATTGATGAATGATCCAAGACCAAGTATACGTTAGTAGGGCATTATGAAATCTTTGAGTCTAATAAACTGTGGGAGTCTGTATTATTTTGGAGGTTCTTTCTCCACAGACTCCACTAACCACTCACAGAGAAAATCTAAAAGAACCTTAAGAAATAAGCATTTCCTGGGGCACATGAGTGGCTCAGTTGGTTAAGAGTGGACTTTGGCTTAGTTCATGACCTCAAGCTTCTTGAGTCTGAGCCCCGCCTGAGTCAGGGTCTGTGCTTACAGCTCAGAGCCTGGAGCCTATTGCAGAATCTGTGTCTCTCTTTATCTCTCTGCCCCTCCCCCACTTGTGCTTTATCTCTCCTTCTCTCTCAAAAATAAAATAAACATTTAAAAAATGTTAAAATTTTTTCAGGAAGATGGTGGCGTAGGAGGACGCTGGGCTCACCACGTCCTGCTGATCACTTATATTCCACCCACACCTGCCTAAATAACCTAGAAAACCACCAGAAGACTAGCAGAATGGATTCTCTGGAGCCAAGCTTAGAGGAGAGGCCCATGGAAGAGGGTAGGAAGGGCGGAGAGGTGGTGCGAGCTACACAGACTGGCGGGAGGGAGCTGGGGTGGAGGGGTGGCCCGCCGACAAAGCAGAGCCCTGAGTCTGGCTGGCAAAAGCTGAGGGACCGGACAGAGTGTGTTGGGACAGCGAGCGGTACTTAACATCTGGAAGGTTATAAGCTAACAGCTCTGCTCGGAGAGCAGGAGGGCTGGGGGACAACGGGAGGGAGAGTTGTTGAGCTCTGGACGATAGAGCTCAGCTCAGCATGGCGGGGAACAAAGGTGCTCCCCAGTGCCATCTCCCTCGCCCATCCCCCGGCCAAAACCCCAAAGGGAACCAGTTCCTGTCAGGGAACTTGCTTGCACCGTGAAAACACCAAAGGCTGTGCTTCTGTGGATCCATCTCTCCGGCGGCAGGTCTGACTCACTCCAGGTGCCGCAGGGCCCCTCCTGAAGCGGATCACCAAGGGAAAAGTGAGCTGAGCCTGCCCCTCCCACCCCTGTGCACCTTGCTGATCCACCCCAGCTAATACGCCAGATCCCCATCACCACAAGCCTTGCAGTGTGCAAGTAGCCCAGACGGGCCACGCCACCCCACAGTGAATCCCGCCCCTAGGAGAGGGGAAGAGAAGGCACACACCAGTCTGACTGTGGCCCCTCACACCAATGCAAGTTATTCAAGACAACACAGGGGAAGTGCCCCACAGTTCCATACCACTCCAGGGACTATCCAAAATGAGCAAACGGAAGAATTCCCCTCAAAAGAATCTCCACGAAATAACAACAGCTAATGAACTGATCAAAAAGGATTTAAACAATATAACAGAAAGTGAATTTAGAATAATAGTCATAAAATTAATCGCTGGGCTTGAAAACAGTATACAGGACAGCAGAGAATCTATTGCTACAGAGATCAAGGGACTAAGGAACAGCCAGGAGGAGCTAAAAAATGCTATAAACGACATGCAAAATAAAATGGAGACAACCACAGCTCGGATTGAAGAGGCAGAGGAGAGAATAGGTGAACTAGAAGATAAAATTATGGAAAAAGAGGAAGCTGAGAAAAAGATAAAAAAATCTAGGAGTAAGTATGAGGGGAAAATTAGAGAACTAAGTGATGCACTAAAAAGAAATAATATACTCATAATTGGTATCCCAGAGGAGGAAGAGAGAGGGAAAGGTGCTGAAAGTGTACTCGAAGAAATAATAGCTGAGAACTTCCCTGAACTGGGGAAGGAAAAAGGCATTGAAATCCAAGAGGCACAGAGAACTCCCTTCAGACGTAACTTGAATCCATCTTCTGCATGACATATCATAGTGAAACTGGCAAAATACAAGGATAAAGAGAAAATTCTGAGAGCAGCGAGGGATAAACGTGCTCTAACATATAAAGGGAGACCTATAAGACTCGTGACCGATCTCTCTTCTGGAACTTGGTAGGCTAGAAAGGAATGGCACGAGATCTTCAATGTGATGAACAGAAAAAATATGCAGCCGAGAATCCTTTATCCAGCAAGTCTGTCATTTAGAATAGAAGGAGACATAAAGGTCTTCCCAAACAAACAAAAACTGAAGGAATTCGTCACCACTAAACCAGCCCTACAAGAGATCCTAAGGGGGATCCTGTGAGACAAAGTACCAGAGACATTACTACAAGCATGAAATCTACGGACATCACAATGACTCTAAACCCATATCTTTCTATAATAACACTGAATGTAAATGGACTAAATGCACCAACCAAAAGACATAGGGTATCAGAATGGATAAAAAAACAAGACCCATCTATTTGCTGTCTACAAGAGACTCATTTTAGACCTGAGGACACCTTCAGATTGAAAGTGAGGGAATGGAGAACTATTTATCATGCTACTGTAAGTCAGAATAGAGCTGGGGTAGCCATACTTATCTCAGACAAACTAGACTTTAAATTAAAGGCTGTAACAAGAGATGAAGAAGGGCATTATATAATAACTACAGGGTCTATCAATCAGGAAGAGCTAACAATTATAAATGTCTATGTGCCAAATATGGGAGCCCCCAAATATATAAAACAATTACTCACAAACATAAGCAACCTTATTGATAAGAATGTGGTAATTGCAGGGGACTTTTAACACCCCACTTACAGAAATGAATAGATCATCTAGACACACGGTCAATAAAGAAACAAGGGCCCTGAATGATACACTGGATCAGAAGGACGTGACAGATATATTTAGAACTCTGCATCCCAAAGCAACAGAATATACTTTCTTCTCAAGTGCACATGGAACATTCTCCAAGATAGATCACATTCTGGGTCAAAAAACAGCCCTTCATAAGTATACAAGAATTGAAAACATACCATGCATACTTTTCCTGAGAAACTTAACAGGAACCCATGAGGGAGGGGCAGGGGAAAAAAAAAGAGGTTAGAGTGGGAGAGAGCCAAAGCATAAGAGACTCTTAAAAACTGAGAAGAAACTGAGGGCTGATGGGGGGTGAGAAGGAGGGGAGGGTGGGTGATGGGCATTAAGGAGGGCACCTGTTGGGATGAGCACTGAATGTTGTATGGAAACCAATTTGACAATAAATTTCATATATTAAAAAAATCAATAAAAAGATAAAAAATGTTAAAAAATAAGCATCTAATGGGCAGGAATAGAAGTCTTATAGAACGTGCAAGAAGTTCTACCTAATCTTATGTTTACTCCCAAACAAGATTCTTAAACTGTGGACAAAAGGGCAATGAGCAATGCTCTCCTTGGATTATTTGTAAAAATTCATTGCATCTGAGTAAAGAAAAGGGAGGGAAAAAATAAACCTTACTCCTAGAAAAGTGTAAGATAATATATTTGGCCCCCAATTATAGTTGGGAAAGGAATAAGAGAAGCAAAAAGGCCATACTCCTAAGACCTGAGACCCATGCATACCTAAGATTCGGGATTAATCAGAGCAACAGAAAAAGCCTCCTCCACTCTACCACCGATCACCAAGATAATGTGCTTTTTATAACAAGTAACAGTAGAAAACTGTGAAAAGACCAAGAGCAATCAAAGAGATGTAATACAATACAAAATCAAGTCAGATAAAAATACAATATAAAGATCAGAAGCAAACACTAATTGCTCTGATAAACCGAATCATACCCTAAAACAAAAGATTCCTGTAACAATGACAGCATCAAATATAAACCCAGACCAAACCCTAAGTAGATTCACTTAAACATCTCCATCCACTAAATGCCTAGGAAAGCATTTCCATTTCCCAGAATAAAAAAACAAAAACTAAATTAAACAAAACCAAAAAAACAAACTATCAATTTCTACTATTCTATACAAAATGATTGGATTTCAGCAAATACATTTCAGGGCATATAAAACAGCAACAAAGAATACATTCACAAGAGATTAGGCAACCATCAAAACTAGACTGAGGGAGAATACTGTCAGGGAATTTAGAATAACTATAATTAATATGGCAAGTGTGATTTATCTTTCTGTGGTTGTATGGGTATGGTATCTTTTGAAATGGCAGCCCCTTCCCCAGTGTTCCTTTCTTCCATCCCCATTTTCATGGATCTATACCAGATTCTTTGTCAGGAAATGTAGATTTGACCGATTAAAAGCTGAAAGTGGTAAAGAATTATTCCAGAATTTTTGAATACTGAAAAGATGAAAAAAAGCATGGAAAATAGGATGGATCTTTATCTCTAGGGCACCATAGACAACCTGAAAGACTGCCCATTGGCCACTGCCCCCCCCCACACACAAGTATTAGTATTGGACTATAACTCAAAAAACATAAGAAATATTCATGTGTCCATACTGCTATAAACAAATAATAAAGAAAAGAACATTTCCTTATAGAAGCATTCCAATTATAATATAAAATCAATAGAGAATTACAAAATCATTATTAAAACACAAGCGTAATTATTGCCACAGATAATGTCCACCAATAGATGTTAAAATTAGTGGATGAAAGTTTAAGCAGTATCAAACTATTACATAGTTTCAAAGTCTCCCAAAATATTTAATAATTACAAAAGGAAAAAGTAGAAATTTTGCCATAGAGAAACCTGATAAACAGTTTAGTCAAGTGACCAAGATTAACATTACCAATAATAAATCATGTTGGTACTATGTGCCTCCTGATATTATACAATGAGGGCATATCACCTCTGTGATATTTTCCCCAAAATACATAACATCATGCTAATAATGTAAAACACCAAACAAACCTACATAGAAAAATTTTGCAAAATAACTGTACACTACTCTTCGGTCATGAAAGACAAGGAATGACTGAGAAACTGTCATAGTTGGAGGAGACTAAGGAGACCATGACAACTAAATGCAATGTGAGTGGACAATATTTTGAAAATGTTCAGTAATAACTCCAAATATGGAGAGTAGAAGGCTAAGGGTTTTGGTTTTTTTTTTCTTTTGGTTGTTTGTTGTTTCTTTTTTTTTTTTTTTCCACTTGAGGGAAGCCATATAACTTTGAGGTAAAGATATGTGAGACAGGAACAGTAGACAAATAGCGATAGCTCACTCTGATTTAAAAAAAAAAATTACAATGCCTCATATAGAATCAGGGGATGAGCTTCATTGAAGGTGAATCACTTCATCAGAATGTGGTTCAATGCCCACCCACCTTTGAACACAACATTCAGTAAAGCTTCAGAAAAGAAAACAAAGCTAAGTTCCTTCACAAAGGCTATTTTAGCCCACCTTTAGTCTCCTTAATATATTATAGAAAATACACAACTTTCCTTCAAACTATAGTTTAGCTGTGGAGATAAATAAGTATTGGATAGGTACAAAGACAGCCAAGCATCATATAAAAGCAAATGGATGGTTTGCATTTTGTTGCCTACATTGAACATGAGTGAAGGTAAAGAATACATGATGGAGCAAATATATTGTCACTAAAAAAAAAAAAAGGAAAGGAGAGGAGGAAGGAAGGAAGGAAGGAAGGAAGGAAGGAAGGAAGGAAGGAAGGAAGGAAGGAAGGAAGGAAGGAAGGAAAGGACCCTAAAGAACCAATATAGAAGAATATACATGATCAAACAAATTGATAGCTAAAAAACAGATAATTGTAGCCATTTCATGTAGCTAACTGCATTCCATAAGATGGAAACATACCAATCCCATGCTCCATAACTCCAACTTGTCTATTATAGTGAGAGTCAACCTCAGAGGGAGTTCAAAACATGTTAGATTCCTCTTCTGAATATTTTGCAATTAAATTGTATTAACGTGCAGTCATAGTTCATTTAGCTCAATATAATGAATAATAACATTGTTCCTGTAGAAGTTAATGCAATAACAGAAAAAGCAGTTGTTTTAAACTTTCTGGATGATAGCTATTAAAAATCTGCAAGGCAACATCTAGATGCTTTTGTCTCTCTCTCTCTCTCTTTTTTTTTTTTTTTTTTTTTGGTCAATGATTATCTCTGAGGTAATCATGACATTTTATTCCAGTGAGACATTCTATCAAGTTGTTAAAAAAAAAAAAAAAAAAAAAAAAAAAAAGTAAATCACTGAGATTGAATGGCTTAGTTGATTGACTCTTGATTTTGGCTCAAGCCATGACCTCAAGGTTCTTGAGTTTGAGCCCTAGGTCTACACTTTCAGTGCAGAGCCTACTTGGGATTCTTTTTCTTCCTCACTGTCTCCTCTCCTCTCCTCTCTCCTCTCCTCTCCTCTCCTCTCCTCTCCTCTCCTCACCTCTCCTCTCCTCTCTCCTCTCTCCTCTCTCCTCTCTCCTCTCTCCTCTCTCCTCTCTCCTCTCTCCTCTCTCCTCTCTCCTCTCTCCTCTCTCCTCTCTCCTCTCTCCTCTCTCCTCTCTCCTCTCTCCTCTCTCCTCTCTCCTCTCCTCTCTCCTCTCTCCTCTCTCCTCTCTCCTCTCTCCTCTCCTGTCTCTCTCTCTCAAAATAAGTAAATTAACTTATAAAAAATAAACTCAGTGACAAAACTATTCCAGAAAAGGCAAAATAAATGCCTTAATCCATGTCAGCAAAGTCAGTATTAACATAGATTTGTGGAAACTAGGTATTATTTATTGCAAAAATTACACTGTAAGAAAGAAAATGTTTGCATTTTATACAACATATTTTTTCACTGATAATTAGGATATGTTTGGAAAGGTTTGACAAAATAACTGTTATTAGCCATTTAATAAATTTTTCAATTCTTGAAGCTACCTGCCTTTCCTTATAAATTCTGTCAGCAGATTGCTCTATGGGTCTATATAATGTGAAGCATATTATTCTAATTACCTGCATAGTCTGTGCTCTAGGATCTTGACAGAAATTACCAGTTACATTCATGTGTTTAGGTATCAATAGAAAAAATGTATATTTACAAAGACTATAAAATCATATCCTACTTTATTTAATATATATATATATATATAAGCTAGTGAATATTACCCAAAATAAGACATCAAATTTGTACCACACATTAAACATTTAAAAGTAACACACAAACTAATAAAATATGTGACACGTATCAACCGAAATAATGTAACATTATGATTTTTCACATTAAACCATAAATCAATGGAATTCAGCAAATTTCTACTCATATTCTTTGAGGAGTTTGACAAATAGATTCTAAAATTAACTTTGAAAATAGATGAATTGGTAATGAAATTTTATAATAACTGCAAAGACTATCTTTCCTACAGAAAGACTTAATGTACCAAATATTTAAGCATATTTCAACAGCATGGTCATAAAAAAAAATAGAAACAAACCAAAGTTTCATATAGGAACATTATGATAAATGTGACACCACATAAAATATTATGTGATATTAATGGAAAATTGGCTCAATATATATTAAAAATTATAGTTTGATACCTTTACAATGCAATATACAAAGGTAAAGTCCATGTGGTTAAAGATCTAAAGGTTATAACAATACTGTTAAATTATTAGAAGAAGATATACAGGTATATATTTTTCAATTAGGGGGATTTTTATGTTCAATAACAGAAAGGGATTAATATCTAGAATAAACTAGCATTTGTACAAATCTTCTTAATTTTTATTTGTAAAAATTCTTCTGAATAGAAAAATAGGGGATTCAGATGAATTCAAGAGTATGAATATATACTCAAGTCTCTAGTAACAAAAACGATGTTAATTTAAACCTTGAGAAAACATTTATAAAAACATAAATAAAAACATTTATATATATCATATTTGCACCTTTTTGCTTCTCTGTAATGCAGTTATAAATTTTCCTGTGGCATTGTGAGTGCCTCTGGTTTGCTAGTGGAAAGATTACTTCCTAGGAAGTGTAGAAAAGACAAGTGCATAAATTAATACTTCCATATACTATCACATACCAAGTATCTGAAAATATTTCCATATCTCTCACATTTTATTGTGGGTAGAGAATTCTATTTTTTTTATTGGAAGGCAATGCTTCTTTGCCTTTATGTGTTCTGATATTCTTAGTATTTCTCTTCTAATACTCATTTCTTTGTTGGCTGACTTTCTCCTAATCGTTGGAAATTTTTGTAATGTATGGGTTTTTTTTGGTACTTTGAACTTTGAGAAAGATATATTGAATGTCTTTTTTTTTTTTACTAGAGAGAGTTGGTAGACTCTACCAACCAATGATTTTCTTTATTTCTGTGAATTTTTATTATTTTTAAAAAAATACTCTCTTCCTTTTCCTTTTAAATATTTATTTTTGAGAGACAGAAAGAGAGAAACAGAGTGTGAGCAAGGGAGGGACAGAGAGAAAGAGAGACCCAGAATTCAACGCAGGCTCCAGGCTCTGAGCTGTCAGTGCAAAGCCTGACGTGGGGTTCAAACTCACAAACCACAAGGTCATGAACTGAACCAGAGTCAGACGCTTCACTGACTGAGCCGACAAGGTGCCCCTCAATTAATTTCTATTTTAAGTGTTTCACTTCTCACAGACACATTTAGTATTTTAACTTTGATTCTAGAACATTTCTAGATTTCCACTAAGAAAGCCTACTTGTAATAGAATAGCCAGTTCTTCTGGAAATAATTCTGGCCTATAATTTCCTCTGTTCCTTTTCACCATCTACATAATCCCATTGCTTTCCAAACTCCCATTTTGAAGTCCTGTTGCCAAAAACCCCATTCTTCTGTGTTCTTTGTTGTTTTGGGTCTCTTCTATGTAATGTTCTTACTTTCTTAAACTATACTTAAATCCAATGTTAAAATTGCAATTAGGTGAAAAACAAAGCAAACAAAAACACAAAACAAAACAAAACTTAGTCAATGCTTTCGTTGATAATAGGCTTAAATAATCTTACATAATAGCATGAGTAGTGTAGTAAGTAAGCGGTTAAGTAAGTATCTTAACTAAAAATAAAAACTTAAGAGGTAAATGATGTAGCTTTTCTTTCAGTAAGTCTACCCTAATAACTGCAGAAAAGGTAGTACAAATATATATTTTATATTAGTCCTATAAAACTAATAAACTTTCCAAAAAAGTTTATCAAAAGCCATTTCTTATACATAAAATTGAGAGAATGACTCATAAATAACTACTACAAATAACCACATAACCAAACATTTTGCCAAAAATCTATATTTGTTATTTTTTATATATATAATTTATTGTCTAATTGGTTTCCATACAACACCCGGTGCTCATCCCAACAGGTGCCCTCCTCAGTGCCCATCGCCCACTTTCCCCTCTCCCCCAACTCCCATCAACCCTCAGTTTGTTCTCAGTACTTAAGAGTCTCTTATGGTTTGCCTCCTTCCCTCTCTGTAACTTTTTCTATCCCCCCTTCCCCTCCCCCATGGTCTTCTGTTAAGTTTCTCAGGATCCACATATGAGTGAAAACATATGGTATCTCTCTTTCTCTCCTGACTTATTTCACTTAGCATACTACTCTCCAGTTTCATCCATGTTGCTACAAATGGCCAGATTTCATTCTTTCTCATTGCCAAGTAGTATTCCATTATATATATAAGCCACATCTTCTTTATCCATTCGTCAGTTGATGGGCATTTAGGCTCTTTCCATAATTTGGCTATTTTTGAAAGTGCTGCTATAAACATTGGGATACAAGTGCCCCTATGCATCAACACTCCTGTAACGCTTGGGTAAATTCTTAGCAATGCTATTGCTCAGTCATAGGGTAGATCTATTTTTAATTTTTTGAGGAAACTCCACACTGTTTTCCAGAGCAGCTGTACCAGTTTGCATTCCCACCAACAGTGCAAGAGGGTTACCGTTTCTCCACATCCTCACCAGCATCTGTCGTCTCATGATTTGTTCATTTTTAGCCACTGTGACCAGCGTGAGGTCTCAGTGTGGTTTTGTTTTGTATTTCCCTGATGAGGAGTGACATTGAGCATCTTCTCATGTGTCTGTTGGCCATCTGGATGTCTTCTTTAGAGAAGTGTCTATTCATGTCTTCTGCCCATTTCTTCACTGGATTATTTGGTTTTCGGGTGTGGAGTTTGGTAAGTTTGTTACAGATTTTGGATACTAGCCCTTTATCCAATATGTCATTTGGAAATATCTTTTCCCATTCCATCAGTTGCCTTTTAGTTTTGTTGATTGTTTCCTTTGCAGTGCAGAAGCTTTTCATCTTCATGAGGTCCCAATAGTTCATTTTTGCTTTTAATTCCCTTGACTTTGGAGAAGTGTCAAGTAAGAAATTGCTACGGCTGAGGTCAGAGAGGTTTTTCCTGCTTTCTCCTCTAGGGTTTTGATGGTTTCATGTCTCCCATTTAGGTCCTTCATCCATTTTGAGTTTATTTTTGTGAATGGTGTAAGGAAATGGTCTAGTTTCATTCTTCTGAATGTTGCTGTCCAGTTTTCCCAGCACCATTTGTTAAAGAGACTGTTTGTTTTCCATTGGATATTCTTTCCTGCTTTGTCAAAGATTAGTTGGCCATACTTTTATGGGTCCAATTCTGGACTCTCTATTCCATTGGTCTCTGTGTCTGTTTTTGTGCCAATACCATGCTGTCTTGATGATTACAGCTTTGTAGTAGAGGCTAAAGTCTGGGATTATGATGCTTCCTGCTTTGGTTTTCTTCTTCAATATTACTTTGGCTATTCGAGGTTTTTTGTGGTTCCATACAAATTTTAGGATTGCTTGTTCTTGCTTCAAGGAGAATGCTGGTGCAATTTTGATTGGGATTGCCTTAAATGTGTACATTGCTTTGGGTAGTATTGACATTTTAACAATATTTATTCTTCCAATCCATGAGCATAGAATGTTTTTCCATTACTTTGTATCTTCAATTTTCTTCTTAAGCTTTCTGTAGTTTTCAGCATACAGATCTTTTACTTCTTTGGTTAGATTTATTCCTAGGTATTTTATGATTCTTGGTGCAATTGTGAAAGGGATCAGTTTGTCTTTCTGTTGCTTCATTATTGGTGTATAAAAATGCAACTGATTTCTGTTCATTAATTTTATACCTGAGACTTTGCTGAATTCATGTATCAGTGCTAGCAGACTTTTGGTGGAGTCTGTCGGGTTTTCCATGTATAATACCATGTCATCTGCAAAAAGTAAAAGCTTGACTTCATCTTTGCCAATTTTGATGCCTTTGATTTCCTTTTGTTGTCTGATTGCTGTTGCTAGAACTTCCAACACTATGTTAAACACCAGCGGTGAGAGTGGACATCCGTGTTGTGTTCCTGATCTCAGGGGAAAAGCTCTCAGTTTTTCCCCATTTGAGGATGATGTTAGCTGTGGGCTTTTCATAAATGGCTTTTATGATGTTTAAATATGTTCCTTCTTTCCTGACTTTCTTGAGTGTCTTTATTAAGAAAGGATGCTGTATTTTGTCAAATGCTTTTTCTGCATTGATTGACAGGATCATATGGTTCTTATCTTTTCTTTTATTAATGTGATGTATCACACTGATTGATTTGCGAATATTGAACCAGCCCTGCAGCCCAGGAATGAATCCCAGTTGATCATAGTGAATAATTCTTTTTATATGCTGTTGAATTAGATTCACTAGTATCTTGTTGAGACTTTTTGCATCCATATTCATCAGGGATATTGGACTGTAGTTCTCTCTTTTTTTGCTGGGTCTCTGTCTGGTTTGGGAATCAAAATAATGCTAACTTCATAGAGTGAGTCTGGAAGTTTTCCTTCCCTTTCTATTCTGCAGGGTCTGTGCTGCTCTGGTGGATATTCAGTTACCCATTGCAAAGGGGTGTGGTTTGGTGTAGTCTGGACCCACCTGCACTATGGGCCCTAGGATTGATCCCTGAGGCCCTGCCTTGGTCGTGGTGGTTGGTGTCTGGGCAGGGGAGGAAATGGCAATCCCCCAGTCTGTTCTCCATGGACCCAGAGGCTGTCGACTCCATTTGAGTTGTCCTCAGTGTGCCTTTGGTGCAGATGGGGCAGTCCTCCTCACTGCACCAACTCCCCTGACCCTGCCCTTGACTAGGATTCAAAGTCTGCTCCTTGAACTCTGACACTGGGGAAGCTCCTCTCAAAGCAGCCAATATGTCATCTCAGCTGGCTTTGTCTGTACCTCAGCACTTCAGGGAGGATGACCTTCTCCTACTGGGGACTGAGAGCCACCGCCCTCCCCCTAGCCCCTGGGGTGGTGGTCACAGGCAGGCCTTGTCTTTTCCCACAGCACTCCAGGGAGGGGGCCACTTTCTCCTTTTGCAGACTGGGACCTAGGCCCAGCCATTGAGCCTGGTGGTGGCAGAAACAGGCAGGTTTTATACTATCAGGCAGCCCTCCAGGGAGGAAACCACTTTCTCCAACTGCAAACTGAGCCCTTGACCTACCACCACACCCAGGCCCCTGGCTCCCCTCCTCCAAGGCCCTTGGCTCCCCTCCTCCCCACATGCGCAAACAGGGAACCGGCCTCAGGCCAAAGAATGCCCCACAGTTAGAGATCGGATCCCTCTCATTCTCAGTCCAAGGTCTTTCTCCTGTCCATAAATGGTCCTGCACTTCCCTAGATGCTCTTTCTCTTACCTTTGTCTCTCCGCAGAAGGGGGTGCCCTTCAGTGCCCACAAGGCCTTTCTTTATCTCCCCTAGTTCAGTTGTCCACCTATCTTTTTTCCAGCTGCCCCCTTTTCTTCCTGGTAGATTCATTCTCTTTTCCTCCCAGGCTCTGGTGTTCAAAGTCCTTTGGCTTCTGCACTTATTTGTTTGAGAGAATGGGAAGTATGGATCCCCCTACTTCTCTACCATGCCGGCCCCTCCCTCTCTGTACCAGTCTGTAAGGGACAAATTTGACAATAGTTCCTTAAGTCAGTTTCAAAAACTGAGGCTTCAAATTATTTAGTATTTTAAGTAAGGTCATGCAACTAATAAGATTTCCAACATTTGAAATCAAGTTCTTTAATCCTGAATCCCAAATAATTTTTTACTACCACACCATACCACCTTTGTGGTGAATGCTGTTAAGTGGTAAGAAGCTCTCTAAAATTTCAGAGGAAATAACAGTAGCTTTCCTGTTCCATCAGGACTGTAGAAGCTCCATAATTAGACTTTCCCAGATCACTGACAAACATTTATTTCTAGTTTCAACAAACTAAAAAGAATATTAAGCACCTAAATACTTTAGGAAGAACCAAAAAATATATTCCCCTTAGGGAAAATGTTGGTAAGGCAATGTTTATAGAATTTATAATGCTACAAAAATATGTTAGGAATGATTTAACACTTGCATTTTGGTATGTAAAATTTAGTATAAATTATTTTATCACAAATCAAATAATTTCTGGGGCGCCTGGGTGGCTCAGTCGGTTGGGCATCCGACTTCAGCTCAGGTCACGATCTCGCGGTCTGTCAGTTCAAGCCCCGCGTCCGGCTCTGGGCTGATGGCTCAGAGCCTGGAGCCTGCTTCGATTCTGTGTCTCCCTCTCTCTCTGCCCCTCCCCTGTTCACGCTCTGTCTCTCTCTGTCTCAAAAATAAATAAAAAACGTTAAAAAATTAAAAAAAAACAAAACAAAACAAATAATTTCATTTTATTTTTCCCTAGTATCCAATATTCATGCTTCTTAATGCTCATCTTATAAACTCTGGCTGTTTCTTTATCACACCAAACTCATTCTGGTTCAAGGCCATTCTGTTTGCTTTTCTCTTTGCCTGGAGTCTTACTCCTGATCTTCATATTACTGATATGCTATATATTTCTTATGTCTGTTAGAATAGCAGTGCTTTGGAGAACTTTTTTTTTGATCACTTAATCTAAAATAATGTTCCTCCCCACCCACCCCCAGTCTACCCCTTGCTCTCATTTTTCTTCTTAATACTGCCTTTTGTTGGCATTATATATGTATTTCCCCCAGTGGCTGTTTGATGTCATTTTCCCCCACTAGAAGGTAAACTCCATGAGAACTGGAGAACTAGAGAACTCTCAGGAAACTAGAGATAGAGTTCATAATGCCCTTTCCCTAATGTTTTCCCTGATCTCTCCATTGGCCAGTGAACTGTGTAGCATTGTTTAGCACCTAGAAGGGCTTCAACCACTTAATTTCTGAATGAATGAATTAATGAATGAATGATGAAGCAGGTTTTGCCAAACAGTTCTCAATACTAGAGTGCCAAGAATTGTTAACACATCAGGTTTTTTTTTTAATTTTTTTTCAACGTTTATTTATTTTTTTTGGGACAGAGAGAGACAGAGCATGAACGGGGGAGGGGCAGAGAGAGAGGGAGACACAGAATCGGAAACAGGCTCCAGGCTCTGAGCCATCAGCCCAGAGCCTGACGAGGGGCTCAAACTCATGGACCGTGAGATCGTGACCTGGCTGAAGTCGGACGCTTAACCGACTGCGCCACCCAGGCGCCCCAACACATCAGTTTTGAATGAAGTCCTTTTACCTTTACGCTTCCATTCCAGTTTATGTCATTACTGCCATATTTTCTTCGTCATCCATTTTTATGATTCCAGTTTTAATCTAATTCAAATTGTGTATTCTTTCAAGCCTCAATATCCACTTTGTGAATGCCTCTTCAATCTTACCTTTGTCAGACTAGGTAAAATACTGTTTACTTCATACATATATGACCAAACTAACCTCACACTGGTAATTATATCGTGCTCTGATCCTTCTTAATTATATAATGGATGCCAGGCTTTCTCTTCTGACACATGAATCTAGCACTCTTGAATTGCTTAGTCTTTGCTGTTCCCACAATTATTCCCTACTACCCTTACTGTTGCTTTAATTATTGGCCTTGCTGTATCTCACCTTTGCATGTTTTACTTTCTGTACATAACCCATTTTTTTCCTCTTTCATTACATCTGTCATTGCTCCAGTATTCAATTCATAATGTTCTTCCACTGATGTTTCCCCTCTTAACTCCATTTTCCAATGTTCTCTCTTGAAACACACTATTTCACATCTGATAATATCTTGCCGATGTAGGTGGCAGAAGAACACACGTTTATTTATTGCTTAGTATTCTATCCTCCCTCTGAATCCTTAGCCATACTCCTTAGAAATATAAATGCATGCAGAGAAATTTAATCCAAACGCTGCTGTTTAAAAGTTATCAATTTGTGGGGCACCTGGGTGGCTCATTCCATTAAGCGTCTGACTTCCACTCAGGTCATGATCTTGCAGTTTGTGAGTTCGAACCCCATGTTGGGTTCTGAGAGCCTGGAACATGCTTTGGATTCTGTGTCTCCCTCTTTCTCTGCCCCTCCCTTGCTCACGCTCTGTCACTCCCTCTCAAAAATAAACATTAAAAAATTTAAAAAATAAAAAATAAAATAATTTGATTTTCCCACATTGCTCTGAATATAGTACCTGACTTTTATTGTCTCTGAAAGTTGGCAATGAACTATTTGTCCTTAAATGCAGTTTTCAGACATGGTGAAAATGTGGTACTGGAATGGTTATACCCTTCATTGTGTGATAGATAAGTAAAAAATAAGAAAAGTATAGAAAGTAGGACTAAGGAAAAGACTCATTAAATAGAGAGAAGGATGTATCTATATATTGTAAACATTTAAGTTTTAAACAATTTAAAGGATAACCACAAAAAAGGATAAAAGAAACTAAAAGTTTATGAGATTAATGTTTCTCTCTGAATACTTATCTGGCTGCAACAGATACTCAGTTTATATCTGCATAAAGCCATTCCTGTCAAATTGTGGTCAAACTTGTTCAACACCATGTATTATTAGGTTAACCTCTAAAGTACTGTGAAATAATTGCATCTCTGTGTAATATGAAATTCTAGTGAGTAGTGTTTGCTTAAACAGTCTAAACAAATTGACTAAAAAGAGACAAAATTAGAATAAAGATGGTAAACAGGCACAATAAAATTTGGAGGGGAAAGTAGATTCCTTGGCTGGTACTGGTTGTTGTTTTTGTTGTGAGATATGTAAGTCCAGGTCGTAATTAGAAACTTGAAATTAGTTTATTTCTTGGGGACACTGAATGAATATAATTGAAATCATGAGCTGCGTAACAAAAATGGACATGGAATGCAATGCTGTCATGATATAACAAACCAACAGTCAGAGTTTTCATCACAATAATAGGTAATTACATATCCTTTTAAAGGTTAGAATTTAATATTCTGTCAGTGGAAAAGGTCTGAAAAAGGAAGGTGACTAAATTTTTAAAATATGTGGCCGGTCCTATAATATTACTTATTCTTTATTTAATAAGGATTATATAACCATGATAATTTAAACCAATGAAATACTGGAACAAATTAAAAGTTACATAGTATTAAAAAAAAAAAGATCAAGAGTGCTAGGAAGGGATGTTTTCTTTGTGTCTTTTCAGGTGTATAGGCACAAATACTTCAACATTTTCCAAAGAAATTGATTAACTGTTAAAAACTATACTTTCTATTCACTTTTGAAATGGACTTCCACTTTTTAATTTTGAAAATAGCAGATATTCAGAAAAAATAAGGCTTTTGTAATTTGTCGACTGAAATGTAGAGTAATTGTTTTTTGCTCTTTTTCTCCCCTTACAACCCCACTTCTCCTTCTCCTTGTAGAACAACTACAACATATGGTTAGTTTCTGATGTATTCTGAGTACGGATAACATATTGTACTGTTTTGACCTTTTCAATATTCTGCACTTTAATTGGCTGCCCATTCTATATCTTCCCTACAGGTTAGTGGAACAGCAAGCAAGGGGAAAATGCATTGAGCAGCCAATCAAATCACAGAACATTGAAAAGGTCAAAGCTGTATAGTAGAATCCTGTAATTGACTGAATGTATGAGACATTAAAATTCTACCACATCCTTCTTATGACAAAGACTGTAATGAAACAGAAAATGGCACTGCATAAATCTGTTCATATGACAATCATTGTTCTGAGAATTGAGAACATAATTTTACACATTCCAATTGTAATTTAAAAAATTGCATTATTTTGGTATTCCACAGATTTTGTACTGGAGTTAAATTACACATAGTCAGCAGAACTGTTTATCTAACAGTGGATATCCAGTCCAACACAGAATTACGTATCAATCTTAAATTTAAATATGTCTACATTTATCAGAATCGAGAGAGACATCGTTAGCATAAAGAATGCTTTTCTCTTCTGCAGGACTCACTAAACTTACTTGAAGAAGTTAAAGAAACTTTTTAAAGAAGAAACATAAAACTAATGTGAAAGTTTTCCCCATTTTCTCAGAAGCGATCTTCATTGATGATAAAAACCAGACTCAGAATCCCCTACGATAAAGCTATGGAGCCTGAAGCTGGAAATATATTCTGTATCTGGTTCTTAGATTATAATCAAGGAAGACAGTTTTAGTCGGAGCATTGACCTAGAAGCCACATTTTAAGTGTCTCTCTTAGAATTTTTATTCCCTTGACTACACACATCTAGAGGTGATCAACTGGACGAGAGAGAGAGAAACAACACTCCAGAATTTCAACAAATGACATTGTAATGAATATTGGCATAATTCAGAAGAAACAAATGCAAAGCTTGCAATGAAGTGTTAAAGAGCATGAGATTTGTCACCTGTGGCCATGCTAATCATGTATAGTCATTAATAATAACTATTATATGGATGCATTTAAAAGAGGTCAGTGTGTTTATAACTTATTTTCAGCTGCTATATCATTTATTTGTTACCAGGTTGATTGGAAGAGTGTAGAAGAAAAATGGAAAATTTGTTTAGATATTTTACATTTCCTGAAGATGTCTTCTTATTTGAACCCTAGAGGTTTATGGGTAAGTGCAGAAATTGTTTCCTTTTTTTCTGGAAAATAGTATAGTTGCTTCCAAGCTTTCGATTTCTCAACCAGAATTATATTAGATATTTCATTTATTTGCATTAAAGATTTTTCATCTCAGTCTCATGTGGAAAATGCATATATGAATTTAGAAAGCTTAGATGCCAACTGTTTTTTTATTTTATTTTTTTACATTTATTTATTTTTGAGGGACAGAGAGAGACAGAGCACAAGTGGGGCAGGGGCAGAGAGAGAAGGAGACACAGAATCAGAAGCAGGCTCCAGGCTCTGAGCTGTCACAGCACAGAGCCTGACATGGGGTTCGAACTCACAAGCCGTGATATTATGACCTGAGCTGAAGTCAGACACTCAACCGACTGAGCCACCCAGGTGCCCCAATGCCAACTAATTATTTTAACATTAAACTTTCCAGGCCTTAAATATGGTTAGTTTTAGACATAATCAAATCAAGACTTATTTTTCTGATAATATTAATCGTATGTTTGGGGCTTTATTATTTTGTCAATTACAAAGTTACATGTACTGTGAGGTAACTCATTTTATTTCTCTGTAACTGAAATTCACTTGGCTTTTGAGATACTGTTTCCAATGATTTAGGAGTTCTGGGAGAGCCAGTTAATTTTTCTTTGTGTTAGGATTACCAGTCATTGGTTTTAGGATTGCACCCATTTCCTATTATATTCATATACTTTAAAGTGCCAGAATGGCAGTGTTAGTCACTGCCTTTGGGGAAATAGAATCTTATCCAGTATCATCCTCTGTCCTCCTGAGCATCCCTGCAGCATATCTTGTTCAAATAATATTTTGGGTTGAGTTTATCGGCTTTTGTGACAGATATCAGCGAACACCTGTCATGGCCCCTCTTCATGACGTCTGAATACCTTGCTTATTCCTTATCTTAATCCCTTGCTTTTTGTATCCAACATCATGCTTTTAGTCATTTTGAGTAAATGGGTGCTGGGAGAGTCAGGGAAATTTTTGGAAAATCTTCTCTAATACAATGACAATCTCTATAGAGCTTTTCTTCTGTTCGTTAATTCAAACATTTTCTTCAAACTCATGACCTACGCACCATATTTTTATGAAATACCAAGTAAGTTTATGGCTTTTCTGGTTAAAATCCTAGATATTATATTCAGATAAATTCTTCATTCTCTTAAAATATATAATACTTATATTAGGGTTTTCTCTTTCCTGTGTTCCAGTTTATCAACCAAAATCTTAATGTCAGTCAACAGTTACTCTCTTCTACATTATTGTTCAGCATAAAAACTTCATATTTTATGTTTTCCAGATCTAGTTCTGATTTAAAAAGCCAAGGATAAAAATTACAAATTATTTCTGTGTTTTGGAAGCCTGGCTTTTACAAATGAAGAGCATTTTGATGTTCAGGTTGTCTCTGATAGTTGATAGTTATTTTGAAAACTAAAAGCCACAGCACAATTTACACGGTTTATTCAATAACCACCTTAAGTATTATATATATAAAAGGGAAAAGGTTAATAATGGATAGATTAAAAATGACTTGAATGACATATCAATCGAATTAATGCAAATTTGATCTTGTTAGATTCTGATTCAAATAAAGAAGCTACAAAAATTATTGAGACATTTCAGCAAATTTCAATGTGAACTGAATGTTTTATGATATTAAAATAACTTTTAGATATTATTATTATTATTATTATTATTATTATTATTATTATACGGTGGGGTGACTGGGTGGCTCAGTCAGTTAAGAATCTGACTTTGGCTCAGGTCATGATCTCACGGTTTGTGAGTTCGAGCCCCACGTTGGGCTCTGTGCTGACAGCTCAGAACCTGGAGCCTGTTTTGGATTCTGTGTCTCCCTCTCTCTCTCTCTCTCTCTCTCTCCTTCCCCTACTCACGCTCTCTCTCTCTCTCTCTCAAAAATAAATAAACATTAATGAAACAAATATATTTTTATCATATGTCTACCTTAAAGAAAAAGCATCTGTTATTCATAAATATATGTTAAATATTTTCAGGTTAAATGACATTATTCTGAGATTTTTCTGTTAAATAAGGTCTAGAAAAAGATAAAAATAAAAATATGTGTATGGTGGGTAGGGGAATAGGTGAACACGATTGTCCAAAAGATTGCTATTTACTACTACTTGATAATGGATACATGGGAATTTATTATTTTGTCTTACTCTTTTGATATTAACATTTATACTATATATATTTTTTAAATTTACTTCTGGTATTGGTAGAGTAACTTATCCTAAATATTTTTATGAGAATGATAAACTTTTACTCTTTTTTGAAAAAATGCTACCTGAAGGCAGTACAGGTTGATGAAAAGCAGGAAGAAACTTAAGATACAGCCTTTGAAAGAAGGGAAAAATGTCATGAGATCTATATTTGATTGACTTTTTTTCCATTGATGGCACACCCAAGACAGTGAAACACGATGGGAACATAACTCAAGTAGTAAATTGCAGCCTTATGGGGTCAGAGTTTAGGGATCCAGTGTTCCTAAGAGGGAAGCCCCCATCTGAATACAAACTCTCATCTATACTTGGTTGACTACTGACGTGTTCCTGTGAGGTTTGTGACTCCAAGAAACCTAAGAGAAAACACTTGTAAGGCAAAACAAACAAACAAACAAATAAGTAAATAAATGGAAAATTTCAGCAACTGAGTACTATATTAGATACAAGTTTAGTATTCAAGTTCTCTTACGTTGGATACATTGGACTTTCTATTAAAATGTCTGATAGGCCTTAGAAATATTAACCAGATTTCAGAAATGAGATCTGAACACCAGTTCTAAGGATAATATCAAAACATTTTCCCTAACAAAGAATAAAAACAAGCATTTAGTGAACTAAAGCGATCCATTTATTAGATGACTGCCTGGCTGGAAAATTTTCAACATTCTTTGAGCAACAATGGCCAGTATACAATAAAGAAAGCAATAGAAATGGAAATGAAATAGAAAATGTAATTAATAATAAAGAGATAGAACTATTCATAGAGGTAGAACCATAGATAACCCAGATGTTGGAATTAGTACAATGTCTGTACAAAAATTGATGAATTTGCTGAGGATTTTATGGGATAATTGTATGCTACAGTTAAAGATATGGCAAATATCAGGGAAAATGTAAAAAATCTCTAACAAAAAGAAATTCTAGAAATAAAAATGCTGTTTCTGAAATAAAGCATTTATTACATGGCACGTAGAACCAAAGGTGCAATGCACAAGGAAAAGTGAACTTTAAAAAGAGAACAGAAATGATGTAAACTAAAATATAAAGAAAAAACAGAATATGAATAAAAGATCATAACCTCAGTGAAATGTAGGACAGTATCAAGCATTCTAATTGTGTCATTCAAGCTCGTAGAGAAAGAAAAGAGAGAATATAAAAAGACGTCTAATGTACTGCTGGTTGAACATTTGTCAATTTTGGCTAAAATATTAACTCATGGACTCAGGAAGGTTTCATGGATTCAGCCTCAATCAGGCTAAATACTAAGGAAGCAATATTTAGAAATTTTGTAGGCAAACTATTGAAAACTAACAGTAAATGTTAAGAATGTTAAGGGCCAAGTAAAAGAAAGATACTATGTGAGAGAAACAATAAAGAATGGTAAAAATTTTTAATTAAACTATTGAGGCAATGAAGAAACCCAAAAGTCTGGCTAGGATTTGATATCTCACAAAACTCTCCTTTGAAAATAAGGCAAAAACATTTTTAAATGTTTTTAAACTGAGAGAATTATTCTAGTTGAGAGAATTATTCTTCAGCACATACTGCCGTAGAATTGGTAAAAGAAACCCATCTGGCTGAATAACTGCATTACATGTAATGGATTAAGCTGTTTGATTATGAGGCAGTGGTTGCCAAACTAGATAAAAAAGCAAATTTGATTATATAATATTTATAAGACAAGCACATTTTTTAAATATTGCTAAGGTAAAATTGGTATATAACATTGTATGAGTTTCAGTTATACAACATATAAATTTTATCTGTGTGTACACTACAAAGTGATCACCACAATAAGTCTAGTTACCATCCATTACCATATAATTCGCTGCTGTTACCCATTTCATCGCATGACTTATTTATAACTGGAAGTTTGTAGCTCTTGACCCGCTTAACGCTTTTCACCACCCTCCAACTCTCTTGCCTTTGGATAACCACTAGTCTATTTTCTGTATCTCTGAGGTTGGTTTTGTTTTGTTTGTTCTTTTGCTTTTGTTTTTGTAGACCCACATATGAATGAAACTATATTGTCTTTCCATGTCTGACTTAGCTTAATACCCAGGTCCATCCATGCTCTGAGGAATGACAAGGTTTTCCTTTTGTATGGATGAATAGTGTTCCTGTGTGTGTGTGTGTGTGTGTGTGTGTGTGTGTGTGTGTGTACATTTTCTTTATCCATTCATCCATCAGTAGACACCTACATTGTTTTCATATTTTGGCTGTTATAAATAATTCCACAGTGAACATAAGGGTGTATATATCTTTTCAAAATAATATTTTTTCTTTCTTTTGATAAACATTCAGAAATGGAGTAGCTGGATTACATGGTAATTCTATTTTTGTATTTTTAATATTTTTGAAGAAACTCCATACTGTTTTCCATAATGGCCACACCAATTTATATTCCCACCCATAGTGCACAGGGGTGCCTTTTTCTTCACATCCTATCCAGCAAATTTTTGTCTTTTGGATAATAGCCATTCTATTTAATAGTTTCAGTGCAATCCTTATCAAGATCCCAGTGGCATTTTTCACAGAAGTAGAACAAATAATATTTTAATTTATATGGACCCACAAAATCCCCTGAATAGCCAGGGCAATCATGAGACATAACAAAGTTGGAGTTATCATGCTTTCTGATTTTAAATTGTACTACAAAGTTATAATTTAAACATTTACTAATCAAATCAACATGGTACTGGCATAAAAACAGACACATAGATCAATGGAACAGAATAGAGACTTAGAAATCAACTCACACATGTATGGTCAATTAATTTATGACAGAGGAGCCAAGAGTATACAATGAGGAAGGTACAGTCTCTTCAATAAATGGTGCTGGGAAAATTGGAGAGACACATGAAAAAAAAAATGAATCACACTGTCTTACACCATACACAAAAATTAACACAAAAGGAATTAAAGACTTGAATTTAAGACCTGAAATCATAAAACTTCTAGAAGAGAACGTAGGCAGTATGCTCCTTGACATGGATCTTGATGTTGAATATTTGGTTGTGTTTCCAAAAGCAAAAATAAACAAATGAGATTACATCAAACTAAAAAGCTTCTGCACAGCATAGGAAATTAAAAACAAAATGAAAAGGCAGCCTCCTGAATGGGAGAAAGTATTTATAAATCATATATCCAACAAGGGGTTAATATCTGAAGTATATAAAGAAGCAACTCAAATGCAAAAAAAAAATCCAATGAAAAAAGTGGGCAAAGAATCTGCATAGACATTTTTACAAAGAAAATGACATACAGATGGCAAGAGGCACATTAAGAGACGTTCAACTTCACTAATTATCAGAAAAATGCAAATCAAACTACAATGAGATAGCACATCTTGCCTATTAAAATGGCTGTTATCAAAAAGACAAAAAAAGCAAGTGCTGGAGAGGATGTGGAGAGGCACTTTAATTATAAAAGCCTGAGTTGAAAATAAAAGGATACAGGTGTGCTTGGGTGACTCAGTTAAGCATCCTCTTGATTTCAGCTCAGGTCATGATCTCAAGGTTCATGAGATCAGGCCCCCCTTTGGGCTCTGCACTGATAGCGGGGAGCCTGCTTGGGATTCACTCTCTCCTGTCTCTATTCCCTTTCCTCCACTCAAATGTGCATTCTCTCTCAAAATAAATAAACACTAAAAAAAGGAAAGGATACAAATATAAAAATGTAAGAAATTTGACTGCATATAAGATAAAACTGACTTGAATACAAGGTATATAGCTAAAAATTTAGAAAGGAGTTTAGGTCACACATATCCCAGTGACAAAGGGAACAAGAAAATTTAACAAACCCAGAACTGGGTGTCTTGGTGAAAGTCCATGAGATCCTAGACATCCTTACATTAATCAGAATTCAAACCTCACTGTCATTATGGCAAGTAAGTTTCCAGGTGTCCAGAGCTATCTGAAGACAGAATAAAAAAACGAGGAGAGGGGTAGATGCTTGAACTGATTCAAGTTACCTGAAATAAATTAAATTATAATTAAGAATACTCTAACTTACTTTAAAAGGCCAATATTTTGCCCTCACATCAACAGAAATAAGATCTTATAAAGAAGTTTAATTCAGTAACAGAAAAACAAGGTTTCATTTCCTACTTCTGAATTCTAGAATGTAATTTCTATATAGTCCAAATATGTATACTTTTTCAAGTATCATTTTTATTTTAAACACATTTCAATTTTCAGAAAATCGCAGATAGCACAGGAGTTCCCATATACCCTGTAATCAGATTCCCTTATAATTAAGACCTCATGTAGGTATGAAAGAAAAGTCCATTGCCCAAATGGAAGAGGTAATTGCTTGTCAACCACAATATAAAATCTGAGCTATAAAATCTGTTTGAGAATAAGTCTTACAGAAGGATTAGACCAAGGCCTTCACACCAATTATCAAAAACTCTGAATGGACTAAATGTATTTCAGAGGAAAGATCCAACTCATTTTGTGGCACCTTTTAGTTATATAAAATCTTTAAAGATAATATGTGTGTATCATTAAAACCTGATATGCTGAACTAAAGTTCATTGAGAGAAGGAGAAGAGAGTATGTGTGAGAGAGAGAACATCTATAGCACATCACCCAGAAACCTTGGATTTTGAACCTGATAGCATGAATGAACATTACAAAGGCAGATTGTGGTTGTTATGGGGCTGTTCAGAAAAAATCCTGACACATGATACGATTATATATCCCTGTTCCCCTTTGAAAGAAAGTGTGGCCACCTGACTAGGTTTGACCTATATAATGCGAATGAAAGTGATGAATAATACTTCCAGGTGGAAGCTTTAAGAGCCAGTATGCAATTCACCATTTTCCCTTTCCCTTCTTAGGTGACTCTGAATTATAGATTGAGATTGAACATCTGTCATCTTGGGTCTCTGAGTGACTATGATCTGAGGTTTACAGAAATTTTAAGTAAAATACCCAAGGCCACACAATCTGTTACAGTACAAAGGTGGGAATGAAACATTTGCCTCTTGTCATAGTAAAAGTCTGTGTTCTTAACCATACTATTACAACAGAAAAAAATACACAAAGCAAAGGAGTAGCAATTCACAGAGGAGAATAAATACAATTGGTCCAAAATATATAAAAATATTTATTTCAGAAAAAAACAAAATGAATATTTAGGAAAAATAATAGGTCATGGTGTTACCTATTGCTATGTATACATACACAATCACACAAAAAGTGCAATGTTCGAGATAATGCAGTTTACAGCAACTGTCATGCATTGTATATGGTATTATGTTAATATGCTCTTTATGGAGAGTAATTTGACAGTATATGCTTAATGCCTTGATAATGTGCACTCCCACAGATCTAGCAATGACAGTTCAAGGAAATTATCTTTAACAGATAATTTCACTAGCACACAAATCTTAATGTATATGGATGTATAAAATGCTTTGTGACTTCCAATATAGTCGTGTCAAAATTCTATACACAGAATACAATGTTATCTCATGTTTGGAAGATAATTAGAATGACCCCTAATGTTGGGCTGGCTATATATCATATATTCAATATATATATTTTCCCTTGTGAGAAATATTCTGACCCTCTCCCAAAGAATATCAGACTAATAAAGTCTTATTCAGTTATGGCATCAAGCTCAAAGGTAAAGGCGCCCTATAGTTTCCTTGCGAGTTTCAGATTTGGCTTTAGGCTCTATACCCAGTAGAATTCTTCCTTTTCTAAATCTTCCTTCAACACATATGAAGGGAGTGTTGGATCATATACCATTTTTGGTTTATTATGCCAAAAATTGTTTAAGGGTAAGGGTCATTTTAGGTCTTAGGCGGTTTTGCTTTTTATTCCCTACTTGTGATTTCTTTAGTGGCACACCTCTCATGTACTTGGTAGGTTTTCCATCTGTTTAACTTAAATCATTTCCATGAGCATACACACTTTCATATTTTTGAGTCTTGTTTTTGAATTTTTGATAATCTGTGTTTTCTTGACCCTGTGACTTTTTTTTTGCATTTTCTGTAATTTCTGTTTTACTGACCTTGTGTCATTCCTTCTCTGAAATTAGATTGCTAACTTGAGCCTATAAGACCTTTATTATTATAAAATTTAGTTGTATTTTTTTCTTCTTGTTTGACATAAACATTTAAAAGATTTTACTTAATACCTCACCCATAGTTGGGCCTTTACTCTCAAGAGTATTACTCAGTTTTTAAGAATGAATGAATGGTTTTACTCTTAATTTCACTCTTATATTGGGCTTTCATGGTTCAATTTTTTTTTCAAATTTTTCTCTTCCTAAATCCGTTTAAAATAACTGAATTTTCTAATATTTCAAGGCTGTGAATTTCTGGAAATCAGGTGAATTCCTTTCTTTTCTGCTATAAAGTAGATGATTCCTTTCTAAATCAATCTGTTTATAATAATTCCTATAATAACTAACAACCAATATCCATTTTCTACCTTGCCCCAATAGAGATGAACAGTTATGAAGTAAATCATCTGTAATTATATATAGGGCATTTGAGAGGAAGGGTAGACTATTAATAGTAATGCTGGGCAGTAGATACAAACTGGGACTATACTGAACAAACAAATTCACTCTAATTATCTGCTGTACAAATCATGGCAGATGAGTTTTGCAAAATATGTTTCTATTATATAACCAGTATCAACATCTTCCTTTGTTTCAAATACCATTTTTTAACTGTCTGTGAAACAATTCTAAATTTTTGTTATAGCAGCATGTAAATTCTGTACATTACATTCTATATGACAACATGGGCTAGTTTCTGTTGTGGTTTAAAAATAAATGCTAAAATGTATTGTAGTTTAATGCAATGTAATTATATTTGTCTAATATGCTTCTTATCACACTCTGGGTTGGCAGCATATCCCTGCCCACTTTGGAGCCTGTTATGGACTGAATTATGCCTCCCAAAATTAATATGTTGAAGTTCTAAGCCCTCATATAACTCAGAATATAAATGTATTTGAGGATAGGGCCTTCAAAGAGGAAATTAAGATTAAATGAGTTCATATAGGTGGGTCTTAATGCAATAGAACTGGTGTTTTTTTAAGAAGAAGGGACATGAGGAATATGAGTTCACAGATGACCATTTGAAGAGGTAGCCAGAACATGGCCATCTGCAAGGCAAGAAGAGAGGCCTCAGGAGAACCCAAACCTGTGGACACCTTGATCTTAAAGTTCCAGCCTTCAAAAGTGTGAGAGAAATTAATTTCTGTTAAGCCAATCCAAATCTCTTATTATTTATGGCAGTCCTAGTAAACAGACTCAAGGAACCAGGTGTTGAATGCCCTATCAGAATATGGATGTTCATGGCCACTTGGGCAGAATGAATCATGATAAATTACACACTTACTATAAAAAGGTGTAACCAGGAAATTTTATATCTATATTTTTTTCACATTTAATTGGCAAAACACTTCACATGGCTACACATGATACTTCCTTGTTCCAGTTCTGCATGTAAGTAAGGAACTTGGAAGTCATCACTCTGTCCTAACAAAGAGTACAAAGCTGAGCCTAGTGGTTCAGTTGGTTAAGCATCTCATTTTGTCTCAGGTCATAATCTCATGGCTCATGAGTTCAGGCCCCATGTTGGGCTCTGTGCTGACAGCTGAGACCTCAGGGCCTGGAGCCTGCTTCAGGTTCTTTCTCCGTCTCTCTGTCTGCCCCTCACCCACTCACACTCTGTCTCTCTCTCAAAAAAATAAATAAAACATTAAAAAACAACAATGCTGAACAGACTGAAAAATCAACAGCTCTTTTTGGATACATAAAAAAGGGAGGGGCAAACTGCTGCCTTTCTCTAATCTTGGGGATTAGAGAGACAGAGAAGCAAATTCAAGGAGTCCTGGCTCACTAGAGCAGATACATAGAACAGAAACCACCACAAGAAATAGTGCGAGGGTAGGGAAACCTGAACTGTGATTGACAAATTGATGGAGACTCCCTGTGGCCAAGTCTGAGGTTTAAAATCTCCAGGGATACCCAGTCATAGGAGAGGTCTCATAATATTAGAGGTTTGCCTCCGGGAACTCAACCAGCTTCCCATAGTAGATATCTGAAAAAAGTCCCCTCCTGCATTCAGCAGGGGGAAGGGTAAAAGAACGATTTTGAAATATGCCAGAGCATTTTGTTCTCTTTAACAAGGTGTGAACTCAGGGGAAATTAGTGAACTTAAAGCCTAAATTGCTGATGCATTATACAATTGACATGGCGACACTTAACTTCAAGAGGTTAGAGAAATGCAGTCCTGTCATGTGCGCCAACCCCCCGCCCCCCCCCCCCCCGCAAAAGAACTGAAATATCAGTGAGTAGTTCTAATGAGACTTGTAAAATCACTTGCGGTATTACCTTGGGACTGATAAGGCTATATATTTACATCCATTATGCTCTGTGCAGACCACCCTATAACTTTTATCTTACTGTTTTCTTTATTATAATTATTATCCCCAACTAGGTTATAAACTTTTTAAGTCACAGTATATAGATTTTTTTCCTTTTTTAATATATATAATCTCTGATATGAAGTAGAATGCAAGTCATGGTTCAAAGTATGTGCTCAAGAGTTGCTGTTTAAATAATGGCCTGCCTAATTTTTTTCCCCAACCATTGTAACTATATACCATTTTAGCAAATTATAACATATAGTCACTCTCATTATCTGCCTTCCAAAATATCACAGTTCAAATTAATTAAATTACATTAAATATTTTGCAGTGAATGAACAATATATAGCATGGATTACCATCTTTCTAGTTTCCAACAATAGTTTTCTCATTGCTTTCTGCCTGAATGTTCAACCAATATGACTTATTATATAACTGTTGAAAATGTCAGGCAGGTCTTTATAAATCTATAGAAATCTGTGTACACTTAACCTCAGTCATACTCCATGTACCTATTTTCATGACCTCTTTTTTTCTAAGTCCCTGGTGACTTAGTTCATTGGGAAGTATAACGGGAGTCTGGTCTCTTTGCATCCTTAAGATGAGCTACCATGAATTATCCTTTTATTGCAAAGTGTGCACAACATTGTTTCTTTTGTTTTATCTGAAGTAATTTCAGTAGGTAACATAAATAGAAATGGGTTGCTGTCCAAATGTGATCAACATGGAGCAGAAGGAAGAGGATGTAACAAGAATATACAATATGTAAACTTAACTGGAAATGAAGCATACCCATATACCTGGAATTGAAGGTGACTATGTGATCAGTTCCTTCATCTCACACCCTAGTAACTCTAGTGAATATTAGAATGAGAGCCCAAGATAATTTTATCTGAATTTTAAAGAATGAAACTCCAGCAGTTATCTACTTTATATTTGTCATCTCTGTCCTACAAAACCTGAACTTTAGAATAAGTTGTTTAAGATAGAGACAAGAGTAGGGGCGCCTGGGTGGCTCAGTCGGTTAAGCATCTGACTTCAGCTCAGGTCATGATCTTGCAGTCCGTGAGTTCGAGCCCTGCGTCAGGCTCTGGGCTGATGGCTCAGAGCCTGGAGCCTGCTTCCCATTCTGTGTCTCCCTCTCTCTCTGCCCCTCCCCTGTTCATGCTCTGTCTCTCTCTGTCTCAAAAATAAATAAACGTTAAAAAAAAAAGATAGAGACAAGAGTATACTTACTTGTAGATGCATATAACCCTTGTGCTACTCTGATTTTAAGCATTATGCCTTCCAGGTTTTTCATTTGAGTATATAAGCTGACTGTTTTGGCTCAGCTAATTAATTGAGAGTACAGGATGTTGAGTACTAGAATTATTATTTAATTGTACTGACTTTAAGGTCCTCGAAGGAAGATTATGTGTCTTACGTTTCCTTTGTATCTACACAATGCTGACTATATCAACATCGCTCAATACGCCCTGGTATGTAAATACATTAATAAATGAAATATTTATCTTTAACATTCTGGAGATGATATAATAACCCCAAGTGAAATATTTTATGTCCTAAAATAGGCCAGGTATTTGGGAACAGGAAGAAACTGATGGAGGCCTGATTTTTTGATGGCAGGGAAAACTGATATCCCTACCTTTGCATCGAGTTCTAGTTGGATAGTAAGTTACATGAATTTCACTTGGTGTCTGCTGCCCCAAATAATTTAAATTGGTCAAAGATGAGTCTTGATTAAAAGGAATATATCCTAAGTTTTCTGATAAAAGAAAAAATGAAGACTTTGTCTTATAAAAATTCTGAAATTAGTCCTCAGTAAAATCTGATATTCCTAAATATTCTAGGTTCCCTCTCCCAGACTTACTTTTTTTTCAGATCTCTTGGGTAAATTTTAGTAATTTCAATCATTCCTTGGTCTGAGAAATAGAAATCACAGATTTAAACCACAGTGATTATAAAGGATGGTTATTACCCTTTCTGTACATCGGAAAACCCTATAAGTAAGTTCCTTGTATAATAATGAGGTGGAACAGATCACTTTATGCTCTGAATGAATGTTTTAGTTAAGAAAACAGTTACCTTATAACCGTGTTTAAATTATCTTCTAAAGAGATATTAATTTTCAGTGAAAAATACTTAATACAATTCCAAAAGAAATTTTTCAACAATACACTACATGCATTGGTTTTAAAAACTTCTCAGAATTAGTACTGATTTTCTCAGACTTCTGTGCTAAAGGAGTGGCTAACACAAAAATGCTGTATCATATTGCCAAATATGTGTTTATTTTCTATTTATGGGGATATTTGTTTTTTTTTAAACCAAATTCTTTGGGAAAAGAATGGATAGTTTAGAAATATGCCAACATGTCAGAATAGGCTTAAATTGTATTTTTTCCCCTATAAAGTTATCTTAGACTTTTAAAGTTCAAAATATATTTCTAGTATTTTTATATAATTATAAAAAATGGACATTTACACTAAATTGGAATTTTCCTAAATAGTTATTTTAAAGAATAGTCTTGTCAATTCTTAAGGATAAAAACTGGCATGTTTTGAGGATCTTATATTCTATTAAAGGGCAATAAATCATGCTTGCTTATGGTGCCATAAATTTTTCCCCCAATGCTGAATCACTTCCAGTGTGATATTTCTACTTGAATTGCATTTTTATATTATTTAGTAACATTACAGTATCCTTTTTTAAAAATTATTATTGACTTGCTTCAGGCCACAGAAAGATGAGTCCAACAAGATTTAAAGAAAATATGATTCTGAGTTTTAAAAGCCTACTTCGACTTTCTGAAAGCTTGTCAAAGATTTACCATTTTGTCTATGCCCTTTTCTCTGTACTAAACAATAATCCTTTCAAGTAGTGCCTGCCCCAGGATAGATAAGCCTGATTAACTTCCATATGAAGTTTTATTAAAGTTTTTTGGGGGGAGGGTTGTTATATGTTTTTATTTTTGTTTTGTTTAGATCCAGGCTCTTCTCCATGATGCTTATATCAGTGCTGTACCCTTCAAGCTATTTCATTTTTTGTTGTTGTTTTCTTGTTGTTAACATAGGATTGCTGTGTTTTGTTTTGGTTTGTTTTTCAGTAACCTTAATAGCCTAAAGAATCTATCTCACATTCCTTATTTCCTACTTGGTGAATTATTTTAAAAATCTTAGTATTCTAATTTTCCTTTATTTAGTTATATGATGCTATTTCTTAATAGAAATGATCAAAATTATCATTGGAAATAAATACCTATTAGTCATCTACATGATATGACTTTCCATTTTCCGGAGAGATGAACTATTCTTGTTATTCTCCTAAATGTTTGGAAGCTGAGAGATGGCTAACTGTTTTGATATGAGATAAAGCAAGAGAGTTTTAGTTCCAGTGCAGTGCTGGTAAAGGCACTCCAAAGAGGGCCATAGGTGGTGAGGAGCAGCTCTGATTGGTAGCATTTGCCATTTTCAGTGAACACTTGGGATATGGTATTCATAATAGCCTCAGTTGAGCCAGTACCAGCTGGTTCCAGCAAACCACTATTCCCTTCCCACTGACCCCATCTCTCTTTTTAGCTGCCTGACATTTCCCCTATTGGAATCATCTCTCAGTGTGAGGTATTGCTTTCTGAATTCCCTGATTAAAATTTAATGGTTCTTTCAACAAGTGTGTAGCAGCTATCGATGTGTTAGGTACTAATATAGTATCTGTCTATGAAGAGTTCACAAAAGAAAAATAGGTAGACACCAATTATATAGGAAATTATATAGGAAATTATATAGGAAATTTTTCTATTAGAGGTTCTTAAGTTGCTTTAATCTTGTATAAAGAACTTTCTTTTTCTTCTGTTTGTTCATTTTCTATTTTCTTAATTTACACACTTGTCACTTTATTATTTACTTCCTTTAATTAGTTTGTGTTTAATGTATGCCGCCCTTTATTTTCAAATTGTCCAAGGTAGAGTTTGCATCATTGATTTTAAATCTTTCTTATTTTCTAATATATTTTTTTCAACTACTACATTATTTGCAATTCATAATTTAACATGTTACATTATACTTTTTAAATTCAGGTGTTTTATATTTCTCTCTTAAATTTCTTCTTTAATGCATGAGTTATGTAGAGATATATGTTATTTAAATTGCTGTTATTTGGGGATTTTAAAGGTGTATTTGCAATTGATTTCTAATTGAAATCATTAAAGAACTATTTTTTTAAGATTTGCATCTGTTAAATTTATGAAAATTTGTTATATGGCCAAACAAATGGTCTGTCACAGTTAATGATCTGTATGAACTTACAAAGAATATTTGTTGTACTGATTTTGTTTTGTTTTTTGGTATATTGCTCTATAATGTCAATAAGGTTAAATTGGTTTACTTATGCAATTTTTTGACTCTAGTGATTTTTGTCTATTTTTTTTAGCACCTAGAGCAATTATTGGAACTCCAACTTCTGACTTCTTTATTTTGAGGATTTAATTAATTTAATAAATATTTAGGACTGTGATGTCCTTCTAGTGAAAAGTACTTTTATCTTTGGATAATCTAATTTTTATCTCATGTATTATGTTTTCTGAAGTATACTTTGCCTGATATTAACAGAGGCAAATAAGTTTTCTTTTTTCTTACTGTTTGTATGTTGTATATTTTTTCCATATTTCTCAATTTTGCCCATCACATTTGTATAAATGTTTATTTTGTAAATATCTATCTTGGGGCGCCTGGGTGGCTCAATCAGTTAAGCGTCTGACTTTGGCTCAGGTCATGATCTTGTGGTTCACTAGTTCAAGCCCCACATCAGGCTCTGTGCTGTTAACATCCAGCCTACTTTGGATTCTGTGTCTCCCTCTCTCTACTCCTCCCCCACTCACGCTCTGTCTCTCTCTCAAAAATAAATATACATTAAAAAAATTTATAAATATCTACTCTGTCTGATTTTAATATAGTCAAGCCTTCACATTTACTTTATATTTTATATTTAAGACATAAAGTTGGTATTTATATTTTAAAATATAGAACAAGTTCCATACAGTTCATTCTAGAAAATTTTCAACTATTATTTCTTCAAATACTTTTTTTTCTCCTCCACAATTATTCTCCTGTATCTTCCAGATACATGCATTAGAGTACTTAATGTTGTCCTACAGGTTACTGAAGAGTTATTCTCTTTTTCATTCCTTTTTCTTTTTCCACTCTTTGTTCACATTGCGTAATTTCAATGGCTGTATCTTTAAATTCATTGATCTTTTATTCTTCAGTATCCATTTTACTGCTAAGCTCCTCTAATGAAATTTTAGATATTTTTCAGTTCTAGAATTTTCATTTGATTCCTTTGATAGTTTCTTCTCTGGTGTTGCCCATTTGTTCACACAGTATTTTAATATTTGTTGCTTGAATGCTAATTCTCGTATGTGACCTATGTCTAGGTTTTGTCCTATTGATGGGGTTTTGCCTCACTATGGATTTAACTTTTCTGTTTCTTCACATGCGTTATAAATTTGTAATTAAAAACTTCTGATCTCTTGGTTCGCTACTTTGTTGAGATTGTAGATTTTATTTTATTTAAAGATTGTAGATTTTTATTCTTGCAGGAAATATATTTACAATTGGATGAGATTTCTCTGCCAAGGTGTATTTGGGGCCTACTTGGATAAGATCCATACTAGCCCTTTCAGGAGGGCTAGAGTTGTTGTAATTCAAGACATGGTCTCCAGCCGTGTTTTTTCCAGGCCTCTCCAGCTTATAATTTGGCCAGAGACACACAGTACTACATGCAGATTTCTTAAACTTTTTCTCTTTATAGTTCTCTCCTCTCCAGTATCTTAATCTTCAAATTTCACCTGCTTAGCATCCCTGAACTATGATCTCTGTTTCTTCTACCAAGTAAGATTGTTTCATAGAGGACATACTTCAGTTTCTCAGAGAAATATTTATCAAAATGGTAACAGTGGAGTCCTGGAGTCACTTAGGATTCTTTCAGGTTTGGAATTTATTTTAGCATTTGTACTTTACTTAAGTTTGAAAATTTTGAATAAAATGTTACCTAAAATTAATCAAATGCAGGATGGCTATGAATGAAGCCAAAATTACAGAATTTCATGTTTTTTTTTTCTCATCTGTCTTATCAGCATAGGAAAGGAAGAAAATAAAATCGTTTGCATGATTTTTATGTTAGCAGGAAGGAGTTTTCAAACATTAAGGAAGTGGGAGAATATAAAATGCACATTAAAAAGTTGGCACTTCCCAAGAGATTCATAAAATCAGAAAGGCTTAAGTATCATTTCTTTTACACAAAGGTAATAGGCACATCTCAAGCATTTCCAAAAGGAGTATTTCAATCCCTAAATTTGATCGAAGTATTCAGTTCATACATTCATCTAACATCTGACTCTCCACTTGAAAATGTATAAAAATTGTGACTTATAAAACTCCACTTGAATGTATTTATATATCTCAACTTATACAAAGCTAACTACCACCTCCACTCTTTTTAAAACCATGCCAACTGTATCATTTCTGTAAGTGGAACACTCTAGAGCATAAAAGTGTAAATTATCGTTCCAGAAAAAAAAGATGTATGTTCACCCCAGCCATGAATGTAATGTTACCATAATCCATTCAATTATTAATGATAGAAACTGTTTTATTTTAATGGTAGAAACTGCTAATACATGTTAATTCTGTTTTCTTTTTCTATCCCCATACCTAGTCCACCTATCTACAAAATACATATAATATATACGTCAGTGTATTTTAATTTTCTATACCACCTTGACAGAGAAGATAAAAATTTCTCATGTTGACTGCTCTAACAGCTTTTCTGTGTCTACTGCTTGTCCCCTCAATTGCACACTCCACAGAGCAACAAAAGTGCCATTAAAATGTACATTAGATCATGTTAATATCTCCATTAAAATCCCTTTAACAGCTCTTCACTGCAGCTTTTTTTTTTTATTAAAGACTTTATATTTTTAGAGCAGTTTTAGGTTCACAGCAAAATTGATAAGAAAGTACTGAAATTTCCATTATGCACTCTGGACCCCCTGCATCAACATCCGCCACTAGCATGGTACAGTTGTTAAAATTGATGAACATACATTGACATATCACAATTACCCAAAGTCTGTAGTTTAAATTAGCATTTACATTTGATGGTGTACACTCTGTGGGTTTGGACATGTAGCTTTCAGTATAGTACAACACAGTGTATTTTCCCCGTCTTAAGAATCTTCTGTGCTTCTCCCTCCCCCTTTCTCTCCGTCTTAAACCAAACTCCCACAGTCACTAATCATCTAATTGTTTCCATAGTTTTGCCTTTTCCAGAATGTCATATAGTTGGAATAATACAGCCTGTAGATTTTTCACAATGACTTCTTTCACTTAATAATATGCACTTAAGGTTCATGTCTTTTCATGGCTAGATAGCCAATTTACTTTTAGCACTGAATATTTCATTGTCTAGATGTACCACAGACTATTTATCACCTACTGAATACCTTGCTTGTTTCCACGTTTTGGCTGAAATGAGTAAAACCCCTCCAAACATCTGTGTGCAGGCTTTTGTGCAGACATAAGTTTTTCCTTCCTTTGGGTAAATACCAAAAGGATGATATCTGGATCTTATGGTAAGAGTGTGTTCAGTTTTGTAAGAAAACTCCAAAGTGGCTGCATTGTTGTGCATTGCCACCAGCAATGAACAAAGGTCCCATTGCTCCACGTCTTTGTCCACATTTAATGTCACTGCTCTAGTTTTTGACCATTCTGATAATTGTGTTGTGGTACCTCAGTGCTTTTTTCAATTTTCATTGCAATTAAAAAAAAATCAGGCTTCCTTTTAGTGACTCACCAAGACATGTCATAATTTGGTCCTTACCTAATTTTCAATTTTAATTGTTTATGACTGTCCTTCTCAAAAATTGTGTTCTAGGCCAACTGATGATTAAGTTCATTAACCACTTCAAATTCTTTCCAGGCATAGTGCCAACATGTATGCTTTTCCTTCTACCTGGAGTGTTCTGCTTCCACTCTAATGAACCTCTGATCCACTAGGTATATGCTTTAATATTTCCTTTTCTGAGATATTTTCTCTAATAAACAGCCTATACAAATGAGTGTTTTATACGAGTCTATTGCTTTCTCAACTCCATCTCTTAATTTCACCTCATTATTACAAGTACCATAATTACAAACACTTAATTTTATTTTGTCATCTTTTTCCCTGACTAGAATAAAAAATCAGTGATGATAGCATCCAAATCTATTTTATTTCCGTAATATTCTGATATCATGCAATTTCCGGTCAGTAGTGGGATTTTTTGACTACTTAAATATTTTTTGACTACTGAGTAAAATGAATTGTTATAAACAACTTTGATTTGTTTCTGTTAACCTCTCATGAAATAAATGGCACTTCTTTGGGGGAGAAATTTTAAAGGTCATTTAGTTAAATAGCTAACTTCACAGAGACTCCCCTTGGCAGATATATACAGATTTTGTTTGAATGCTTCAACCTGAGAAGATTAACAGTATTGTCTTCCTGAACATATACAGAGACTGAAGAAAAGCAGAAAAGATACCCTCCCTAAGAATAATTTGTTTTAAAAGCTAAATAATAAGGTCCAAAGAAAATCTGGAGTTTGCTATCTTCCATGGTTTGCCTGCATCTTGTACATTGCTAGTGCTTTCAAATGTCCTGGGCCCTGGAAAATAGCAGGGGTGATTACTACACTATATTTTAGCTAACTTGAATTGAAATAAATAAGTTAAAAATAAAAGCATGGGGATGAATAAACAGAAAAGAACGCCCCCCATCCTCCCCACCCCCCCCCACACACAATGCCAACAAGCAGAAAAGTTTAAATCATGGCCAGCAGGACAATGTCATTTTGGGATACACTTAGTTCCAACTTATTTTCTAGTAATTTTAGGTAAATATTATATATATATATATATATATATATATATATATATATATACACACACACACACACACCTAATTTTATATATAAAAACATTATATATATATATATATATATATATATATATATATATATATATATATATGGTGTGTGTATAAGTGTGTGTTTGTGTGTGTGTGCTTGTCCACATGCTCATTTTATTTTTCCAGGATGGAAGTTCTATTTTGAGTTATAGAAAATCTCAACTTTTCCAGACTTGGGGCATGCCACCATGAATCCCAACTTCAGTTTCCTAATATTTGAACACTTTGTAAATTTGTAAATTTCTTTTTTTTCTTTCTTTCTTTCTTTTTCTTTCTTTCTTTCTTTTTTTTTTTTTTTGGTCTTTTTGTTTTTTGTTTTTTTTTGCAGATTTCCCTTAGCTCCGCAGTATAATGGTGTGTGGCTACTTCACTTACTGTGTTTATTGATGAAACTGCTATCATATAGTTACAGTTTTCTATAAATGTATAGTGACAGTTTCACCTAACATTGACTTTCTTCTTGAACAATTATGTATACCAATAACAATACTCTAAAATCAATGAAACGTTTATTTTAACAGGTGTCCGGATAAGCTTTCCTATCATACCTCCTAAGATGTAAGCTGAATGCAGAATATGATATCATAATATGCAAAACTAGAAATGAATACCCTTAGGCCTTTTTCTATTAATTTTGCAAGAAATAGATGGTAATATTTTTATTTTTTATTATTATTTTAATGTTTATTTATTTTTGAGAGAAATAGAGCACAAGCAGGGGAGGGACAGCGAGAGAAAGAGACGGAGACACAGTATCCAAAGCAGTCTCCAGGCTCTGAGCTGTCTGCACAGAGCCCAAGGCAGGGCTGGAACCCATGAACCGTGAGCAAAGTTGGACATTTAACCAACTGAGCCACCTAGGAGCCTCAATGATAATCATTTTAGACTCTATAAAAAGTCTTTGTTCTTGAGTTAATATTTACTCTTGACACTCATATCTTTAAATATTAGTAAGTGATGAATTAGTATGTTTCCATTTTTTAAAATGAGTCGTTCTCTCATACTAAAAATCCTTCTAAAATATTTCTTTGAATGTCTGATTATAAATTTATTGAAATATGTTTCTGGCTCGTCTCATTATTTTAGAATAGGATGTCCTTACACAAAGTCTTCACTCCATCATTAATGGAAGTTAAATTTTCCCTTAACTTCTCATAAAAATTGGTAATTAGTAGCCATTTGGACCAGATACTAAAAATACAAATGTTGAGAGTCAACATTTACAAAGCCCCACAAATTAATAATGTTTATCTATTTTAGTCACTACTGCTAATCTAATGTCAAAGCTCTAATCAATTTAGTAAGTATTACAATTAAAATTTTGGAACTATTTTACCTGAGGAAAAGAAAAATGTTGACTAATGGAATTATCACGGTATGGGAAATTTTTTAATTTGAATGTATATGGACATTTGTGTTTGTGTTTCTTTGCATATCTGTGTTGTGAAGGGAATGACTGGATATCACAAGATTAAAACAGTTCATGGTACACCTGGTGTTTTGTTTTGTTCTATTTTATGTTGTGTTTTTTAAAATTTTGAAGTGAGACAGAAATATTGTGCCTCTTGAAGAGCACTGGGTGTTGTACGTAAGTGATGAGTAACTAAATTCTACTCCTCAAATTAATATTACACTGTATGTTAACTAACTAGAATTTAAATAAAAATGTGAAACTAAAAAAATAAATATTATGCCTCTGCTATAGTAAAAGATTTATCTTTTCCATTTGGGGGCATATGGACTTTGGGTGGTGCATATTATGTAAGAAAACAAAACAAAATTTTAAAAACTCTCTATTTCCACAAACTACTGCACTGCTATTAGCTAGAACAATTATTTTCTAATCAGTTTGAGTGCATCTGGGCTAAATGTTTATCATATGATTATTTTTTGGAATATTTATGTCATAAGTGTGTTTAATTATGAAATAGTATATGTGGACTTTTGAAGTAATAACAAGAGGGACTTTATGTAAACTATGTTTAAACTTCAAATTTTTCTATAAAATTGTGTCCACATATACATAGTTTGTACCTTAATTTCTCTTAATAATTATCAAAGAACCAGGAACAAAGATGACATGTAAGATTTTAGTTGAAAAAATTTTAGTTGAAAAATTAATCTACCTTTGAAAAGCAATATAAATATATTTCTCGCTTATTTATCTCAGTTTTTGTATTTGTTTTGTGTAAGTATACTGTATGTTATCTAAAAACTGAGTATGTTAATACTGACAAGTTATGTCCCTGTTTTACTTGATTGATGATGATCTCTTGTTATACTAAAAAGTTTAAATGAGATATTTCATGATGTCTATCATCCTAAGAACATAGAAAATTGCCATGGATAATTCTCTTGAAAGTTTTGCAGGTTAAGTGCTAATGCCTATAAATAAGAACATCTCTAACAGCAAGGACTGCATTTTTGTTTTGATATGTTCTTTTTTCTTTTTCTTCTTTTTTTTTTTTTTTTTTTTTTTTTTTGGTCTGGGAGATGGGGTATTTAAGTGCTCAGAAACAAATAGAGTTGGCCTCGTTTTGCCTTCTTTGAGATATTTCTTTTATTATAAGAAAAGAAGAGAGGAAGAAAGAAATAAAGAGTAAAATAAATGCTTATTTTGCTATTTATTGATTTCTTTCAGATTACCACATAGATCTGATGAGGAGGAATTGTTTGAAGTTCATTTTCTTCCCAGTGCTCTAGTACTAGAATTTTCTCATGCATTTCATATTAGCAGTTGAGCATGATTGTGAAAGAAAAGCTTGAGCCACTGTTTTCAGTGAGACCTATAATTTTACAGAAAGTGTTAAAAGTATCAACTTTGTCATATGGAAAACTTCCTGGCTTCAGTGCTTGAGATACAGTATATCTGATCCATACTAGTTTCATTAGTTTTGTTAAGGAAGCATGCAGCATTCAATAGCATGCAGCTTAACACTTTAAAACATGGTAATTTGAGGGGTGCCTAGGTGGCTCATTCAGTTCAGCATCCGACTCTTGGTTTCAGCTCAGGTCATGATCTCATGGTTTGCGAATTTAAGCCCTGTGTCAGACAGCCTGCTTGCAATTTTCTCTCCCTGTCTCAGCTTATCCCTCCCTGATGCTCTCTCTCTCACCCACACTGTCAAAATAATTAAACAAACATTAATAAAAATAAAACATGGTAATTTGAGACTTTAATATGAAGAGTAAACTATAGAAATATAATTTTTAAGAATTAGATGGATGCTTCTTAACCCACCGGGTACTATTTGTAAATGAAAAGTCACACAAAGAAAAAAATCATCTGTTGTAGAAATGAAGATAACGCTTCTAATATATGTCTGAATACCTAAAAGGTTATCTTGGTTTTTGATGAAGAAGTTCTAGAGATGTGTTGTACAAAATTATACCAGTAGTTACAATGTTAACAATGTTATACTGTATTATACACTTAAAATATTGTTAAGAGGGTCAGTAATTATCATTTCTCTGTTACATAATAGTGGTTATGTATATAGTACAGATAGATCTATGATGCTTTGGAATAAATAGGACTGCAAGGACTGACACATAAATTAATAAATAAAGTAATAAAGTAATAAAACAATTAAAATTGAAATAAACTTGTGCCACATCTAAGTGGAAGTGCCAACTTCTACAGCAAGGTGGTATTGTCATTGGCATATAGAATTGTTGAGTAAACCTGCCTTTGTGTAAACTTCACTCTTAGCATCAGTGCCTGTGTGAAAGCAATGTTAACAAGATTCTCCAAGAAAGAAAATGGAACACGGATACTATTATATGGAAACTTGATGGACCGCTGTGGTGATTTGGTTGTTGCACTTCAGATATGAGAAATAGGAAAGATGAGAATATAAATTGAAATATAATAGTAAGAGTGATTTGTTTTTGACCTAATAATCTGAGAGAACTAAAGTAATTTTCAGAGTACTTCCTCACGAATCTGCTGGTTTTTTTTTTACATTTCTTTAATCTTCTGAAATCAGTCTCTCTTTTTCACTGCTATATTTAAGTCTCCAGTATTTACAGTGACTATACCATGTTACGGTGAAGTATTATGGTAATTGGATGGTTCTGGTCACAAAGAGAGGGAGTGCACAAAGCAAGTAAACAGCTGTGGCATTTCCCTTCTCCTCTCTGAGCGTGGGCACTGGACACTGAGTAAGAATCATAGGGAATCTTCTGTCAGCTTCTGCTTTTCACAAAATGAACAAATGCATGCAAGGAGGAGGAATGAATAAAGTTCACAATGGCAAGAGTTCAGCTCCACATTCTGCGTGTTTTACATGTTTGTTTTGTCTCCCTCCCTCCCTCTTTCCCTCTCTCCTTCTCTCTTCTTTTGGCTTAATAATATACTTTTAGAAAAATTTATATTAAACACAAACATGCATGTGGTGCACACATACCTGTGGCATAATAAGCACTGTTTTATGTTTTTCCTCTTCAATGTTACTTGTTGGGGAAATACTCATAAATGTGAGAAAAAAAACCCAAAAAAAAAAAAAAGGAAATAAGCTAATTTGAACTGGAGTGGGAAAAGAATTAAAAAAATAAGCTACAAATAATGTAGATCATTTGGAAGGCTTAAGTGTTGTTTGTGTTTTAAATAAAGAAAAGGAGGAAATTAAACATGTTTTACTTAGATTTTAGAACGACAAAGATTCTTAAGAGGTCTCACTGTTTATTCAAGTTTTAAGGATCTTGGGACCATCCGTTAATGAATTATAGAGGCCTCATTCATTCTGCAGTCAGCCAGAGAGCCATTTAAGTTTTATGGTTTTCTCCCTCAAAAGCTCGCAGGGCACCTTATAATTCAATTATATTATAAGTACCCCTAAGACTTTTAATTACATAAGGCAGATGAGTTTAATTCGTGAATTTCTATGAGATATACTTGAATAAACATGCATTTAAGTTTTGAGTCCTACTTTCCCTTGAACAAAAGAAGTCATATAAATGACATTGTCTTAGTTATTAAGTAAAATAAACTTTTTTAATATCCTCCACATTCTCTAAAGTACCCTTCTCCCAACTGACCACACAAAAAATATTTTGGCAATCCCACTAGATACAGTATCATCTAATATGCTAAGAAAGGAAAGAAACTGAGAAGTCCTCAGGAAATTTCCCATTAATTCTATAACTTTCCTCTTCCTTATCCCTTCCTAAAGTTCCAGTGTGCCACTGACTGGCCCTACAAAATCCAAGAAAGAATATTGACAAAATAAATAGGGGACAAAGAGTCCAGTGTTATTAGGAAAATTATGTTCCTATGCATTCTGTTCCCCTTTATGTAAAGAACTGAATCCACTATGCAGGTAGAATCCAAATCAAACAATAAGGAAATAAACAAATAAAAGTTTAAATTAATTTTTTCCCAGTTGCTTGCTTGACAGAGCCCTGAGTCCTGAATGATTCTCTCATACTGAAGTTTAATAAATTTAGGGAAAAGTCTGTTCCATAGACTTCCTTTTCTAGGTATCATAATGAAAGTTACATAATGAAATTAAAAGTTATGAGAATTACTGCAGTGAAAACATCTGCTTAGCTCTTTAACACATTATATCACAAAACTATTGGCCAGAGAGCGCTATTCTCCAAGTACTAGCTATCGGCTGATACCAATGTTTTGAAGAATATACCTTGAGAAACTCTTATTTGATGTAAACAAATATGTTTGGGAAAATTGTATGCCAAGCTAAATTTTTTTCTTAATTCCTATTCTAGAGGAAATTGTGAAGATTATAGTATCAGTAACCTCTAAATATATGGCCAATACCTTTAGAATTTGGCCTGTAGTTTTCTTGTACCAGAGAACATCTTTACTATAAATCATTTGTAAACAATTGTTAATTTAATAACTTTACATCTGAAGTAACATGTTTCTTTTCCTTTGAAACACAGATGTTTGCAGTAATATGTCAAGGACATTTTAGGATTATTGCAATTTAGTTCTCGGCTGCCTGCGTTAATTGATTTAGTCATTCAGTACATATAGTTTAGTCACTGTGGCAGTCATGGAAATGAAATAATACTAAATTCAATAATAATTTGTAATTAACAGCTATTTTTTTAATTTTTAATGTTTATTTATTTTTGACAGAGAGGCAGAGACTGAGCAGGGGAGGGGCAGAGAGACAGGGAGACACAGAATCTGAAGCAGGCTCCAGGCTCTGAGTTGTCAGCACAGAGCCTGATGTGGGGCTCGAACTCACAAACTGCGAGATCGTGACCTGAGCCAAAGTCAGACGCTCAACGACTGAGCCACCCAGGCGCCCCATGTAATTAACAGTTATTAAGTGCTTTCTGTTTATTTCACATCTGTTGTCCCAATTCATCCTGAATAGTGCCCTATGAGGTGGAACTATTGTAGTTCCTATTTTGCAATACTAAAAAAACCAAAAAAAAAAATGGCTAATCAATTTGCCCAATATCACATCACTAGTAAAATAAATAGCTGAGATTTCACCTTTGACAGTCTGGTCCCAGATTCAGTGTTCTTAACTGTACTGTGCAATAGAATGAGTTATATAGAGATAAATAAGATAGGCTTCCTTTTAGAAGTTTAAAGTTTACTGAAAGAGTCATCCCCACAAACAGATATGGAAAAACAAGGGGACAGTGACAGTACAAGTGAAATGAGAGAAATTCAAGGAAATGTACATACATGAGTCGAAGAAAGAAGTGAGAAGTTCAATGTTAGATATGTCTAGCTACAGTAGCAGGGGTCATCTGGATGGAAAAAATAAATACATAACTGATAATCCTTGCAAGAATTGCAGAAAGAAGTTGGCATGAAATTATAATTAAGTTGACAGGATATAAGCAGCAATCATAGGAATCAAGTAAAGCAAGAAGATGATGTGAATAAGGATAAATCCTGGTTTATATTAGCAATTAAACTGTGATACTAAAAGAGTAGTGGATCTTTTTCTTGCTAATATTCTCAATGAGCAGGAGACGTTAATTCATTAAACTGCTCAATTTATAATATGGCTAAATTAATAGAGAGCAATATAAATAATAAGTATATATTTTAAAATTCCAAAATGAATCTGGCATACATTTTTATTTAGTTCAATTCACTTTGACAAATGTAACTTGTATAAGAAAGGAGTAGAATTTCTTATCAATGTAAGACTATGTCTAATTTGATCTTCTTTGTTAAGAATCAGATCAGGCACAATGAAATTGTCATCTGTGAGTGGCCAGGGAGTAATTACCAGAATGAAGAGAATTGCATTCTCAGGGCTCAAAACACCAAAACAGTTTATGTATACAATACTTTTATTAAGGTGCAGAGTAGTTTTGTGAACATTGTTAATGCGTGTCACATTTTACTACAAAAGGCAATGTAAGTTCAAACCTTTTCTAACATTTTCTTTACAAAACTGAACAAAATTTTAAAAATTGGCAAGCATTTAAAGCTAAAAAATATACTTTGGAAGTTAATCTTATTACCACTCGAACTCTGAGTTAAGCTGTTTCTCTACTTTTATTAACTCTATCTACAGACTGACATTTGTACATTTGTGTGTGCTTATGTGTATGTGAGAGGGCAGGCTGTGTATGTGTATGTGGAAATTTTCTCTGTACATAACCTCCTAGATCTAGATATCTGTATAGTTTTACTTTATGTCTTTGAGAAAATGACCTTTCTATTTCCTGAAATATATTACCTATTTAATTCCAGTTCTTCAGCTTTTCTCTACACTGTGAACTTCCTACATTGAAAAATACTAGTGTATACATTTATTGAAAGCTACGTCTGTTATTAATTGGGAAAAAAGCAACACTTGCAATACACTTTTTTTTTATTGTTTCAAGGATAATTCTATCCTCTGCCACATACCAATTTAATTATTGCATACTAAATTACCCTGCATTTCCTGGGTATTGTTTTGTATCCAGTATTTATAGAGTAATACCCAATTGTTGAATTTTAAAATAACATTCTAGGGCCACCTGGGTGGCTCAGTCGGTTGAGTGACTGTTTTCGGCTCAGGTCATGATCCCACAGTTCCTGAGATCAAGCTCTGCCTGGCTCTGTACTGACAATGAGGAGCCTGCTTGGAATTCTCTCTCTCTCTCTCTCTCTCTCGCTCTCGCTCTCGCTCTCGCTCTCTCTTTCTCTCTGTCAAAAAAATAAATAGCATTTTAGCCTTTGTTTTTTCTGTATTGCTGATGCTAAACATCTAGTTTGCCCTGTTCCCATCTTACTGTCCATTGTGTTACTACTTGAAGCGTCTGTTTACAGAATGCCATGCTTTATTCAGATTTGAACTTTTTTCCAACTTAGCCAAATACAAATTAAACTTTACTAAATAGTAGTGATGGTGAGAAAAGTAATGTTCCAAAGCATGATTGTATTAACAATAGTAGTTCCTTGGACAGCCATGTGAAAAGAAGAATGTGGGATGTGTGACTCTAACTTCATGTTGTGGATAAGGAAGTGGCATTCTTCTTAGGTAGTGTCTGGGGCAGCTGTGAGCTTACATGAACCAGAAAAACAGAAAGATACCTTGATGGGAATAAAAAGGAAACAACTACTATTGCAATACAGGGTCAATCTATTTCACCATTTCATCTAATTTACTGAAAATCACTAAAAAAATTTAGAAAAGAAAACAAGGAGAAGATAATAACAAAAAGGAAATTGTCACTGGGACGTATTTTTGTTCAATGGAGATATTTTCTTAACACTTCTAGAATGGAAAATATAAAATACATTACTTCACGTGACAATGGAATATTAATAGAGGATATAGTAAGTAGTTTGTGATTATTAAATTGCTATTGTCTCTTAAGAATCTATTTCACAGTAAATCAAGCTTTGTCAGTTACTGACTCTTTTAAGTTTGTGGGAAACCAGAGAGACAATACTGAATGATCAGATTAAAAACTTCTGTTTTAGAATCAGATAAATCTTTTAGGGAGCTAGTATGTTACCTCGTTCAACTATGTAATTATGTAAGTGGGTAAACTGAGGACCCTAGAGATAAAGGGATAGATCAGTGCTATATGACAGGAGCAGGTTTCGTAACTCCTAGATCAGGGAAGGTTTGGGGTTGCTGTGCTTTTGCCTGTTTGTTTTTCTGAGGCCCTGGGCCTACATAACACAACAAACATGTTTTTTTTAAACAGTTAAACTGAAGAGTAAATTCCACTGGATTGGGGAATTCATCATTCTGCTAAAGTGATGGAAAAGAAAGATGTCCCTTTCCCCAGCACGTGGGAGATGGATTCTAGAGTATGGTGGGGAAAGGAGGGGCTGTTTTAGCATACAACTGGTTTTGTTCTCCACTGAAGACTAAAAACACACAACAAATTTGCTACGTGGATTCAGCACAAATTTTGGTCATGTAAAAACCCTGCTGAACCCTAATTTTTTTCACACCTGTCAGACATCAGCATGATTTCTGCTTCATAGAATCTATAGATACTGAACAGCTTTCTGAAAAGTGTTTTTTTTTTAAGATCATGATGTTATAAACATGTGCAGACTGTATTTCTCAAAAGGTGGGTCTCTTACTGTGCAAAGAAAGGCATCTTGCTGTGTGAGCTTCCTTATAGCAGCATTTCAATTTTGAAGCAATCCGTGTGCTTTGTTGTTGTAGGATTTCCTTATTTCTCACAAATTACCTAATTTAAACCAATCAGTAACACAGAATAATTCACTTGGCCTAGAATAACATATAACTATATATCTTTATGCATGGTAGAAAGTAGTCATGTTTATTTTCAATGAAATTACAGATAACACCTTGTGTGAAAGATTGCTAGAGTCTGAGAAATGTACAGTGACAGACCTTTATTTATTTTTGGAATAAAACTTGTCAAGCTCTAACCATCTTCTATGAACTGAATTAATTTTTTATACTGAAGTATCATTTTTTGCAAAAAGCAATTGCTTCACATTACAGAAGACTTGTTTATTTACAAAAATGGTTTTGTATGGGGAAAAAATGAGATTATCCTATCTTTTGTGAGAATATGCGAGATTTCTGTATTTAAAAAACTTTTGTTTAACTTTTTATTTTATTTTTTGAGAGACAGAGAGAGAGAGACAGAGTGCAAGCAGGGGAGGGTAGAGAGACAGGGAGACACAGAATCTGAAGCAGGCTCCAGACTCTAAGCTGTCTGCACAGAACCCAATGTGGGGCTTGAACCCACGGACCCATGATCAGGACCTGAGCCAAAGTAGGACGGTTAACCAACTGTGCCACCCTGGTGCCTCTGCATTTTTTTTTAACCAGCATCTGCCACAGTTTGGGGGTTTAATATGATTATAGCTATAACTCTTTAATCAATACATGCTTTTTAGCAGTAGAAATAGCTCCTCATTTCATTGCATTGGTATGCAATAAGAACATAATCTGCAACTTGGAATTTAAGGTAAAAGTAATACTTTATATATATTTAATATTTAATATATTTAATACAATAAAAATTACTGAGGGAAATGATGACCAACTTACCATAGAGATATGAAGTTGCATGTATACACTGATTAACACTCAAAAATATTCCTGTGATTTTAATAACCAATTAGACTTGAGAGAGAAAACAATAAATTCTATAACTCATCTTGTGAATTATTTGTATTTTCACAGTGTGGTATGTTACAGATCTTTCAAAGCAATCAACTCTATAGAATTATGGTTAGTGGAGGTACCAGTTTAAAGTTCCATTGCTGTGCAAACTCATTGTTTAGAGAATTCAAAAACTAATTCCAGTCCACTTCTTTTGCCAAGAGTCTGTTTCTTTTCCAGTCTTTCTCTCAGGATTCCCAGAGGTACCGGGATTCTTAAGGAGGAGTTGGGTAGGAAACAGGTATCTACACGTTCTAGAAGACTTGTTCATTGGATAATCGTCAATGACTATAATTAGGCCTGTCTACAAAGAAGAGGATTCCACACAAGGAAAAGTGCTCTAAGATACCAAAATGACTCAACAGCTTAACCTGACCTGGGTATACTGATATGTGTGTGGAGAGAATGACCCATACAGTAAGTTTCTGCTGCAAGGTATATATGATGGTTGTTGTCCACAGAATGATGCTGCTCTTCTCTGGGTCCTGCACACTGACAGTTTTTAGTTTATGCTGTGGGTAAATAGAAGAAAAGCACATGCCTTGGAGAACATCAAGTAATAAGCCAACATTGATTCTATAAGTATAGTTTGCTGACCTCCAAGCTTATTTCTTTACTAAAAATTGTAAATTTAAAAATTATTCAAAAAGATAATATAAAAGGTGAACATTTCCTTCTCCACCACAAAAAACAGTTGGACTATGACAACTGTTAATACCTGAATCAGAATACGTAGCCCGTAATAGTACAAAGAATATTAATATTTGTGAAAAAGAAATTTAATCTAATTCACTGTGATCCCTCTTTATTAGCTCTTAACAAAAAAAAATTTTTTGTTCTACTTGAATAGGTTCTAATTTTATACAAACTTTATTTGCTTAGTTAATTACTTTTGCTTCTGAAGTTATTTCTCTAAAGAAATTACTAGCAGTTTGGAAAGCATGCTGTTCAGAATTGTTTTGACATATGTGGGTAGAAAAAATGATGCTGAAAATATCAAACAAATGCCTTTGGTTTAGAACATTCATCCTTAAACATCTGTTAATACAATTGGTGTTGCATCAGAATGCAAACAAATTCCTCACTTTTGAACCTCACTAGGTCTGAAACATATAAAATTTATTACAAGTCATATGAGCCTTGCTTTCAATTCCAAAGACTGTTGGCCTAGGCTCACCAATAGCCCACTCAAAACAAATGTACCTCACTTCTCAAAATTGCATGCCGGATTTATGATTTCAGAAGCTTGTTGTTTGTCTTATACTTCAATTCAGCATTCTAGTCTTGCATTCTGACCACCTCAAATGACAGCATTTACAAATCATAAGTACTATTATTCCTTACACCTTCCTAAAGAACCGTTATCTCAACTGAGCTCTTTGGAAAAGAACTACAATATGTTTACTGACTTTTAACTCATGACTCTAAGTTGTGTTTTTGTCCTACTTTAGCAGCAGAATAAATGTCCTCTTTTTATTTTTTCACTTCTTACACAGGGTTTTAGAGGATGTACTTTCCTTTTGCTGAGAAAAAATACAGAGCAAATTTCCCTCCAAGCTTTTTCTATCTCCTCTAAAGCTACACCAAAACCAGAAGCCTGACCTTTGGATTCTTCCATGACCCCAGCATTCTCAGCAGGTATGTTCAGGGCAGGTGGTATTGTGAAACTGGTAGGCAGGACTGGAATGCCAATATCTCTCCTGCTGTACTCACAGGGCAGCTGCCAGGAACATGCTATTTAAGAGTGTTGGGTTAGCCTCTGCCAGACCATAAAGTGCTACCAGTTTTGAAAGTTTCTTGAAGCATTTTATTGTATGATTTCATTATGTTGCCATAAAACAGAAAGTGTATACTAGGATTTAAATAGTAATAATAGATGTTGTCTTTGAGGCTCATTAAGACTATCAACATATTAGGGGCGCCTGGGTTGGTCAGTCATTCAAGCCTCTGACTTCAGCTCAGGTCATGGTCTCTGGGTTTGTGGGTTTGAGCCCTGCATAGGGCTCTGTGCTGACAGCTCAGAGCCTGGAGCCTGCTTCAGATTCTGTGTCTCCCTCTCTCTGCTCCCCACCCCCAACCCCTTTCTTATGTTCTGTGTCTCTCTTTCTCTGTCTCTCAAAAATAAATAAACATTGAAAAAAACTTTAAAAAAAAGACCATCACAACATATTAATAGAGTACTACACCCAAAAGGGCCCTTCCCCCAAATTCCCAGTGAATGTACATGACTAGATAATTTAAAGAGACTTTGCTTTACTGGTAATGCCACAAGGCACACAGTGATAATTAAATAAAATGTTCAGTAACCTATAATACTATTTTCAATCTCAACATTTATGTACATAATCCACATTTTCCTTTTATAATTGTGAATTTAAGCAGTTCTTTAAAAATAATAAACACTGAGTCATTCAAATCACATGAAATTCAATATCCATCAAATTCAATATTATATCATTATAATCTCTGAGACATTCTGGATGGTTTTACTTTTAAACTTGATATTAGTGCATGAACACATTGATTCAGAGTGTGAATTTATAATGCATAGTTAGAATGTGTCACAGTACTTCTAACTCACTCATCAAGAAGCTAATTAAGCCCAAGCACAGGAAACATAAAGAAAACCACACCAAGGCACATCACAATAAAATTGCTCAACAACAGTAAAATGTAGGAAATTGTAAACGCATCCAGAGGAAAAAGACGTGTTATATACAGAAAAAAAAAACCAGATAAGACTGAAAGCAGATCACTCATTAGAAACAATACAAGCAAAAACATAGTGGAAAATAATTTTAAAGTAGTAAAAGGAAAAAAAAGAAAGAAATCTGTCTGCTTAGAATTCTTTATCCAGAAAAAAAATGTATTTCAAATATGAAAGTGAAACAAAGATCTTTTTCAGACACAGAGCTAAAAGCATATATCATCCCAGCAGAACTGCACTACAAGGAATGCTAAAAGAAGTTATTTAAGTAGAAGGAACATGGTACCAGATGGAAATCTGGTTCAAAATAAAGGAATGACGAACACCAGAAACAGTAACTTTATGGATAAATGCAAAGATTTTTAAAATTACTGGGGCACCTGGGTGGCCCACTCAGTTAAGCCTCCGACTTCATCTCAGGTCATTATCTCATGGTTCGTGTGTTTGAGCCCCGCATCGGGCTCTATACAGACACTGAGCCTGGAGCCCTGCTTCAGATCTTGTGTCTCCCTCTCTCTCTGACCCTCCCCGGCTTGCACTCTCTTTCTCTCTCAAAAATAAATAAACATTAAAAAAAATAAAATAAATATTTTTAAAATTATCACTTAAATCCTTTAAAATGGTAATTAACTGTCTAAAGTGGAAAAAATGAAACTGTACCATGGGGGACTCATGTAGAAGGAAAATGTGTGACAGCAATAGCACACAGGTCATAAAGGAAGAAATCCAAAATATACTGTTATCATGTTCTTTCTATATATTATTTTTTGATAAATAAAACTTGAATTTATATTTATTAGTAAATTGTGATAAGTGAACAATGTGCACTATAAACCCTAAATTAACCTGTAAGTGCCAGAACAGTTTTATAATCATGTATTAGTTTCACTTGCCACATAAATTACCACAAACCTAGTGTCTTTAAACAATTTATACCTATTATTTCACTCTGTTACCAAATTTCCCTGGGTTACCAGTCCAGGCTTGTTTTTGATGAGTTCTCTGTACAGGGTTCCACAGGCTGCATTCAAGGTGTTAATCAGGACTACATTCTCATCTGAGGTCCAAGGTCCTCTTTCAAGATCATGTGGTGGTTATAAGAATAAATTTCTTTGCAACTATGGAACTCATGGCAAACTTGCTTTTTCAAAGCTAGCAGGAGAGTTTTTCTCTGATCTCTAGACTGCCTTTTAAAAGAATCCATTTGATTAGGTCAGGCCTACCCAGGAGGAGTTTGCTTTGATTAATTCAAAGTGAGCTGGTTAATTGAACCTTAATTACAAAGGTAGAGTTTGGGGTATGCCTGGGTGGCTCAGTCAGTTAAGATTTTGACTTCAGCACAGGTCTTGATCTCACGGCTTGTAAGTTCAAGCCCCGCACCAGGCTCTGTGCTGACAGCTCAGAGCCTGGACCATGCTTCGGATTCTGTATCTGTCTCTTTGTCCCTCCCCCTGCTCATGCTCTGTCTCTCTCTCTCTCTCTCAAAAATAAACATTAAGGGTGCCTGGGTGGCTCAGTCGGTTAAGCGTCCGACTTCAGCTCAGATCATGATCTCGTGGTCTGTGAGTTCAAGTCCTGCGTCGGGCTCTGTGCTGACCGCTCAGAGCTTGGAACCTGTTTCAGATTCTGTGTCTCCCTCTCTCTCTGACCCTCCCCTATTCATGCTCTGTCTCTCTCTGTCTCAAAAATAAATAAACGTAAAAAAAAATAAAAAATTAAAAAATTAAATAAATAAATATTAAAAAAAGAATTTAAAAAATACAAATGTAGAATTCTTTCACACATGTGAAATAATGTATTGTAATAATAGGCGTAGTATAAATTTAAACCCAAGCATATAAGTAATCACATAAGTATAAATCATCTCACAATGCAAATTGAAAGCAGTGATTATCAGATTGTATATAAAAGCAATGCCAATTATATGCAGCCTACAATAAAAACAATTTATTTTTTTTGCAGATGTGCAATTTTATTCACTTAGGAAAAACTTTATGCACAATGAATGCTATTAACTAGTTTTGGTGGCAGGTTTGAAACTGAATATACTTACAAAATATTTAGAGAAGGATTAATTCAAACTGTATATATTAACAAAGCAGCCTCATATCTAGCCATTCATCAGTGAAAAACACTTTAAATAAGCAAAGAAGTATACCATGCTAATGACAAGTGACTGGTAGTGGGTATATGAATATCAGGCAAAATAATTTTCATAATAAAGAACATTATCACAATGATTTTTAATGATAAGTGTGTCAATTCATCAGGATAACAGAAAAATAGTAAACATTTTTGCATATAATAAAACATTTACAATATACTAATATATATATAGCAATATCTGAAAAGCCTATAAACACAAATAGACAAAGTAAATCACAGCCAGGGATTTCAACATGTTTCTCAATAAATGATTGAAAGAATTGACAGAAAATCAGTAAGGTTATGGAAGACTTGAATAAAACAAATACTTTGACTTAACTGATACTTAAGGAACACTATACTCAATAACAACAGCGCATATATGTTTCACAAAGCACATAGAACATTTTGCAAAGGAGAACAACATTCTGGGGTATAAAGTAATTCAAGAAGATTCAAGCCATTTGTACATAATGTAACCTGACTGCAGTGTAAATTGGAAATCAATAACAAAAATATCTGGAAAATGCCAAATTATTTGAAAAATAGAAACACTCCAAATAATCCATGTGTCAAAGAAGAAATCAACAGAAAAATTAGGAGAAATAAACTGAAAGAAAGTAAAAACAAAATATTTTGAAAATTGTGGAATCCAGCTACACCAGTACTTATATTTATATATATAGCATGAAGGACATATAGTAGAAATAAAGAAATAGTTCAAATAAATGGTTTGTCCTTTAGTGTCCACTTCAAGAAACTAAATAAGGGACAGATTTTCCAGTTCAGCATGTAGCTGCCCCTCTCTTCTTATGAGTAGAATGCTAAACAAATTGAAAAGTGAACAAATCTTAGGTTCTTAAGAGAAATGAAGTCACAGGGAAGCCATGCTCCCCTATATGGAGAAACAGACAAATGGATACAGAGGATCACAACATCCTGGTGGAGAAACATCTGCAGGAACCAAGACACCCCATGACAGTGGGAAACCTGAACTATAATTGACAAATCTCTGGAGGCTCAGTGTGGACAGCTCTGAGAGTTAAAAACTCCAGTCATAGAGGGGCCCTGTGCTTTGTGAATTTTACCTCCAAGAGTTCAGCCATTTTCTCACTATAAATACTGGCATTCCTCAGAGATACTGAAAGTTTGGCTTAAGACCACTCTAATGGAGTGCATATCACAAGTAACAAGTCAGATTAACTTTTTGGTTTCCCAGTTCATATAAAATGCATGTTTACACTGTACTCTAGTCTATTAAGTGTGCAATAATTTTGTATCTAAAAAAATGTACTTACCTTAATTTAAAAATATTTTATTGTTAAAAATACTATTATCTGAGCTTTTGGAAAATTGTAATCACTGATTGCAGATCACCATAACCAATATAATAATAAAAACCTTGAAATATTGTGAGAATTACCAAATTGTGATACAGAGGCATAAAATAAGCAAATATTTTGGAAAAATGGCACTGATGGACTTGACACAGGGTTATTACTAATCTTCAGTTTGGAAGAAAAATGCACTCTCTGTGAAACACAATAATGTGAAGTATAATAACACAAGTTATCCCTATGTTAGAGAAAAAAAGCCTCCTGTTTACATCAGGTGGAAGGAAACAGGAGTGATTTTGAAATATGCCAGAGCACCCTGCTCTTCTTAATAAAAAATTCCTCAGGAGAAACTAGTCAGCCAGTTACTAATCTCCTTGGGTTTTTTCAGAGCCTAATTCATTGGAAGAAAAGAAACATCCAACTCCAGACCACTCTAGTGATCCAGTACCACCAAAGGAGGAGTGGGGGTGGAGGAACTCAGAAGTAGTTGTAAAACTCACAGTCCAGAGGCATAGACTAATGAAAAGACTGAAACCAAAATTATAGGATTATAACATCTGTCTACCCCACACCCTCCACCACATTACTAAAGGCCTATTTATAGTAGTTTCTTTTAACCAGTACATCATGTCTGGCTACCAAGGCATTTACAAGACGTACTAACAGGCAAAACAAACAAACAAAAGTAAAATAGTTTAAAGAGACAGATGGGTATTGAGGAGGGCACCTTTTGGGATGAGCCCTGGGTGTTGTATGGAAACCAATTTGACAATAAATTTCATATTAAAAAAAAAAAAAGAAATGTAGACATGGAAGGGATGTTGGAGTTATCAGACTGGGATTTTAAAACAGCTATGATTGTTATGCTAAGAGCTCTGATAGATAAAGCAGATGAAGGGGGGAAAAATAGTCACCTGCAAGAGTGACTACTCTGAAATTATGCTTCAAAAGTGAAGGGATGGAAAGATTTTCTCAGACAAAAATTTAAGGAATTTATTGCCAGTAGACTCGGTTTGCAAGAAATATTAAAAGAAATTTTTAGAGAGAAGCAAATTAATATAAATCAGATGTGAATTGATATAAAGAAAGAGCACTGAGGAAGGAATAAGTAAAAATAAAATTTAATTGACCTAATAGGTAAGAATTTGTTCAAGTTAAAATAGCATCAGTATATTTGATTATGTATACTTCTGTATATATGTGTACAAATGATTATATATAAGTGAAATAAATACCAGAAAAAAAAGAGATAGGAGGGAAGAATTAGAATTATTTGGTTATTATAAGGTACTCAGACTGCACATGAAGTGGTGTAGTGTTTTCTGAAAGATGGCTCGGATTCATTGTAAATGCATATAGCAAACTCTAGAGCAACCATTAAAAAAAATGTATAACCGATATACTAAGAGGGAAGAGAAAATAGAATGGTATAAAATATTCAGTGAAAACCAAAAAAATGCAGAAAAATTGTGTGAAACAAAATTTGGAACAAAGAACAAGAGCAACAAATAGAAGACAGTAGATAAATATTACTCCAAATATACAATAATAACTTTGAACTTCAGAGATCTAAATACACCATGTAAAAAGACAGAGATGATCAGAATGAATCAAATAACACCCAACTCTATCTTATCTATAAGAACTCACTTTAAGTATAAATATACACATAGATTTAAAGTAAATGAATTGAGGAATACCCAGGTGGCTCATTCGGTTAAACGTCTGACTCTCAATTTCAGCTCAGAGTCCCACATCCGACTCTGTGCAGACAGCATGGAGCCTGCTTGGGATTCTCTCTCTCTTTGTCTCCCACACTCTCTGCCCCTCCCCTGCTCATGCCTTCTCTCTTTCAAAATAAATAAATTTAAAAAAATAAAAATAAATAACAAATAATAAAATAAATGAATGGAGAAACATGCTAACACTAATAAAAGGGGCAACTATATGAATTTCAATAGAGCAAATTTCAAAACAGAAAATTATCAGAGTTACAGAGGGGTAACATAATAATAAATAAGAGTGAATAAAGATAAATATAAATATAAAATAAAATAAAATAAAATAAAATAAAATAAAATAAAATAAAATAAAATAAAGAAGAGCTCACAAAAACGTAGACCAAGATAGACTTTCTGGCCCATAAACATACATTAAAAAATGTAAAAGAATATAAATCATACAATGCCTGCTCTCAGATCACAATTAAACTAGTAATCAATGATAGATAACTTGAAACATCCCAAATTATATTGAGATTAGATGACAAACTTCTAAATTATGTAAACATAAAAGAAGAAATCTCATGAGACATTGAAAAATATACTGTCCATGTTCATGGATGAAAGAACAAATATTGTTAAAAATGTCAATACTACCCAAAGCAATCTATGTATTCAGTGCAATCCCTATCAAAATAACACCAACATTCTTCAGAGCCAGAAGGAACAGTTCTAAAATTTGTATGGAACCAAAAAAGACCCCAAAGAGCAAAGTAATGTTGAAAAAGAAAACCAAATCTGGAGGCATCACAATTCCAGACTTCAAGTATGATTGCAAAGTGATAATCATCAAGACAGTATGGTACTGGCACAAAAACAGACACATAGATCAATGGAACACAATAGAGAACCCAAAAATGGATCACCCAAACAAATGGCCAACTAATCTTTAACAAAGCAGGAAAGAATATCCAGTGGAAAAAATACAGTCTCTAGTAAATTGTGTTGGGAAACCTGGACAGCAACTTGCAGAAGAATGAACCTGGACCACTTTCTTACACCATACACAAAAATAAACTCAAAATGGATGAGATACCTAAACATAATACAGGAAGCCATCAAAATCCTAGAGGAGAAAACAGAGAACAACCTCTTTGACCGTGGCTGCAGCAACGTTTTACTTGACATGTCTCTGGAGGCAACAAACAAAAGCAAAAACGAACTACAGGGACCTCATCAAAATAAAAAGCTTCTGCACAGAGAAGGAAACAACCAGAAAAACTAAAAGACAACTGATGAAATGGGAGAAGATATTTGCAAATGACATATCTGATAAAGGGTTAATATCCAGAGTCTATAAGAACTTATCAAACTCAAAACCCAAAACACAAATAATCCAGTGAAGAAATGGGTAGATGACATGAATAGACACTTTTCCATAGAATTTATCCAGATGGCTAACAGACACATGAAAAAATGTTCAACATCACTTATCATCAGGGAAATACATATTAAAACCACACAAATACTACCTCACACCTGTCAGAATGGCTAACATTAACAACTCAGGCAACAACAAATTTTGGCAAGATGCAGAGAAGAGGATCTCTTTTGCATTGTTGGTGGGAATGCAAGCTGGTGTAGCCCTTCTGGCAAACAGTATGGAGGTTCCTCAAAAGTTAAAAATAGAACTACTCTGCAACCCAGTAATTGCATTACTAGGTATTTATACAAAAGATATAAAAATGCTGATTCAAAGGGGCACATGAACCTCAATGTTTACAGCAACACTATCTACAAAAGCCAAAATATGGAAAGAGCCCAAATGTCCTTCGACTGATGAATGGATAAAGAAGATGTGATATGTGTGTATCTGTCTATCTATACCTATATATATGTTGCTATTTGTAACAATGTGGATGGAACTTGAGTGTATTATGCTAAGCAAAATAAATCAGTCAGAGAAAGACAAATATATGACTTCACTCATATGTGGAATTTAAGAAACAAAAGCAGATGAACAGAGGGGAAGGGAAGCAAAAATAAGATCAAACAGAGAGGGAGACAAACCATAAGAGACTCTAAAATACAGAGAACAAACAGGGTTGTTGGTAGGATGTTGGGTGGGGGATGGGCTAAATGGGTGATGGGCATTAAGGAGGGCACTTGTTGGGATGAGCAGTGTTATATGTAAGTGATGAATCACTGGATTCTTTTCCTGAAATCATTATTATACTATATGTTAACTAACTTGGATTTAAATTTTTAAAAATTCTGAAAAAATTAAAAAAGTAATCTGTAATTTCTCTCTCTCTCTCTCTCTACACACACACACACACACACACACACACACACACACACACACACACTGAACTACTGAAAATGAAAGCACAACTTGCCAAAATGTGTGGGATGCAGTGAAAGTAGTGCGTAGAGGGAAATTTATAGCATTGTATGCAAATTTAAAGAAGAGAAAGATCTAAAATATCTAAAATTGTCTGAGATTTTACCTTAGGACACTAGAAAAAGGAGAGTGAATTATATTCAAAGAAGAAAAGAAATAATAAGAATAAAAGCAGAAATCAATAAAATAGAAACCTGAAAATCAATAGAGAAAATCAACAAAACCAAAAGTTGGCTGTTCGAAAAATATAAAATTGATATTCTTCTGGACAGGCTAAGAGAGAATACAAATCACTAATAACAGAAATAAAAGTTCACTATAGAACTCATGGATGGGAAAAGCATAATAAAGGAATACTATGAACAACTCTATTCTTGCTATTTCATAACCTAGTTGAAATGGACTAATTCTCTGAAATACACATTCTGCTAAACTCACACAAGAAGAAATGGATTATCTAACTATATTATGTCTATTAAATAAGTATAGTTAATAACTAACACCCTTCCAAATCAGAAAGCACCAGGCCCAGATAGGATCACTGGTGAATTCTATCAACTGTTTAAGGAAGAATTTATACCAGTTCTCTGCAATCTTTTTCAAAGGATATATATCAAAGGAATACTCCCTAAGCCAAGTTACAAGGCCAGCATTAGCCTAACACTAAAATCAGACAAAACATTATAAAACTAGATCAATGTCTCATGAGCATAGGTGAAAAAAATCCTGAACCAACTATTTCCAAATTGAATCCAATAATTTATGAGAAAATTATACACCTGACTAGGAAGGATTTATTCCAGTTATACAAAGCTTATTCAACATTTGGAAATTAATGTAATCCATCATATCAATGGACTAAACAAAGAAAAATCATATCAATAAGTGCATTAAAAATTGATGTATAGATTCAATGCAATCCCAGTTAGAATCCCAGAAAATTGTTTTGTAGACATTGAGCAACTGATTCTAAAGTTGATGTGGAGAGGCAAAGACTCAGAATAGCCAACACAATATTGAGGGAGAAATATAGTCTACTAATCTTTGAAAAAGTTGCAAAGGCAGTACAATGGAGCAGATAGTCTTTTCAACAAATAGTGATAGAACAACTGAACATGAATATGCTTAAAAGATTTAGACACGGGCCTTACACACTTTATAAAAAATTAACATGGATTGTAGACTTGGATGCCTGGCTGGCTTGGTCAATGGAGCATGCAGCTCTTAATCATGGGGTTGCAGTTTTGAGCCCCATATTGGATGCAGAGATTCCTTAAAAATAAAATCTTTAAAAAATGCATCATGGACCTAAATGTGGAACAAAAAACTATAAAACTCATAGAAATTATATAGAAGAAAATCTAGATGATATTGGGTTAGATCATGACATTAGGATGCCAAAGCCACAACCCATGAAATAAAGAATTAAGCTAGACTTCATTAAAATTAAAAATTCTGCTCTGCAAAAGATATTATCAAGAGAATAAAGGCAAGCTACAGACTGAAAGAAAACATTTGTAAAATATATATCTGATACAGGTTGTTATTCAAAATATACAAAGAAGTCTTAAAATTCAACAGTAAGGAAACAAACAGCCTGATTAAAAAATGGTCCAAAACCTATAGAGACACCTCACCAGGTAAGACATACAGATGTCAGATAAACACATGAAAAGATGTTCCACATCATATGTCTTCAGGGAAATACAAATTCAAACAATAATCAAGTATTCTACGTGTTAGAATGACAAAAATACAGAAAAGTGACAACATTAAGTGCTGGCCACGATATTGAGCAACAGCAATTCTCATTTATTGCTATTGGGAATGCAGAATGGTATAGCTAATTTGAAGACAGTTTTGTGGTTCCTTACAAAACTAAATATACTCTTACAACATAAACCAGCAGTTGTGTTTCTTAGTATTTACCCAAGAGAGTTTAAAACTATGTCCACACAGAAAACTGCACAGAAATATTTGTAGCATCTTTATTCATAATTGCAAAAACTCAGGGCGCCTGGGTGGCTCAGTCGGTCGAGCGTCCGACTTCAACTCAGGTCATGATCTCACAGCTTGTGAGTGCAAGCCCCGTGTCAGGCTCTGTGCTGACAGCTTGGAGCCTGGAGCCTGCTTCAGATTCTGTGTCTCCCTCTCTCTCTGCCCCTAACCCACTCGCATTCTATCTCTCTCAAAAATAAATAAACATATTTTTTTTACATAATAATTGCAAAAACTTGTAAGCAACCAAGATGTTCTGTGGTAGGTGAATGGATTACTAGACTCTGGTTCATTCAAACAATAGAATATTATTCAGCAGTAAAAAAAATGTGTTATCAAGCCATGCAAAGACATGGAATAAACTTAAATGCATATTACTTAGTGGAAGAAGCCAATCTTGAAAAGACTACAGATTGCGTGATTTGATTCAGTGACATTCTGGAAAAGGCAAAATATGGAAAGAGTAAGAAGATCAGTGGTTGCCAAGTGTTAAGGGGGAAATAAAGGGATGAGTAGTGAAACATAGAGGATTTTTAGGGCAGTGAAACTATTCCTTATGATACTATTTGTTGGCTACATGATACACATTTGTCCAAACCCATAGAATGTACAACACCAAGAATAAAGTCTTATATAAAGTATGGACTTTGATTTTGATGTGTCAATTGTCAGTTCATCACTTGCAAGAGATGTGCCACTCTGGTGGGGGATTTGGTACTTGGGGAGGCTATGCTTATATACATGGAAAATTTCTGTACTTTTCTCTCAATTTTGCTCTGAATCCCAAATTGCTCTAAAATACTTTTTAATAAAGTTAAATTAAAAAAAATTAAACTTAAAGTAGAAAAAATTAAAAAAAAGAAGCAAAATCTATAAAAATGAGAAAATAAGGAAAATTAGTGAATAGAATAGTTGTATCCTTCAGAAGATTATTACCAACATCTAGACATGCTTATCAGGAAAAGAACACAAATAACAAATATCAGAAATGAAGCAGGTGGTACTCAAAATCAAAGTTAGGAAAATGATACGGCAAAAACATAAAAGAGAAAAAGATATATGTACAATCCTAGTTCCAAAATATGGAAGTTATTTTTAATAGGTAAAACATGCATATCATAAGTAGCCATATAGAACATTCAGAACAATTGGTAAGGAACTAGATGATTTCAACAACACTAAAAACAAATGTCCTTAAAAAAAAAAGATTTTATTTAAATTCCGTGTAGTTAACACACAATGTAATATTAGTTTCAAATGTACAATATAGTGATTCAACACTTTACAACAGCACCCTGTGCTCATTACAAGTGCCCTAATTGACATTTTTAGAACACATCATCCAACAACAATAAAATACATATTTTTAAGGTAAACATAGAATTTTCAACAAAATAACCATAAGGTAGGCCATAAAGTTAGTCTAAAAATTTCAAAAAAAAATGCTATCTTATGGAGTACATATTCAGTGACCAAACAGAACAAAATTAGTAATTATTAATAAAAAGTAAGATATTCATGTATTTGAAAACTTAAGCCACATACATATTAATATCCCTTAGGTTAAAATATATACCACAAGGGACATTATTTTCAACTGAATAATAATAATACAGTATATTTCTTTTTGTGGGATGTAGTGAAAACAGTGTTAAAAGGAATTTTCTTAGTATAAGTGCTTCTATTAAAAAAAAAAAATTGGGAGTGACTCGGTGGCTAAGTTGGTGAAACTTCTGACTGACTCCTGATTTTGGCCCAGTTCATGATCTCATGGTTCATGAGATCCAGCCTCCTGTCAGGCTCTGTGCTATCAGGATTCTTGAGATTCTCTCTCTCTCCTCACCCTTTGTGCCTTTGCCCTGCTCATACGATCACTGTCTTTCTGTCAAAATAAATAAACTTAAAAGAAGAAATAAATTAAAAACATTAAAAAATCCATTTTCTAAATTTCTAACTTAAAAAGCATAATATAGTAAAAAATTAAAGACAAATTAAGTAGAATTAATAAAACCTTAAACGAATATGCATTATAGGTTGGTTTTAATAACCTACAAGTGGAAACAACCCAAATATCCATCAACTAACGAATGGGGAGATAAATTTTTTCTAGATTTATATGGTGGAATCCTACTCAACAGTTTAAAAGAAACATACCAAAATATGCAAAAACAATGATTAGTCTCAAAAACCTTAGTTTATTAAGAGAAATCAGATGCATATTAATATACAATGTATTGTTTCATTTATATTAAATTTTGTAACAAATTTTAAAACTGATTTCTGGTGACTGAAATAATAACATCGACTTCCAAGGGGTATTGGTCACATGAAGGAATTCTCTGGAGCGATGGAAGTGTTCTTCATCTTAATTAGGTTGTTGATGGGGCACCTGGGTGGCTCAGTGGGTTAAACATCCAACTTCAGCTCAGGTTGTGATCTCACAGTTCATGAGTTTAGGCCCCACATCAGGTTCTGTGCTGATAGCTCAGAGCCTGGAGCCTGCTTCGGATTCTGTGTCTCCCTCTCTTTCTGCTCCTCTCCTGCTCGCAGTCTGTCTCTCTGTCTCTCAAAAATAAATAAACATAAAAAAAATTTTAAAAAATTAGGTTGATGATGTGTGTATGTATTCAGTAAACCTCACTGAATTAGAGAAATAAAATGTCTGTATGCCATTATTTATAATTTACTTTCATTAATGACATAAATTAATGGGGTGATTTACTTCTATAGAGATTTTTACATAATTGGCATGGCACCATGAGTATTTTCAAACTGTTCTATAAAACGTGGTAGTGGAAAAGAACAAATCTTTATTCAGGAAGCAACTGCTTTACTAGCTATATAGATAAGAACAAATCTCTTCCTTCTTATTAATGTCTCTTTAAAGACTAGTAAAATAATGTATATAATATTTGAAATTTATAAATACATTAGAGTTATATATACAGTTATGTTTTAAGTAAACTGCTTTACATTATAGCTACTGTAATTTCTCATGTGTCTTGTTTTTGAAAATGTATTTCTAGAAAGTTTGTGTTACTTATTTCCAAAGGGATACCAAAGTTCATTTGGGCTAATGTACAAGCAGAGATAATATCACCATATATATTTATAATGAGGCTCTCTATATGTGTTACTATTAATCAAAGCTATTGTACCCTTTTATTTTCTTGGTCTGAATTATTCCTTATGTATTCATAGGTCAACTGAAAACCACAAGAAGAAACAAAGACACCTACAGAATAAATTCTGCCTATTCTGTAAGTTCTCTATCAAATACATTTATTATTTACAAATCCAGGTTTCTATACATATGGAGTCTATAAATGTATTGTGTGTTTGTGCTATTGGTATAATTAGCACATATATATATATATATATATGTATATATATATATATATACATATATATATATATATATATATGTGATGTACCTGATATATATGGATATTTAGCCTAAGTAGCAACTAAAATATCTCCTTAAACAATAAATTTAAATCACATATCTTTTTAAAGAAAAAACATGAAAGAATAGTGTTTTGTCATTTCTTTAAAATAGGAGATCTGTAAAGAATGGAGTTTGGGGGTGCCTGGGTCGCTCAGTTGGTTAAGTGTCTGACTTCAGCTCAGGTCATGATCTCATGGTTTGTGAGTTTGAGCCCCACATCAGGCTCTGTGCTAACAGCTCAAAGCCTGGGGCCTGCTTCAGATTCTGTGCCTTCCTCTCTCTCTGCCCCTCCCCCACTCAAGCTCTGTCTCTCTCTAAAAAATAAATAAACATTAAAAATAATTAAAAAAAAAAAGAATGGAGTTTGGAACTTAGTATTAGGAGATTTTAGGCTCTGTTGGCAAGGTTGTCATTTCCTCATTATGGGTCTACTTTGTACTCTTGCTGTATATAAACCATAATTAAAAGATCTTTCTACATATAAAAAAACATTAATAGAGGAAGTAATAGAATGTTTAGGAAAATCATTTAGTTAATCCATCCTAAATTTTACTTAGAGAAAGAGAAATATTTGTCACCAAGAATTTGTATTTACTAGTATGTTTTACATTATAAGATAAATAATAAGGATAAATCAGGGCCATGGTATACAATATTAAAATTGTTTCAGATTTTCACTTAAAAATGCAGATGGTAACATGAGGTATACTGAAAATTTCTGCTTGTGATTCTTCAGCTTTAAAAAGTGAATAAATTGATGTGTTTATGAAATACTTCTAAGTCATACAGAAATCTGAAAAAATATGATATACTAAGTATGGAATTTTTTTATCTGCATTTTTATTTTATTTTTTGTTGGTTTCAATTTTTTTATTTAAATTATATTCATTTAACATATATTATACTATTGGTTCCCAAGTAGGGAATTACTATTTCTCTTAAAAGAAGGATTTTAGTAATTATCCTGCTATTTTTCCTAGGTTTACATGAAATAAAGGAAATATTTGCTAATTGCCCATTAGTTTCAATACACTTGTTATGGAGCTAACTTACCCAGTTGGACAGGATACAGATAAAGTTTACCACATACTTGCTTCTTCCAATTCATTCTGTGTTACATAAATACAGTTAAAGCGTATAAAGTATAAAATGTTCTGATACTACTGACTAGCCATAATTCACCTCTTGTAAGTAATTGAAATGTGACTAGAATATGGGTTGTAGGATTAAAAATTAGATTGACCAATGCTGTCTCCCTGGAATATATCTTTATCATCTATAGTTTTTGAATATCCTGTATTTCTCTGTATCCCCTACTAAAATTGTTACTTAAATATTTTGGGGTATTTTTTATGTAATGCCTATATGCCTTTTAGAATATTTAACACCCTAAAAAGAAGGATTGTGTATACCTTGTTACCAATGTATTTCCAATATGTGACTAGAGTTCTCAGCACTGAATAAGTATCAATATAATGTATTTCATGATGGGTTATTTTTAGCTGAGTTCTGTTTATGGAATTCTGTCCAATTAGACTGGGAAAGACTGTCTGCTTTCTGCACTATTGCCATCACAGAAGGGATATGGAGGCAGTTAAAAGATGGTGGCATACCAGGTGCCTGAGTGGCTCAGTCGGTTAAGCATCCAACTTCAGCTCAGGTCATGATCTCACAGTCTGTGAGTTCGAGCCCCACGTCGGGCTCTGCGGTGACAGCTCAGAGCCTGGAGCCTGCTTCAGATTCTGTGTCTCCCTCTCTGTCTGCCCCTCCCCTGCTCATGCTCTGTCTCTCTCTGTCTCAAAAATAAATGAAAACATTAAAAATTTTTTTAAAAAAGATGGCGATATAGGAAAATCCTGAACCCACTTCCTCCTACAGATATACCAAATCTTTAGGTACATATGGAGCAGTTATCTCTGGAAAAGATCTCAAAACTATTTGAACAGCATTTCCTCAACAAAGGATGAGTCACATCAAGATGGTTAGGAGAGGCAGAGGCATAGTCTCACAGAAAACCTCACCCCAGGTGCAGCAAGCCATAATCAGGAGGGTCTCACAAATATGGAGCTTCTTCCTAAGGGTCCAGGGGTTTATGCCCCACATCAGGCATCCCAGCCTTGGGACTCTTCCAGAAAGTCAAGCCCCCAAACTGTCTGGCTTTGAAAACCAATGGATCTCACTCACAGGGCCATTGGGAACTGAGTTTCTGCTCTTAAAGTATTTGTACTCAGATTTACTTCGGACCTAGCACAAAAGCAGCATTTGAAAGAGATCATTTGCCAATCTTAAAGCTTCTCCCAGAGGAGCAGGGGCCTGTTGAGACTCTCGCCTGGATGGAGGTACTGGCAGGTGCTGTCTTTGTACTCTGCCTCTACCTTCGCAGCAAGTGTATGCAGCCACAGGATCCTCCTACTGCCTCACTAAAGCTATTCTCCCTCTGCCTCACTAAAGCTAGTGGGCATATGAAGTCTACACAAGGGATGCCCCTTATCACCTCTTGTTGCAAGGGGCAGGGCTTATATGTCTGGGACCCAAGGAAGTGAAACAACCAGAGGCAGTCCTTGTCAGTATACACCCCACAGGGCACTGCACAGACAGCAGACTGAAATATACCACAGTCTTCCTGTGGAAAATGCCTCTTTATTTGTCCTGGAGCTTTAGTCTGAAAGATATGCTTTAAGTTTGTCACATATCTAGAGACTTCTGAGGTGCTCTCAGAGAATGTAGGTTGGGGGTGTCATCTTTGGGCTTTCCCTTGGCCTCACTACAGCTCACTAGTACTGACCAGGAAGGAAGTTACACACTCATATAGAGCTCCAATTTTTGCAACTGTCACATAGGGGACTTCTCTAGGACTGCCTGGTTTTGAGGTGAGCCGTGTTTATGATTTGCAGTTCCACAGGAATATATATATATATATATACATATATATATATATATATATATATATATATATATATATATATATATACTTTGAAAACTGTTGACTGAGCATCTGGCTTCCAGTTAATTAAGAATAAATTGAGCTGCTTAAGTAATGAAATATTTGAGACACATTGGTTGATTCGTGGATGTTGAACCATCCTTGCTCATGTACTGGAAGAATTAATATTGTTAAAATGCCCATAGTACCCAAAGAAACACAGAATCAATGCAGTCCCTCTCAAATTCCAATGGATTTTATATGGAAATAGAACAAATAACCCTAAAATTTATATGGAAACACAAAAGACACTGAATAGCCAAAGAAATCTTGTAGAAAAAGAATAAAACTGGATGTATCAAATTGCAAAGCTATAATAATCAAGGCAGTATGGTATTGGCATAAAAATAGACACACAAATAATGGAAAAGAACAAAGAGCCCAGAAATAAGCTTATGTATATATGGTCAGTTATTTGTGATAAAGTAGTCAAGAATATAAAATAAGGAAAGGACATTCTCTAATAAAGGGTGCTGGAAAAATTTGGACAGCCCTATGCAAAAGAATGAAACTAAATCAATGTCTTACATCATATTAAAAAATTAACTCAAAATGAAGTAAAGACTTCAACCTAAGACCTGAAACCATAAAACTTATAGAAGAAAACATAAGCAATTAGCTCCTTGATATTGGTCTTGGCAGTTTTGGGGAGTGAATGAGGTGAAGAGGTTCAAACTTCCAGTTTTAAAGTAAATAGCCATGAGGATGTAATGAACAACATGACTAGTGTCAATAATATTTTATTGTGTATTTGAAAGTCACTAAGAATGAATCTCAAAAGTTCTCCTCATGAGAAAAAGATTGTGACTTTTATGCTGACAGATGATGACAGACTTACTTAGTGGTGATCGTTTCATAGTGCATACAAATATGGAATCATTAGAATGTACAACTGAATATAATATATGTCAGTTATACTTCAATTTAAAAAAAAAGTTTTAAGGGGCACCTGGCTGTCTCCATTGGTTAAGCATTTGACTCTTGATCTCAGCTCAGGTATTTACCTCAGTGTTGTGAGTTTGAGCCCCATACTGGGCTCTGTGCTGGGCTTAGAGTCTACTTAAAAAAAAAGGTATTAAGAAAAAAAAAGAGTATATAATAACTGAGATGATCAATACATTCTTTAAAATATTTTATAATTTAAAAGCTTGTAAAATTATGGGAAAGACCTATTTTAATGTAGACCTATCTTAAGGAAAGAGCAATTATTAGGTATTTGGAGCAAAATAGACACAGATGTGGCAGCCCAAATTGTGGCTTAATGACCATAGATCCCATACAAATACAAATGTAGTGAAATCATTACATTTCAAGACAGTTTGGAACGGAAGAGTTCTTTTTTTTTTTTTCAAGGTTTATTTATTTTTGGGACAGAGAGAGACAGAGCATGAACGGGGGAGGGGCAGAGAGAGAGGGAGACACAGAATCGGAAACAGGCTCCAGGCTCTGAGCCATCAGCCCAGAGCCCGACACGGGGCTCGAACTCACGGACCGCGAGATCGTGACCTGGCTGAAGTCGGACGCTTAACCGACTGCGCCACCCAGGCGCCCCTGGAACGGAAGAGTTCTAATCCTGAGAATTCTATCAGACAGAGAAGGTAGAGGTAGGAAATTCTGAAAATGGGGTGGGAAAGAGAGAAACAAGGACCCATGTAAGTAGCAGTAAAGGAAAGGACTACAGTGGATGGAGTAGGATGGGGATGTGAAATATCCTAAGTTGTAAGTCATAGGTCGTGTGGCACTGTGTTTAAAGAGTGGTTGTTGTTTTCCCACAATGCATGTTTACCTTCATTTTTTTTTTTTTGTTTATTTACTTATTTTGAAAGAGGGGGAGAGAGAGAGAGAGAGAGAGAGAGAGAGAGAGAGAGAGAGAGTGAGAGAGTGAGAGAGTGAGAGAGAGAGAGTCTGAAGCATGCTCTGGGCTGTCAGTGTGGAGCCTGACTTGGGGCTTGAACTCATGTACTGTGAGATCATGACCTGAGTGGAAATCAGTCAGACACTCCACTGACTGAGCCACCCAGGCGCCATGCATGTTTATATCTTTACACTTTTTTTTTCTTTTGTATTTTCATCTGTAATCCTTCATGCTGGATAATGGAACATTTATAAAATACTTGGGTTCAACAAGGGGAAGAAAAATCTAATACCTCGATGTTCATTTTTCACTGTTGTACTCAAGCTCATTTAGGGGCCAAGTAAAGTGATAGAGGTGATGAGCAGGTATTATTCCATTTTCTGTTCTGGGTCTTGAAGCCCTTACTCCTTATCTAAGATAATGTCACATAACCCTTACCATGCAGGTGCTACTAAAAGGGGAACAGCTGAGTTTTCCTAAATTTCTTGCCACTATTCCCCATTCACATTTTCCTTTTACTGTATGTAGCTATCTCTGAGTAATATGCCTTCAGTGAAATGAAGTCCCCCTTCCCACTTTGACCTCCTTGTGGATCTGAGGATTATTGGTCTTCTGATAATCATCTGAGGATTGATTGGATCACTTCAATCTCTTACTCTTTTGACTACATTTATTTAGAGTATTTTATAGTTAGGTGCTTCCACAGGTGTAATAGCTGGGGTTTCAAAATTGTCCTATATAAGTCTGGAAAACCTTCAAGTTCTGGCTGTCGAATCCCTTGCCCCTCTTATCTTCTTTCTATTGCCAACTCATTTTGAATCCCACTCCTATTTAGATTGTATACATTTTATATATTTAAAAAGATCCATGTTTTAGCCTTCTTTCTAGTGCTCATATTCATGTAACACATGATACATTCATCTTACCTCAGTAGTTTCATTTTAGTAATTGAGTTACTTTTTATTTTTCTTGTCAATTTCAAAAATATTTGGGTGTCTATGTGAACTATTATCTGTATCTCGTCAGTTGCTTAACTGGATATGAAAATAGTCACTGAATCTTGCAGAGTGTTTGGCTCTGTGTTATTGAGGATTTCTTTAAATGTCATATATTTGTTTTTATTTTCTATTTTATCTTCCATTATGTGGGAGAATCCTGCTCCAGTGTGGTTATGAGTCTCCAATGTTTAGCTCAGTCAATTTGCTAAACCTAAAGATTCAGAAACTATAGCCTAAATTACTGCCATAGTTACATTAACTATGATTCATAATCACATAAATTAACTTCACATTAATTTAAAAATCTATGTAAATAATTACTGTTTCTATAATAAAATTATTCATAAGAGAGCTTTTCATGAAAAAGCTTTTTTGTCATCAGTGTATTTTAATAATCTATTGATATTTATTTTCTATTAATAATTTACTACTGTATCTCTATTAAAATCCAAATTACTTTTTTTTTTAATTTTTTTAACGTTTTTTATTTATTTTTGAAACAGAGAGACAGAGCATGAACGGGGGAGGGGCAGAGAGAGAGGGAGATACAGAATTGGAAACAGGCTCCAGGCTCTGAGCCGTTAGCCCAGAGCCCGACGCGGGGCTCGAACTCACGGATTGCGAGATCATGACCTGGCTGAAGTCGGACGCTTAACCGACTGAGCCACCCAGGCACCCCTACTTACTATTTTTTTCATTCAGCAGAGCTAGTAGAGACTTGCTTTTATAGTCCATGTTTATTAAAAATCAGGTTTTTCTGGGGCGCCTGGGTGGCTTAGTCGGTTAAGCGGCCGACTTCGGCTCAGGTCACGATCTCGCAGTCCGTGAGTTCGAGCCCTGCGTCGGGCTCTGTGCTGACAGCTCAGAGCCTGGAGCCTGTTTCAGATTCTGTGTCTCCCTCTCTCTGCCCCTCCCCCGTTCATGCTCTGTCTCTCTCTGTCTCAAAAATAAACGTTAAAAAACAAAATTAAAAAAAAAGATATTTAAAAATCAGGTTTTTCTTATTGCTATGTTTAAACCAGATGTGTGCCCCCAAATTCTCACTGCCTCGCTTATGAAGGGCCTCTGCACCTGGGTTTAAATTGCCAAGGAAAGAACTTATGGTTGAATAGGATCATTGACCTGGCTGTAGCCAGGTAGTTGGGAGCATCAAGACTATTCACATGGCAGCACACACACACACACACACACACACACACACACGCGCGCGCACACACACACACACACACACACACACATGTTTGTTTACATATTCATGTGTAATTACATTGTTCATGTGAATCTGAGATGTTTTAGTTTCTGGCTATTGAGGATAAAGAGCATTTTATGTTTTTGTTTCTCTTGGAAGGAATTGCTGTGTTGTGTGTGTCAATTTATAAGAAACTAATAAATTGCTTTCATAGGCTTGTAAAATTGTACATCCACACCAAGAGTCTGTAAGTTCCAATGACTTCATATTTGTCAGCATTTGATAGTATCATTTTAACTATTTATTAATTGTAGTATGTTTGTAACTGTTTCAAAATGTAATTAAAAATTGTGTTTAATGTTTATTTTTTGAGAGAGACATAGACAGAATGTGAGTGGGTAAGGGGCAGAGAGAGAGGGAGACACAGAATCCGAAACAGGATCCAGCCTCTGAGCTGTCAGCACAGAACCCGACGTGGGGCTCGAACTCACGAGCTGTGAGTTCATGACCTCAGCCGAAGTTGGACGCTCAACCGACTGAGTCACCCAGACGCCCCTCAAAATGTAATTTTAATCTGCATTCCCTTCATGACTAATGATATGAGTACATTTTCATATGCTTGATAGCTAGCTTATATGGAGTTAACTTCTCTACAATCCTTGGTCAATGTAAAGTCTCTCTCTATTTTTTATATTATCTTATTTTCCCTTCATTCATACTTTTGATTCCATTTTTCCTTTTGTAAATAAAATTTTTATTTGTAAATGTACAATTTTTGTATATCCAAAGTGCATGCTTTGATTTATTTATTCCATTCCCTTGTCCTTTGGACTTATTGTAATCTGTAGAACAATGTTAAATAGTCGTTTTTAGTGCATATCTTTGTCTTTTTCTCATTATTAGAGGAAAAGTATGCAGTCTTTCACCATTAACAATGATGTTAGCTGTAGTTTTGTGTTTCTTTTTATATATTTTTCCAAAATGCTGTTTATCAGATTGAGGATGTTTTTCTCTCTTCCTAGGGTTATTACTTTTGTTTTTAAAATCATAGGTAGTTGTTGCATTTTTATTTAATATGCTTCTTCTGAATGTTTTAAGATGACCATATTGATTTTATTCTCTATGAATTTTCAGATACTGATGTTACTGCTTATTCCAACAAAGATAAATATAATTAGTCCATAACAAACTACATATAATGTGCAGATAATTAAGTGTGCCAAAAACTTAATAATATCTTAAAAATAATCAGAGAAAGAAGAGATTATATATGGAGAAAGAAGATATTACATATGGGGGATTCACTTGTTAAAACAAGACATGTTTTAACAGTAAGTATATAAAGACAACAGAATGGAGTAATAGCTTCAAAATACCTACAAAACTTACTGCAGATTTACCCTTTTTCAGATAAGAAAGTATTATTTGTGTTCAAGAGTAGAATGCAGCCTAAAAACTAATATATACATGCATATACATATATGCATGTATATATGTAGAATATATATACATATATGTATATGTGTGTATATATATGTATATATGTGTATATATATGTGTGTGTGTATATATATGTGTATATATGTATATATATATATACACACACACATATATATATACATATATATATATTCTACAGTATGTCCTCAAAGAAGAGGAAAGTGTAAAGTGATACCTAAAATAATTCAAGATGCAAGACAGATAGTAAGAAAAAGCTGTAAACATGGATTAAATATCCACAGCTGTAAAACACTATGATAATTCTCTCTGAGGAATTAAAAAAGCAAATGAGAGTAACTCAACACAGGATAAGAAGAAGCATAGTTAGTTCACAGGACCATTTAAGATTATTCTATTTTTCAGGAGGAGAGGAATGTTAGTAATCATCTGTGAACCCAGTTGAATGAATACACATTTTAAAATTTCAACAACACATTTGATAGAAATAGGGCATATAACTTATAACCTAGTAGAGGAAAAAGATGAATAATAATTCAAAATATGCAGAAAAGAACAAATGGAAGCATAGAAAAAATGTTTTAAAAATGTAAAAAAAGAAAGAAAGTAAAAAGGAAATATAAATTAAATTACATTAATAAATCTACATTTAACATTAATTATTTTGACGATTAAAAACATGAGAAATGTATTAAAATTAGCCATATTTTAAGAGAGGGAACATAAAAATAAAGACAAATACAAAGACAATATAAAACAAAGTTATGAAAATGACAGTCAAATATAACAAAGCAATTCAGCATTATTAGGGTGAAGATGAATAAATCAAAGAACAAGAAAAAACAAAAAAAATAGGGTTTCTACTATAATGTTAAAGAATAGAATTAACATCAGAAGTTTAAGATATGTTCTAGTTTCTTTTTCTGTTTCTAGTATGCTGCTTTTTTTTAAGCTTATTTATTTATTTTCAGAGAGAGAGAGAGAGAGAGAGAGAGAGTGGGGGAGGGCCAGAGACAGAGAGAGAGAGAGAGAGAGAGAGAGAGAGAGAGAGAGAGAGAGAGAGAGAGAGAGACAAGGACAATCCCAAGCAGGCTCTGTGCTATCAGTGCCGAGCTGGTTGCGGGGCTCAAACTCATGAACCGTAGGATCATCACCTGAGCCAATATTCATTGTCCAATGCTTAACTGACTGAGCCACCCAGGTGTCCCTGTATGCCTCTTTTGAGGCATATATCCAAAGAATCCTACTTATTTTTCCCCCTAAAAATAGATATCTAGATTTTCCTACATGTAAGTTCTCCCACCATGAAAATGAGCATATTCATGTTCCTTTATATGTCAATGGGAGATTCTCTGGTGAAAAATGCCCAGTACTGAATTTCTGGAATGTTAATGTATGCTACTTAATTTCACGAAGTTCCACAATGTTTTTCTTTTTAGAATATAGCCAGTTTACAGTTCTGCCATGAGCCACTGAATTTTCCCAGATCTCTTACATTGGTATTATCTTTTAGTTTTTGCTAAGCATATCATCTTAAAATGTTGCCTCATTATTGTATTAATCTGAATTTCCATTGGTGTGAATATATTAGTTTAGTTTTAATTTAATCTGAATTTTCTACTTTAACTTCTTGGCGTATTCATATTCTTTGCTCAATTTCCTATTGTTTTTCCTGTCTCTAGTTGTTTTGCAAAAGTTCCTCCTAAATTCCTGATGCTAATCCCTTGTCAGTTGTAGATGTTGTAAATATCAAAGTCCAAGCTGTCACCCCATCTGTTAACTTTGTTTATGTGCTTCATTGAAGAAAAATCCATGAATCCTAATATTTATATTGCATATATTTAATTTAAAATTTGAGGATATTTTATCCACTCCAAATTTACAAATTTATAGTCACCATAAAGAGAAAGAATAGATTTCCCTTCACTTCATTCCTCAGTCAGCATCCATGGCTTGATAAAGACAGCATATTTATACCTTTAATTGTTCCATGTATTGTTTTCATACAAACCACTCCCGAAATGCCACAGTCAAGTGTCACCCCAAGCGTAGAAGGCCTTGCTCTATGCTATGAATTTAATGTTTAATCCCAGGGTAAAATTTAACTTGGATAAAATGGGCTGCTGCTAATGGAATATCCAATGGGAGTATTATGTTTTGTGGCTAAGTGGAGTTTATCTGTGAATTTAAGGTACACATAAACCAATGCCATAAACATGAAAATAAGAATAACATAAACTTGCTGACTTCAGTTGCCATATATCTGCCAATAACGTTGAAATTTATATTTCCAGAATTAACCTAGAAAGACAAGGGGGAACTTCTGCATATAAATATGTTCATCACTGAGGCTTTATTTAAATAAATGAGAAAACCTAGAAAAGAATTATAGAATCTCTTGAACCCAATGTTTCCAGGGTCCCTAAAGGATTAGGTAATGACTGGAAAGAGAACCCATGTGCAGCCTAACGTGTGTTGTGTGTGTGTGTGTGTGTGTGTGTGTGTGCGCGCACATGGGTGTAAATGAATGTTGCTGCACTTTATAAGTTTGAAACATAATATGTGATGAATTGGCTAAAGTGAAAAGGTAACTATATAAAATAAATCATATTTTTTTATCAGCCATGAGGATCTACTTGTCTATTATAGGTACTATATCTCTAATACATTTTCTCTATGAATTAGCTGATCCAGGGTTCTTCATGTGGATTTACTTAATGAAGGCTATATGCCATACAAAATCAGGCCTGTATTACCACCCTTAAAAAGGACAGTCTCCTTGTTGTAAGATTTAGCTTCTTGGTCTTTTAGTACATAACTTTCCTTCAGCAAATATCTAGATTTAACTCCCAAGTTTATTCCGTGAATTCCATTCATTGAAGCAGGAGGTTACAAATTTTCCTGAACCTTGGTTCAGGCCACACATAAGAAAATGAATAAAAATTTGAGCTACATTATACCACCACGGCCTGGATTGTATTCTTTTTTCAGTATAAATAACATACAATATGATATTAGCTTCAGGTTTACAACATATAATTTGACAATTCTATATATTACACAATGCTCACCAGAGTAAGAGTAGTCACCATCTGTCACCATACAGTATTATTGCAATATTATTGATTATATTCCCTGTGCTTTCCTTTTCATCTTTGTGATATATTTATTATATAACTGGAAGATTTTTTCACCTCTTAATCCCCTTTATCTATTTTGCCCATCCCTCTACCCACCACTTCCCTGGTAGCCACCAATTTACTCTTTATATTTAAGAGACCATTCTTTGTTTAATTGTTTGTTTTGTTTTTTATATTGTACATATAAATTTAATCCTATGACATTTGTCTTTCTTACTGATTTCACTTAGCATGATACCCTCTAGGCCTATCCATGTTGTTGCAAATGGCAAGATCTCATTCTTTTTTAATGGTTGAGTAATATTCCACATTTTATTTATCCACTCATCTATTGATGGACACTTCCATATCTTGTCTATTATAAATAATTCTGCAATAAAACATAAGGGTGCATATATCTTTTCAAATCAATGTTTTTGTTTGCTTTGTTGAGACATGTTTTTTTAAAAAGAACAACAAAAAATGATCCATTTTCTTTTATCTGCTTTTCATATCTTTCATGAGAATGATTGTGTTGTTCTAATTACATCTAGACTCTTAATTGCCTTTGCAAATGTTTTTCTTCACATCTCTTCAACACATTGGGGGATGGGAAGCTTGTCCATAACTTTTTAAGTTAAGATGAGCAATAGTTTGAGAAACTGAATCCTGATCTTGATCTTTTGATTATTTTGTTGTTTAAGCACCAACATGTAAACATGTCCACACACGCACATTAAGTTAGGCAAGAGAAAGTGAAATGATTAAACAGTCAAAAGAAACAAATAGCGTTGTGGTTATGGTGAAAATCTAAGAGCAAGGAGAAATGCATTTTGAATTTTGGTGAAATCATAAATGGTTTACAAAAATATAGCAGAAAATTAAAATAAATATTGCTAAAATGTAACATTTAAATCTGGTACTGTTAGTATCCCCATTTGTGATCATTCAAATGAGAATAAAACAAAACAAAAAATCCCCTAAAAGTTTTAATTGTTTAAGCTAGTAGAAGATTCAGTCCTAAGAGGTGGGAAGTGGAGTAGGAGCAAGGTTTGTTTCTCTAAATGTGAGCTTCAGTTCTTATCCTTTCCATTCTATACTTGTAATCAGTAAATCGCTGGGCTTGGTGATAATGCATGCATATGGAAAGGACTAATTTATTTTCATGAAGACTATTAATAGGTTGCAAGAGAGAAAAAGTAATTAACTATAACTTCCAGCCTTATAATAACCATAAACTTATTAAAACTCTCCACAGTAATATTTAGAGAATACTGATGCAGTATGTCTTTGAAGATCAAGTTGTACTGGACTTGCATGCAAATATTTAAGAAATTAATTAAAATATGAATTATTTTTGAACTCTGATTCTGGTTATATAGTAAGAGCACATTCTAATTATTAATGAAGCATCCTAACTTTCTTCTTTTTTCCTAATTAGCATTTATGGTTATGTCTGTTTGAGGCCATCAGAATTCAATGATACTACTAGACACATTGGTATGAATTGCAAAGTTGGAGAAAAAGTTTATTTTAGTACTTTCCTCTTTTTTCCCAGTAATAAAACTAACAAATTTACCCTTTACTCTGAGTGCCTTATTTTTATGTTGAAAATGAAATGTGATATTTTTTAAGATTAAATGAAGGTGCTTCCATATTTTTACCCATTTTCAGGATATTAAGAAGTAGATGGAGATCAAGCCAACTACCACAAAAGGATAATTAGTGATTCTAGGTAATTTCATTTGATTACCTTACAGCTCATTGTATTAAATCTTTATGTGTTAGTATCTGTATCAATATTGGAATAAAATTAGGCATTTTACAGATAATCCTGAAATGTCAATACAGATGCATGCACATATAAGTTAGAATAGTTTGGTGCTTTGATGTATATCAGTACAAAACTTCCAGTATGACTACAGGTCCAAAGATACGTATTATACATTCATCTAGTCCAGGTGTTAGAAATAATCTGTATTGGGACACCTGGGTGGCTCAGTTGGTTGAGCATCAGACTTCAGCTCAGGTCATGATCTCACGGTTCATGAGTTCATGCCCCACATCAGGCTCACTGCTGTCAGTGCAGAGCCGACTTTGGATCCTCAGTCCCCTTCTCTCTGCCCCTCTCCTGCTTGCATGCTCTCTCAAAAATAAATAAACATTTGGAAAAAATAATCTATACTAACAATATTTGTAGAGAGGTCAATAATGAGTATCTGAAATATTTACATTTTTATTTATTTAATGATTTCATTTACTAATGTTTATTTTTATTATTGTCAAGTGTTAGCCAATTAATTAGCGATAAAATTGTGTTTGCATTTAAGTCTAAATATAGGCAGTAACATAACAGCAAATTTATATCTTTTGTAAATATTTTCCTTGCAGACATTTGTACACTTGCACAAATAAAATATTCTCAAAATAAAAGAAAAATTAATGGAATGAGTTGTACATTAATAGTCTTAACCCAGAACAATATCTGTCTTTTACATCTTACCTTGTTATAAACTTTACTACATTCCAAACTGTATTAACACTTGGCAAAAAGTTATCACTAAGAGAGGCCACCAGATATCTACTAAGCAAGAAATACCTGAATTCTCCAACATTGGTGATTGTATTCTGTCAGTTTGATCCACTAACATCATCTGGGAACTCACCATGAGACATTATTATGCTTGATTCTGAAGATTAAAAAATAAATAGAATGTTCCCTGCCCTTGAGACTTTTTTCCTACACAGGGAAAGAAGGAATGAAGGAAGAAAGGAAGAACATTATTTCTAATATGGTCTCAGTTGACAGTATTTTTCTTTGTTGTAAAGGACCGTATTCACATTATTGTCAAACTATAATTGTTAGCCAACCATTTTATTTCACACATAAGAAAATTGATGCTGAGAGACAAACTAATTTTTTCAAGTTCATATGGTTTGCTATTTTTAGGTCCAGAATGAAAAACGTATGTTTTCTATAGATTCCTAAGCATCTCAAGAAAATGTATGATTATAGATCTAGGAAAAGATACCTAGATATGGAAGAACTTGTCCCTTTCTCAGCTGCTTTGACTTTTGAATCTGTAGCTGGTGTCTTAGCCTTTTCATCTTTTTTCTTGATGTTGCTTAAATATATTATGGCTAAATTCAACTCTGTTGTAGACAACCTTGATTTCTTCCTTTTCTTCCTTATCTTTTGTTAGTATTTTTTTTATTAAATTTTTTTTCCAATCCATATAAAGTAGTGCTTCTCAAACTTTAATAATCATCTAAATTACTTGGGGTATTAGTGAAATGCAGGTTCTAATTTAGTTAAGTCTGAGAAGACACATGAAATTTTGTGATTTTGATAAATTCTTAAGTGATGTTGATGCTGCTTATCCTAGCCTCATTCTTTAATGATTAGCAAGGCTTTGAAAGGGCAAAATGATATAAATTTGTTATTGCTCTACTTTAAAGGCTGAGTAGTCCTTTCATTCCTTGAGGACATTTGAGATTTGGAATAGTCCACCTTGAGGGAGGCTGCCTCAAAGCAATTAGGTGGATAATGAAGGTTTGTGCATTGTTGTCAAAAAGATCCATATGGATATAAGGAAGAAAGAACACAAATCAGCTATTGAACTTCCATGATTCCCTTTTCTCAGTGACTATTAGGTTTATTGGCATACATTTAAGATTAAATAGCCAAGAAAAATAACATTTTCTGAGCATCATTTCTGGTGTTTGGGATTGATTTTAACATGAATAAACTGTAGGATTATGCCTTTGACTAATTTTTCAGCAACATATAGTATTTATTCAGCCAATAAGCATTCATTAAGCCCAACTACATGGGAGTGCATTGCCCTTATTGCTATATAAGCAAAAACAGCTAGTGGTGTCACTATCTCCGGCAAGTTACAACACAAAATAAGCTACTGATTTGACAATGACCTAGGAATTTTATGTTTGTCTCCATATTTGGTAGCAAAATAATTTCATTTACATATTTTCTGAATTATAATAATAATGGTGGTTGTATAAATATAAATCTTGCAACATGTCCTCTTCACGCCTCTAAAACAGAAAAATAAAATAAAAATAAGAACAAATAAAACTATAAATATCCATTCATGCTATTAGGATAAATATAAGAGGCCATCCTCAATTTATCTTTGCTCTAAGTGAAAAAATAAATAGCACATTCCACCAAGCTACTGGCCATGCTCCATCCTATGTACTTATGGAAAACAAGAAAAATTTGAGAGAGGGATCAACATTTTCAGGAAACTCAAATATAATTGTGGACAAAGAATTTCATAAACAGCAAAACTGTTTCTATCAAGGTTACATGAAAAGATTAAATATGCAAGAGGTCAAGGAATTGTGTACTCATTAGCCCTTCCTGAGGAATCTATTAGAAGATGAACTTCATCCAATCAAGAGAGAATAGGGGCAATAACAACAAAAGGACTAACAGACATTTTGTATACTTAATTCTAGATTAAAGACTAAAAGGAATGTATGAATGGTGTTGGAATAAAATGCTTTATATGATGTATGTCACGTGTATCTTACAATATAGTGCTACAAATAAGGAAAGGAAATAGGGCAAGAAAAAATTAGCATATATTTATTGATTGTGGTACTAGCATTAGGTATACTGATTAAGGACACCATTAGAGTGCTCATTTCAGCAGTACATATACTAGATTGGAATAATATAGAGATTAGCATGACTCCTGTGCAAAGATGACACACAAATTTGTGACGTGTTCCATAAAAAAAAAGAAAATCTTTGAAAGAGAATAAACCCACACTGGATTATAACATAGACATTACATGATTAAAACACATGGTTCTGATGCATGAAGAGTCATGCTAACCAGAGAAACAAACGTTCAGAATTACACTAAAAATATATGACAGTTTAATATGAGATGAGGGTAGCATCTCAAATCTTTTGGGAAACAAGAGGCTTTTTAAATAACATTATTTGGATAATTGGCTGGTCGTTTGACAAGGATAAAATCAGATCCAAATCTCACACCATTGCACAAGGCTAAATATTTAGAGTTCAGAGCTCTAAATATAAAAATATAAAACCAAATAAGTTTTCGAAGAAAACGTAGGTGAATTCCTCCTTGTGCAGAAATGCTTTCTAACTGCAAGTAAAAATGTAGAAGCATAAAAAAAATGGACAAATTATACTTAATAGACATAAACTGCATGCCTAAAATGCCATAGAAAAGTAATGATACTAAGAGGATGAAATGATACTAACAGAATGAAAAAACAAACAAGCTACAAATTAGAAGGAAATATTTGCAGATAACATATCTGAAAAAGGACTTTTATCCAGAATATTATAAAGAAGTCTCAAAATTCAATAGTAAGAAAACAAATGACCCAATTAAAAAAAATCAGAGACTTGAGAAACCTCATCAGATAGGACATATGGAAAGCAATTAGGCATATGAACCAAGTTCAATATTCTGAGCTATTAGGGAAACACAAATTAAAACCATAATGAGATACTATTCCACACCTAATAGAATAGTTAAAATGAAAAATGCTAGTAACACCAAGTGTGGGTGAGGATGCAGACTAAATGGGACTTGGCGTAAAGTGATGGTAGGTAAGCAAAATGGTGTAGTTACTTTAGACAGTTGTGGCAGTTTTTTATATAGTTAAACTAATTGTATTTCTCAGAAATTCTACTCATATATTTGTTCTAGAATAATGAAAACCTATATTTACACAATCACTTGTACACCAATGTTTATAGCTGCTCTTTCATAATCTCCAAAACCTGGAAATAACACAGATGTTCTTCAGTGGGTGAATGGGTCAGTGTCCCCTGGCACATCCACCCACCAGAATATTAATCAGAAATAACAGTGAATAAACTTGATATGCATAAATAGTTTTGATAGTTTTGATTACACTGAGTGAGAGATGCTAGTTTCAAATTGTTAAAAACTATATGCGTCACTGACACGACATTCTCACAATCACAAAACTATAGTCAAGGAGAACAGATGAGTGGTTGCCAGGGTGAGAGAGGAGAGGATGTGACTGCAAAGGGGTAATACCCAATAGATTCGGGGCTGGTGTTTATTACAATGGTGTTTATAAAAGTCTGTATATATATATATATATATATATATATATATATATATATATCAAAATTAAAGAATTGTACACAAAATATCTTAAGTTTACTGTGTTAATATAAAAAGAAGTAGAAAAATACCCGAAAAACTTGAAAACATACGGATATTTATAAAGTGGAGGAAATCCCAAGGGATGTGTTAGTCACCTTTTTCAAAAAAGGTGAGGCGGAAAGACTATCTTCAGTATAGCACTCTTTATAGAAAATGAGATCTAAAATATATATATACTGAGCCACCACAGAGGCCTGGGTGGCTCAGTCGGTTAAGCTTCTGACTCTTGCTCAGGTCATGATCTCGCCATTTATGAGTTCGAGCCCCCTGTCAGGTTCTGTGCTGACAGCTCAGAGCCTGGAGGCTGTTTCGGATTCTGTGTCTCCCTCTCTTTCTGCCCCTACCCCACTGGCACTCTGTCTCTCTCTCTCAAGGATGGATAAACATTAAAAAAATATTTAAAGGGGCGCCTGGGTGGCTTAGTCGGTTAAGCATCTGAAGTCATCTCAGACTGTGATCTCACAGTTTGTGGGTTCGAGCCCATGTCGGGCTGTATGCTGACAGCTCAGAGCGTGGAGCCTACTTCGGATTCTGTGTTTCCCTCTTTCTCTGCCTGTCCCATGCTCATGCTCTGTCTCTCAATAATAAAATATAAACGTTAAATTTTTTTTGAATAAAAAATAATTTAAAAAATATATACCATTTATTTGTATAGGAAGAAACACAGCAAGGATAAACCAGAATCTAAGGAGATATTTTTCTTTCCATGACAGGATGGGTGAGAATGGCACATCTAATACTAGAATGACAGTGTTTGTACAGTTGACCATTTGGAATCATGTTACTATTTCATGTACCATAAAGTGCCTAACTAAAGCCAACAAGGATAGTAAAAGTTTTAAATTGCATGTATCATACTGTAAGTGTAGAAAAGCACAGTATAAATGAGAAATATTAAGATATGTTCCCTACTGCTTTAGCGAACTCTTTTTTTACTTAAATAACCTTTATAGATGATTGCTTTCATATTTGCAAAGGGGAAAACCTGTAATATTGTAAATACTGCCAATAACAGTCCTTATCTATACCAGTCAAATAGCAATCTTAGAACTCTCCACTCAGCCCTTAAAAGTTAATAAGGCACCCTGAAAATTACTAGCTAAGTTTTTGACTACAAGAGGAGAGAATATCTAATACTATAATTTATTTGGTTTAATACAGATTTTGTAGCCACGTTTCCCACAATGTCTCAGGTATTATGCTTGTAAAAGAAGATACTGCCTTACTTTTTGCGGTACACTGAAGCAAAAGGACATAAAAAGAAATAAAATTTGATGTGATGTTAATATTTAAGCTCAGAAAAAACAATTTAAAAACCCCTGATATTTCTTAGATAAGACTATTAATGATATTAACTGAATTATTTATACCATTTTTCTATGTAATAGTTATTTTTATTTTTCTATAATCAATTCTGTGCATAAAACTTTTTGTCTAGTTTCTTGCTCACTCTTATTCCTATTAAAAGATATCTAGTTAACAAAGCATAATACATTATTCATTGCATTATCCAAATGGAAATTAATGTTAAATTATGGAGATATTTTATTCAAACTTCAAAGGATTAGCCAAGCAATTAATTACGTTAAATATAAAATTTATTACCTCCCATGCCTCCTTCTAAATATCTGCATGTGATTAAATTTTGAGGGATTTTCTCTGTCCTTCAAACCTGGAAAATATGCCAAAAAAAAAAAAAACCCTCAGCTATTGTTCTCTTAAATTGTAATAAAAAACAGGTTCAAGGCTCTGAGTTTTAAAAGCTTCTTAGAGAGATAAAGCAATAATTACAGAGATGAGGCAAATATAATTCTGGCATTTAATAGCAATAACGAGAATAAAAATCAAAATTAAAGAGATGTCTAAACCTCAGGACATGTTTAAGGGCTTTTAGTAATTAATTTAAAAATAAATGCTAGCAATTGAAAACAAAAGAAAACAAAATAACAACAACAAAAGCAAACATTACCTAGCATCAAAAAGTTAGGAAAATCTTTGACCAAAGGAATTTTAAGACATCAAAGATTTATGGGAATATTTTTATTCATCTTTCGTATCTAATCTGGAAATACATATCCAACATGGATTACATTTTTTAGACAGCATCTTTGTGTGAACATTAATGAGTGTTGTCAAGTCTTTAGCTTCTCAGGAGCGCTGTATCCAGCAGGATCTTGGACAAAGCCTCACTTATAGATTAAAATGCCTTAGGTTAGTCCAGCCTTCCCAAGCATTGGCTGTCCTGCAAAATTAATTCTAACATTTTTAACTGACATTTCATGTATGTTTGCAATTTTAAATGATGTTGTTAATGGAGGACAGGTCTTTTTTACCCCTCCCATTTAATCCTGTGCTTTTTCTGGATTGTTGATTTTTCTTCCACACATTCACAGTGCAGTACTTTATTCCTGTTTTAAAATCTAATTGTTACATTTCTGAAGTGAGATTTTTCTTTCTGATCTTCTTTTTCATACCTACTTTTAATACTGGCCCTTCTTTGTCACATTTATTTGAAGTTCCTCTGCAATACATATCTTTCCAAAATCTAAAAAAACATTCTGAAGTTTATCTTAAAATGGATTGAACACTTAGTCTCTTCTGAACTCCCTCAGTTTCAAAAGAGAATTAATCAGTTTCAAGTAGAAGATACTAATTACTTTGCTTTTCTAACATGTGCAGATTCCATTTGTATACACAAATATAGGATTCAGTTAATTACTGTAATATTTTATTGAGTGCTTTCCTGTTTATTATGTTATAGTTATACGATGGCTAATTCTTCTCCTGTGTTATTCAGAGTTCTATTCTGTATGCTCTTTTAGGGACTCTAAATACTTTCTTGAGTTCACACTACATTTTACACTAGAAGTCCCACCAAGCATCTGATGTAAAGAGATTCAGGTAAAATAAATGAATGGCTTAAAATTATTTAACTTACAGGAATTTTTTTTCTTTTTTTTTTATATATGAAATTTATTGTCAAATTGGTTTCCATACAACGCCCAGTGCTCATCCCAAAAGGTGCCCTCCTCAATACCCATCACCCACCCTCTCCTCCCTCCCACCCCCCATCAACCCTCAGTTTGTTCTCAGTTTTTAACAGTCTCTTATGCTTTGGCTCTCTCCCACTCTAACCTCTTTTTTTTTTTTTTTCCTTCCCCTCCCCCATGGGTTCCTGTTAAGTTTCTCAGGATCCACATAAGAGTGAAACCAGGAATTTTTAAAAGTGATAAAGCCAGGTGTTTATTTAAGGGAGGGTGATCTCCACAGTATGTGGAACTGAATGAGCTGCACAGCATCGAACACTTTCCACATTTACATGTAAATTGTGGACGGTAATCACAGATACTAGGATTTATGTTAATGAGCACAGAACGGTTCTACAAATATCAGGAAGATTCAGTTTTATTATTTAATCCCTGATTACTAAACAGGAAGTATTTAATACATTTTAGTTTAGAAAGTGATTAATATGTTTATTTCAGCTTCACGAAGTATCATAACCGAAGAGATTTCTGCTTAATTTTTTAAGAAACCAAGACTTTCACTCTAACTCAATTATAGCTCATTGAAATTTATTTTATATTCCTTCATTTATTCATTTATTCAACAAATATGTAAATAGTATTAGGCATTAAATCCTTTGTTAAATCTACCTTGATCTTTTTCTGAACACTTTGCAAGAAAGATCCATGGTTTTGCCTGCAAAATGTCAAACTTCTACATGATTAACACAAAACAGCATAGTACATTGAGCTTTCTGGTTTCCAAGGAGTGGTAAGATATCATTAGTATGATAAAGTTCTCCTATTTATCGTCAGTTCCTTTGAGTACCACGTTTGCGTGACTAGGTATGTCTGACAGAATGAGGATAGTTTGGTCAATTCTTATAGTGAATAGAAAGTTCCTATGAGTATCCTTAAGGTATCTGAGAAGATACTTGCCAACATTGTCCTCTGCTAGAATTCCTATCATATAGAGGATGAGGGAGGCATGTTAATGTGACAAGCACATCTGGATATATTTATTTTATTAACAAAGATTCATTTACCTTTTCAACAATTTATTCAGTGGACACTGCCCTCAGGAAATTAATAGTTCATGCATTTGTTTCAGACCAAAACTTAACCACACATGGAAGAGACATCTCCTATTTCCATCTATTCAACATTCTTTTTCTTTTTGAGAAATGTCTGTATCTACATCTATCTATATCTATATCTATCTAATCTCCATGTTCTTGGGTCGTCTGCAATTTTTCCTATCTCATCCACATAAGAGATGCACCTACAACTCAACCCTCTTAATCAGGATCATTATGCCTGCCTTGTCACAGGAATTGTTAACTCTGAGATGGAGACATAACCCAAATCTGGTCGAGACACAGAAGTAGGGTTCAGACCCATCATTTATGAAGCTAAATCTAGCCATTTCTGAAGCCACATTGTGTATGTGGATTTTCTGTTGTCTAAAGCAAAAAATTGCCAGGTGAGCTTAAACTAGTTTGGGTTAATAACTTCTGTTATCTGCAACAGAATGTTTCACACATTTATGTAAGGTAACGTTTTTTGATTACAACATAAGTCATACTTGTAAAAAAGATCAGACAATGAAGTCCTATATTATGAAAAAAAGGGGGGAACCTCAAAATGATCAGTGGTATGTGCGTGTGTGAGTGCATGTAAAAGAAAAGGCAGGGGCTGGGAGAGAGAGAGAGAGAGTTGGTACTCTTTAGTAATAAATTCACTCAGGATAGTTATGATTTTAAATAAAATAACATAATTACAGAATGTGATTGATATATATAAAATCAACATATATAACAACATCTATAACATTATATGATATGATATGATATTACAGATGTAGGACATATGGGTCGTCTGTATTTTTTCCTATCTTGTCCACATAAGAGATGCACCCACATCTCAACCCTGCTTAATCAGGATCATTATGTCCGCCTCGTCACAGGAACTGTTAACTCAGACATGGAAAATCAGACTCCTATATACCAATAAGATACAACCACAATTAAACTCAAGAATACCAAAGATTTACTGAAAGAAGGGGCTGTCTTATTTTGGATCTGGAATTCTTTATTAATATAGATTAGTAATGTTAATGCTGTATGTTGAAATTAAAACACCTCCAAAATAAATGCTTTATTTTTGGAAACATACAAGGGAAAATATACATTTCCTCAGGAGAGCCGTTTATTTTATATTGAGAAAAAAGATAAAAGGAATTTCATAAATGTTTGCTTGGAGGTCAATAATTTAAACTTACAGCATGACAGAAGGTAATGTGTTTACTAATCATAACACTGTAGGAATATTAATCAAATGTGAAGAAATAAAAAAATTTGGTGACAACCATATGGTACATTGAGAACAAGTTTTCCAACTGTTGCAGGGAGGGGGGAAGTGCCTCTAAGAGACAACATAATTAAAAGTGAGAAGAATGTCCTTCTACTGCAAAAAGCAATCTCTAATAACAAAGAGAATCCCATATAATTGCAGGAAAGAATTATAAAAAATTGAGGATAAATGTGCTCTGCAGAGAGATATGGAGAATAACATGGCATTTTAGCAAATGTCACTTAGAAAGCAAATATGGAAAACCATTAAACAAAATGAATAAATGTTAGCAACTGAAAAAAAAATTACACAATATTCTTATATGTATAGTAGTAAAAGCACAAAATACTAGAAAGAAAACTAAACCACCCAAATAAGGAATAACGGAAGCCCCCATGTAATTATTTTTTAGTGTTTGAAAAATAAATAAGTCTACCAATTTGTATTTAATAGATAATTTTAAATGCAGGAAAATTTTTGATCATTTTCAATATCAAATGTTGAAAAGAAACGCATTTGATATATATCGCAAGACTAAGAAACTTGCCTCCTTTCCAAGTTACGATTTTATATGAAGTGAAATATAATGAAGATAATGTATTCCTAAGTGTATATATTGTGTACTTTGATTGTATATCTATTTTTTCCACATTAATTTTGCTAATTCTCTGAAAATACCTTGGAATAAGACCTTTATGTTTGGGAAAATTACTGTGTAATAGTGATAGAAAATCCACATAATAGGATGTATACAGAGTGGTATCCTGGCATCCAGTGGGTATAGACCAAGGATGCTAGCGAACATCATACAATGCATAGAACACCCCTTAAAATTAAAAAAATAAATAAATAAAATTAAAAAAAAAAAACCTGTCTGATCCAAAATCCCAAGGCTTAGAAATGTTATTTTAGATGAAGAAACTGAGACATTGAAAACGTTTGCCTAAGGTCACCAGCAAGTAATAGCAGACTTTTTCCTCTCACCCCTTTCATTTCTCTCTGAAAATTTAGTTCAATAAATAGTCTTTTCAATTATATCTAAAAATTAATACCTTCACTTCTCTTCTGATATACACACCATAAATTTTTCCATTTTGGTAATAGCAAATATTCGAAGACTCGTTTTACAGGCTTGATTCAAGAACTGCTTAAGCAAAACATGTATTTTTAATGTAATTATGTTTCATGTGTCAGTATTGTCATACTTTATTTTTCCTGATCTGAGAGTACATTATCTTTAAAAATAATTTAAGTTAAGCATATTATTAATTTTTCTTACGTACATACTATTTTATTAATTTATGTTTTGATACCTTCTCAGCTAGTAATGCCTCCTTAATTTAATACCCAAAGTATATCACATTTTATGTAACTTTTGTTCTTGGATTTTTTTCTCCCACAGTAAACCACTAATTTATTAAGGAAATGAGTTACCTGTCAAACCTTTGATTTGTTTAAAGTTTGTTAAATTCTGAAAACTTTTCCATATTTATTTTTCATCAGTGATTGTTCATTATTAAGAGTAAATGCCAGTGTGTAGGATTTGGGTGAACATCAGTAGTTGGTGATTAATATTGACTTCATGGGATTTGACTTAGAACTGACTTCTATTTGGATGATTCGACCCTGAGAGACAGAAACAAATTGCTCTTTAGTGTAATACAGTGTAAAATGTTGGGTATACGATGAAGGGGCTCTGTCTACACTTGTCAGATATTCCTACAGAATTTTGGACTTTTATAAAGAAATGTTTAGATTTATATAATTTCAAACAACATATTTGGTCAGATAATAAGCCTGTGATTTAGTGGAGGAAAAATCTTACCCTTTTAAAAAAAATGGGGCAGATTGTCTGCAGAGTGCTGCTAGAAAGAACCATTCTAATGCATTAGGTAGAGATAAATATGAATTGTGAGTGTATCGTTGAAAGATCTTGAACTGATAAATCAAAGTTTTATTGCTTATGTTAAATTTCAAAAACGAGCCCTTATTTTTTGTTAGGATTATATAAATAATAGAAGTTTATTATATAATACATTAAAATAATTACATTTGTTTATATATTTCTATTGAACACATTTATTTCCTTGTAAAACCGAAGAGGACACTGAATACATTAGTTTAATACTCATTAATTCATTTACAATTATATAGGAAGATGGTTTTATTCACTCATTATTTCACAAAATATATTTTTTTTAATTTTTTTTTTCAACGTTTATTTATTTTTGGGACAGAGAGAGACAGAGCATGAACGGGGGAGGGGCAGAGAGAGAGGGAGACACAGAATCGGAAACAGGCTCCAGGCTCTGAGCCATCAGCCCAGAGCCCGACGCGGGGCTCGAACTCCCGGACCGCGAGATCGTGACCTGGCTGAAGTCGGACGCTTAACCAACTGCGCCACCCAGGCGCCCCCACAAAATATATTTTAATGGTTACATAATACTCAATATAATTCAATTGTATTGATGTACTATGTTTATTTAAACTTTTCTTTGTTAATAGGTATTTATTTCACTTCCAGTTATTTTCTCTTAATATTCAATAAATATTTTTTTCAAATGTACTTTTCCCTTTTTAAATTTACAGAGGTTGGAATTGCTGGGTAAATATTTTTAAACTAATACACCATTTTTTTTCTCCACCATGAGAATTTAATAAATATTTGCCTTTGATTTGTTAGTTTTTTTCCATACAGTTAGCTGTCATATTCATCTGAAAATTGTTTTCATATTGAATATAAATTCAAAGTATACTTAATATATAATTTATATTCTCAGAAGCAATATTAAATTAATAATTCTTCATCCGCTGATCCAAATGAGACTTAAATACAAAAGTCTAATTCATACACCATTATCATTATGTTTGATTAATATAGTGTTTTTAAAATCAGGTTTTTATAGCTTATAATACTTCTCTTACTACCTTTATTTTTCAAAAATTTCTTCAGAGTTGTTACACAGTTTGCATCAAATGACAGATGGTTATCATTATAAGGTTTTTCCATAAATTGAAATTGGGTTTTAATTGAGTTTGCATTAATCTGTACTTTTATTGAGGGAAATGTTTATCTTTAGAATGTTTTCCAAGATAGGATATTTATTGAATAAATTATTCTTAATGCTTCATGGTAAAGTTTTATATGATCCTTCACATAGGGCTTACATTTCTTACAATTTAATTACTAGATACTATTATCATGAATTGACTTTATGCTAGTCCCCATTCCTAAATGCAACACATTTAATCATCACTATCACTCCTTGGTGCCTGTATTACTACTATCTCATTTTACTGCTGTGAAAACAGAAAACTGAGCGATTTTTGAAAGCATCTAAGGTCATGGAGCTACAATGTGATGGAGACACTATGATATATTTTTGTAATAAAATTACATACCAGAGATGCTGCCTGGGTGGCTCAGTTGGTTAAGTGTGTTCAACTCTATCTTGGCTCATTTCATGAATTCATGGTTCATGGGTTTGAGCCTAGTGTCAGGATCTGTGTTGACTGTGTGGAGCCTGCTCGGGATTCTCTCACCCTCTCTCTCTGACCTACCCCTGCTGGTGTCCTCTCTCTTTCTCTCTCTCTCTCTCTCTCTCTCTCTCTCTCTCTCTCTCTCTCTCTCTCAAAATAAATGAACTTAAAAAAAGTACATACCGGGGCGCCTGGGTGGCGCAGTCGGTTAAGCGTCCGACTTCAGCCAGGTCACGATCTCGCGGTCCGTGAGTTCGAGCCCCGCGTCAGGCTCTGGGCTGATGGCTCGGAGCCTGGAGCCTGTTTCCGATTCTGTGTCTCCCTCTCTCTCTGCCCCTCCCCCGTTCATGCTCTGTCTCTCTCTGTCCCAAAAATAAATAAACGTTGAAAAAAAAATTAAAAAAAAAAAGTACATACCATATAAGTATATGTTGTACATTATCTGTGATACCTATTTATGTATTTGTTATATTGTATACCAGTGTTAAAGTTTAAACTGTATCCTCAAAAAAGGTACACTGAAGTACTAACTCCCAGAACCTGTGAATGCGACCTTATTTGGAAATAAGATCTTTGCAGATACAATGAAGTTAAGATGAGTCCATGTTAGTTGAAAGACCCTAATCCAAAAACGGGTGCGTTTATAAGAAGAGATAGAGATTGGAGTTGACCAAAAGCCAGGGACACCTGAGGCTATCAGAGCTGCAGAAGGCAAGGAAGGATCCCCCCCGTAGAGGTTTCAAAGGAAGCATAACCTAACCAACCCTTTGTTTTGAACTTCAGCCTCAAGAACCTTTAGACATTACATCTGCCTTGTTTTATGCCACCTAGTTTGTGAGATTTTGTAATAGCAGCCCTAGGAAATCCATGTAGCCATATTATTCTCATATTAGTACTAATGATTTTCATTTGATTTTAGTTTATTTAAACAACACTTTTCTGTGAAAAAACTGAAATTTATTCTCTAACTTTTAATATATGTGTCTGAGTGTATTAGCTAATACTTCAACCACACATTTTGATCATTGCAATGATATTATACTTCCTTAGTCTTCACTATAATGAAACTCATTTAGTGTTGCACAGGTTGCTCATTTGCTTTATTATTTTTAAAACTTGTTTAGAGAGATTAATCCTATTACTGGATCATCTAAATTCTGGTAAGTAATATTTTAAATTTGATCAATGCTTTTTTAACATCTACTGCAATGATAGTAAATTTTTCCTCTTTATATTAGATATGTGTATGTCTACAATATCAACATATTTTTATTGTCCAACTATTATAATGCATAATTTTATTTACTAGATTTTGTATATGATTTCCACAACTCTCTCCAATAATTGCCTTTAAAAAAAAGATTTTACTGTTTAGAACTATTTTAGGCTTACAATAAATTGAGTAGATAATAGAGAGTTACCATATACCCTCAACTTATTTCTCCTACTATTAGCATATTAGTATAGTGCGCTTGTTAAAATTAATGAACCCATATTGATGTACAATTATTAATTAGAGTCCATATTCCATTCAGATTTCCTTAGTTTTGACCTAACATCATTTTGTTTTTGTTGTTGCTGTTTCTTATTTTTTTAAGTTTGTTTATTTATTTATTTTGAGAGAGAGAGGCAGAGAGGGAGAGAGAGAGAATTTCAAGCAGGCTCTGCACTGTCAGCACAGATTCCCACACAGGGCTTGAACAGTGAGATCATGACTTGAACCATAACCAAGAACTAGACGCTTAACCGAGCTACCCAGGCATCCCAGGACATTTATTTGTTTTAAGATTTCATCTAAGATAGCAGGTTGCAGTTAGTCGTTGTGCCTCCTTTAACCCATCTTGGGTGTGATAGTTTCTGAGTTTCCTCATTTTTGATGACTGTGACAAATTTGAGGAGTCAAGGTACTTTGTGGAATTCCCCTTTGTGCTTTGTCCACTTTTCTCATGATGAAACTGAGGTTGAGTTTTTGCAAGAAAAACCATAGAGATAAAGTTGCATTCTCATTGTATTGTATCAAGGATCCGTGTTACCTCAAGACTTATCACTGTTAATGAGAACCTTGATCATCCGATGGCAGTAGTGTTAATCACATTTCTACAAGATGAGGGTGCTCTGTTCTCCTGCCTTTCCATCCCTTACATTTTGGAAGGAAGGCAAAATGGGCAATAGGGTTCACTGTTTGTGATGTAAAGTTCTATGTATGTGTTTTGAATAATACCTAGTGACAATTATCCATTATTAAAGTGTCAAAAATAGTTTACAACACTACAAAATTACTTGTGCTTTACCAATTCAACTCACCAGTCCTCCCCTGAACCGCTGGCAATCACTGACCTTTGTATAATTTTATAATATAGTTTTGTATATTAAAGAGTGTTATATAACTGAAATCATACATTTTGTAGGCTCTTTGGAGTAGCTTCTTTTGCTTAGCAATATATATTTAGGATTTATGCATGTCTACTTGTGGATAGATAACATTTCATTTTATCACTGAATAATGTTCCTTCACCTGGTACATTTTGAATTACCACTAGCAACACATAAGAGTTCCTGTTGCTTCACATCCTCACCAGAAATTTGTATTGTCAGGTTTTTGGATTTTAGCCATTCTAACAGGTGTGTAGTGATTCCTCATTGTTGTATTAATTTGCAATTCCCTAATCACAAATGATATTGAACATTTTTCATATGTGTGTTTTTCATCTGTATATCCTGTTTGGCGAGGTGTCCATTCAGCTCTTTTGCCTACTTTAGAATGGAGTTGTGTACCTATTCTTGAGCTTAAGAGGTTTTGTACATTTTGAATGCAAGACCATTATCAGGGATGTTTTCTCCAAGTCTGTGGCTTATCTTTTCATGCCTTTTTAAAAAATGTTTATTTATTTATTTTGAGAGAGAGAGAGAAAGAGAGAGTGCACATGCCTATGTGAGCAGGGGACGGACACAGAGAGAGGGAGATAAAAAAATTCCAAGCAGGCTCCATGCTGTCAGCACAGAGCCCAACACAGGGCTCTATTCCCGTGAACTTTGAGACCATGACCTGAGCTGAAATCAAGAGTCAGTCACTTAAGGGACTGAGCCACTCAGGCACCCTGCTTTTCATGCTCTTAACAGTGTCTTTTGCAGAACAGAGATTTTAATTTTCAATAATATCTAAATTATCAGTGTTTTCTTTCAGGAATCATGTTTTTGGTTTTCCATCTTAAAACTTTTCACCAAAACCAGGTCATGTAGATTTTCTCCTGCTATCTTCTGTAAGTGTTATTGTTTTATGTTTTTCATTTGGATATATGATCCACTTTTAGTTAATTTTTGTGTAGGTCTGTATCTAGATTCTTTTTTTCTTGTTTCATGTAGATGTCCAATTGTTCCAGCACTATTTGTTGAAATATTATTCTTTGTCCCTTGATTTGCCTTTGTTTCTTTGTCAAAAAAAAAGTTTACTGTATTCATATGGGTCAATTTTTTTAACTCTCTATTCTGTTTCATTTATTTGTGTGTCTATTCTTTCATCAGTATCATGCCGCCTTGACTGTTATAGCTTTGTAATGTAAATACTGAATTTGGGTAATGTGAGTTCACTAACTTTGTTATTCTTCATCAGTTATGTATTGGTTATTTTCAGTCTTTGGTCTTTTCATACAAAGTTCAGAATTTGTTAGTATCTAAAAAAATAACTTCTTAAGGTTATGATCATAATTTAAATGAGTCTATAGATTAATTTGGAAAGAATTAATATCTTTACAATTTTGAATTTTCCAGTCCCTGAAAACTAAACATCTCTCCATTTATTTGAATCAGCTTTTATTCTAGTCATCATGATTTTGCTGTTTTCTGCATATCGATGTTGTACATATTTCACTACATGTATATTTAAGAATTTCACTTTTTTTGGTAGTGTAAATTGCATTTTTTAAATTCAGATTGAAATTGCTGATTACTCACATATGGGAAAGCAGTCAATTTATGGATATTAAACTTGCATTTTGTGGCCTTGGTATATTTATTAATTAGTTGCAGAAAAATTTTCTAGGTTCTTTGGGATTTTCTACGTAGATAGTTTTATCATCTTTGAACAAAGATAGTTTTACCTTTTCCTTTCCAATCATATACCTTCCTTCTTAGTGCACTGCCTGGGACTTCTGTTGTGATGTGCAATTGGAGTATGGGGTGGGTGATCCTTATCTTGTTTCTTATCTTTGTAGATCATGTGTTTTGATATGATCATGTGTTTTCTCTTCTTTATTGTATTGATGTGGTGGTTTACATTAATTGGATTTTAAATATACAACCAACCTTGCAACCAACATTATTTGGAATAATTCCTACTTGGTTATGGTAATTCTGTTTATATATTGTCAGAATCAATTTGCTGAGGTCTTGTTGAATATTTTGCATCTATGTTTTTGATAGATGTTGATCTATAGTTTTTGTTTGTTTGCTTGTTTGTTTGTTTTTGTAATGGTTTTTATATGGTTTTGCTCAGGGTGATGCAGACCTTAGAGAATGAGTTAGGAAGCATTTCTTCTCCTTCTGCTTTCTAGAAATAGTTGTGTAGAAGGGTACCATTTCTTTTTAAATAGTAGACTTCTCCAGTAGAACCGTAATGCATTACTTTTTTTTTTTTGGAAGGTTAATTATACTTTCAGTTTCTTCAAAATATGCAGCCCGATTCAATTTATTTATTTATTTACTTATTGCATAATTTTTGGTAGTTTGTACCTTTCAATAAAATGGTCCATTTTATATAAGTTGTCAAATTTGTAGGCACATAGTTGTCCATGATACTCTTTTTTACCATTTTTATTAATATATTTAAAGCATTACTATTTAAAATGATTATTGATATTGTTGGATTGTATCTATTTGTAATTTGTTTATTGCACTTGTTATTTTTCATTTTCTTTATTTACCTGCCTTTTCTGATTTTAATTGAAGGTTTTATAGAATTTCATTTTCTGTCATCTGTTTCGATATTGATTATGCTCTTAAAAAAAGAAAGAGTGCCCTATAGTTTGTAGTATACATTTATGATTAATTTAAAGTCACCTTCAAACACTAAAGTATTCACATGTACCTTATAAAAGTGTCCCAAGTTTTTTTCCTCTCATTTCTGATAATGCTGCTGTCATCCATTTCACCAATCCAATATATTGTTGCTATAATTACTTTTAAAACAGTGAATTTTAGAACAGTTAAGAACACAAAAAATATTTTATTTACTCTCATTTGTTCTTTTCTTGTTGCTCTTCCTTTAAATATGTAGATTTGAGTTTCTAATCTATATCATTTTTTGTTTTACTGAAAACTTTCTTTAACAATTCTTGCAAGGCAAACTTTCTAGCAATGAATTTCTTCAGGTTTTTCTTTTAAGAAATTCTTTCTTTGTCCTTTGTTTTTGAAGAATAATTGTGCTCGATGTCATATTTTAGGGTGGTAGAGTTTTACTCTTTCAACATGTTCTACTTTCCTTTGCTTGCGTAGTGACAAGATGTCCAGTATAATTGTTATACTTGTTATATAATAATGCAGTTGTTATACTCTGTAGTAAGATCCCTGCCCTCTAAATTCTTTCAAGATTTTTTACTTTGTATTTGATTTCTGCATTAGATTATGATCTACTTAGATGTCTTTGGTTTTTTTCTGTTTCTCCTATTGTTTTTGTAGCTTCATGGATCAGTGGTATGGAGCCTGTTATTAATTGTGGAAAATCTTTAACTATTATTATTTCGAATATTTCTGCTGCTCCATTCTCTCTGTCTTCTTCTGACATCCCAGTCACCATGTATGTTACATCTCATATCGTCCCACAGTTCTTAGAATTTGGTCTGGCTTCTCTTACCTTTTTCTTTCTTTCTTTCTTTCTTTCTTTCTTTCTTTCTTTCTTTCTTTCTTTCTTTCTTTCTTTTTTCTTGCATTTCAGTTTTTGAAGTTTTCATGGACATATTTCCGTGATCACTAACTTTTTTTAATGTCTATTACTTATTTTTGTGTGTGAGAGAGAGAGACAGAGAGAGAGAGAACCAGCTGGTGAGGGGTAGAGAGAGAGAGGGACACAGAATCCCCAGCAACTGTCAGCACAGAGCCCAATGCAGGGCTTGAACTCAGACCCGTGAGATCATGACCTGAGTCTAACTGAGCCACCCAGGTGCCCTCATGATCACTTACTTGTGTCTAAGTCATTTTCAGTTTACTGATAAGCCCATCAAAGGCATTCTTCATTTTTATAATAGTGTTTTTTATTTGTACCATTTCCGTTTGATTTTTTCTTAGATTGTCTACTTCTCTGTTTATTTTGCCTCTCTATTCTAGTGTCTCTTCTTTTCCACTACAGCCCCTAACATAAACATATTAGTTATAATTATTTAAAATTCCCTGAGTGATAATTCCATACCATTATGATTCTAATGCTTGCTTCATCTCTTTAGACTATAATTTTTCTTGGTTTATGACACATCTTCTAATCTGTTTGTTGAAAGCCAAACATGATTTGTCAGGTAACAGAAACTGAGATAAATCAACCTTTAGTAGAAGAGTTTATGTTAATTTTCATAGGAATTGGATAGTGTTTAATGTTGTCTGAGGCTGTAGGGATCAGAAACTTCAAATAGGGTCCTCATTCTGATCCACCGATTGTGTTTAGATTTCACTAACAACTTCCCCTTAAATAGTCTGTGTGCCTTATGGCTCTTTCAGCTGTGATCTTTTGTTATTTTACTGGAAACATGTTGATGTGGTAATAAAGTGTACAAGAGGATGAGCATATAATCACATGACAGAATGTCAGTCTCTTGGTGTGCCTCTGTCTCTGGGCATGACTTTCACAAGTGTTTCTTGGGTTTTTTCCTCCCCTTGTGCCTCTGTCTCTGGGCATGACTTTCACAAGTGTTTCTTAGGTTTTTTCCTCCCCTTAGGTGAGACAGGAAGGCCAGAGTGACTGGACTTATAAAAATCTTATTCTTAGGTGTAATAAAGCTGTATTCTTTTTCCCTGGAGAGTAAGTCTTTTCAATGGAGAATAACTTGGCTGTATTTTAAAGGGGTGATTTTACATTCCCCTTGCCAGATCTATAAGGGAACTTTTCTCTGATCTTCAACATGAGAACATGATAGTGTTTCTAGAAGTGAAACCCATGAAAGTGGGGGCCCCCCTAAGACTGAACTCCCAGAAGTTTTTCACTCTCATACTAGTTCACATTCAACCACTGGCAGCTTGTCAAAATTAACATTTAAGTTTTCCTACCAATTTATGGCTCCAAAGGCTTCTGTTCGTTAAAGTTTATTTCATTTGTGATTCTCTGAAGTTTGTCTCTCTAAATTTGGGGATAGCAGTTTGCTATATACATTTATCAGATATATACAAGAAAGGTGTTGACATTCTTTTTGTTCAGCTTTTTTACTTGTTGTAAGCGCAGGAGTGATGACTTCAAAGCTCTTACATATCAAAGCTGAAACCCACCTCCTCATAATTCCCTTTTAGGTGTTTCGTCTTGTACTTTCTTTTTTTTAAGTTATTTATTTATTTATTTATTTATTTATTTATTTATTTATTTAGAGCAGGGCAGGGACAGACCGAGAAGGAGAGAATCCTAAGCAGGGTCCACACTGTCAGTGTGGAGTCCAACATGGAGCTTGAACTCACGAACCATGAGATCATTACCTGAGTCGAAATCGAGTCAGATGCTTAACTGACTGAGCCACCTAGGCGCCCCTGTTTTGTACTTTCTTGACAAATTCTTTTCAGAGATATCTACAATTTTATTTCATGAAAAGATTTTCTCTCTTTGTATAATATTAAATTTATTTTAGTTTGGATTCCACCAGAGGACGACGCTGAGAAAGCATTTGTGTGCAAATAGTTTATCTGGAAAATGACTTCAGAAACTCTGGTAATAGAGAAGGAAATTGGTATGGAAGGGAGAAAAACCAAAAAAAAACATCCATTTGTGACTGGGATAACCACGTGGTCAATTGGGATTCAACCCCACTGTGAGTCACTGTACAATAAACTTCTGAATTTTCCCACCAAGGGGTGTAATATTTACTTACCAATCTGGGTCCTTTACTGCCTTAGGTTTGCTCCTAGGACCCTAAGACCCCTGATGTTTGACCTGTTCCTTCGACTAATGAAAATATTTTAACAGCTAGAGAACATCTTCATGCAGAAAGACAACATGGTTATAAAGTTTGTGTGAAATCATTAGGGAGGTATAAAATAAATACTAGAATTCAGTTACAGATACTTGCACTAGCATTTCAAAATTGTCCCTTTACAACTTAGAGTGTATTTAACATGGATTTGAGGGGATCCGAGTATTAAAAAAAGGTTTGACTCTAAATGACTTTTGTTGCCTCAGCTGGTCTTATCACTCTGCCCTATCATAGTAATACTTAATTTAAAAATAATATTTTGAGTATTTACTTATGCATGCAGAAAAGTTCCAGAAATGTTCAATCTACATATTCTTTTTCTTTTATTGTTAACAGTTTCAGTTATGTCACTCACCCTCCAACACCATGTCTTTGGCAGAAACAATAATGAAAGTATCAAAAATCAAAATATAACTGTGTGAGATTGGCACTCATTTTCATTCCTTCATTTATTAAACAAATGTTATTAATAAGCACTTGCAGACAAAATAGGTACTCTTCTTTAAACTGGAGGAAGAAGGGCGCCTGAGTGGCTCAGTTGGTTAAGCATGTAACTCTTGATTTCAGCTCAGGTCACCATCTCACTGTTTGTCAGTTCAAGCCTTGCATCAGGCTCTGTGCTGACAACATGGAGCCTGTTTGGGATTCTTTGTCTCCTTCTCTCTCTGCCCCTCTCCTGCTCACTATCCTCTCTCTGTCAAAATAAATAAACATTAAAAACAAATAAACTAGAGAAAGAAAATTGAACAATAAAATGAAAATATTAGCCATTGTGAAGCTTATATTCTAGGGATGCTATGTTTACCCTTTTAGAGTTCTGAAATGTCACCATAATTATTTTAGATATCACTCTTCGTTCATTTTATTCATCATTCCAGGCTTGTGTGTGTGTGTGTGTGTGTGTGTGTGTGTGTGTGTGTGTGCATGTGAACTTGGCTCTATCTTCAACAAAGAGACATTTCTATGTATTTTTCTTATGTGAATGAGAATTTCTACATCAATTTTCATTTCAATTTTTCCTGTATTTTCTCTTTTATATCCTGTATTCTAGGAAAATGTTAAACTACATCATCCTGTTTAAGATTTTAACTTTTCAAATGCAAGAAAACATCTGTAACTTTTTTTTCTATTTTCCTCAACAATGCAGTGATGGTTACACAACATTATAAGTGTATTTAATGCCCCTGAATTGTACTTATTAGTGGTTAAAATAATACATTTTATCTTATGTATATTTCACTACAATAAAAAGTAAAAAAAAAAGTTGTCATAATGCACACAACATTCTACAACTTGCATAACCTTAAGGAGCTGTATCTTGTATTTGCTATAAATAGATAGAGAGAAGAAACTCATATCTTTATTCCATTATTGCATATTATGGGTGCAGTATAATTCAGTCAATCATTACCTGTTGATAGATATTCAGACCACTTCATTATTTGCAACCACAGTAAAACATTTGCATATTTTATTTCTGTGGTTTATATTCTTTAGATATTGACTGCACAATTCTCATTCAAGTACTGTAAGCCACTAGGTCACACTTGCATATTTTAGACAGACGTGAGGCAGGTATATTAGGTCAAAATATTAGAGTTCTCTATTAGGCATTACCTAAATTAAACTTAAAATCAGTAAGGATGGGGTTAAATCTGTAGAGTAGGCTATTATACTTGAATCTGCAGAAGTAATTTATAGTACTTATAATTATGGCCATAAAATCTAGAATGAACTGAGGCTTATGAAAAACTAAGGACAGTAGCTAATATCGTTTTAAATGGAATAGGATGCCTTACAAAGTGGCATGTTCCTTGTCCTTGGAAGTATTCAATCAAAGTTTAACTGGACACCTGTCAGGAGTATTTTAGAAAGATTGTTACATTATATTAGATACTGAAATATCTGTCCTCTAAGATCCCGTTCATTCCTAAGATTCTGAAGTCTAACAATTAATATAAAATTGAGAACACCTGTTAGTCATTTCTTAGTGTATTAGATTTACACTCCTGTAGACAATGACTTTTTTTAACATATGACTATTTTAATTTTACTGTATTGTAGTTATATAAATTTAGCAAGGCCTCATGTCCATAAAGTTTTCAAGACTAACATACTGAATTGTAAATGTATTGGAATAAACTTCATGACTTCTAGGAAAATTTCACAGAACCTACTCATATATATGCAACTCATATATGTGCAATTGTGACATCAGAGTGAAATTATGGGCTGAGACATGAGGCAGTTTCCAGTTTCACATCTTTGGCAGAAAGAATCAATAATCAAACTATATTAAAGAATCAAATATCACAGTAAAACATGAGATTGGCACTCATTCTTTTAATTCATTTTTAAACAAACATTAATGAAGCCTATATAGAAAACAAATACTCTTCTAATTAAATTCTGTGATTTGTAGTCTACCACAATACTTGTGGGATATTGGACAGGAATTTAACCTATCTAAGTCTCAGATCCTTTGTTAAGTGGAAGTAAAAATACCTATTTTATTGAGTTCTTAGAAATAAAAATAGATGCTTTCTGTGACTCACTTAACAGTGTAATAGTATGTATTGTAAGTAGCAGCTGATACTATTTTTCGTACATAAATATGATTTCAAGTGATGATTTCTGCACAATAAAAAAAACCTCATATTTCAAGTAATCAATTAAAGAACAAATTGAAATATGTAAGATACACTCTGGAAAGAAAGAGTAACATATTAGGTAAAAAAAAAAATCCATGGAGAAAGCTATCTACTCTACATTTTTAAGATGATAAAATTTACTTAAGAATCTCCTTAGGACCTCACAGTTTATTTGACTCTTATTTTTTTTAAGTAAATCTTTCCTTTACCACATTGTGTGTAAAGTAGACATTTAAAAATATAGTTTGAGAAGACTAGTAACTAGGCTGGCCCAATAACATCACAAGAGATATCTAGGGAAATATCCTTTTAAAAAAGGACATCATATCTAGGTATTCTATGGTTTCAGGCAGCCATCACTACTTTTTTAGTGGCTCTGCCTTTTCATTCCTCTGAGATTTTCCTATCATATGTCTTTTGTTTACTTTTGCTTATGCATATTTCACCACCCTCCCTTAAAAAAGCTGCTTTCATTAGCAGAATTAAAATATTTGAGCTTTCTTTAACGTTTTGTCTGCTGAATAACATTTAATAGTAATCTATTGAGAACCTCCAGTGAGAAACATTTTTTTCCTGACAGAAAAAGATCAATTTTACTTGAATATCCAGGTGCTGATTGATTCTGATAAAGATATGGGAAAGTGTCTGATAATACTGACAAGAATCATAGAAATAATTTTAATAATAGTTACCTTTCCTTGACTCATTTTTAACTGCCAGAAACTATATTAAGGACCTTATCTGTATAATTCCAATGAAAATCTCTAACTTCTATGTAATCTGTACTTTATAATGGGAAATATTCTAAGTAGCAAATGTAAATTGTTTGGCCTTGTTTACCCAACCAGTAAGAGCTATAGTTGTGATATGAGCCTAGATTTGTCTGACTAGAAAACTCATGATTTTAAGAAAGTTTCAAGAGTAATTGAAGTATGATAAAGTGATAATCTTAGGGGTTATATGGGATAAAGGGGAAATAAAATAATGTAAAAGCACTCTTTGGATCACACATCTAAAACCTTGTGCTAAACCAGTTTTATTTTATTTTCTGTCAAAGTTGTACTGAGAGATTATTCTGTAGGATTTATTTAGAATTTTACATGAAAATTTACCATCAGGTTCATACTTATGTAGTCTTTGGATTGAAAAATTCTAAGCTGAGTTTGAATTCAGTGACTCAATTGTTTTTATATTTATAATATTTGTATATTAATGTTTTATTGAGATGTAAACTAAAGATCTTGGATAAACAATACTTTTTTTTTTCTATTTTTTAATTTGTATTTCTTAGAGGTCACAAGTGGGAGAGAGGGACAGAGGGAGACAGAGAAAGAGTCTTAAGCAGGTTTCATGCTCAGCATGGAGCCTGATGTGGGGCTCCATCCCATGACCATTGTGTCACAGCCTGATCTGAAATGAAGCATCAGTTGCTCAACTAACTGAGCCACACATGTGACCCAGCAATACATTATTTTGATATTAGTACATAATTGTTTTTATATTTTTGTAAATTATGAATTATTTTACATACAGTTTTTCATTTACTATAGACCTTTTTTAATGAGTTTTACTCTAATTACCTTTATGCTTACATAGGAATGGGCCATCTAGTTAGAACTAAAAAAGAACATTCAAATAAATCTGCATATAACCATCAAACTAAGCAGAAGTGGATAATGATCTGAAGAAAGTAAGTAAGAAAAAGTTTCTATGTTCAAATTTTTTCTTTGATTAAAAGTTTTATAAAATGAAAAAGACTTATAAAATACTTTTAATTTGTATTCCAAACCCTACCTAAGCTATTGTTAGAGTTCTGTTGCTTTAATTCCACTAGCAACTGGGAAGCTTATTAATGTATTTAATGTCTTTCAATTTTGTAGCCATATTTACATAACAGGAATTCCTTCATCATTCTCTTTCATTTTCATGTAAAAGTCATACTTTTTATAAATACTACATATTCTAGTAGCTCAGTAAACTAATGATGTCCATTCCCACAGGTAACAAAATAAAATTTCCACAAAACCATGCAATTCATTCTAAAACCTCAGAAACATCATTTTGTTGACAGTTTTGATATCTATGTCCAAATATATAATATAGCATTGACTCTTTGCCAGTTTTATTTCCTAAGGAGGCAAAGTGCTTAGAATATGATATATACAGTGGGTATTCAACAAATATTTGTTGAAGACATGACATTTCTTTTTTATTTCCTCCTTTTATTCATTAATAATACATTTTTGAATTTCCATTTGTTAACCAGACATTTTGTTAATTACTTTGAATACATAAGAAGTTTAAGTGTAAAATGTTGTCATAATATAAATCCTTGTTTAGATATTGTTACCCTATTCATTAGGTAGACTGTGCTGGGATGCTTCCTGGGTCTGAAGAGTTAAAAATGTTTAGTTTATAATGACCTGCTTCACATCCCAATTGTTGCTTATCTGTGAAATCACGTGATACGCTTCTGAAGGAAGATAATTATTCAAAGCTATATTTCACAAAAAGTTACACATTCAAAAACAGAGTGTTCTTAAATTGCAAAGTTATAAAACTAAGTTAAAAATTACTCAGTTTCCAACTATCTGGACGGGTAAAGCTCATTAGATTTTTGATAGAATTTTATTCATCTACAAGTTATAAGTAAAAGTAACCCGTCTGTCTACAATGCTTCATGTACCAAAGACTTGTAATTTATCGTGTTTCCTGATCCCTCAAGGAAAGAAGAGATTTTAATAAGAAGCTGTGTTAAGTTCAAGCCATTAATGTCATATATTATTTAGCTCCAACTATCATAATGGTGTCTATGAACTTTCTTTGCTCATTATTTTTATGCTTGCTTTAACATAGCAAGCAGCTTGTCCTCTCATCCTGTCAGATCCACAGAGCTATGCACTGTTGGTCTGAGTACTTGACAGAGAGCTGTCAAGAACTCTTAAGACCCTTTTGCTGATTCGTTTGGGTGTCAGGCTCTAAAGGAAGTTCTTCTTGAGAAAAGACAGCCTATCCCTGATTTGGGGGCAAAAGGGAAGATCAGTTATAATATCTTCTAGGCTCAAAATACTCAAGTGTAAATGCTGTGCCATTTAGTTAGGACACTTTCCATTGTGCTATGCTGGTTCCAGACAGCTGTGTTTAATAGAGATAAAAATAAATACAGCAGTCAGTTCCATACTTCTTTCCCCTGGAAGGTGAACACAATTTTGAAACAGGTAAAATTAAGAATAAAAAGCATGTTCTTCCAAAGAGATAAAGTGATATCTCACTCAGTCAAGAATTTGACACAAGGTAGAGGTGAAAACACTCATGTAAAGTAAGAACATCTTGAATTTGCAGTTGAACTAGCTGTATAATCATGGGCTAATTCCAAGCTCTCTGAAACTTTGCTTCCCTTGTAAGCATGAATCTTAAAACGATAAATAACTTATATGACCATTGTAAAACAAGGTATTAAGAAAAAGGTCTTGTGACCAAGATGGTGCTAATATTTCTTTCAGGTTGACTAAACTTTAGACAGACTTCTTCCAGATTTTATCTAAGCCCTAACCTCCCTTTCTTTAGATCATTTACTTTAGAAAACTTGTCATTGTGAATTCTTCCTCTGCCCTTTTCAGATATAAAAAATAATTTTAAAGCCTTTTGCCAGATTTACTATCCAGGATTGTCTTAAGGATCAGAGGCCATTCCCTTGAAATGTAATCATTAAGGAAGACAGGCCCTTGGTCTCTGAGGGAGAGTAGGAGCCTGGCATCAGGGGGTGCCTTGCCCTAAATTTTAAAATGATCTCCTTTCATAAAGATATGAGAAAGTTTACTTTTCCTTTGTGTAGGCAAATTAGTAAATACAAATGGCCTATGTTCCCCCTCTTTCTCACCCTCTTTTCAGTTCTTAAAAACTCTCTAGCTCTTTGTTTCAGGAGAATTGAGTTTAAAAGGTAGCTGTCCTCTGTCCTCTCTCCTCTGTAGCAAGAGCCTCTGCCTGTTTAACTTCATCAGTCTCTTGTTGCTTTGACACATGCTAACACTCTCTTTGTGTTTACCATGCATACCACAGCATTCACCTTTGGTGATTATCCTTTTTTGCTGAAAAATGACCCAAAGGCTGAGTAAAACATTAATATTGCTTGGTGAATCCTTTCTCAGCATATCTCCCTGAATACAATGTGATTCAGACAGCTCTCATTCTGCACGCTGAAACTGAAAATCCTTCTCTTACTGGCACATTTTTCCTAGTAATATTTGTTCATTTTTTAATTATTAAATCCTCTCCTTGCCTAAAATGTTTCCAGAAGCAACAATAAAATATCATTAATTAAAAATGAAAAAAGTGATAAATTTGCACGATAAAATCTTGCAGTAGTAGGAAATAGTATTAAAAAGGGAATAAAACCCTCTAGACTATATACCAGGGAAACTATTTCAAATAGGGTGATTTTTTCATAAAGATATTTTCATGCTTAATCATGAATATAAATTTCTTTTAAATAAATTGGAAATTTGGGAATATGTTGTGAATACTTTGTAATTTTTAGAACAATTTATGTTTCTATAATGAATGAAATGAAAATGTTCTAACATTTAATGTGAACACATATAGGTATTTTAAATAGACATATACACACACCCACACACTCAATTTCACTCTCTTAAAATTTATTTATCTATTTATAGTTATTTATTTTATTTTATTTTTATTTGCTCATATATATAATTTGTTGTCAAGTTAGCTAACATACAGTGTATATACAGTGTGCTCTTGATTTTGGGTCTAGAGTCCCATGATTCATCACTTACATACAACACCCACTGCTCATCCCAACAAGTGCCCTTCTCAATGCCCATCACCCATTTCCCCCCCCCTCCCCAACCCTCCATCAACTCTCAGTTCTCTGTATTTAAGAGTTTCTTAGGGTTTATCTCCCTCTCTGTTTGAAACTATTTTTCCCCTTCCCTTCCCCCATAGTCTTCTGTTAAGTTTCTCAAGTTCCACACATGTGAAAACATAAAATATCTGTCCTTCTCTGACTGACTTATTTCACTCAGCATAATACCCTCCAGTTCCATCCACGTTGTTGCAAATGGCAGGATTTCATTCTTTCTCATTGCCAAGTAGTATTCCATTGTGTATATAAACCACATCTTTGTCCATTCATCAGTTGATGGACATTTCAGCTCTTTCCATAATTTGGCTATTGTTGAAAGTGCTGCTATAAACATTGGGGTACATGTGCCCCTATGAATCAGCACTCCTGTATTCTTTCGGTAAATTCCAAAATTTCCAGAGTGGCTGCACCAGTTTGCATTCCCACCAACAGTGCAAGAGTGTTCTCATTTCTCCACATTCTTACCAAAATCTATTGTTGCCTGAGTTGTTAATTTTAGCCACTTTGACTGGTTTGAGGTGGTATCTCTGTGGTTTTGATTTGTCTTTCCATTTTGATGAGTGATGTTGACCATCTTTTCAAGTGTCTGTTTGCCATCTGGATATCTTCTTTAGAAAAGTGTCTATTCGTGTCTTCTGCCCATTTCTTCACTGGATTGTTTTTTGGTTGCTGAGTTTGGTAAGTTCTGTATAGATTTGGGATACTAACCCTTTTTCTGATATGTCATTTGCAAGTATCTTCTTCCATTCCACTGGTTGCCTTTTAGTTTTGTTGATTGTTTCCTTTGCAGTCCAGAAGCTTTTTGTCTGGAGAGGTCCCAGTTTTTCAGTTTTGCTTTTATTTTCCTTGCCTCTGGAAATGTGTTAAGTAAGAAGTTGCTGTGGCTGAGGTCAAAGAGGTTGTTGCCTGCTTTATCCTGTAGGATTTTGATGGTTTCCTGTCTCACATTTAGTTCTTCCATCTATTTTGAGTTTATTTTTGTGCATGGTGTAAGAAAGTGATCTAGGTTCATTCTTCTGCATGTAGTCCAGTTCTCCCAGCACTATTTATTGAAGAGACTGTCTTTTTTCCATTGGATGCTCTTTCCTGGTTTGTCACAGACTAGTTAGCCATACATTTGTGGGTCCAATTCTGGGTTCCCTATTCTATTACATTGGTCTATGTATCTGTTCTTGTGCCAGTACCATACTGTTTTGATGATTACAGCCTTGTAGTAGAGGCTAAAGTCCGGGACTGTGATACCTCCCACTTTGGTTTTCTTTTTCAACATAACTTTGGCTATTTGGGGTCTTTTTTGGTCATATATCACACATCTGATATTACTACTGAAATAAGTGTCTCAGTTAAGAATTTAACAGCACTAATGAACATATTGTGTCTCTTCTATTTTCAACTATCCCCCAAACACACACCTCTTATGGACTCTCACTGCACAGATCGAAAGGGAGGGAATACAGGAAGATTTGCCATGGGAATGGACATCAAAAGAAAGCCATAATAGCAATATTTATATCATACAAACTAGTTTTTAAACCAAAGACTGTAACAGGAAATGAATAAGGTCACTATATCATCATAAAGGAGACAATCTAACAAAAAGATCCAGCAATTATAAATATTTATGCATCCAACATGGAGGCACCCAAATATATAAAACAATAACAAATATTAAAATACTTAATGTTAATAATATAATAATAGTAGGGGACTGTAACAAAACAAATACATCAATGGACAAATAATCTAAATAGAAGATCAACAAGGAAACAATGGCTTTGAATGACACACTAGACCAGATGGACTGAACTGATATATTCAGAACATTCCATCTGAAAGTAGCAGAATACACATTCTTTTCAAGTGCACATGGGACATTCTCCAGAATAGATCACATAGTAGAACACAAATCAGGCCTCAACAAGTACAAAAAGACTGAGATCATACCATGCATATTTTCTGACCACAATTCTATGAACAACCACAAGAAAAATTTTGAAAGATCACAAATACATGGAGTTTAAATAACATACTACTGAATGAGGAATGGGTCAACCAGGAAATAAAAGAAAAAAACTTTTAAAAAATACATGGAAACAAATGAAAATGAGACAATGATAATCCAAAACCTTTCAGACGCAGCAAAAGTGTGCCTAAGAGAGAAGTATATAGCAATACAGATCTGCCCCAAGAAGCAAGAAAAAGTTCAAATAACCTAACCTTACACCTAAATGAGCTAGGAAAAGAACAACAAACAAGGCCTAAAGACAGAAGAAGGAAGGAAATAATAAAGATTAGAGCAGAAATAAATGATGTAGAAACAAGCAACAACAACAACAACAACAACAGTAGAACAGATCAAAGAAACCACGAGGTGGTTCTTTGAAAATAATATTAAAATTGATAAACCTCTAGCCAGATCTATCAAAAAGAAATGAAAAAGGAAAAAAAAAATAAAATCACAAATAAGAGAGGATAAATAACAAGAAACACCACAGTAGTACAAACAATTATAAGAGAAAACTATGAAAAACTATGTGCCAACAAATTGGGCAACCTGGAAAAAAATGGATAAATTACCAGAAACTATATATATATCTAAACTACTGAAAGTGAAATAGGTAGAAATAGAAAACTTAAACAGACCTAAAACCATCAAAGAAATTGAACCAATAACCAAAAATCACCCAACAAACAAAGGTCCAGGGTCAGATGGCTTCACAGGAGAATTCTACCAAACATTTAACGAAAAGTTAATACCTATTCTTCTCAAACTATTCCAAAAAATGGAAATGGAAGAAAAGTGCCAAATTCATTCTATGAGGCCAGCATTACCCTGATACCAAAAAGCAGAAAAGGACTTCACTAAAAGGAACTATAAGCCAATATCCCTGATGAACTTGGATGCAGAAATTCTCAACAAAATACTACCAAATTGAATCTAAAACTACGTTAAAAACATCATTCATCACAAGCAACTAGGATTTATTCTTGTGCTGCAAGGGTGGTTCAATATTCATAAATCAATCAACATGATCTAGCACATTAATAAAAGAAGAGAACAATATTATCCTCTCCATAAATGCAAAAAAAATTGACAAAATACAACATCCATTCATGAATAAAAACTGTCAACGAAGTAGGGATAGAGGGAACATACCTCCAACATCATAAAAACCATATATGAAAAATCCACACTTAATATCATTACCAATAGGAGCAAAACTGAGAAATTTTCCTCTATGGTCAGGAAAACAACAAGGCTGTACAGTCTCACCACTTTTATTCAACACAATACTCGAAGACCTAGACACAGCAATCAGTCAACACAAAGAAATAAAAGGCATACAGATTGGCAAGGAAGAAGTGAAACTTTCACTACTTGCAGATGACATTATGTAGAAAACCTGGAAGAATCCACCAAAAAAAAAATTGCTAGAACTGATACATGAATTCAGTAATGTCTCAGGATACAAAATCAGGATACAGAAATCTGTTGCATTTCTATACACCTATAATGAAGCAACAGAAAGATAAATCAAGGAATCAATCCCATTTGCAATTGCACAAGAAATCATAAGATATCTAGGAATAAACTAAGAGGTAGAAGATCTATACTCTGAAAACTATAGATTGCTGATAAAAGAAATTCAAGAGGACACAAATAAATGGAAAGACATTCCATGCTCATGCATTTGGAGAACACATACTGTTAAAATGCCTATATTACCCTAAGTAATCTATATATTTAATGCAATCTCTATAAAAATACCATCAGCATTTTTCAGACCTAGAAAAACAATCCTAAATTCATATGAAACTACAGAAGACCCCTAGTAGACAAAGCCATCTTGTAAAAGAAAAGCAAACTGGGGGCACCATAGTTCCAGACTTCAAGTTCTATTACAAATATGTAGTGATCAAGGCAGTATAGTACTGGCACTAAAATAGACACACAGATGAATGGAACAGAATAGAAAACCCAGAAATAAACCCACAACTATATGATCAATTAATCTTCAACAAAACAGGAAATAATATCCAATGGAAAAAAAAGACAGTCTCTTCAACAAATGGTAGTGGGAAAACTGGAGTGACATGCAAAAGAAAGAAGCTGGCCCACTTCCTTACAACATACATAAAAATAAACTCAAAATGGATGAAATCCCTAAATGTGAGATAGGAAACCATCAAAATCCTAGAAGAGAATACAGGCAGTAACCTCTTTGACATCAGTCATAGCAACTTCTTACAGGTATGTCTCCTGAGGCAAGGGAAACAAAAGCAAAATAAACTATTGGGACGTCATCAAAAGAAAAGAATTTCTAGACATGAAGCAAACAATTAAGAAAACTAAAAGGCAACCTATGGAACAGGAGAAGATATTTCCATAGACATATCTGAGAAAGTGTTGGTATCCAAAGTTTATAGAGAACTTCTCAAACATAATAACCAAAAAACAAATAGTCCAGTAAATAAATGGGCAGAAGATATATGTATAGACATTTTTTCAAAGAAAACATACAGATGACCAATGGACACATGAAAAGATGCTCAGTGTCACTCATCATCAGGGAAATGCTAATCAAAACTACAGTGACGTATTACCTCACACCAGTCAGAATGGCTAAAATTAACAACATAGTAAAAAACAGATGTTGAAGATGATGTGAGAAAGGGGAGCCCTCTTGCACTATTGGTGGGAAAACAAACTGATGCAGTAATCTGGAAAACAGTATGGAGGTTGCTCAAAAAGTTAAAAATAGAACTACCCTATGATTGAGCAATTGCACTACTAGGTATTTACCCAGAGAATCCAGAAATTCTAAATCGAAGGGGTACATGCACCCTGATTTATAGCAGCATTATCAACAATAGCCAAGTTGTGGAAGGAGCTCAAATGTCCACTGACTGATGAATGGATAAAGAAGAGGTGGTGTGTGGGTGTGTGTATAAATCTATGCCACTTCTTCTTTATCCATGTATCTATCTATATCCATCTATCTGTCTATCTATAGATATAGATATAGATAAATATAGATTAGATATAGATATAGATGATATAGACTAGATACAGAATGAAGTCTTGCCTGTGCATTGACATGGATAGAGCTAGAAAGTATTATGCTAAGCAAAATAAGTCAGAGAAAGAGAAATACCATATGATTTCACTCGTGGAATTTGGGAAACAAAAGAGATGAACATGGGGGGAGAGAAGAGAGGAAAACCAAGAAACAGTCTTAACTGTAGAGAACAAACTGATGGTTACCGGAAGGGAGTGGCAGGGGAATGGGTTAAATAGCTGATGGTCAAAAAGTAGGGACTTGTGATGAGCAGTGGTGATGATTGTATTTAAGTATGGAATCACTAAATTCTACATCTATAACAAAATTTAAAAAAACTCAGGAAAACTCCTAGTGGCAGAGAATACGATGATTGTGATATGTATAGTTATTAGTTTCTTTGTTTAAATCCAAAGAACAAAGAGAAGGCAGCAAAATTTTGTCAGATTTTTGTTTTGAAAAGATCTTTCGGCTACATATGAAGATCAGAATTATAGGAGCTAAGATGTTAAAAGACCAGTTTTGGATGCTGTCACAGTAGTCCAAATGAGAAGTGATGTTTGTGAGTATGTTAGTAGTAAATACAGGGGAAAAAAAGGATGTGGGTTTGAGAAATATTTAGTAGATAACACTAACCAATGCAGCAGTGCATTGAATATAGGAGTGGCTTCCAGGGAGAGGTGAAAGAATGACACCAAATTTGTGTATGTTTGTGGATTATGGTGCTATTTTCTGGAGTAGGAAACACTGCATAAGAGTCAGATTTGTTCACTTTCATGAGTTAGAAGATGTACTGAAACATACAAAAATTATCAAGAAGCATGTTACTATTGTCTTGTACTGAGGAGTTCTAATGACTGCATTTTGTTCCATTGAATGTAAATGCTTCATTTTGTTTAGAATTTCTTCATTGCTGGACAGTTAAACTCTGTTCAACTTTTCATTAAAATAGATGATGCTACGATTGGACATCTTGGTGCCATTAGCTTGTTCCTTGTTTCAGATTATTTATTAGAACACACTAGAAATAGAAGTCCTGGGTCAATGAGTACTAAAACTTTTTTTGCACTTAGTGAATGTTGCCAACTAATTTTCCAAAATACTGTAATTACTTATACTGCCCCTAGCAAAACATACATATACAAGCTTAATTCCACCCGTGTACTCATGACAAGTTCAATAAACCACACATCCACTCCATCATGAAGTCTCTTTTAAAGAAGAAAATAAACCTCTCCACATCCCACATAAGGCTAGCCTTCTGAGATTTCTAAGTGTTTTATATTTCTTTTCTCAGATTGAGAGTAATAGTGTCTCTGCTTTCAGAGAAAACTCTTTTGTCAGGATGGCCTCAACACTCTAGCACCTACTAAGCAATTAGACTAAAGCGAACAGACACAAAAATAATACTTTACTCAAAGTCTAGGTCATCATTTTACTTAATTATTAATCTTATTCAAAGCAGTATTTCCCCTTTAAAAATGATGATTGATGAAACTAAACATTTAAATAAGGATAATTTATAAAGAATATTGTATATATAATATGTATGTATAAAATTGTATGTATCATATATGTGTGTGCATATAAGATTCTGTGTAATAGAAGAACAGAAAATATGTGTGTGTCTGTAGGTGTATCTATATATGTATATATTTTCTCCTGATGTATCATACTGTACCACTCTCTAAAGGCAAATAGTGTTAATCAACATTTTTTTAACCTTTCAGATGTTACTTATTTATTTGTTTGTTTGTTTTTGGCTATACAATTTTATTAACACAAAGATATCATACTATGTCTACTATTTGGTGACTTGCTTTCTTTTCTCATTTCAAATAATGTTTGGTATATGATATTTACATATCATTATATGTGGGACTTCTTTTTTGTTTTCAAATGAATGCAAAATTTTCCCTTTGTCTAGATGTCCGTAGTTTTTTTGTGTCAGTTTTTATCACTGGATATTTAGAGTGTTTCCATTTGTTTTTCTTTTTTTAAAAAAGTGACACCATGCCCATCTTTTTTTCATAGTCGTTTACACACCTGTCTAAATACATTTAAGGATAGACTAATAAAAGTGAAATTGCTGAGTCTATATATATATATATATATATATATATATATATATATATATATATTAAAATTTTGGTTATATATTTATATATAGCATTCTGGTAGGAAAGTTGTATCAACTAAATTCTCATTTTATTTATTTATTTACAACTGATAATCGATTTATTAAAAAGGTTGATTTAAACATCTATATTGGTGACTTCAGTGTTGACTCCTGGCTCAGTACTGATGGGAACAATCTGCTTAAGGTCTCAGAAGGACTTTGTGAATCAATGCGTCGCATATGGATCCTCATTTGAGAAAGATCCCAGGTCTTAGAACCGTCACCACAGGGTTTTCTTGTAGTGATTCTCAGAGTCACCGTGGGCATCAGCCTGTCCTTTCACTTTGAGATGTTTTTCCTTTGTGCCTCTGATCAAGTCAGCACATACTCTTTCGAAAGGCTTTATGTTGCTGCTAGGTAGATTAATTCTCATTTGATGAATCGCCACCTATGGTTCCACGGGTGTCTTCCCGGAGTCTTGAAAAGCTGTGGCTGAGTGGTGGTTTCCTGATTAACTTGTGCTTCGCAGAAAGGGAACGGAGCTGAGTCAGGAACGGGAGCGGGTCATCTAGAACTCTGCTGTAGCTGCAACCGCAAGTTCCTCAGAGAGTTAAATTCTCATATTAAATTGTGAGTATACATAGTGGTATGCTGATGAATGCTTAGCGAGTGGGTCTCTGGCTTAAAAAAACAGAAACAAAAACAAGCAAAAAAACCGAAACCACAAAACTATCTTTATTGATAGTGATTGGCAAACTCCGCGACAAAAATTCTCCAGCCAACACCAGTTTCATACTAACTACCTGAACAATGTTACTGAAATTACAGTTGTGCAGAAATGAACAAATCAGCTCTCCTGAGCTGGGAAACCTGTCTGTAGTACGCCACTCATTGTGCTTCCTCACAATCACTTAACTATGGTGCTATCCAACATTTAAGCGTTTTCCATTTTATAGATTAGCAGAGGTACTTGTTTTTAGTAAGTGAATAGTTTTTCATAAGTTAACTGGGTGTTTTCATGTTAGCTGTATGTCCATGTTCTCTGCTTCATTTCCATAGGATTGTTCATCTTTCTGTAATTAATTTGAACCACTTATTTCTGTAAAAGGAAAGCATTCCTTTTTTTTTGTTAAGTTGCTAATATTTGTCTTAGTTGTCATTTATCTTTTAACTTTCATTATGATTTTTTATTTATGTGCTGCAGAGCTTTTAATTTTTATGAGGTCAGATGTATTATCTTTTCTTTTAGGCATTCATATTTGTAATAATTAGAAATTAATACATGGATAAATTAATTAATGTATTTGGAGGTCAGTTTTCTTACCTGTCAAGTATAAATTGATGGCTGTATTTCTTCCCACCTCAAACAGTATGTAATCCTTTAAAACACTTCTGCTTTGGTATCTTTAACCTAACCTGGGTTATTTCTCTGAGAATCAAGTCTTACAGAGAAAATTTTCACTCAGCAAAATAATCCACCATTCACTAGTAATTTACTTGAGAACAAACCTTCATTTGTATCTTATTCCAATTTCTTGCCAAATGTGTGGAAATTTCCCAACCAAATGACTAGGTTCTTTCTTAAAGTGAGAGCAGGACCCATCTTGTAGTTTTTTGCAGGGAGTGGGGGGAATGTCTTCTAGTGGGAGATGGGTTATTCCTCGTGGATATTGTTTCTCATGTTCAGTAAGAATTTCTACTTATGAAATCTCACTGCATAATCCTTATATAGTATATTCTGTAACTTTCCCCTTAACTTTCCTACACTTTTTTTTAAAGGACAAGTGAAAGACAAGGAGAGATATAAACACAAGCAACTTTCAAATTGTGATTTCTTATCAGTTGTAGATGAGCTGTTTTAAGTAATATAGATATAATACCAGTGATTTTTTTTTGTTTATCTTCAAATTCATCCTCCATTTTTCTACCATGATATCAGGTTCAAAGGACCTTAGATGCAAGATACTGGACTAGATTACACTACATAAATAAGATACAGCCATACCAGAAAAATAGTGTGAATGTGTGTGTGTGTGTGTGTGTGTGTATAATTTAGCTGCAATCTCTTCTTAACTCAGAAACTGGTTGTATTTAATATGCTGCTCATAATTATATATATACATATATATACAAATATACATATATATGTACAAATATACACATATATGTATGTGTATATATGCATATACGAACATATAATATACGTATGTATATATGCATATATACACATATATACATATGTATATATATGCACATACATACATATGTACATATGTATATATGCACATATATACATATGTACGTATATATGTGCATACATACATATGTACATATGTATGTATGTGCATATATATACATATATATAATTATAAATACAGTTATTTAAAAATATGATTGTTAGGATATCTGACAACTTTATAAGTTTCTATTTAACACATTAAGAATCTAAAAGAAAAAAAGTATTAAAAGGAATGGTAAGGAACATAATGGGGATCCAGGGAAATTAAGGAGCAGTGGTTGGAAGAGGTCTTCCCTCTTATCTCTTCTGTTACTATCCTCAGTGTTGCTGCTCGAGGTTATCAAGGACTGCAGTTAAAGAAAATGAATGAAGAGACTTATTAACAATAAGAGATGGAGGAATACAAGTCAAGTCCTTTGCATATTCATTTTATCTCAAAGCTCTGAACTGGTACCAGGTAGCTGCAGTATACCAGAATAGTGATATATTTCTTTCTTTTTTCTTTGTTCCTCCTCCTGTCTCTCTTCTCTCTCTCTGCTCTTCTTTTAGCACATCAGATCCACATTCTAATTAACTGGCATTATAGCAGGGTAGGAAGGAAGAATGAGACTAGTGTATATGTGATGGGTGTAGAGTGAGAAGCTGATTCTGACGGGGCGAGGAATTGTAGTAATTAGGAAAAAGCTGAGCGACAAACTGAGATTCTGCAAAACAGAAGGGGGACAAGAGAAATTGCTCTTCTTCTGTAGTACATGAAAGCAAGTGTTTCCAACTGCTTTTTAAAGTTTTTTTTAACAGCAGTTTTAGATGTATAGTACAACTGAAAGGAAGGTACAGAGGTTTCTCATATTCCTCCTGCCCCTACACATGCATATCTTTCCTCATCATCAGCGTCCCCTATGAGAGTGATACCTTTGTTTCGATTGATAAACGGACACTGACCCATCATAATCCCAAGTCCAAAGTTTACATTAGGGTTCGCACCTGGTATTGTGCATGCTGTAGGTACACACAAATGTACAATGACTTGTGTCCCTCACTAAAGTGTCATACAGTGTATTTTCACTGCCCTGAAAATCCTCCGTGCTCTACGGGTTCATCCTCCCTACCTCAGTCCCTAGAAACCAGTGATCTTATTACTGCTTCCATAGTTTTGCCTTTTTGAGAATGTCATATAATTGGAATCATACAGTTTGTAGCCTTTTTAGGTTGGATTTTCATTTAGTTATGTACATTTAACTTTCCTCCACATCTTTGCATGGCTTGATAGCTCATTTCTTCTTAGTGCTAAGTAAAAATTCATTTTCTGATGCACCGCAGTTTATTTATCCTTTCACATATTGAAGGACATCTTGGTTGCTTCCAGGTTTTGGCAATCATGAATAAAGATGCTGTAAACATCCACATGCAGGCTTTTGTGTGGATATAAGTTTCCAACTACTTTGGGTAAATTCCAAGGGGTGTAATTGCTGGATCATTTGGTAAGAGCATGTTTCGTTTAGTAAGAAGCCACCAAACTGTTCTCTAAAGTGTCATGCTATTTTGCATTCCCACCAGCAATGAATGAGAGCTCTTGTTGCTCCGCATCCTGGCCAGCTTTTGGTGTTGTCAGTTTGCTGGATTTGGGCCATTGAATAGCTATGTAGCCAAAGACTTTTACATGTTCCAAAAAATCTGACTAAGACTTCTTAATGGCATTGATAAAACAAGTGTGTACTTTGTACTTTTAGTTTAAACCAAACTCGTGGGTTTTTTGTTGTTACTGTGGTTTTGGTTTTTTTGGTCCACAATATCAGTATGTTACTGAATGGAGTAAATTTATAAAAGTTAGAATCTTAAAAGCTTTAAATCCAACTTTTATTGTTTCTTAACAAATTCAGGAATCTCCTCTAAAAAATTCTTTAAAAAATCTTTTTTGGTGTTTTTATTATTTATCTTTGAGAGACAGAAAGAGACAGAGTGTGATCAGGGAAGGCAAGAGAGAGGAGACACAGAATCTGAAGCAGGCTCCAGGATCTGAGATGTCAGCACAGAGCCCGAGACAGGGCTTGAACTCATGAACCACGACCTGAGCCAAAGTCAGACACTTAAATCACCGGGCCACCCAGGCGCCCCTCCTCTAAAAAAAATCTTAAAAGTCAGTTGTGCAGACACTGATAGCCTAAGTTTATCCATGAAATACCCTCTCTGTAGGGGTCTTTCTCTCAGTAGCAACAAGGAAGGCAATAAAGCAAGTGTTTGAGCATAAAGGCTCTAGATAGTTTGTTTTGTTTCTGCTAGCAGGATCTTAGGCAAGCATTGGACATACTTCATATCTCAGACTCCTCACTCCTGAAATGAACAAAATAATAGAGTATTTTAATAGAGTATTTTCTGAACCAGATAGTCCATGTTAAGTGATTGGGATATGCTGATACCTACCTAAGTCTTAGTAAATTTCAGTTATCATTGTTAACTATGTATAGAAAATGTAATTTATTGAACTTTCGCTTGAAGTGGAACATTTGAAATGTTTCCACTTGAGACACACCTGGGTAGCTCAGTGGTTAAGCAGCTGTTTCATGATTTTGGTTTAGGTCACAATCTCATGGTTGACGAGTTGAGACCCACATCAGCCTCTGTGCTGACAGTGTGAGGCTGCTTGGGATTCTGTCTCTCTCATTATCTCTCTGATGCTCCTGTTCTCTCTCTCTCTCTCTCAAAATAAAAAAACTCAAAAATAAAAATAAAACATAAAATGTTTCCACTCGATGTCCAACTAATTCCCCTTAAGATTGTCCTGCTTTGTTAACAAAGAAAGGAAAGGAGATCTGTGTAGTAGATCATGATTACATCACTACCTTTCTCTTTTATTCCTGTCCCAAATTTAAATAATAAAGTGTCCACCTTATTCATTACCAATAGCTACACCCTTGATTTATATGCATGTATATCAAAGTAGAAGTTGCTTCCAACCTGTTCCCCAGTACTGGATTATCTTGGGGCCATTGGTGAAATGTAATGAATACAGAAGTCAATGCAATAATATCATGCCCAAAGTTAAACCTACAGTGCAAAATCAAGTTCCTCCCACTTCTTGCCTCCTAGTCTGTTGTCTTCCCATCATTATAACAAACTCCACTTAAAAAATAAGGAAGAACTGGGGCGCCTGAGTGGCTCAGTCAGTTAAGCGTCCAACTTCAGCTCAGGTCATGATCTCACAGTCCGTGAGTTCGAGCCCCGTGTTGGGCTCTGTGGTGACAGCTCAGAGCCTGGAGCCCACTTCAGATTCTGTGTCTCCCTCTCTCTATGCGCCCCTCCCCTTCCCACACTCTATCTCTGTCTCTCTCAAAAATAAAAACATAATTTTTTTAAATAGGGGAACTATTATGAAGAAAAATCATCAGGAATAAAATATCCATGATTTTCAAGATAGTACAATCTCATTTTGTTGATTTTTAGTTTTTCTTATGTTTCTCATAGTTTCTCATTCCATGGTCTCCAATGATAGTTAATTCTAGTTGATAAAGCAGCATTTAAAATGTCACACCAGTGGCTCAGAGCACTGCACACAGCTGGTGCCCGGGGCAATGCTAGGAGGTAGAGATTGCCATACAAACAGCCAGTCAACGTCAATACATAATATTTATGGTGATTGAGATATTGGTCAATCATAAACAGCAAATATGGGGAAAACAGCTTTAATGCTAACTGTGCCAAGTATCTATGGGTGTCTTCATTGTGATATGAAGAACCCAGAAGAGAGTGAGGCATTTCCAAGTGCCTTTCATCTCCTCTAGCAGGAACAACAGCTTATCTTAGTTACTGATATAACTGATGACTACATTTGGCAAAAATATAATCATATATCATTATGATCATTTTCTCATTGGCCACATATTACTAACTGTATAGTTCTTAGCTCTTCTTGGAAATTCTTCATGTAAACTAACAGAGGAAATATATAGAAAAATCCTTTCAATGTATTTACTTGTAATTAACTGCTAAGTTTTAGTTTAAAATTACAAATACAAAAATTGCAGCTTTCTGGTTTTTTTTTAATTTTTTTTAACGTTTATTTATTTTTGAGACAGAGAGAGACAGAGCATGAACGGGGGAGGGGCAGAGAGAGAGGGAGACACAGAATCGGAAGCAGGCTCCAGGCTCTGAGCCATCAGCCCAGAGCCCGACGCGGGGCTCGAACTCACGAACCGTGAGATCGTGACCTGAGCTGAAGTCAGACACTTAACCGACTGAGCCACCCAGGTGCCCCTGCAGCTATCTGTTTTTAAAAGTAAGCAGATCCAAACTTTGTCTAGTCAATCAGAAGACCTCTAAGAGTGAACAACTGACGTTTTGTTAAAGTTGTAAAGAATCTGACATGGTAAATAACTGAAATACTTGACTTTTTTCTTAGGAATTATCAGAGCCACATATTTATTAGACTTTTGTACTATATGTATGTACATATATATAGATGAACATATATTCAGTAAAACCTTGGATTGTGAGGAACTCGTTCTGTGAGTGTTCCAAATACAAGCAAACATTTCTAATAAATTTTAACTTGATAATCGAGTGATGTCTTGCCATATGAGTAGTATGTGATGCCAACAATCACATGATCACAATTGAGCCAATGGTTCTTGAAATTCACTTTAATATACAAGCGCTTTGGATTACAAGCACATTTGTGCAAAGAATTATGCTCACAAACCAAGGTGTTACTATATATGTTCTTATCCTTCTTTCTTTGTAGCAGAATTTAAGGGCTCAACTTTGTGACTTTACTTCTCTAAAGGAGACACCTTTCAATCTATCCTTTGAATTTCTTCTTCTTCCAGAAGTTACTGTGGTTTGTAATGATGATTGCCCAAACCTTTCCTTGGTTGCCCTCAAAGATAGACATAAAGGATCCATTCATGTTAAGCACTTTGCTGTTTTTTTCAGTGGAAAAATTAATGGATGTTTTAATAAACAACAGTAAAAGTACAAACATCATAAATAACAATGTCGAAATAATGAAAAAATACTACCACATAACCTGATCACTTAAGAACAAGTTTATGTATACTTTCTTATTTTTCTTCTGTAATAGAGGGTTTTAAATTTGAGTTCTGTGCCTACCATAACAATGTTCCCTCAGAACTTTGACATCAAAGAACATAACTGACTGAGGCCAACAGTGCTGGGCTTCATCTACCTAAGATTGCCCTGCCCGCCGCAAACACATTTCCTTCCTTCCCTCTCTTTCACCAGGTCAGTGCTACTTGCAGTGGGATAGCTTTCCCGGCACCACCTCCCTCTTGCCCTTTTAATTTGATCACATAGGCATTTTCCCTAATACATCTTTTAGTGTTTTCTTTTGTTTCCATATTGAAGCCTGCTTGTCAGAAGACCTGAATTTACATAAGCCTCATGAGAATTTGTTCTCATTCCATCATTCCATCGCGCGCGCGCGCGCGCACACACACACACACACACACACACACACACACACACACTATGCTCATTTAGATAAATATGTGGAAAGAGTAAAAATGAAAAACCTACTAAAATGATGTTTTCATGGAAATAAATAATATTTAACCTGAAATAGTCTCAGAAATAGAGATACTGGTTATACATTTATATTAAATATTCTAGTAAATGTTTGCATTTGTTGAGTTTTTGAGATCATGAATATCTTGGCAAGTTGTATTTTGAAAAGGTTTATTAACATGTAGTTGATAATTTCATAGCAATCTTTATAAAACCTGAATGCACATAACAAGAGACATAAAACAACTTGTCCTTGTCTTTAGGAAATGTGCACAAAGTTCTTAAGTTGAGAGGAGAAGATTAAAAGTGCCCCTAGAAATTGCAGGTTCCACTATCGTGGGTTCTATCTTTGTTCTGTCACTCCTGCTACCTTAACTAATCCACACTATTTTTTCAAATAAACTTTGGTTTCTTATCTGAGCCATGAACTGTTTGGAAACAGGAAGAGAAGCGAAAGTTGAAAAACCACAGTAAAGTGATATCCTATCAGGAAGGTTTAAAACCACTCTACCTTCTGTTTCAATTACCAGTGACAAGCTAGGCATAAAACATGTCATAGAAAGTGTCACTTGCTGGATTAATTTGTCTCACCTCTGTTGGAAAGCAACAATCCATATCAGGATTCTTATATTTGTTGCTTAGACAAAATACAAATCCAGTTGTTCTAGTCCAAGCATATTTATAATCCTCAAATAAAAATGTTAATGGACAAGAAGTTATGGCAGTTTCTGTGAAGTTAAGAAAAAAAGAAAAGGAGCAATTTGTGTAATGATTCAATCACTTTAGACCATGATAAATAAATCATAATATTTTCTATGAAACTCTAGGCTTCTAAAATGTATAGGAATTCCCCTCAGATTATGGAAAATGCAGCAATGGTGGCTTAGCAAGTAATTGCAAACAGAAGAACTAGAATGAAGAGTTGGAAAAATCCAGAATTTGAGATGTATATCTGGAGGATTAATCCAAATTTCATTGGAGTGGAGTGAAAGTTCATGAAGAGTGTTTTTTTTTTTTTTGAAATAATATTGAAAAACTACAGCTAAGTATGGCTGACAGGATATATTGAATGTCACAATAAAGAGTGGTTCCCATTCAGGAGGAGGTATATACTAATGATGCCCAAAGAAGGGGACATTCTCATGGAATTCACTATTGTTGAATGTTTCTGATAGGTCAAGAGGAAAAAGACTGATGAGAGAGATTAGATTCAGTGATTAACAATACCATTTATTATTTACCCACATCAATAATTTTAGCAAGTACTTCACCTTCATTCACCTCACTTAACGATCATAATAACCATATGAGTTGAATACTCTCATATACGTTTTGGTGGTGAAAAACAGCAACTTAGTGAGATCAAGCAACATTTTTAGTCCTTGGTTAAATAGGAGGATCTGGATTCAAATACACATCTTTAGGACTTCAAAGTCCATTTCTTAACCACTGCAGTGTTCCACAGAATTTGTGACTCTTCACATAATTTTCATAAGTTAATTAAGTAGTTAAGAAGTAGGTAAGTAGTCAACAAATAAAGCAACCAGGTAAGAACTTCTTTTGAGAGGGTTTGGGGTTAATAAGGAAAAGCCTGAGAGCTTGAGAGAGTAACCGGATCAACGGTGTCAGTTGTTGTTGTTCACAGAGTGGTAGGCATCTCTCAGGTCTCCAGCCTTAGTAGTTTTGGGCACTTTGCCCATTTAAGGTGTGATCCCAAACCCCCTGCCAATGTGCCTTTACTTTATCTTTGTTCCTTAACCAGGGCATCCTCATCTTTTATCAGAAATGAAGGGGTGGGGTTTTAGATGTTCCTTATTATACAATTTCAGGTAATGCAATTTAGGGCAAGGTGCATTGCTTTTCTTCCTTTTAAAGAGTATCACAGTGAAGTAGGGTTGGAGTTTTTGTTTTTTTTTTGGGGGGGGGGTGCATGTTGCTTTTGAATAGAATCCTAAGATCTGTCAAATGCAGATTTTTAGCAACTAGGAAGCAATAAAACTGAAAGGAAACATCTTCTGAAGCATACTCATGAGAAAGAGGCAGAATTTGAGGAAGAAACTGGAGATTACAGGGGAGAATGTCCAGTGGGGATGTTAAGACAAAGGCCAAAAATGTGGGAACTAAAATCCATAATCTGTCATGGTTTCCTGTGAGTAGTAAGTGCTTACACTAAGCCAGGTGTTGTAGGCACAGAGTAGGTAAACTGGCAGCACTGATACAGTTTGGGGTTGCCTCACATCCAGCTCTCCTAAAGCCCAGCAAAGAGAGAACCTCCAACAACCAGTAAAGGAAGATTCAGGAAGGACTGGAGCCATTATTGCTTTCATCGTTGCTCTTGCTTCTCTGCCAAAGAATCCAGAACATAAAGCTATAAAACATATTTTGAAAAACAACCACTTTTTTTTCAAACTTAATAGGGTAGAAGAGAGATGCATTAGGTAAGGAAATATGATGTTATTTTAAAAAACTTTATATCTTAAAACAAGAAAACTATTTTTACCGAATAGTCCAGTGCCCTTGCCCTGATAGGAGATCTCCTCCAAGTGATGACTGACAGACCTGGATGTTGTCTGTGGCTTTGCCAATTCAATACATAATAAGAGAGAGCTGGCTGCTGTCTGTGGCTTTGCCACCTTCGATATGTAGCTTCCAAGGTTGCCATACTCCTCTGCCTGAAACTGCAAAAGGGAAAAGCATGAATGATGAGGCACAAAAGATTTTTATGGGTATGGCCGAAAAGTGCTTTGTTTTACTCTTACAGTCTTTTGGCTAATATGGCACACATAAGTGCAAAGGAGGCCGGGAAGTATGGCCAAAACGAAGGGAATGAATTTGGTGATAAGCTGTCAGTCTTTACCACGAAGACAAAGAAGGGGGGGAAACTGTTGTAAGGTTGTAAGTAGTAGTTTCTAATCTTTATTTTAAGCAAAAACTGTTTTTTTGAATTAATAGAAGATATTAATTCAGCTTTTTTTTTTTGCAAAAGGAAAAAAAAAAACAAATTACAAGTTGTTATGGAGTATATCAAGCCAAACTATTCTGCACATTGATTTGAAAGTTTGTCTTAGTTCTTGATTTTTTGCATTTCTAAAGTTTATTAAGATTTTGAATGGACATAGGCAAGAGCAGGGAAATAGAAACTAACCTCTCCCTCTGTCAGTGCAGCAATCTAGAGAAGGCTAAGGTAGAAGTCAGGTTCAACATGTCACCATTGAGGGAGATAAACTGGCCCCTGCCATCTGACAGCAGGAGAATGGACAATAAGGCAAGAGAGAGCCAGAAAGACTTACCCTGTAAAGTCTCATCCTTTGTGGTATCCAGGAGAATTTATGGCCCTTGTCTGGTGCTAACATTTTCTTTTCTGAGTTGTAATTTCGTCCTGCTATCTCCAAGCTTTCACTAAAGTTTAGTTGAGAGTTACAGCTTGGACTAAGCAGAGTTTTGTAGTATTAAGGGAGAAATCTGCTCTTGTGTTTGGAGTGGAGAATTATGGGCAGACTGGTGGCAGGCTGAGAGAACAAGTAACTAGGTGATCTTCAGGAGCTGGATCACAAACCAGAACCCTTTTGCTAGTGACTGGAAGCCTGTGGTCCAGATATACTTAGGAACTAGAACCCAATAAAACCCTAGGTTTCTGTAGTCACACAACATAGACGTTCTTAAAAATGCCTTCTTTGTTTATGATAAAAAGGCTTATTCTTTAGTGGTAGAATATCTAGGGTACATCAGAATTAATAAATCATGGAATATAAAAACGTGACTCCAAGACTATAATCAGAGTTAATTTTTCCTGTGAGAATAGGCAACATACTTCATGGCTCTGAATTTATTAATTCAAAGTAATGTAATAACGCCTAACTCATACTTTTTTCTGGTAATATAAGGTATATGAATATTCTCTTGGAACTCTAAAGTACTATATAAGTATTGGGGATAAGCACTCATGCTGAAAATTCACAAATAGTCATGTATATTAATATTTTACTGTCTAATAAAAGGTTGATTGTCTTGTTGATATTCTTGAATGCATTCACTTAGACAGTTTCTCCATTCCTGCATCATGGAAATCAATAATAATGTTTCCATGTTGAATGAAAGGATGTGTGGCATGGAAATATTTTTTTTTTCTCAATTGGTTCAGATAAGAAAAGTTTGTTTACCACTGCCATAGGGGAAAGAGTTCATCACTGCTAAATCACCAGGCTAAATAGTGGAGATGTTAATCAGAATTGTACCCGGGCTGTTTTAAAGGTTAAAGTTTGCTCAAAGCCATGAAAATAATTTAAATTAAAAAATGGAACTTACCCTTCCATGTTGTTCTGTATACTTTCAAGTCGAAAGCACACAATGTTCATTTAAAAATGTTATTGAGTTATCAAAATGCAATGCAAAAATATGATATTTAGGTAGAAAAGGTCAGATTAAAAAACACAGGAGCCTCAAAAACTTGAAATGTCAAGATTCTGGGGAAAACTACAAAATAATTTTTAAGCTTACTATTTGAGTAAAACTATTTCTTGTGAAGTATAAAGGAAATGCAATATAGCACAGTGATACAGCTTTTCATAAAAGGTATGATTGATAAGTTCTCTCTAGGGAGTAATATTTGCAGGTCTGGGAGTTTGCGGGCATGTTGAAAGGTATTAGTTTAAATAATAAATGCTACTGCTTTGGTAATGTTGGATTTTTTTTGAGTAATCTGACATCTGTGAAATTTTTAATACAAGGATAACTCTAGGAACATGTATGAAAATATAGCTAAAACTTTTTAATGCCTTTGTTCTTTTAAATGTTAAATTAATTGTAGAAGGGATTAATTTAGCAATATACAGATGTGTTTTAAGGTGGAACAGAATAAGCAAAATCCAAAACAATAACTTTTCAAAAATCAAATATCCATCTCAGTTGTAGATAACTGTGTTAGCGAATTGGGCCATTGATTGCCAGTGGTACTAACGGGTACACTTGATTTCTAAAACTTTATATTTTTCAGAAATTGTGAGGTCCTCTATTCCAATTTTGAATAGTGCTTCTCTGCACTTAGAATTTGTAGCCTACTTCTATGAAGATTATAGGGTATTCAGGATTCAATATTTTGATTTTAGGATATTTAGGGATTTAGAATAGCATCAAAATTCAATGCAAAAGGAAACAGTAAATGAGAACAAAATTGTGACAAGAGGGTTTTTCTGGCTCTCTTATTGGAAGGAGGTCCTTTCCCTGATAAGATTTCAGGGAAGGGGTAAAATTATTGTTGGGAAAAGGAACATAATTTACCCCATAAGAGGGCTTTATCCCTTCCCACTTCTCTGTTATGATATATATAGAACACCAGACCAACCAAAAATGCTGCCTGAAATTTTACAAAACGTCTTTCCTTGTGTTACGACTCGAAAGGCTTTAGTATTCAGTTTGTCAATTTTGAGTTTAGTACATAATCTGTACCATTTCCCAAACAGCAACTCACGTACTGTATGGGAGCTGAAGAAACACTTGACGATCTGAGGGAAAATTAGGGAAAGAAAAATAAAATAGGGAAAACATTCTACCTAAAAGAGATAAAGTTTTTATATCTTTCCTTGCTTCACAGTTTCTTCTAGAGCTATTAGTAAACAAAGTTGCCTTAAACTAACAACTGATATTTCTGGGCTTTAGGAAATTTACTTTCTTTCCTTTTTACTTTAAGGGATACTAAGGGAACCAAAATCCAAAAAGACTTGTTAAAGTGGAAAGATGTCTTCCTGAATGACAGTTCTCCAGACAGAGTTCAAATACAAAGTATAATCTTTGTCTCACCTCCTTTGAGAACATCCCCATGTTTAAAATAGGCTGACTTGGGAGTTGCAGTTACAGAAACGTCATGCTAGGAAATCTTTTGTTAACAGGGATTCAGTTTGCAAGAGTGGTGGACTACAGAGGGGACTTTTTTTTTAAGGGAGAGTAAAAGATGTTTTCCTTTACAGAAGTATTTTCTCACCTCCTGAAACAGTGTCATTCCCCATCCTTGTTCCCCAAGGCCAGTGTTCTCATGCTCCTGATATACAACCTTCTTTGTTTTTCAAAATCCTTATATTTCCTTCCCCTCCTTTAGGAAACTCTCCTTGGCTTTCCCTCCTGCTGCCTGGACAGCAGGTCTGTCCTGAGTCTTCTCAGGTTTACCAGTGGACTATGAGCTCCATAGGGTAGCTGTTCTATTTTTACACTATTTATGCTCGGTACCAGAAATTGTAGCTGGCATGCTAAATGTATGAGCAAAATTGGATATATCAAGAAAAACATTAATATGCTTTTGACATTTTCTCCTCACAAATTCTTTTTATTCTTCAAGGCCTAGTTTTAATTTTCTTCACAAGCAATTTCTCTCCTATGGCACTTTTACACATGTCCTTATCATCATACTTTTTCTGTTTCATACTGATGTGAGTTGATTGAATTCCCACAGAATTAGACATCCTCATGCCCCCCCCCCCATGTGTGCAGTACTAGTACATAGTGGGTATTCCAGATGTGCTCACAGAGAATGAGGATGGGTAGCACAAATGAAAATTGTGCACCCAAGAGTTGTTTTTCATTTGATGCCTTATATAAAGTTTGCCTAGAGGTAGGAATTCATAGCTAATAAGTTTAGGAGAATGGTGTAGATGAGGAGAAATTTTGCTTGGGGTGTGTTAAATCTCCTAGTGTCGGGGCACCTGGGTGGCTCAGTCGGTTAGCATCCAGCTTTGGCTCAGGTCATGATCTCATAGTTTGTGAGTTCGAGCCCTACACTGACTCTGGGCTGACAGCTTGAAACCTGGAGCCTGCTTCACATTCTGTGTCTCACACTCTCTCTGTCACTCCTCTGCTTGCACTCTGTCTCTCTGTCTCTCTCAAAAATAAATGAACATTAAGAAAAAATCTCCTGGTGTGATGGTTGTTACCTAATTCTATTTGTAATTCTGTCATTTTTTTGTCTGTGTTGTATCTCTTGAAGTTGTGGTACCAAATTGAAATCATTACACATTTCTGATGAAAAAAAAAATCGCAACATCATATGATGATCTCTACTATGAAGTCAAAGTCCAGTCAGGAAAACAGAAACCACACAAAGTGGTTCAAAGAGAGCGAATTGAAAACCAAGAATGAACTTTCACAGGGGAGTTGAGAGGCCAACAGGAAGTGTTAAGACAGCCTAGGAATTAACAACAAGAAGGAAGCCTCTACCATACTTAGACTGGAGGCAAGAAGGCAGGAGCTGGAGTTACCTGAGCCCCAGGAGCCAGGTTGGATCTGTCCATACAGTGCTTCAACTACAGGGAAAATGGGGCCCCTGGGGTAGACACAGCCTAATGCACAGAGAGACAGTTTCAACACTCTACTCTTCCCTTCCTGCCCACGTCAGTCTCCTGCCACTGCCACTCCTGATCAGGTGACACAGAGCCTGCAAGGGCCAGAACCCTGTATCAATGGATACGGCCAGGGAGACTGACGAGTGGATCCAAGGAAAACAAGCTAGGTTCAAGCACATCCTCCTTATTTCTAGTGAAATATGTAAAGAACATTTTATCATTATTTCTTTTGGTAAGCTTTAGTTTGGCATAACTTTTTCTATTTTATTTCATTTCTTAACATTATTATTATTATTATTATTATTATTATTATTATTATTATTATTTCAATTTGAGAAGGAGAGAGAGCCAGTGGAAGAGAGGGGCAGAGGGAGAGAGGGAGAGAGAGAGAATCTCAAGCAGGCTTCACCCTCAGTGTGGAGCCCAACACAGGGTTCAATCCCAGGACCCTGGGATCATGATTTGAACTAAAATCAAGATTCTGCCACTCAACTGACTGAGCCATGCAGGTATCCACTCTATCATTTTACTTTTATTTTTTTTATTCTCATTTTAATATGATTTTGGTAAATAATACAACACTGGATTTTTATTTTTTATTCTTTCCATTTTTTTTTGTGAGAAAAGCATTTTTATTTTTATAATGTTTGGATTTATGCCATCACTTTTATGTGCTTCCCATGTACTCTGCCTTTCTATGCATTTATTTTCTCTACTCCTGCCTCATTGTACATTGAGGAATTTTAATATTCTATAGTTTTCTTCAGTTACATTGGGAGCTTCATTTATTGATTACCATAGAAAATTTTAAATGTTCAAACTTCAAATGTCAGTTTATCATTTAGTCCTGTCCCCTCTTATTATGTTTAAAATCTAAAGTCACTTATTCTTTAATCCTCCATCTTGAAATGCAAGGGACTGAATTTCGATTGCGATCCCATTTGATTTATATACTAGTCATTACATATGTGAGTTTTACATTGTATTTAATGCTACATGGCATTATTTATTTTGTTTTATTTAGTCAGTATTTGTTTAGGTATTCTCACGTACTCACCAATGCCTTTCTGCTCTTCATTGCTTTATAAATCTCAGACCAAGTTTCATTCTTTCTGAAGAACATTCAATACAATATTTTTGATGAAATCTGTGGGTGACAAGCCTGGGGAGTTAAATGTCTACATTTAATTCAATTTCAACACTTACTCATAAATTTTCTCTTTCAGGCACTCCCCCATTTCCTACACAATCCTTTATAGTTGAGCTTAACCTAAAGTAATGATTACTGTCATATTTTGCAAATTGAAGCTTATAAATCATCTTTTTTTTTTTTCGACTTACAGGCTATCGATGATTGGTTTGTATTAGGCTTTATTTTGTCCCCATACTGGAGATAAATAAGACCATTAAAAAATAATAATAATTTAGTAGCTCCTGCAATTTCAAATCATCAGGGAGGAAGAAGTGGTCCATCTCTATCATTATAGTGAATAGAACATTTCACTTAGACACAGAATCTGCTGGGATTTTTACATGACAGCCCACAGGACAGAATTGGGAGTCCACTCAAATGAGCAGGAAAATATAGTTAATCTTTCTCAGTAATTGCAGTTGTTGTTGTGGCTGTGTCTCAGAATAGGTAATAAGGGATAATTCAGGGATTATGAATAAGGGAAAATTCAGGTACTTTCATTTTATATACAGTAAAACCTTGGTTTGCATTCTGAAAACATGATTGTAGTCCAAAGCACTTGTGTATCACAGCAAATATCAAGAACCATTAGCTCAGTTGTGATCATGTGACATACTACTCATATTGGAAGACATCACTCATTCATCAAGTTATAATTTACTAGAAATGTTTGCTCACCTTGTGGAACACTCACAGAACAAGTTAACTCGCAATCCCAGGTTTTACTGTACTTGTAATGAAGACAGTCTACCGCTAGCTGAATTATCCTTCATGGTTGTGCCTTTTCTCTCTCCATAGGACACACAACAACAAAGTCTGGTGAGGCAAGGCTACAAGATAATTAGATGTATTAGATCACCTCTAATCTGGCAGATTTTACCTTGGAGATGCTATCCATCTCTTAAAAACAGTAAATCAAAATGCACCCATTACCCTTTATTCTCTATCACCCCTTGAATGTTTACAAAATGGAAGGGATATTTTGGTCAAAAGTGTACTTTTCATCTTCAGGTAGTTTGGCTTGTGGTGCACAAAAAAATCCTTACAAAAATATTTTAAAAAATAACATTATACTTTGACTTTGACATTGCCGTTTACAAGGCAATATATTTGGTTCTTAAAAGAGTGGTGTAGATAATTTCCTTAGGTATAAATTACTCCTTATTCACATATATTTTAAATGATATTAAATTAGTATAGACTTATATGCTATAAATATTATAATAATTTATGGGTAAAAATGTGTGAGGGTAAAATGTATAATAGCTATGTATTTTAAATTTTATGCTATTTTTATATGGCAAATATATATTTTAATAGATATTTTTGTTTTTAATGTATATTTTGTGATTTATCCAGTGCTTCAATAAATTACATGATCAAAAAGATACATCTGGAAGAAAAGAATAAATTAGGGACTACATAGACGACAGCTATGATCTTCCTTTATTGTGTTCTGACATGTGGCAGAAAGGGTTAGACATCTGGTATGTTTAATAAAGAAATGCATGCATTTTCCTAACAACAATATGACACTTCTGTCATTCTTTTAACTTCATTTTCCATCAGTGTCAAAGTTAGCTCTAAGGGTATCTGATGATAGAATGGCTTATAATTTACAGCCTCTTCAATTTTTTATCTCTACTTTTCTCTTTTTTAGTACCTAACTACGGTCAGTTTATCAGGCCCTATATCCTGTGCAGTGACTTGAAATGCTGTTAAAAGTTTAAAGATGTGGCTGGTGATACCACATTCAACAACAATAGGAGCCTCAACATCTGTTGGGTCACATTTTTAGTTAGATTGAAAAGTGGAGATTTACCATGTGGAAATATCCTAAATCAGCTCTGTCAAAACCCATTTGTTATGCTTTTAAATTTAGTTTAGAGGCCACTTACCACCTAGTACCTTTGAGTCACAGCTTCAAGTTCATTGGTATTACAGCTTCAAAAAAATTTAAGTGCAACCTTGTTGTCTGATCTATGGTGTATCCTAACATTCTCTGCAAACCCCTAAATAGCTTTATATTTTGCAAAAATAGGTTTATAGACTTTTAAATATCAGCACAAATATTAAGGTTAGGAAAACATAAAAATGTCAAAATATATATAATTTAGCTTTCTTTCTCAATTTATATAACAATAAGAATAATATGTTTTTTCCTGTCCTTATTAGTTTCAAAGTTGAGCGATAGAAAACAGCTGTTTTGCACCTTGTATATCCATTGCATCAAGTAAAAGCAAGTGCCTCACTCATAATTTATACAGGGTAGATTTTTTTCTTTTTAATCCAGTGGGTATGCACTTTTGATGAAATGTGCAGAAAGCCTTGTAAGAATTTTTAAAATACTACTTTATACTTAAAAAATTCCTTTTTACTTCTCCAGATTATTTTTTAGTAATTCTTTTTCATTGATATATGAATAAGTATCTTTTCTTTAATACTTATCATTTTACATTTATGATAACTGCTCGTAATAGCTCCCGGTATACTGTTCTCTCAGAAGTTATCTTGAGTTTAGCAAAGCAAGATCATCAGAATATTGGGGTTCTGCAAAATGTATATCCTCTATATAGTGTTTCTATCATCATTCATAAGCTGTGGTAGATTCCAAACTAAGTTCCCACCTCTCTGAAAAGTTTATTGCTTTTGGAACATTCAAAATAATTCCAATTCATTTAAATGTTGTTTTTCAGGATATGATGTGATCTATTTGTCTCTCAGGCAAAATCTCACGCACTGTTTTTTCTACATAATGAATGTTCAGACATATGGTAGTCCTGTTAAGTGACTACTGTGTTAAATTTCAGCTTTTTATCTGTCATTTACATATATATTTGTTGGGTTTTTCAACCATATTTGTAATTTTGTCAGAAAAAAATAATGCAAATGAAGTTTACATAAGACTCTAAGAACAAGGGATGCATAAAAACTTATCTAAATTTTTTGTCAGAGTAAGCTATCATCAGCATGTGAGAAGCAGCGTTTGATATATTTTCTTATTGGTTCTTTTTTACATTTTCCTATTCCACTTTGTTTTCTTCCTTCAATGATTTTTCACTATGTTCAGATTTACTTCTCAAGATGAAAAGAACATCTTGTAATATTTGTAATGGCTATCAAGTTTGGACTGTTTGAGATGACCAACAATGTCAAAGCAATTTCGTGGAGAATAAGTGTTGTGGCATTCGTTTTTCAACCAGTCAGAAAGTACGTTTAGATCAGGATCACGAAAGCTTCTCAGAGAATAGTTGTCCATCACCTGGAATAGTCATACTTGTATACTCTAAAATGAAGTTCAGGGTACCTGCGTGGCTCAGTGGGTTAAGCATCCAATTCTTGGTTTCGGCAGAGGTCATGTTCTTACAGTTCATGGTTTTGATCCCCGCGTAGGGCTCTGTGTTGTTAGCATGGAGCTTGCTTGGGATTCTCTCTCCTTCTCTCTCTGCCCCTTTCCTGCTTGCACTTTCTTTCTCTCTCTCTCAAAATAAATAAATCAATAAACATTTAAAACTGTTTTAAATGTTTATTTTTTTAGAGAGAGAGAGAAGGAGAGAGAGAGAGACAGAGAGAGAGCGTGAACGGAGGAGGGGCAGAGAGAGGGTGAGACAGAATCTGAAGCAGGCTTCAGGCTCTGAGCTGTCAGCACGGAGCCCAATGTGGGGCACGAACCCATTAACTATGAGATCATGACCTGAGCTGAAGTTGAATGCTTAACCAACTAAGCCACCCAGGTACCCCAATAAATAAACATTTAAAATGAAGTTCAACTTTTTAACATTTTGAAGAACGAGTACGTTAATTTTGGCTAAATTATATAGCACCATAACCAAACTTCTCCCATATCTCAATGGTTGACAACAACCAAGGTTTATTTCTCCCTCAAGTTATATCCTCATTATATGTCATCTATGGCCCTGCCACATGACTCCATGTCTTTACTTTGACACTTAGACTGGAGGAGGAGTCCTGTTTGGGACATCACCAGTCTTGTGGCAAGGGGAAAACACCTTGTGAAGCTCATGTTGGTTCCTTGACCTTCTCCCCAGAAGTGGCACCCATCATTCCCTCTCAAATTTTCTCACCAAAGCAAACCACAGTTATACCACTGCCACAGAGAATATTCTTTTCCATGTTTTTCACCATTGTGAAATAATTTTACTTTGGTTCTATATATGAAGTGATCAGCAACTTTCTAATAAAGTTTAATTACCAGTTTCAGCAGAAAAAACAGTAATGTGAGTTCAAACCCAAACAAGGGTTCTAAGCAGGGAAATTTTTGAATATTCAAAAATCAATCAATAAATATCTGATGAATGAATAAATGCATAAATAACAAGCCAGTTACATTTCTTCAGAAAATCACATGTAAAAGTGCAGAAATTCTGGTGGTTGTGCTCTCTGCTCCCTGCCTCCCTCCCTCTTCTCCTCACTCACTCTCATGTTCTTGTCCTATCATGGATATATTCTAAATATACTTGGATTCCTAAAAAGTATAGGAAAATGAGTGAATATACAAAAATCAGTATTCCCCATAAACCAAGAATATGAATTATATACCTATTATAACAAAGCCAAAAGCCTCTGAGATTTATAATCCATTTCCAAGTTATAGTAGTTTTCAGGTATTTAATATTTTGGTGGCTTCTACAAGTTAAATGAAATCTCTGATTACTCATAAGTTTTTCCTGCCCTCTCATGCTCAGTGAATGTTACTCTTGAGTTTACAATCTGCAGTCATAAATATCCAATGCTATCTCTTTTCTTTATTTGACTATCAAAGTATTCCATGGCAATCTTGTTTTATAAAGATAAGTATTATATTATGAATTGAATACATACACTAATGACAGTTCATTGAACCTAAGTATTTAGAAACAATTACAGTATATCCTTCTTGTTTATCCCAGGCTCTTTTCCAGGTGTTTACTCCTCAGGTTTCAAACCCCTCAAGGTATCTCCTTGTCTCTCTAGACCTTCGTTTTGTTATATCTCTCCAAGATGAGGTGGCTCTTCATTAGCTAATAATTTTTAGTTTGCCCCACCACTTCTAATTTCACCTTGTTTTCTTCTTTCAAATTGCTGTGAGAATATTTATGAAATAATTCATACTCATATATTAAAGACTGATAAATTAATAATCTATTATAAGATCTGGTATGTAGATTATGGAGTAGAAAACTTGTACCAGTATCTGGACTTCAAGATTTCATATGGACAAGAGCCTCTGGGTTTAAGACTCAGCGACAGTGCCAGTGATTTGTTACCGAACCTTTTAAATTTAATGGCAAAAGTGGAAATGATGAAGAGTCATTCATAAATGTTAATCATAGGTAATCATTAATGAGCATTAAACATACGATGTTCTGAAACATATAAGTAATCCCAAATCTATTATGTTACATAGGAATTTCTTTTCAGAAACTGAAAATACATCAGAATAATGACAAAATCTCACTTTCCATCTTAAATATGTAAATTTTATTATAAAAATATAATTTATGAAAGAAGTACTTTCTTATTTAATATTATTTTATTATTTAAAGATAAATTTAGGAATAACTAAATATACTAGTAGTATATTATGTTGAGCATGAATTGGCCATAAACTTCATCTGTTTGCATTCACATGATTAGAAAATACACAGAGAGCCAGGGGACCTAACAAGTCCGCTTTCATTGCCTTTATTGAACACAATAAAAGCTGCTCATGTTTCAAAGTTTGGCCTATAAGGATGGGACACCTGTGTCTCACTCACTTATTCCAAGTCCTAGGCATGAGAACACCAATACAAAACAAAACAAACACCCTACATAATCAATATAAATGTGTTAATGCATTTTGAAAAATCAAATTTAATGCAAAAACACCTATCCTTGACAAGGTATCAAAATTTTAAACAAAGACAGGATTGGTAGAGTAGGTTTGGGGAAGAATTTTTAAACTGGGCTTTATAAGGTAAGCTGCAAGCAGCCTACAGAGTAAATTTTGTGAATATGTACATAAATGTGTACATTTATACTACATTTTCACATATTTGTCTTGCCAAATAGTGTGTGGGTCCCCTCACATTGACAGGAGACCCCTTCTCCTGAGAAGTTTAAAAATTACCTATCTTCATGCTATTATTTATGGGAGCATTAAATATGAAAGTGAATTCAGGGAAAAAGTATAAAAACAGGATTACAATTGCCCAGCATCTAAAATTTACTAGCAATGTAACTAAGTGTTTGGGAGAGAAAGTGTAGATATGAAACATGAGCTCTAAAGCGAGGTGGTATGGATTTTCATCTTGAACTCACAACTAACTAGCTCTGTGACCTTGGAAAAGTTATTTAATATTTCTGTGCCTCACCTTCTTCAGTTGTAAAATGAATATAATTTTAGTGCTTGTCTTGTAAGATTGCTGTGAGAATTAAATAAGGGAATATATGTAAAGCTCTTAAAGTGCTTGAAATACAGTATACATTATTTGAGCGTTTTAGTTGCGATTGCTGTGATTCCTGTTTGAGGAAGGAAGTACTCTATGCAATTTAATGCTTTTCATGAAATTCTATGAAAAATTACCAAGCTCACGTTTTTGAAGAACAAAATATTTTATTTATTTTTTTTTAAACCTCATAGTGACTTAGCAACATTACATACAGTTCAAACGTATTTTCATTTACTCTGGTGTCAGTGGATCTAATGATTAACATCGTTTGAAGTACAGAACAGTAATGAAACTACATCCCTTCATAAATATTTTAATTTAGATATCATTAATCAGTCTGGACTTCACCCTGATTATTTCAAATTATAAGTATGTGTTATTTAAGAAATTCATGGTGTATGAATACAATGCACATCTATATTGTTTTTGTTTTTGTTTTAATTTTTATGTTTATTTTTGAGAGAGAGAGACAGAGTGTGAATGGGGGAGAGGAAGAGAGAGACACACACAGAATCCGAAGCAGGCCCCAGGCTCTGACCTGTCAGCACAGAACCAGATGCGGGGCTTGAACTCACAAACCATGAGATCATGACCTGAGCTGAAGCCAGCCGCTCAACAGACTGAGCCACCCAGGTGCCCCTATGTTGTTTTTAACTAAGGAGAACAAAACAATATAATTGAAAAAGTTCAAGTTCTTCCAATAGTTCAGATAGGTACAGGCACAAATATATAATTGTCTCCATTGTGAAATTGCTGGTCTAGCAATTGAAATAAAGTATATATTGAGAACATTTTCTTTTCACATGGTTAAGAGTGGAAGAGTTGCCTAACAAGGGATGACTACTTACTATTACTGACTAATTTTAATATATTAACCGAAGTGCATTAATGCTAACCTTTGAACTGTGAAATCACTGTCTATTCTCTGTGACCTGAAGTTATCCTGTTTTAAATCCATTAAATAAAATTATGTGACACTAAGCTTAATTAATCACACCTACCCAGCAGCAGAAATCAGGCATACAAACGGAATATTGATCTGTAAGAGGACTGTTGCCTTATAACTATAATGGAATTAGCCACAGGTATATTTTGCAAGCAATGGTAGGATAATTATCAGTAATAAACCCAGGGCTTGTAGTTAATTAAATTTGTTACAGAAGAGTGTGTCAGTTAAATGTTACCAAGCACTTAAAACCTATTCTGAAAGGACAAATCATAATCTCCTTTATTTGCCTGTGTGTGACAGAATAAGTGGATAAAGACATTTGCAACTAATAAGAGCTTTATTTTAATGACTATCTTAGATTTCTTTCCCATCTCACTATAGCCACGCTGACATCAATAACTGATTAAAAGCTTCAGTGATCTTTGCTGAAGATATTTTCGTTATTTCATATAATTTGTTTTCTAAACTAAACATAAAGTGTGGATTACTTTTTCTTTTTCCTCATCTTTCATTTCCTACATAAACATTTGCACTAACTAAATATCATTTCTCTTATTCAAATTTTATTTTTCTGGGAACGGGTATCTATTTGAAAGTGACAAGGATGTTAGAAAGACATTTAATTTCTTAATTTATTTACTCTGTAGAATCTACATATGTTGCTTACTTTTTAGTTTCTAAGGCTAAGCCACAGTTGCTGCAGTACATTAATATCTACTCTGCCAGTACTAATCATGTTTTAATAACTTCTAAAAAATTAAATGCTGAAAAGTCTATTTAGCAAAATATTTTTAAAATTAAAATTAAATTTAAAATTAAAATTAAAAGCTATTTTCCCATTAGCACTGCACCACATAAATTGGCTAGGATTTCCTTTGAATGTTTCTTCAGTTTAGCTTTGTGTTTCCTGACCACATTCCAAAATAATATATCTGAATTTTTTAATGATGTGCAATGACTTGTTGCTTCACCTTTGTTGCTCTGCAGTTCCCACAGTAGGATGTCTGTCTCTAATGCTTTCAATTAAACGGTTACATATATGGTCAAACTATGTGCCATGTACCTCCTGGAATATGTAATGCCCATGGTTGCTGTGTATAATTGTGCTGAATTATGTTTTGCACAATTCCAGAAGAGGCCACTAGCTATTTTGTGTACTAAATGGTAGTAAGATGTTCATGCACAGCAACCTCCAGTCATTTATTTTTAACTTCTAATTTTTAGCTCTATAATTTGAAATAGTCATTCCTCTTTGTGAATTCTGTATTAGTAAATTCACCTGCTCCTGGATTTTTATTGTGTATATTTCAGGTGTACAACCTGATGATTTGATAAATGTATGCACTGTGAAATAATCACCACAATCAATGTTATTAACATTTTCATCCCCTCACATCATTACTTTTTGTGTATGTCTGAGTTGTGAGATCACTGAAAATTTACCATCTTAGGGAAATTGTGTATACCTTACAATTGTGTTACCTAGAGTCACTATGCTATAAATTAGATCTATAGAGCTTATTCTTGCCTACCTGAAACCTGGTACCCCTTAACCAGCGTCTCCCCATTTCCCCTCACCCTCAGCCCTGGTAATCACTTTTTTTTCTCTTTTTAACATTATTTATAGCCCCCAAATCAATACTCACAGTTCTTTCTTGATCAGTTGTGGACATACCCAGAGTAACAAAGCCTTTTGAGTCCTCAAATGCACGTGTTCCCAGCTGAGGTTGAACAAGTCAATACTCTTGCTTCTTGTTTGAGCTTTCAAACTCAAGTGTCATATTCATGGTCTAGTCAGTGCCATGTTCTGTTTTGTTTTATTTTTGCATTTTTGTATTTTTTGCTAGTGTTTTTGTTGTTTAAGCTGCCCCCTTCCTGCCAACTGTAATGTGCTGAAGTACTGTCTAGTGTTCCCAAGCACATGAATGTCATAATGTACCTTAGAAAGAAAATATGTTGTGTTAGATTAGCTTGGTTCAGTCATGAGTTACAGTGCTGGTGGCCATGAGTTCAGTGGTAATCAACAATATGGTACATTCAGAAAAAACAGAGAGAGAAGGAGATAAAGTGAGAATTTTGCTAATCTGTATGTCACGCTGCTTGGAGAAGTAACATCTGTAGTTACATGTAACATCTATAGTGCATGATGAAGATGTGAATTTATAAAATGATAACTGATTAGAAAGTGGAACAGACAGCATTGCTCTGAAGCTGAAAGTCAAAGAAATTTATGGCCACTTACCCTGGGTCAGGAAGTCATTAAACCCTTCTCAGCTAGTATTTTATTATGAAGAACTACTTGACACAATTAATTATTTCTATAACAGAATACAAATTAAACAAATTATATAAGTTATTTATATAAAGAAATACATATTAAATAAGATGTATTAAAACAGGAACACACATAAAACAAGGTTATGTATTGATCACTTTTGAAATATTGTGACCAGAAGCTCACAGGAGCCTGACGCTGTATTTTCCTCCAAAGACAGTGGTTCAGTATTTGCTAATTTAGAGCTCAGGGTGACTTTATAGAACATAACTATTAGGAATAATGACAATTGAAAGTAATTATAGATTCACAGGAAGTTGCAAAGATAGTACAGAGAAGTCTTTCACTCAGTGTCCTCCCAGTGGTTACATCTTAACATAGCTAGAATACAATATCAAAACCAAGAGGTTGACATTGGTACAATATGAGTGTATATATAGTTCTCTGTCATTTTTTTATCACATGTATAGAGAGGGATGTTGAAAACTTCCACTTTAATTGTGGATTTATCTAATTCTCATTTAAATTTTATCATTTTTCAATGGTTGTTGTATGTAAGTGATGAATCACTAGATTCTACACCTGAAACTACTATTACACTGTATTTGAAACTAACAGAAATTTAAATAAAAACTTGAAAAAACCCAAATTTTATTATTTTTGCTTCACATATTTTATAATTCTTTTTTAAATTTATTATTATTATTATTATTATTATTATTATTATTATTATTATTATTTGTATATATACGTTTAAGATTGCCAGGGGCGCCTGGGTGGCTCAGTTGGTTAAACGTCCAACTTCGACTCAGGTCACGATGTTGTGGTTCGTGAATTCAAGCCCCCTGTCGGGCTCTGTGCTGACATCTCTGAGCCTGGAGCCTGCCTCATATTCTGTGTCTCCCTCTCTGTCTGCCCTTCCCAACTCACACTCTGTCTCTGTCTCTGTCTCTCTCTCTCAAAAATAAATAAACATAAAAATTAAAAAAAAAGATTGCCATAACTTCTTGGTGGATTAACCCTTCAATAATTATGTAATAGTCCTCCCTCCATGATATTTGTCTTTTGTATGAAGTTTATTTTACATGATGTTAATGTAGCCACTCTCGCTTCTTTTGATTGATGTTTGCATATTGTATCTTTTTCATCATTTTCTTTCAGCCTACAAATCTCAGTATATTTCAACTGAGCTTCTGTAGACGGCATATAGTTTAGTCATGATTTTTTTATCCACTCTGCCAACCACTGACTTGTAATTTATATATTTAGATTCTTTATATGTAATGTAACTGTTACATATAAGGCTTACATTTGCCTTTTTTGTTATGATCTTTCTTTTTAAAAATTCTACTGCTTTCTTTTTTCTTCATTAATGTAGGTTACTTAAACTTTTTTATTTTATTTTTTTAGAATTCGATTTTCATTTATATGTGATATTTTGAATATCTTTTTGTATATCTTTTCAAGTGGCCAGTCAGGATTAACAGTATATATGTAAATTATGAAAGTATGCTGATGGCAGCATTCTACCAGATAAATTGAAGTGTTGAAGCATTACCTCTCTTTACATCTATTTACCTTCTCCCACTATTAATATAATTGTCTGAAATATTGTATGTACATACATTGAGAAACAAGATAGGATTATAATTTTTGCTTCAATTTTCAAAAATAATTTTTAAAACTACAGACAAGGAAAAGTCTTTTATATTTAGTAATAATTTTATATTTTAGTAATAATAACAATTTTGTAATAATAATAATATTATTTAGTAATAATAATTTAGTTATTTTCTTCGGATGTTTGTATTTCCCTTCTGCTATCTGTTTAGAGAACTTTGTTGAGCCATTATTTCAGGATAGAGGCATTTGTGAGAAATTCTCGTAGTTTTCCTACATGTTTGAATGTTTTGATTTCTTCTTCTTCATCTTTGTAGGATATAGAATTCCAGGTTCATAGTTCTTTACTTTTATCACTTGAAAAATATTGTGTCACTTCTTAGGACACATTCCTTCTGCTGAGAAATCCGCCATTATTTCAAGTTTTTTCTCCTTTAAGGAATGTATATCTCTAGCTATTTTCAAGATTTTTTTTCCTTTGTCTTTAGTTTTCATAAATTTTACTATCTTGGTGTGAATTTCCTTGGGTGTGATTATTATGTTTGGGATGTACTCATCTGCTTAAATTTGTAATTTTAGTTTATCTGCAAGATTTGATACTTTTTCTGTCATTATTTCCACAAATGATTTCTCAACCATGTTCTCTTTCTCTCTCTTATAAAAGGAGGAACTCCAATGGCATGATTGCCAGACTTTTGTTATATGCCCACATGTCCTGGAGACTCTATTCATTTTTTTTTCCATTTCATTTTCTTGTCATTGTTCACACTGGGTAATGCCCATTGTTCAATTTTAAAGTTCACTGATTCTTTTTATGTTCTTGCTTTTCTACTGTTGAACCCATTCATTGCTTTTTCTATTGTATTATACATTTCTTAGTTTCTGTTCAGCTCTACTTTGTAACATTTTTTCTTTGCTGAGACTGCTGAGAATTTATGTTTTTTAATTTTTTTCCACTGCGTTCATGAATGTTTTTTGAAGCATTTTTATGATTTACACCTTAAAATTATTGTTGGTAATTCCAATATCTCTGCCATTTTGATGCTGGCATCTATTGATTATCCTTTCTCATCTAGGTGGAAATTTTCTTGGTTCTAAGTATGATGAGTTTTGGGTTTTTTTTTTTAATTGAAATGTGGACATAAGATTCAGGATCTCATTTAAATTGTGTATCTTAGCAGGCACCTAATAAAGGAAAGGAAAATCTATCTATCAATGTTTCTATCTGTGTAGCTAGTTAGCTGGGGTAAAACATTTCTTTGTGTAGTAATAAACTATGAACATTTTCGCATGTGATTAAATGTTCTTCTGTTACTTTTTTAAAAATACTTTGCATTACTCTATCAAATGAATGTACCAAAAATCATTTATCTAAATGCTGCTATTTAAGAATTTGCGTATGTACATTTCTGTTATAAAAGTAGTGCTTCAGTATACATGTTTGGTTCTGATTCTGGCTAAGATGATAATAATTATAGTTTGCTCCGCCTCTCTCATAGATTCTACACACAAAATATAGAGCATCTAGTTAAGTTTTAATTTCAGACAACATTTTTCTTTTAGTAAAAGGGTGCCCCATACAGTATTTTGGATAAACTTGTAATAGCAAAATAGCTATTTCTTTGAAATTAAAATTTAACTTGGCACCCTGTATTTTGATTTTTTTTAGGTATAGCAACCCTGACTATGAAAACCAAAATAGAAAATATGGAGCAACTGTGTGAGGGTACTGATAAATTAAAGGCAGAAGATAAATTGGGAAAGGAAACCAGAACACAAAGTACAAACAAAACAGTGGTGCATTGTCTACGTTTTTTTCTCCCTCGTATCATCCATTCCAGGTTCAAAAGACCCTCAAAACTTTCTCACATAACTAAGCTCCCTGGTATGATTCTTCCAAATTATTATAAGCATCTTAAATTTAAATGAATTCTAGATATGCTATTCTCTGCCTGATGACTCTGAGCACACTTTAATATTTCTAAGAATTCTATCAGAAGCAACAGGGGATACCTCACTTCCTCTACCTCTCACTCAAAATACCTTCCTCTCTTCCAGATGTTACCCTCACCCCCATTCTCGTAGTGGTCACTCTGTCATTCCTTGGAGTGAGCAAATGCCACATAGCTCCTGGGGTACCTAAACAAGATGGATTGGACTGACTTCTTTTCAAGTAAACCCTCAAAAGAAAAAGAAAAAAAAAAAAAAGACTAGACTCAATTATTTGCACTTAATTAAGACCCATTACCAGAGCTAGCACTAGAATCTGCATGAACCTGAAAATAAAGAACTCCTTAAGGTTTGCACCCTAGTTACCCTACTTGCCTCAGCATAGTACCAGCCCTGCTGGCATGCTAAGGCTTATTCACCAGTCAGAAGGGCCAATAAGGATAACTTTAAACCCATGGCCCCTAATGATATAGGTCCCGACACTTGTAAAACAAACCAATAGCTATCACAATTTCTTCCTTGGGTGTGATATCATTATGTGTTCCTTCAAGATTACACTCTGGGATCCAGGCATAAATTTGTCTCCCTCTCTAAAACAAGATGACATACACATTAGGGGTTTTCCTAGAAGATCTTCTGATTCTTAAGGAAAGACTAAGAGAGGACTCTGAAGTGATGCTTAAGAAAGTTCCCAGATGGATAGCTGAATCATATACATCCATCCTGTGGGAAGCTTTCCCTACAAGAGGAATATTCAAGCTGATAAGATGGCATGAAATATGTCCTTTGACTTTAGCTGTATTTAACAATGGCATTACCTCAGCAGTGAAAGTCATTCATGTCACCCTCAACTCTCTGGTCAGTTTTATGAATGTTACAATGTACCTTATTTTCCTTTTTATGGGCCCAAACAGCCTGTGCAATAACTAATACATTCTACTGTACCTAGATTGATACATCAGGCCAAGTACAGAGGTCAATACAGAAACCTAAAGAAATTGTAATGGTTTATGGAATTTGTTTACCTGGTTGGTTCTAAGACTCTGAGAACCATGACTGAGGTCAGTCCTGAAGACTGGTCTTAACCTGCTTCTTAGAATCCTCTTGATAGTAGTCTTAATTAAATACTGTATAAGGCCAATTAAATTAACCTCTATAGTTAACATTAATCAGAGTGACCAACAGAGGGATGTATAATGAGAAAACCTGATAGAAGCTGAGACAAAATTGAAATGAGGGGTGACTATCGTTGAAAACAATTATCTGTGGGTCTTTTGTGTTGTTCTGTTTTATGAGCAGAGATATTGTTTCAGAATACCTCTTCAAGACTGCTTGTATACCTAATAGACTTTGAAGACAGACATAGTGTATCTATCCAGAACAGAAGACAGGTTGACTTATTCTGGTATGATAAAATAATATCTCCATCCAGGGAAGTATATTTGCAGCTATTATAAAAATGTGAATTTCCAGCCACTCAGTTCTTCAGCAATAGTGCAAAGCCAAAGTGCATGCTCTGGACTCTTCATGTAGCCTTTACGGGATTTGAGAGGAAAGGGGAACAGATGTGAACATGAAGTTCATGCTGCTTGCTCTGTAATGAGGTAAAATCTGGGACTTCTTCATCCTTGACATTGTGAAGAATTTAGAATGTGTATTGTAATTTATAAAGCAAACAATGAAAAAAAACCCCAAAACTGTTCATAGATATGGTTACAAACTCAATGGATAAAATAAAATACTAAAAAATATTTAAATAATCAAAATGAAAGCTGTAATGGGGAAAGAGAGTAATAAAGAAAGAGGACAAACAGAAAACAAGTAATGAATGCATGGGCAGATCTAAATCCAGACATATTAATACTTATATGTAAGTGATTTATACAAAACAAAAGATGGGGATTGTTGATTCAACAAATAAAAGAAAGCCAACTCTAAGCCTTATATAAGAATCCCATTTTAAATATAATGGAATATAATAGTTTAAATGGAAAGGATAGAAAAATAATACCATGCAAACATTAAGGAAAAGAAAGCAGTAGAGGCTATATTTATATCAAGCAATGTAGACTTCATAATATTAGACTTTCCTGAGCATTCATAATAATACAAAGGTTATTTCACTAAGAAGACATAATAAATTTATTATATATAAACCTAACTATGCAGCCATAAGATACATGCAGTACAAAACTAATAAAACTAAAGGAGAAAATCCACAGGTCTAACAGTAAACTTCAACACTGTATTCAAAGCAATAGATTAGAAAAGTAGGTAGACAATCAGTAAAGGTATAGACGATGTGAAAAATATGATCTACTGATTTGAACTCATTGGTATTTATATAACTCTATCGTATCAAATAGAATACATAGTATTTTTAAATGCATGATACCCATGAAACAAACCTTAACAAATTATGTTCCCTGACCATAATGAAATTAAGCCAGAAATGAATGCCAGAAAAATATATGGAAAGTATCAGAAAAATGTATGGAAAATCTCACAATTAGTTGAAAAATCAACAAGACATATAAATAATATATTGATAAAAGGAAAATCTTAAGTTAGAAATAGTTCAAAGAGAACAAAATAATACATATATCAAAATGTATGAGATACAGCTAAAAAGATCTTGAGGGGAGTTTCATAGTGTTACATGCTTTTATGAGAATATAAAGTCTCCTATCAATAATACAAGCTCTACCTTCAGACACTAGAATGAGAAGAGCAAAACAAACTCAAAGCAAACAGGAAAAAAAGAAATAATAAATAGCAGAAATCAGCGAAATGGAAAATTACAAACAATGGAAAAAATCAATAAACCTCTAAACTGGTTCATTGAAAAGATTAATGAAATTGATAAACTCTAGCCAAGTTGAAAAACAATTGTAACAACAAGAAACAAAAGACATAAACTAATAATTACAGAAGTGAAAGAAAAGCATCTGTAGAGATCCCACAGATATGAAAAGGGATATTATGTGGAGGAATATAAAGTAGTAGAATACTGTGAGGAACCCATGTGCATAAACTCAACAACTTCAATGTAATGGACCATGAATTTTTTGAAAGCCAGTAACTATGAAAACTCACTCAAGAAGAACCAGATAACCTGAATGGCACCATATCTATAAATAAATTTATTTCATAATAAAATACATTCTGAAAAAGCAATCTGATGCCCAGCTGGGGTGTGTGTGTGTGTGTGTGTGTGTGTGTGTGTGTGTGTGTGTGTGTTTGTGTGTGTGTGTGTGTATTTAAAGAAACAGAGCATGTATGAGTGAGCAGGTGAGGGGCAGAGGGGAGAAAGAACCCTAAGCAGGCTCTACACTCAGTGCAGAGCCCAGCATAGGGCTCGATCTCATGACCCTGAGATCATGACCTGCTCCCAAATCAGGAGTCAGACACTCAACTGACTGAGCCACCCAGGTGCCCCTCAAATATGTATTTTTTTAATCAATAGCAATTCCATGTAATCACTTTCAGAAAATAAATAAGAAATTATTCCCTAAATTTTTAATAAGGGCAGCATTACCCTGATATCAAAGTCATCTAAAGTCATTAAAGGAAAGAAGCTAATATTCTTTATGAACATACGAACTAAATCCTTAACAACATATTAACAAATTCAACATATTAACAACATATTAACAAATTCCTTAACAACATATTAACAAATTCAATCCAACAATACATGAAATTGCCACCAAATAGGGGTTATCTCAAAAATTAAGGCAGTTTCCAATTTCAAAAATCAATAAATGTAACAATCCACTTTTAATAGACCAAATAATAATTTTTAAAAACCTTCTGATGCAGAAGTATTTATCAAAATTCAACATCTAAGATAAGACATTTGGCAAACTGGGAAGAGGAATAAATTTCTGAACCTGATGAAGGGCATTAGCAAAAACCTACAGACAGCATCCTAGGGTGAAGGTCTAAATGTTTTTCTGCTGGGACCACAAACAAGTCAAGGATTTATTTACACTCTCATCATTATTATTCAGAATCCAGAGTGCTAACCATTACAGGATGGGACCCGCCTTTGATCATTATTATTCAATACAGTTCTTAAAGTCCTGGTCAGTGCAATAAGGGAAAAAAAAAATACAGTTTGAAAAGGAAGAAATAGAAATGTTTCTCTTTGCAGATACAATTGTTTAAATTGAAATTTCAAGAAATCTACCAAAGAACTCCTAAAGCATGTTTTTAGTCCTTAAAACTAATGAGTGAATTTAGTAAGGAGTAACTACCAATTACAATCATATTTCTATATGCTACTAATCAATGATTAGTAATACTTCTCTAAAATATTTTCACTTGCTCCAACAAAATGAAGTTTATAGATATGAATCTAACAAATATATGCATGATTTATATACCGATAAGTACAAAATCCTGAAAAAGAAAGAAAGAAAGACCTAAATAATTGGAAAGTAATAATTGGAAATTCATATATCATGAATTAGAAGTCTCAACATTCTTAAGATGTTAATTTCCCCCAAATTGATGTATGCACTAAATGCAATTCGTCAAAAACATCCCAGCAAGGTTTTTAGAGACATTCTAAAATGTATATAAAAAGGGAAAAGTCATAAAGTAGCTAAATCAGTTTTGGAAAAGAAAAAAATATAGAAGTCACACTCCTGATTCTAAGATTAACAATAAAACTATTGTAGTAACAAAAATGCGGTATTGGCATAAGGACAGACATAGATCTAAAACAGATTCTGGAAAGAGACAAACAAATATGATTTTTTAACAAATGTGTAAAGGCAATCAATGAAAACATGAAAGTGTTTTTAAGCAAATGGACACACTTAGAGGTTTATATTTTTCTTTTAAAGTGAATCTTGACCTATACCTCACATCCTACTCAAAAATGACCATATATTGAATTATAAAATGTAAAACTATAAATGTTTAGTGAGAAAAATATGAAAATAGTTGCCTAAACCTGGGTTAGGCAAAGAGATTTTAGATATGGTACGAAATGCATGATCTATAAATGAATAAAATGGTAATTAGGACTTCATCAAAATTAAAAATGTTTGCTATGCCAAAGACCTCCTTAAGAGAATGTCAAGGCAGACCACAAACTAAGAGGAAATATTTGCAAGTCAGATATCAAACAAGATAATTCTGTCTAGAATATGTAAACAATTCTCAAAACTCACCAATAATAAACATCAATATTTGAAACTCAAACATAATCAATTGAAATTCTATTTCAATGAGCAAAATATGTGTAAAGGTACTGCAACAAAGCAGATATACAGGATGGCAAATAAGCACACAACAGTATGATCAACGTAAGTAGTGAGTGGGGAAATGACAAATGATGACATCAGTGAGATACCACAGCACACCACTTAGATTGGCAACACACACACACACACACACACACAGACACACACACACACACACACACACACACACAGGATTAGCATTACTAACGGGATGCAGAGATCAGCAACATGCATTACTGTTGGTAATACAAATGAAACAAACTTAGCACTTAGGCAATTTCTTATAAAACTGGGCGTATAGTTGCCATACAACTTAATAATTCTAGTTTTCAAGCAATTTCTAGTTTCTTTTTTTTTACCTTAAGGAAATAAAATCATATGCACACGTAAAACCTTGTCTACTTATGCATAAGGATGTGGATCCTGAGAAACTTAACAGAAGACCGTGGGGGAGGGGAAGGGGGACAAAAGTTAACAGAGAGGGAGGGAGGCAAACCATAAGAGACTCTTAAATACTGAGAACAACCTGAGGGTGGATGGGGGTGGGGGCGAGGGGAAAGTGAGGCCTTGAGGAGGGCACCTGTTGGGATGAGCCCTGACTGTTGTATTTAACAACAATTTGACAATAAATTATATTTAATATAAAAAAAACCTGCCTACCAATGTTCATGTAGCCTTATTCATAATAACCAAAGACTGAAATCAGTCAATATGTCCTTAAATGGGACATATACTCTTACATACTCATATAATAAAATGGTACACATTAATAAAAGGGAACAAACTGTATGTAAACACTACGTGGATTAACCTCAAGAGTATAGTGAGTGTTGGGGTATCTGGATGGCTCAGTTCAGCATCTAACTCTTGATTTTGCCTCAGGCCTTGATATTGGAACCAGCTTGCATTGGGCTTTGCCCTGAGCATGGAGCCTCCTTGGGAGTCCCTCTCCCTCTCTGTACTTCCCCCACTCAAACTCTCTCTGTCAAAATTTAAAAAAATAAAAATAAAAAATATAAAACTTTTTTTTAGAAAGTATGCTAAGTGATTGAATCAAGTCTCAAATCATTCCATGCTATATTAATCTATTGGCATTACATCCTGGAAAAAGCAAAATTGTAAGGAAAGAGAACAGATCAGTGATTTCCAGGGATTAGTGGTGGTAGGGGGCAGGTTTTGTTTTTTGGCTTGTTTTGTTTTGTTTAGGGGTGACAGAACCACTGTGAAACCTGTAAGCATCTGGGCTGCTTACACAAATTTAGAGATGAGCTGAAGCTCAGATCTGTGCATCAAAAGAAAGAAGTTAATTTTATTGTACGTTAATTTAAATTTTTAAAAAAATAGAGAAGAAACTTAAAGAGCAGAAAGTTAAAAAAAAATACCTCTCAAATAAGTGGGTTATTTGTCACGTTTTCTTGAAAGAAATCTTTGTAATGTGTCGACCATATGAAAAGTTATTGTTCAACACATGCCTCATTCCTTCCATTCTTCCTTCCTTCTTTTCTCCCTTCCTTTCTTCGATGCTTTCTTTATTCTTGTTGTTTTCTTTCAGTTTCAACTAACACGGTTAACACTGTCTTTATACTAACAGCTCTAGTGGTCCTGGGAAAGATTTAAAAAGTAGAAGACAGTGGCGCCTGGTGGGCTCAGTCCATTAAGTGTCTGACTTCGCTCAGGTCAGGATCTTGCAGTTCGTGGATTTGAGCCCTGTGTCGGGCTCTGTGCTGACAGCTAAGAGTCTGGAACCTGCTTCAGAATTTGTCTCCTTCTTTCTGCCCCTCCCTTGCTTGTACTCTGTGTCTCTTAGTCTCTCAAAAATAGATAAACGTTTAAAATTAATTAAAAAATAGAAGACAAATACATGGATTAAAATGTTGTTGGAGAAGCAAGACAAACATTAACATCAATATTAGTAACGTTAATAAAATAATATGTACATATAAGCTTTAAAGTTAATATAAAAATCTTTTATTATTCTTAAAGTAAGATAATGTAGTTGGAAAGTATATATAAAACAAAGATGTATTGCCTCCACTATTCTTTTTCTTTACCAAAAAAAAAAATGCTGCAATTAAATAAATATGTATGAAGTGCCTATGTGTGAAAGTATCCAAATCACTACATGGTAGTAAATCAGTCAGACAAGTTCTTGCTCTTTGGGCCTAGATTCTCGTGAGAGAGAAGATAGAAAATAAAATAACAAATATAAATAGCAAAATTAATTTTAAATGATTATTTGTTTTAAACAAAACAACCTAAGATAGTATAATAAGGAGTTATGGGGAAGGTATAAGTGAAGTGTAATATAAATAAGGTGGCCAGGAAGTCCTATCTGTCAAGAAAGAGACAGCATGTAGGGACAGGGAAAGAACATTTCAGTCAGAGAGAACAGAAGAACAAGGGGTAAGCATGAAGAATTCAAAATATTAGCTAATAGAAAATACTATAAAAAATTAATAGGAAAGTTGTTTCAAGGAATTGGCTTCAGGAAAAATAAACAAGCATTTTATTAGAAAACAAAAATAACATATGAAATGTATTTAACTACATGGGTGAGATCTGGCAGTGTTTTTATTTCTAATTATAAAATCAGTAATCCTGCAAGAAAGAAAAGAAAGATTTGTTTGGATGTTGATGGTATGTTTTGTTAACTAGGCAGCAACATTCTCCTCATCTATTTTTTCTATAATACTTATCCCTGGCTACGGAAGAGTTGGAAAATTATCTAGGACTTCTCTGTCTTCTTTGGCCCTTTCTAGGAAAACCTTGATCACTTTTAATGTGACAGTAGTTGTAATCATTTATTTTCTTATCTGCAGGAAGTATTTCTTGTTCATCTTTCCCACTATTTAAAATTATACATTTAACATCTTAGGAAAAACAAACATCCATGGCTCAGATTGCACAGACCTATAAAATTATTTTTTAATGACTTGGCACTGGTGAAATTGAATGATTGAGCATTTAAAAAGCTACACTGTTTGATATTTTCTTTAATAGAATTTCATTTTAGGACTAATGATGTGAGTTTTATCATCTATATTGATCCTAACAGGTGTTGGTAAGAAAATTAAGGCAAGACTGTACACACTACATTGAGCCCAACCTGGTTCATTTTTCTGGCTTTCATTTTTTTTAAGCCTTTTCCATTTTTATGTTTCATCTGTCGTTTTTTCACTTAGACTTGGAGACATCTGGAAAACTGCTTTGCAGACAGAGCAACTGGATTTTAATTTGCAGGAACACAGGAGGAGAGGAGGGGAGGACAATAGTAGGGCTGTGAGCTAAGTCCTGGAACTTTCATCATGGTATTTATCAAGGCTGATATTCCTGATACATTGGAAAGAGTAAAGAATCTTTTAACTTTTTTCAGATACTCTTTTAGTGAAACTGAACCGGCTAGAAATAAATTCTATAAAGAAAGAAGTAAATTATATACAGGAAATTACAAAGAATTACATAGTCACAATCTTATAATCATGGGTGTATTGTTCATTCTCCAAACCACATTTTCATATTATTACAAAAAAATTCAGATTGCAAAGAATTTTATATGTCATTAATAAGAAAAGAAAAATATAAAGGTTAAGTTGATGAGAAAATGTTGCTCCGAATACCGTATTTTCTCATCATTTTTTCTCATCTATCAAGTTTTGCATATATAAATGTATAACTCTGAACTTGCATACAAGTATCCATTTCAGTCACTTAAGAACAAAATAAATAAAACAACCAACAAGCAAACTGTTCCCTAAAACAAGATAATATATACCCTCCTAAATGTCATTAGTTGTTGTTGTTATTATTAGAATCTTTATTAGCTGGTAATAACAAATCAGTGATAATTATATAATATGATAAAAATTCTAAAATATTGTGGAATATGGTTAATGTAGATTTAAATACAAAAGTATACTTTTGGGAAAAATTAGAATTACTGAAAATAATATTTCAGTATATGGTCTCAATATTTCTTGCTTATTCCTTTTATTGTCATTTTCTTTTACTTTAAAATGTTTTATTTAAGTAACCTATTGAATAGTTTATTCAATAATTGCCTAACATTAGCCCAACCTGCTACAATGGTAGCTTTCAAAAGTTTAATAATTTCTGCGCTGTTAAATTTTTTTCAGTGAATTCTGAATTCCACTGACTTCTAAGCAAACTAATAAACTATACCACAAAAAATGGCATATCACTAGTGAATAATTATTTTTCAATGGCATACCAGTGGGAAAAATCCACATATTTGCATGGAATATTTTGAAAAGAATAAGAAGTGAGAAAATGCACTGGCTGCAGATCCTCTTATTCATTTTTTAATAACTCCCCTGCCATGTGAAATCTTTAAAAAAATGACTAAAATTTCAAAAGCTACATTAATTGCATGTATTATAATTCTATATTGCTGTACTTTGTAACAGTCTGTTCATGTTTTGAAACTGCTTTAATTTCTACTTTTCTTTATTAAGTGAAAAGATCGTTAATTTTGAAATGTAAGTTATCTCATATTGTTTATTAAAAATTATTCTTTTTTTTACAAAACTTTTTTAATGTTTATTTATGAGACATAGAGAGAGAGAGAGAGCACAAGTTGCGGAGGGGCAGAGAGAGAGAGGGAGACACAGAATCCGAAGCAGGCTCTAGGCTCTGAGCTGTCAGCACAGAGTCCAACACGGGGCTCGAACTCACAAACCGTGAGATCACAACCTGAACCAAAGTCGGCCGCTCAACCGACTGAGCCACTCAGGCGCCCCTAAAAATTATTCTTTAAAATAAGATTTTCTCCATACTGCAAACAAAACAAGAGAAGAATTCTTGTTGCACTTACATGGGAAGTCCAAATCCTTAGCAACTTTAGGGCTTAGCAACTTTAGTAGTTAGCAAAATGTACAAGATTCATACTGCCATGGAGCATATGATTTAGTGTCTCAGGTTATGTTAAAAAAGGTATAATTACAGAAGTGTCATGACAAACTATGATAAAGTAAATACAGAAAAAATGGGGAAGGCTTTGGGAAAATGTAGATGAACGTAATGTAGACTGGGAAGATGTTTCGTAAGACCTTTTTGAGAAAGTGATATTTATAGTTCAATATGGACATTGAGCAGGATGTAACCTTTATCAGAGTTCAAGCAAGAAGGCAGAGGGGGTGAACACCCCGAGCAGAGACTACAGCATTTAGAAGAGCCCTGCGTCATGAAAGTGCTTGAAGCATTGGAGGTCAGAAAACAGACCAGACGGCTGGAAATATTTGAGTGAGGGAGACAGGTGGACAAGATAAAACCACAGAGGCGGGCAGGGGCCAGGACCACATTTACAGACCACATTAAGGTTAGTGAATTGACAAAGATTAGTTATGATTTCTTTATATTTGAGTAGTAAAGAGGGAAGTCCTCAGATTTCAATTAATATATCAGAATAGAATAGAAACTTAGATGGTTGGAAGTATCATTAATGAGAGAAGAATTCACTCCAGTGTGGGGAAAAGCAAGAATTTATTTTTGAATATACTATGTAACATTATATTATATTATATTATATTATATTATATTATATTATATTATATTATTAGATGTTTCTAAGAAGGGGGTGTTTAGAGACAGGATAAACTGATTTGGAACTCAGATGACTCCGAATTAGATATATTACACTTACCATTTATAAATATTTGAAGCCTTGGAAATGAGTGAAAAGGCCTAGGGCAAGAGTGTTGGGTAACTGGAATCTTAATATTTAGAGGTAGAATGGAGATGAAAACCCTTCAAAGGAAATTGAAAAAGAGCAGTTAGAGGGATGGGAGAAAATCTACAAAGGGTATAATACAATTAACCTTAAAGGAAATAAATATTTCTTGAACTTGTTCTCTCTTTTTTTCTCTTTTTTATTCAGCAGCCATAGCAATCATTTAATTTTACTGTCTGTTAGGAATTGTACTCATTAGAAGACTCTAGAGTCCTGGCAGGAGTGTCTAGGCCTCAGAGGCAGACAGCAGGAGCATTGGCAAAAAACAGGGCCCTCTGCCAAACAGGGCAAGCCCCCCACCTCCTCACCTGCTTCTCAGACTATTGCACCTAGTTTCAACAGCTACCAGGCAAATGCACTCACTTAATCTAAGCAGTTGAACAGAATACGAAGCCAGCATATGTTATGGGGAGCTGAAGCAGGCAAAATTTCCCTTGATCTTCACTAGAGCACAGTTTGTTGTTGTTGTTGTTTTGCTTTGTTTTTGTTTTGTTTTGTTTTGTTTTCATCATTGGATCAAAAGCTTGCACCAGAAAGCTAGGCGAATTCTTCCTCCAATGCATCCACTTTTTCATAATTCCCTTACCTCCACCATTGTCCAAATATCATTTTGTGAAACAAATTATGAAAATAGACTGTGAACTGGTCACCATCCCCTCCCCACTTCTACCCCATTCCTCTCCGATCCATTCTCACATAAGACCCAGAGTTCTATCAGATATAAATCAGAATATATAACTCCCCGACTAACTGTTAATGTCTTATGTTCACGCTATTTATCTGTGGCCTGTAAGTCTTATCATGACAGGCTCCTGTCTTTCTCTCCAGCACATCTCATGCCACGTTTCCTCTTTCTTCGCGTACAGCATCACACTAGTCCTCTGTGAGTTGTAGAACATACCGAGCTCTTCCCATCTGGGAGCCCTGAATTAGATTTCCCACCACTCTTTGTGGGTAGATTCTTTCTTACCTTTACTTCCCTTCAAAATGTCACATTCTCTGAAAGGCCTTTACAGATTACCCATTGATTTCTAAAGCAGTATCATATTTATTTCTTTCTCTTAATGCTTTACCTATTTATTGCCAGTCTCACTTACTAAAATGTAAATTCTATAAAGGATAAGGAACCAGTCTATCTTTTTCATAATATATCCTCAGCAGATAGAAGAATCATAGGAAGGAGTACAAGTTATTTGTCCTATGAATGAATGAATAATGAATGAAGTAAACTAAGGATTAAATATTTTATTTGATTCACTGGTACATATAATACACAATTATGAATCTGGCACACGTAATGATTAAAGTAATGCCATGAAAAGTGTCATGATTTGTCATTAAACCTACAGAAAAATCATAGGCAACTTTTTAAATTTTTTTTTCAACGTTTATTTATTTTTGGGACAGAGACAAACAGAGCATGAACAGGGGAGGGGCAGAGAGAGAGAGGGAGACACAGAATCGGAAACAGGCTCCAGGCTCTGAGCCATCAGCCCAGAGCCTGACGTGGGGCTCGAACTCACGGACCGCGAGATCGTGACCTGGCTGAAGTAGGACGCTTAACCGACTGCGCTACCCAGGCGCCCCCCATAGGCAACTTTTTAAAACTCAGTGATTTATGTCCTCCAATGTTAGGTAGTTTTTACGTGAATAAAACATGTTTTGACTAATGAATACTTGCTCATCAGAAACGATCAACATATTTAGAATAGTTTGTCTCTTTATGATCTGTTTTTTTCTTCCTGGCCAATCAATTCTACCAAAATATTCAAACAAGTTTCTGTTAGTAAAAACAAATGCAATTTGAGTTTTGAGTTATTTAATAAGCATTTTTAAATGTGCTACAGCCAATTTGGATTCTAATTCAAGTTCTAATCAACTATCAACATAACATTTTCCCAGATATGTAGACTCTGTATAAAATGAATGACTGCACATTGTAGGTATTCGGTGATTGGTCTGGAATTATTTTTACATGCTTATGTAAAGATAGGTAAATTCAATATTTTAAAGAAAATGGTTGATATAACCCAATAGACTGGAGTTCATTTCCTGACTTCATTTATTATGTATGAAACATTGGAAAGTTATTTAACATAATTATAGCTTAGTTTCCACTTGTGTAATAATATCCACTTAACAAGGTAGTCATGATGATTAAATAAACTATTACATATTAATACTTAAACTGGGGGCAGAGGGATATGTATGTTAGTGTGTATTGTTATTGTTATCATCATTCAAAAGCAAATCAAGTGAAATTGCAATGGAAATCTTCCAGAAGCAATATTTGATGGCAAATAAATGCTTTTTTGTGTGTGCTTAGTGTTGGTTCAATATAACTGTGTTTAAACAAAAGCACAAAGAGAAATTAAAGCTGACACTCTTTAATATTTATGTATTAAAAATGCAAGAGAATAAGAAAACTTTGTAACAGAAAAAACATTTTTACATGTTAAAAAAGTTATGTATATTGATGTGATAATAGCATTATCTCTAATAATTCCAGTAAGGTTATCATATCTGGAAAGTTTACTTTTATTCTCTCATAACCACAGATTAATGCTTCCTTGATTAATGTGTTCACTCCAATTAGATTTAAAATCTCTACATTTTCCTTATAGCTTCACGAGGGTATAGACTTATTTGAAGCAAAACTGTGTTTAGAGGTGCTTGGCTGGCTCAAGTTGGTGGAGCATGAGACTCTTGATGTCAGAGTTGTAAGTTCAGGCCCCATGTTGGGTGTAGAGATTACTTAGACTCTTAAATATGGAGAACAGAGGGTTACTTGGAGGGGTTGTGGGAGGGCGTATTAAGAGGCATTATGGGTAAGAGGCATTGAGGAATCTACTCCTGAAATCATTGTTGGACTATATGCTAACTAATTTGGATGTAAATTAAAAAAAAATTAAAAATAATAATAAAAATAAAAATAAATAAAATGAAATCTTAAAAATATATTTTAGATACTGTCTTTCAAAAGTTTTAACCCAAATTACCTACAAAATAATCTATTTTTTTACCTGCAATGTATCATTTATGATTTTTTATAAAATGTTTTTTTATATTTCAGAGAACACTCTATATAAATAACACAAAGCCATTATCTAAAAATTATGTGCCGGTGCACCTGGGTGGCTCAGTCGGTTAAGCGTTGAACTCAGTTTTGACTCAGGTCATGATGTCACCATTAGTGAATTTGAGCCCCATATTGGGCTCTGCACTGTCAGAGCATAGCCTGATATAGCCTGCGTGCTCACGCTGTCTCTCAAAATAAAGAAATAAACTTAAAAATCTATACATATATGTGTGCATATGCATATGCATATGTATATATATGTTTAAAAAAAGCATCTGACTCTTGGTTTCAGCTCCAGTCATGATCTCAGGGTTCATGAGTTTGGCTCTATGCCGACAGTGCATAGCCTGCTTGGGATTCTCTCTCTCTCTGTGCTCCTCCCCCGCTTTCTGTCTCTCTATCTCCCTCTCAAAAATAAATAAATAAATATTTTTTTAAAAATAATAATAATAAAATAAAAATTGGGTGCAGTCGTGAATTCTATTAATAATTTGCAGGCATATCTGTATATAATTATCATATCAGTGAGTTAGTTAATTCTGCCTTATAAAAATGAATTTTAGCAACATATCCTGAGCTTTGCAATACTCTCTGCACTTACATAGAACAAAATATTTTAGAACAGAAATTAACTAATTTTAGAATGCTTAAATAATATATGGAACATAGCTATATGATTTGAATGCCAAATACTACAAAAGAAATGTCTTCATGTAGTCATTAAGGCATATAAAATATGCATTTACAACTTTTTAAATATTTATTTTGAATGTAATATATGTCTTCTAGAATTCTGCTGCCATTTTATAAAGCATTGAATTGAAAGAAAAAAATTAAGTTGTTATGGAGAATTCACTTGATATTCTTGAATAACAAAGGTAATCTTGGGCCAATTTTCAAAGTAAAATTTAAATCTTGTTTTAATTATGTTAATTTTGCTCAGGTATAGTATACAACTATTGTAAAAGATAAATTGTGATTCTAGTTATTGGCTTTGTTTTCTCAGGAGTTTTGAATATGTCTTTATGATGCAACAGTAATCAAAGTAGGAACACTTATTGTTCACTAAAGGAAGGAAACAAAATCAATTGCTGTGCAATTCTGAGCACTTTCCATTAAAGAAATTGCCAGTTACATCAAATGGAGGTCATATCACACATAGCTACACTCAGCAATCTCTTTTTATAAAGCTACCCTATCATATTACATATTGTGAGGAACAAACTGGCAAAGAAAGTTATTGGTTAACAGATGCTTTGGGGTTGGGGGAGGCGGGTTTGTTGTTATTAACAAAGGCTTTAAATAGACTGATTGTATTAGTGTAAGTTTGTTTGAATCTATTTTATGTATGTGTATGAATATTCAGTGATATATGACTTCCCCTAGGGGTGTTGCTGTGGTCGTAGTAAGGTGTAGTTTCACTCAGTATATCGAACAAAATTGTTAAAGTAACTTTCCTTTATTGATAAATAGGTGAAATTATTCTCTACTTTGTATGTTTTCATTTCCTAAAAACATTGTTTGCAATGATTTTTTGTTGTTGTTGGAAAGAAGTATCTGAAGCTACTTGAGTTGTATCAAATATGAAGTGACTAACATTTAACTCATTCAAATAAGATATTAATATGCCTTCATTACAAAAATATTTAATTAATTTGTTAATTGAATTTAATCTAAGTCAAAAACTGAAAAATCCATACTTTATTATTCATTCCATATGTGTATATATATATATATGTACATATATAAAATATACATATATGTATATGTAATATATACATTATATATATATATATAGTTTTTTTTTTCATTTCAGCTAAGCCATAAGTTACTCTTTAAAAAGTATGCTTAGAGGGGCATCTGGGTGGCTCAGTTGGTAGAGCATATGACTCTTGGTTTCAGCTCAGGTCATGATCCCAGGGTCTTGGGATTGAGCCTCATGTCGCTCAGTGTGGAGCCTGCTTGAGATTTTTTTTTCTCTCTCTCTCTCTCTTTGTCCCTCTGCCCCCTCTCCCTTTTTCACTCTCTCTCTCTCTCTCTAAAATAAAAAAATCAACAACTAAAGTTTAAAAAAAAGTTTACTTAGAAAATAGATTCATTCTGTGATTTGTTGATGGGTTCACTTTATAATAGAAATGTGTACTTATAAAACTGAATTTTAATTAAATTTGTTCTAATCAATGTTGGTCATAGATTCATTACATGTATCACATATCATGTAATGGATACTCATTAAATAATCATCATAAACATAAATGGTTAGCATATGTTTTGTTGTAATTTCTTTATATTTCTTTATAAAATTATTAATGCAAATTCTTATATAAACTACCTAGTTTTTTGCCATAATATTTATTACATTATGAGGTACTATATCATTTACTTAGTCATTATTTTTATTGCTTATTATCCATCCCTTCTCCACTAGAAGGAAATTTCATGAAGGCAGAGATTTTTATGTGCATTGTTCACTGCCATATCCTAAGCATCTAAAACAGAGCATAGAATTAATAGATACACAATAAATATTGGTTAAATGAATACTTAAATGAAATAAGATAAGTGGCTTTATAGATAAGACACTCCAAGACACTAGGCAAAGCTGAGTACAGAGAAATCAAGAGGAGAAATTCTGTGTACTAACTGGGAAGACTCTAGTACTGACCTCTTAACGCTTGGTTCCTATAAGGATGACAGCAGTCTGACACCCGTCAGAAAGAAATTGGAAAACTTTTTTATGAGTAGATTAAACATTCAAGAGAAAAAAATTATAGATAATGACAGTTGTGAACCATCCCTTAAAGTGAATGGATCAACCTATGGTTAATACTTACAATTCCCTCAGGAGTTAAAATGTATGAAGCAGGTATACATACTGGTTGGATAAGATGGATACAATTTTATGAGTATTATGCTGAGTTAAAATAATATTTCATAAGGATACATATAATTTCTATACATTTTCCTCACATAAAGCAGTACTACATATTTGAAGAGACTATGTATTGTATGATTCTCACTGTATGACATTCTGGAGAAGGCAAGACTATGGAAATAGTATAAAGATTTAGATAACAATGTGCCTCTGTAGGCTTATTGATTGTAACACATGTTCTACTGTGGTGTGGATGTCTACCGCAGAGGAGGTTGTGCATGTGTAGGGAGGAGATATATGGAAACTCTTTGCTTTCTGAACAAGTTTGCTTGGCAACCTAAAATTTATCCCAAAAATAGACTCCTAAAAAACATACCATGTAGGTAATTTTTTGTTATTTCCAAAACTTTATTAAAAATATATTGAAAGTTACCTGTGTAATAAAAATAAATCAGTACCCCCAAAGTTGTAACTTTACGTCTTCAATTCCTTTGATATTTCCTCCCAAACCCCCAATACCTCAGCCTTCGAACTCATTCCCTCCATCCCTCCCTCCATCCTTTGCCCTCTTTTTGTTTTTTCTTCTTCCGTTTTAACCTCTCACCTCTTACTTTTCCTGCCTTTAGCTTCTTCGTGTTGTAAATAGAGGCAGATTCAGAATACATGAAGTGCTGAAGGCATATGATATCAATTTCTGGGGGAAATAAGTCAGTAGAGAGCACAGTGTCTCAGCAATCACAAAGCCAAGCTTCAAGCAGGATTGGATTTTAATTTAGGAAACAAAAAAAAAAAAAAAAAAAAAAAAGATCTGGCTCTGGTGATCACCAATCTGGTAATTCATGTTCTTTCTTTTTCCAGCTGCTCCTATAGCCACTATAGCCTGCTACTTCTCTCCATTTGATTTGTATTTAAACTAGCTGCAGTAGGGGCCCTGGGTGGCTCAGTGGGTTCAGCTCAGATCATGATCTCACGGCTCTGAGTTCAAGCCCCAAGCCCTGCATTGGGCTCTGTGCTGACAGCTCAGAGCCTGGAGCCTGCTTCAGATTCTCTGTCTCCCTCTCTCTCTGCCCCTCCCCCATTTGCACTTTGTCTCTCTCTCAAAAATATATGAACGTTTAAAAAAAAATTAAACCAGCTGTAATAAAGCCCATTTGTATTTATTAATTACTGAAAATAAAGCATGCCATTCGGCAGATTCATCAGTCATGAGTTCTTGTACCAGCGTACTTAATGTGTAAAACCTCCACCAAATGGCATGTTTTCTTGGCCTGCTAATTATACAAATACTCTTTCTCTAATAACTCTGATTCTACCTAGATCTAGATTCTATGAAACTCATGTAGACTAGTTTACTTCCCCTTTTCAACTGTCTTCTAAATGACTTTGATATGTACACCTGAGACATTTTCTAGTTGTAAGCTAGGAGAGGACACTATTTAATACCTGGGGCACTTTGAGAATATGTGGTAATGGTGCGGAAGGGAATATATAGAAAGCGCCATGAAATTATTTAAGTATTCGGAATTCTATCTGAAAAATAGAAATAGAAAAAATTGCTCTGATTTAAAATTGTGAACTGACATATATATTCCCTTTTAAATTGTCCTTATCAAGTAGCTATTAATCATTTTCTATTTGCACATTGGTTTTCAGTCACTTCGTTTACTGACGTGTGTGTGTGTGCAGTGTTTGTATTTGTATATGTGTGTATAAAATAACACTGAAGCCTAAGTATTGAACTTGATTACTTTCATTGGAAAACCCTGAAAAGGAGTGATGACTTCTTTGTGTCATGTACCGCACACCATAGTGCACACGTAGTACTCACAAATTAAAAAATAATAGTAATAAAAAATTTATGTAATAAAAATGGTCACAGAGGGGAGACTGGGTAGCAGGATAATAGAGCCCAGTAATAATAATTGATGTAATCTAGTCTCTGGATGAACATGTAATTTTCCATCTCTTTTGCCCTCAGGAGCCTCTTAAAGTTATTCAGGTGAAGTGTGACTCACAGAACTCCAAGGATATGTAAATGCAAAGATTTATAGTCTGAGTTTGATGTAAGTAATGGGTCAGTGCACATCTGGGAGAAAAGCATAAATGACATGAGGCTGAGGTGCATTATTTTTCATTTAACATCATTATTTGCACATTTATTAAATCTGTGTTGGGTGGCTCCATCACACTGAGGAGGAGAGTCTCCAGGGTCTCAGGGAAGCATCTGTCCCAGAGAGGGGACGTCCTGAGGGTCTACTTTGGGGAGAGTGATAAGGAGATGGAAAAGTTCAAAAACTGACAAGGTTGTCCAGACCTTGCTCTGTACATTTGCATAACATCCCTGGATGAGAATTCTTCCACTACTCAGTGCTCTTTTCTCCCAAGCTGAGTTTAATTTTAGATATCTACACACACACTATATATGTGCACATATTCAGGATCCCATCTGAATTCAAATCAGGGTGCGCAATGCAAGATGGTTAAATACCAGCCTAAATACTTTTTGGCCAAACTGGGAAAGGAAGGAGGGAAGGAAGGAAGGGAGGGAGACAGGCCATTGTTATAATAGAGATTTAAAAATAGATGTGGATGAAATAACAAGACGGATTGATTTTACTTAAGTTGGTTTGGGAGCTGGGAAGCGAAGCTGAGGAGAATCACAGCTTTCCTGGGTAATTATAAGAATCTAAGAAGCAGAAGAGAGGAAGGGCATACTTAATAGAAGCCTTGAATAAAGACATGTAAGTAAGGATGTGTGCTGTGTAAACTGCAAATGAATCAGGGGGATTAGAATACTGGCTATATGTAGAGGAACAATTGCAAACAAATCTGAAAAAATAGTTCCAAGTAAAATTATGAAAAGCCCCAAATGCCAGGCTCGAGTTTATAATGAATGGAGTGTCCTTGAGAAAACTTATGTAGAAGATCATTGCAATCATATATGAATTTGAAAATGTATTTCTGACAATATGTAAAAGACAAATGGGAAGCAGAAGAGACAGAGATTAAAGTTGCACAAGCCAACGAGGCCTAAGTATGCTCAGGAAGTGAAGATGGAGGTGAAAGCGTGGAAATGACAGGACTGAACAGGATTGGGTTGGAAGGGGATGGAGGATAAAGAGCAGAGATGAATTCCATTTGTTAGCCACGGTGTGTGAGACCACTCACTAAAATGGATAACATAGATTTAGAAGTGGACGCAGGAAAATAAGGAGTTCATTTATTAGACTTTATCAAATTGCACCACTGTAGTACTCAGAAGAACTCAGATAATAGGGAATCTTGGAAAAATAAAGAACAGAAGTCATGTCATTGAACCCGTAGAGAAAAGGGGACTGATGATTAGGTCATAAAGAAGATAGATGGCGTACTTGATTCACTACGCTAATGCTCCTTCCTGGTGGTGATTCACCTTATCTGGGTTACTCCTTTCTTTCCTCCTGTGGCTCTTATTTTCATTATATCTTCTTAAATAACATCTGTGCCCATTATACTTTAAGAATAAAGAACAAAGAAAACATAATTTGGAAATGGTGGCAATCAAAGGATTGCCAAGTCAAAAGGATTCTGAACCGAAAACGTAAGTGTCCGTGTCTCTCCACTCATACTCAGCCTAGGAGACTTAGCTCCTTTGTGTAGAGCAAAGTCAGAACAACTCAAGCTGATGGATATGTATTGACTTATTCATTTAACAAATAAATAAATATAGATCTGCTCTAAAGTTGCTAAAAGAATTGTGCCACGTATTGTGTATATTAAAGATGTATAAATGTAGTCCAAGCTTACATCAAGTAAATCTTACATTTCAAATTGTCATACATAGAACAATGGCCCCCAAAGGTGTTTATATCCGACTCCCAGAACCAATGAATATGTCATGTTAGATGACAAGAGGGGATTAAATTTGAAGATGGGATTAAATTTGCTAAACATCAGACCTTGAGATGAGAGGATTATCCTGGGTTATGTGGGTTGGCCTAATAACATCTCAAGGTCCTTATAAGTGAAAGTGGGAGGCATGAGAGTCAGTGTCCCTTTGACACAGTGTTAGAAAGACTCAACTAGTCATTGTTGGCTTGTAAGATGGTATGAACCGACAAGTCAAACAATGTAGGCAACTTCTAGAAGCTGATAAGATTCCAGTCTAGTGTCTCCAAAAAGGAATATAGCCTTAAAAATCCCCTGATGGTAGCCCATTTTGAACTCTGGACATCCAGAACTAAGATAATAAATCCATGTTTTTTTAAGCCACTAACTTTGTGGTTATATGTTAAAGAAGAAATAGGAAACGATTTTGTAAGAAATTCTATTTCATTGGTAGATTTTTGTTTTTGTTTTGTTTAATTATTTGATTGGATAACTGCAAAATAGTAGATTAGCAATGCTTTTAATCTTTGTGAGGGTATCAAATGTTTAAATAAAATTTCTGTATCACAAATGGTAAGCTGTTTCTGTAAATTAAATTTTTGAGTGGGGAGGCTTTTCACTTTCCCTTTGATCATCTCACATACCCTCAACTTCATGGACATGGAGGAATCATTTAATATCTGAATTCTACATAGACTTTTAAGGCAGGTACTATGCAACATGGTATCCCCTAGAACTAAAGCAGTTTTCAGTGCTCCAAAAAAATGGTCAATGGTGTATTAAATATATGTCTACTGTTAGAAGGTTGATGAACAATAAATGATTAACCCTACCTATCAGCATCTAAAATGGCCCCAAATCAGCTTCATCTTCTAGATTTCATAAGCTGGGCAGTCCTCTTCCCTTGTCTGAAAGCTAGACCTAGTAACTTCTAATGTACAGAGTATGACAGAAGTGATAGATATCCATTCTCTTGCTATATACCTTTTTAGTCTTATCAGCTGTCCTCTGGAGAGGTTCATGGGGCAAGTGAACCTGTCCAACAGCCAGTGAGAACCTAAGGCCTCGAGTTTGCCTGGAAGTAGATGCTGTCCCAGTCAGCCTTGAGATGACTGCAGTCCCAGCCAGAACCTTGGACTGTAGCCTCATGGGATATCCTGCACCAGAAGATCAAGTTCACCTATGTCTGAATCCCTGTTCCACGGAAATTGGAAGTCATATTCACCTTTTTTTTTAATGTGGTACTTACAGACAATTTGTGATGCAGTAATAAATTAATAATGTATTAACTGAAATACATGAAGAGTAAATACTATATCACTTAGAAATTCAGGTGGGATTTGGAACCCCAATATTTTGATTCTGTCTTATATTAAAAAGTTTTGGCTCTGTAGGGTAGAACTGGAACCAAACTATCATTGTCTAATATTTTATATTAAAGAGTCTAAATATATTATTTGCTTTATTTATTTCCAAGTTCTATTTTCCAGTCTTTATGGATTCTGAGTAAGATTTGAGCCCAGTAGGAAATGGCAGAGAAGGGAAGAAATGAAGGATGTGGAGGTACCAATCATTAGACTAAATTGTGTGGTCAATGTCCCAAGAATAGTTTTAATCCTATCATACCTTGATAAATTCAGAGCCAAACTGAATATATTTGGGTGTAGTTATTTGAATAAGCAATTTAGAGATAATTTTGTACTGGTCAGCATGACCCAGCCACTGAAATGTTTTGATCCCCAGCATTACTTAACTTCATCTTCTTAAGAAAAAAAAGTAATAGGTTTGTAATAATAATGATACTCTGCTTTTTCTGAGTTCTTTGAAGCCAAAAGTGCCAATGAGCAATAGCCCCTCTTGAAATATAGAAACTTTGGGAGAGTGGTGCCACTTTGAGGAGTAAGGATATGCAGTACAAGGTTTGAGATCTGGTCAGAAAGGCGGTTTGCAGAATAGTGGAAGTGGGATAAAGATAAGTGAATTTTCCCATGGGTCACATGTGGACCCCAGCAGAAAGTCCAAGTATGTCATTTTGAGAAGAACTGTAAGACAAGATGATTTCTCTTCCCAGGTTACTTAATTTCAGCATAAGGATCTAGAGATGTACCATTAGATTCAAAAAGTACCAAAAAAAAATAAATTAATAAATGAAGTGAGCCAATCTAAAGGAAGCATTATCTGTCAAAGAAGAGGATTCTTTAGCAATTGAAATGAAACTTTGTTGGGGAATCTGTATTATCTGCAACTGACCAAAACAACCCTTTGAAATATCAATATAATCAAGAATTTGGTACAAATATATTACCATTGAATTTGTTAGTATTATTTGAGAGTACTTTCTTGTTAAATCTTAACGTTTTAGTCATTCCCAATTTTATTTTGTCAATTTTAATACCTTAACTCTTTTAGCTGATATAGATATGGTTAAGATCAAAGAGATTATTTTTAATAGCATAATGTAAAGTTTATTGAACCTCAGGTTTATTTTGTGTGAGAGTTCATAACTGAAGTGGAAAATTCATAAATTGATTATTTCCTGTAAATAAATGTTTACAGGAATAGGCCATCTGCAGACCAAAATAAATAAATAAATAAATAAATAAATAAATAAATAAATAAATAAATAAATAAATAAAGCTTCAAACTACAAAGGGTCAATATCTGACCTTTTCTATACTAACATGGCTTTGAAGAATCAATATTTTTCATTTTCTTTACCTAAAAGGAAAGCACTACGAAGCACCATGTTAGTACCCAGAGACATGCTGTCTGGATCTATTACTGTGGTTGTATTCCTAAAGTACACTTTCATATTAATAATTTAAAAAGCATTCTCAATATTTTTTTTAGAAATACTTCTCTTTTAAGCAAGAAAAATAAAATCATGAAAATAATTAGATTTTCAGATAAAATAAGAACTCTGCCACAGCTGTAGAATATGAAACATTTGTTTAACAATTATAACAAGGAAATGTATAGGAATAGTGTACTCAGTTGCTACTGAATGATTGATGGACATTGCTTGAAAATATACTATTAGATATTCAGGAACAATTAGATTTAACCCACAAATTGAATCATCTTTGGAAAGAAACTGCTCCCAGTTTTAGGGAAACTTATCTGTCTGTCTTATCAAATGTCGTTCTTCTCACAGAGTCATCTTTCCAAAGTAAACAGGAATGGAATGCTATGTGAACATTTTTCCTATTATGTAAGTCAATTCACTAGCATTGGAGAACCACTTGACACAATGTGATGGTTAATTTAGAGTACAAAATGGTGTAGACACTATGATCCCATTTGTTAAATACTTGTATATAAATTTATATGTGTGTATTTTGGATAGGTGTGCACAAAATATTTACTCTTTGTATCTGGTTTGCAACACAGAATTTTATTTTACATTTTATGATTTTTTTATAGTCTAAATTTTATACAATGAGTATATGTGCACACACACATACATAATTTTATTATAAAAGCCAATATGCTTTCAAGAATAAAAAAATAGATAGCTTTCAGAAAGAGGCAGATTTTAAGCCAATTATAATTATCATGATAATCAAATGAATAATATTATAATTTGTATTTTGACCATATTTTTCCAATATGTAATATTTAGTAATGTGAACATTTTCTGGATTTGGCAGAAGTCACAGATACATGATCTCTTCTATATTCTGCCTACAGTCTAGGTACTAATCAGATGATTAGCATTTCAATGGTATAGCAAAAGCAAGTTGATTAGATTTATCTCATATATATGAAACTAAGAAAACTAGGGAGATGCAATTTAATAACAAATACTACTTAAATGTGTGTAGTGATGTAGTTAACACAGATTCATTGTCTTTATTTACCACACCAAAGCCATGAAATGTCCCAGAAAAAACAAAATTAATTCTTTTTAAATAACATTTTTGAATATTTTTGATACCTCCTAAATTATACATTCTTTATGAGTGCCTTGCTAAATTTTTAACATCTGGGAAATACTGATCATTTTACTTATTAACCATTATCTTGTTTTGTCTTAGGTAGCATTTGAGCACATACTGAACACTGTAATTTATCAATTTTTAATATGTCCCCAAATGGTTTCAAAACAATAAATTATCCTGGCACAAACCAAATGGCTCCCTTATATCTCACTTTTCATCAGACTCTAAACTTCAGCAGCTCCTTTTCTTTCCCTTTCCCATTCTCGCAGTAGTGATGATAATAAAGGGAGAAGGAGACGAGAAAGGAAAAAAGGCAGAAGAGGAGGAGGAAAAATATGGAGAAGGAGGTGGAGGAGGAGAAATGGGAAGGAAAAGAGGAAGAAAAAGGAGGAAAAAGAATGAAGAGAAAAAGAGAAAGAAAAAGAAAAAATATTTAATGAAATATGCCTGTCGTGATATCAGGCTATTTATAGAAAATATGTTGTTCAGTCCACATAATAGCCATGTGCAGATTGCATTCATTTTTGCATTTACCTGTGAGAAAATCAACATTCACAGAGAAGCTAAGTAACTTGGTAAAGTTCACACATAATAGCTAAAACCTCAATCAGAGCCTAGGTTTTCTGACTCCCAAATACTTCGCACTTTATTGCCTTGAATTTTGCCTTCTCTCCCCTCCACCCCTCCCTTACTTTCTGAACACCAACTTTCACTAATGTGAGCTACCCTCCGGGAATAACACAGTCACAGGCTCACCCTCTATAAAATGACTCTTTCCTTCTATTCTGAATTTCCATTTTACATAGATGCTGGAAATATTTTGTTGTTTAAACTATAAAATATTTGTGCATTTTTGGACATATTTTAAGCAAAATAAAATATTAAAAAATACTCACTTTCAAATTCATTTTTACATTTTTCATGTTTACAAATAAACCTGACAATGCTTAACAGAGAATTTAATCTCCAATTAATGATGCAAGATAAAACGGTCAATTGAGGTAATTAATTCCCTGTGTAATTTATGTGAAAATTATTTTAGTCTTCTGGGGGTCAAGTTTAAGGGAAACTTGATTAAATTCATTACCCATTCACTTAATTCTCTGAATTCCATATTTTAATGTGTAATTTTTTTTAATTTTAGACAATTATGAAAAAGACAAATGTTGAATATAAAATCAATGCAAAATGAAGTCATACAGGTAATTTAGCTGAAATGTTTTTGGTTTGAATTATCTCATTAATATTCATTTGAAGAATGAATGTCTATATCAGACACTCAAACTGTGATAAATTTTTAATTTTGTATTTTATATTTTAAATGTTTAAGAAAAAATAAGCACATACATAGCTTGAGTTAATGTAATTAAATGTTAAATTTATTGTCTATAAAAGTTATTGATTTTTCACTGCGTATATTAAAGTATTTCATTTTCTGACACTAACCATACCCTTTTATGGTATTTAACCAAGCTAATCCAAGAAACTAGAAGTAAAATGATTAAGTAAGGTGTATGCCATCAGCTTAATTATATTTCAAGTCATCAAGTTCCTTTGAAGGAAAGAAACATCTATACTTTATAATAACAATATCTTACTTACATAGGGAATTCTACACTGAATTCTGACCTATAATTATATTGATAATGTAACTATTACAGTTGTTGGCATATCCTTCTCCTATGTGTTAGATTCATTTATTAACTTTGACATATCATATGTTATCTGACCTGCTTTTTATAAAATTTAATCTCCATAATTATTTATTAAATAAAACTAAAATTTATATTAAAATTCAATCAAGGCATTTTAGTTATTAATTAACAATAAAATAAAACTTGAAACAAAACTTATTTTAGCATGCTAGAATTTTAATTTTAGTTTACAAAAAGTATAGAAAATAAATAATTATTTGCTTTCCAAATATGCCAGACTTGTTACTTAGACCTGATGCTATATTGAATAAAATAAATGGAAACCTTGAACCAAATCTATAATTAGCTCACGTCATGAAGTACTACATAATTATTTAACCATAATGAAACTATGCTTTGATTGCTTTTTTATTAAATCAGTGTTCAGAATTTTGAAAATCAATGTGTTTGAAGTACATATCAATAATCAAAATCAAAGACAGTAATTCAGGGAAGAAAAACATTTGATCAAAGACTCAAACAATTTTCTTTTTTATAAGCATTAGGTGCAAAAATTACAAACTAAAGCATTTCTTAAATTATATAAATGATCTTTTTTCATTTAGGTTCTCTGATACTTTTTATTGTTTTTTGGTTTTTGTTTTGTTGTGGTTTGGGCTACAAAATAATTACCTTCACAAATTTAACACAAATGACATAAAATATATGCATATATGTTCCTATGACATAAAATATATACATATGTGTTCCTATTTCTATATATATATATAAGTACTCAAACATGCTTATTGTTTGTTCAGATTTAGTAAGAACACAGTTTTTTGGATAACATCATATCATTAACAAATTATTAAGAAAAGTCAATGATTTCACAATTTAATATTGCCAAAAATAGAAAAATCTCTAATAAATCAATGAATTTAAGTCTGAGACAGGCAACAACCAAGTTATTTTGGTTGTTTGAATTGGCTGCTGAAAACAGAGAGCCTTCTTTAGATACTACCAGACAAATAAAAGCTTCTGTAATGCCATTAAAGCTTCACTTGGGAAGAGCTGAGCAGTGGGAGTGTTAGAATCACAGCAGGAAATTCAAAGCAGTCCAATTTATCCTGGTGCTTTAAAAATGGCATTGATCTTATGTAGTAGATGTGTTTCTTGGTTATTCTGGGCTCCTCCACTGTCCAAAGCCTCCCAATCTTAAATGAAAACTTTACCTTTCACATCAGAAGCCTTACTGTGATTGACCTTACCTACCTTTCCAGCACCTTTACTGGCACCAGAGTTTCTGGCCTTCCCTACTTTTGCTGCTTCTACTCCTCCTATGTGTTTTGAATTTCTTGCTCAAGGCTTTCAGAGTCTTCAGCGTTGTCTTTTTGTTATGCATTGAAGCTATCATGCCTATTTTCCCTGGTACTTCTAGAGATTCCTTAAGCATAGACTGCTACATCTAGCATTTGGAAGTGAAGGATGAAGCAAGGCAGTGAGATCTAAGATTCACTGGTACACAGTTTCAAGTTGGTAAGGTTCATCTCAGAGAAACTGCAAAGAGGATATATGTGTCTGGTGTTTTCCTTCTACTATGAAGAATTTTATCTAACCTCTGCTGTCCACTCCTCTTCCTGCCTCTTTCTAGAGCAAACTGACAGATTCACACTCTTCTCTTAACTCTCTGCTTGACTCAAATGTTATAAAACCACAGGTGCATCATAAGTGTTATTTTGGCCTTTTGTATTTATTTGTATTAGCATGTATATCACTCTTTAACAATTGCTAGTATATATTTCTGCCACCACCACATGATTTTGAGCTCTTAAAACAGGAAGTTTTCTCACTGGCACAAGTAATTATTAAAACACTATTAAATGAATGAACAGTCAAGTGAACAAATAGGGGTAGAAATTTGTTTTGAAAATAAAAATCTATAAAAGTGTGTCATTACCTTCTGCATTCCTTCATGTGTTTGTTATACATGATCAGTACATTTTATCCCTATAGAAGATTTATTTTAGTCAACAGTTATACTCATATGCTTTTATTATTGAGTCTTAAACAGATATTTTGAGTCTCTATTTTAGCAGAAATCACATAGTCCTGTTAAATGGAATGTACATATATATATGTATATTCCATAATCATTCATTTACCACCCAACACAACTTTGCAGTTGGACCAGATTTAATTTTTAAAAATAAGAAATCAAAGAGTCAATATTTATTACTGCATTTATGAGGTACAACCCCATGTCCAGTGAAAAGAAATACAACCTCATTTTAAACCACTTCAAATTTGCTAAGGTCCTAAAGCAGCTCATGGTTCTACATCTCTTTTGTTTTACATAGATACATGGAGTATGACAGTAAGCTAGACATCTGCAAAGATCAAAACAACTAAATATGTAACAAGACCACTTTGTTATTTGTATCAAATTATTAAGTTGATTATTTAGCCTTTTAATGTCAATATCATCAGCTGTTAAAATGGACATTAACAAATCTACATTCTATGATTAATGTATCAAATGTGATTACATATATAAAGGCTAAAGTAAAGTAAAAAGCAAAATATAAATTATTTTTATTTCACATCCAATTCTCAAAGCAGTTATTTAGCTATTATTCATATTGTATGTTTTTCAGGTTTTACTTTCATTATTTACTGTGGCAGATTTTATTGTTGCTCCCCACTCTTATACCCACTTTCTTTGTAGAGACATTATACCTGGTGATTTATTACTCTGTGACAAGTAGTACCTTCTTTGTCATCCTACCCCTGATAGCAGTCTTGGGCATGTGACTTGCCTTGGCCACTTGAGCAAAAGTGACAGTGTGCCTTTCTCTAGCAGAAGCTTTAAGAGCCAATATGTTCATTTGTTGCCTTCTTGTTCTTTCCTCTTTGTCATAGGAACAGCATATCCTATTGGGAGCTGTTCCTGCAGTCTAGATCTTAGAATAAAGAAAACACAAGGAGCAGTAGTGCAACCCTTACATTTAACACGAGCAAGAAATAAGCCCTTTTGCTCTAAATCGTGGTGACACTATAATTTATCATCCAGACTAGGAATCGTTTGAGAATGAATGGTGTGCTATTGATGATTATACCAAGACTACAGATGTACTCATGGGCAATCCCAGGTGAACAGGATGAATCTGTATCTTACCTACATGAATAGAATTTAAGGAGTTAAAAGTTCGACAGGGTATATTACAAAAATAATTAAGTACCATTCCCTATCTTCCTTACCATCCCATCCATTCCCTTATCATCTTTTGGTTCTCCCAACAGTATTTGTTAATATTATGTTAATACTGTAAATACTTTTCTGCCTTGTGTATATATATAAATGCAATTAATATGTACATATATATTGTTGATTTTCATTTCTTGCATATTCTCCCTCTGAAGTTCACTCTCATTTTTAACTTTTTGCAGATTTTTCTATGAAAACAGCACTAATTCAACTCCCAACTTTCATTCAGTTCTTTAAGTCCCCTCTCAGTATTCCAGTGCATCAAGAATTTGTTGATTTAATTTTCTTGAAGAACTTGAAAACTCTTGAAGAACTCCCAGAGGCTTCTGACTTTCCCTAGACCAAACTACGCCTGCTCTAAGTCTGGTATGCATTTGTCATCAATCATTTATCCCTTCACCAGTGTCGCATATATTCCTCAGTTTATTTCTTTCCAGGAGTGAAATCCTGTTTAATGTAGGCTTGTATTTTTTTTTTGGGGGGGAGGGGGGTCATGGTCTAGGTTTACTCTCTTGTTTTCGTTGAAGCATATCAAATAACTTCCAGGAAAAGATAATGGGAGATAATTTTTGACATTTTACATTTCTAAAAATATCTTCATTCTGTCTTTAATCATTTGTTAGGTATCATTTTCTGTAAAAATGTTTTCAAAGTATTTTTTCACCGTGTTTGCTAGAAGTGTTATATTGATAACTTTAAAGCCATTATTTTTCCTTACATTTTGTATGTGGACCATCTCTTTCTTCCCTTCAGACGTTTGCAGAATCTGTCCCCAGGAATATAAAATTGCACAGGGCTGTGTGTCTGCGGATGTGTTTTCATTCATTGTACTGGCCTGTTGTTGTCCCTTTTAAATATTTATTTGATTTTTTTTCTCTCATCCACTTTTTGCCATTTCTTTGGCTCAGTAAGTCCAAGTATAAGGCTTGCTCTGAAAGCTGGCTTGGAGAATGAGGCTTGGATCCACAGTCAAACTCTGATGATTAAATGTCAACTATGCCTACACTAAAGAACTGCTATTCCCTAATAGGGGAGCCAGAACAGAGAGAGAGTATCTATTCACCTCATTGTTGGAAGAAGACAATCTGTGCCATGGCCTGTAGTTAGGTTTAGGCAACTTATGGAACGAATATCAAACTCCCAACACTAGCCCAGAGGATGTTTGACTCTGTCCATTAAGATGAGCTATTACTCCATATCTTCAGATGATTTATTAATGAAGAAGAGATCAGTATTATTTAATCCAATAATTTTCTCTTATGGGGAGAAATATGATGGACCACATCCTTTGAAAGAGGGTTATTATAAAAACCCATTCCATACAACTGATTTGAAGTTTGAAAACACCAAAACAAAGAAATGTTTGTTAGGGATAGAAGATAAAAAAAATAATTTGGTGAATAGGAAATAATAATTTCCTATAAAATAGGGATAGAAGATGAAAAAAATCATTTAAGGAATAGGAAATAATAATTAAACCAGAAATCTAGAGTAAAATGGATGCTGAATTTAATAACTAAGTTAACTACAAGGGGATATTTTTATAATATCATTCTCTGGTTTAAATAAAATATACTTTATGTTAGGGAAGATATAAGGAGAAACATATTTCCTGGTAGTCGAAGAGAATTTATCATTTGGCTTTTATATAATGGGCATTGACCCTCCTAATATAGTTCTTTGTCAGGTTGGAAAGGATATTAAGTGCATTTTTACGTGGTTTATCCTTATATAGGACCTTTATACAAGTTCCTTTGATGACAATTCCAACTGATCTCTTGCCATTGTAAAATGGTTCATGGAATGAATAGCTTATTGAATTTATACAGAGATCATTTAAACCTTCACATGCTCACATACACATCTTATGAATTAAAAAAAAGATGTGTTTATTTTTATTATGTGGATAGATAAATCAAAGGTAAAAATTTCCATCCCATTCTTCTATTCTTTCAGTCCTAGTCACTATGTAAGAATCTATAATTCCCCAGATGTTGTTCTCAATGTACTTAGCAAGTATTTAGTTTACCCTCCAATTGTGCCAAACATTTTCCTAGGTAATAAAGATATAGCAGTAGAAAACAAATAAACCTAGATGTCATGAGGCTTATATGCTATGGTTAGTTAGATAACAGGGAAATAAATTTTAAGTATTTGTGTATCTATGTGGAAGGAAATTAAAGCAGAGTAAAGGTAATAATTATGCAGGAGGAGTGAGTTAATATGGGATTACTATTTACGTTATTTGGTCAGAGTTTTTTTTTCACAAATACAGTTATGAAAACAATATGGAATGGAGCTATATGGATAAAAGAGAGAAGAATATTTAAGTCAGATTAGACAGTAAGTGTAACACCCCCCCCTCCAAGTGGGGCATTGCTTGTCACAAAGATCAACAAGAAAGATGATGCCCCTGAAGCTCAGGGAGGATATGAGTGGTGGCGATGAGGTGAGAAGTCAAAGGGCTCAACCACTTGAGATCATATAATCCTCTTTGAGACTCTGCCTTTTACTGCTCATGATGTGAGAAGTATACTGAAGATCTTTGAGAAGAGTCATAAAATGATCTTCTTTAACAACTTTATGGAATCACTCAGAATGATATGTTGAGAATAGAGTGTAGAAGGGGCAAGCACTGAGGCAGGGAGATCAATTAGGTAGATACTGCAATAATCCAAATTCAAAATGATGGTAGCTAAGATCATGGTGGCAGCTGTTAAAGAGTGAGAAATGGACGTGTGTGTGTGTGTGTGTGTGTGTGTGTGTGTGTGTGTGTATGAAATGTGATGTGGCAGGATATGTTCATTGACTGGATGTGAGGTGTGTGAGAAACAGGTATCTCCAAGTTTGTTATGTAAGCAGTTGCAACAATAGAATGCTATTTGCTGCTTTAGAAAATACTGTGGGACGGTTGCGGGGTTGGGGGGGTGGGGGGAGGAAATTAAGATTCTGAATTAACATCTAAGATGCCTTTTAAATGTCCAGATGGAAATGTGAGGGAAACAGTGTGATATATGTGTCCTGAATGCAGGCGAAAAATGAATGGGCTTTCAGAAATCAACTTTATGAAGAATTCCAAAAGATAACCACAAAAAGAATAGAAGATGCCCTGGAGTGTCAAAACTGACAGTGTCTCCACTGTGGTTGTGCAGGTGAGTTATTAGTAGTCATGTCAAAGCATAGCAGATAACAAGGCCAAAAAAGGGGAAAATAAGTGACAAAGCAGGGCTACTAGGTTCAGTAGGGACATAGAAAGATGAGGGCCAAGATCTTGTCACTTGGCAAGTGGGAAGGGACTAATCGGAAATGTGACCTTTCCAAAGACTTCCATTCTAGGTGATTGGTATTTGGTCTAACAGCCCTTTGACACAATTTATAATTTAAAAAATGTAAAATAACCCCAAATATTCCAGACTATGTGATAGACAAGATAAATTTAGTATAACCCAGGAACGCAAGCGTTTTATGATATGTAAAGAAGTGTCTGTGTCTCCATGCCATCACAGAATAATCAGGCTTGATTCGGAACAGGTGTAAGAACCTGTAGGCAATTACTGGAAATGTTAAGGAAGAGTGATATTAAATACTGGACTTTTTGAGTAGCTAATCTGCTCAGAGCAGTTGAGCTTTGCCTAGTTAATATCACTATATGAATAATCATGATGATAGGGCATAATGAGTTACCATTTAAATAGGAAATCACTGTTTAGTCATGATGGCATAAACCTATAGATCATATGTTATTTGGGCCATGGAATCAGCAGGAATGTTTCCCCTAAAGACCAGGTTAAAAGTAAAATTTCTTCTTCAAGCCATATAAGATTTTGGAATTGAGGAGGTCAGCACAGAAGCTTCTACAAGCATTCTCTTATTACAAAAGAATTTTCTCTGAAAGGTTGCCTGGCCAGAGGAAGAAAGAAGTTTTCGGCGGCTATTGGGAATCTCTGAAACACAATAAATATACAAATATTAATTGTATTCAATATTATTATTGTTCTGGTTGCTGTTCTATAATAATGGAAAAGACTTTCATTGGTTTAAAGGACTTATGGGAAAATTTAGATAGTTGATATAATTTTTGATGGAAGTGCTGTATGGACACATGATATAAGAAATCTGGTTTGACCATTCCAAGAACTCTGGAGAGCTTAGTGGGAGAGTAAAACTTTTCTTTCCTTCTTCAGGATGAGCTTGCTCTACATTCAATCATATATTCAATCATTCACATATTCAAAAGATGTTTATTACACAGCAGCTAAGTGGCAATTACTAAGTTAAACAAATAGATTTTTAGAGATCCTGAGGTTGAAACATAGTAGAATGTAATTCCCCCAGGGGACTCTGGACAGTGAACAAAGGAGAGTTAGTAATCTTGTGCAGAAACATGTATGACATAATTCTACCAGAAAGATGCTTTAGTTCCTTCACAAGACTCATGGGCTTTGGACAATATAAGCAACAGTCAGTTTCATCCAAATACCACCACCCCCAACCCTAGCCTTGATAATAAACAATGTCAATCAGATGATATTCAGATGAACACAAATGTTTGTTTAACATTGCTAACAAAATAGCAAATATAAGAAAGTTTATTTTACTACTTTTCCAGGTCCTTTCCTTGGGAATAATATTTACATCCCAAATTTTATTTTCCCCTATGCTATAAATTCCCTTTACCTTCTTACTACATAGTAAACTCAGTGTCTTAAAGTGCCCATCTTAGTGGTACATCCCATGGCTCTGCCTTTCAGAATTTTACTCTTGCATTATTACTTGTTTCTCCCTGAAAAACATGTTTTCTTCCTCAGAATGATTGCTTCAAATATTAGATCATGTAACTAAATTAAATAATTGTAAATGAAGTAATTTACTAATCTAGCTGATCACTAAGTCAGATGGAAACTTTAAAACGAATAAAATTATTATATATTCATAGCACCAATCCCAGAAGCTGTTAGTATGAACTTCTGGAGGAGGGGCTTAGGAAATTAGAACTAAAAAAGACATTCCCTAATGCAGCCTGTTCAATGAATTGATTTTAGTAAGCATGCACTTTACCACTGATGCCAAAGCAAGAGTGCCCGAGTGAAGCCGAAGGGCTTATGCTAAAGTGACTGGCTGGTTCAAACTAATTATGGGGAGCTAATTTCTCCAAATAAGTGAGGCATAATTCTCCCTCATGCTTCTGTTATTCCTTATGACTTCCTGCCAAGAATTTCTTTCCGATTCTTCTCATTTTTCTCTGTACTTCAGTTTCCAGTTCAAGCCTAACCCTTCCATGATGTCTTTGAGAACTATACAGGCCATGGGAAATATGGCTGGCTTAATTTCTATTTGAGTTTTTTTTTTTTACCTCCATGAACCCTTAGAAGAATTAATATACGAGTTGAAGAAATAGAGAAGAGATCATTAAACCTCTATAGACAAGAAAGAAGTAGTAATTATGGTACAAAAGGAAGCAGAGGAGTGAGAGAGAGAGAGTGTGTGTGTGTGTGTGTGTGTGTGTGTAAAATAGAGCAGAGCAGAAGAGTGTGAAACAGAATGTTGAATGTGTCAAAGAGAGCAGAGGAGGAATAAGAAAAGAATTTGTGAACAGCAGAATGAGAGAGGGTCAGGGGGCTTAGATCTCCACGAAAATGTTGTTGAGGATAAGGATGAAGAATACTCAATTTAAGTTTTTTGTTACATTTTCATGTTTTCCCTCTGTCTTCTCAAATATTGGTAATGTTTCCTATGTACATGCACACATGTTTCCAGACATTCCTTTGAAGAAATCAAGGAGAATAGAGGACCGTGTTTTACTTCTGGGGCCACAGACTTGAGGAATAGTTACTATGGACATGCTGACAGACTCCCTTTTCTGTGGTAGGATACCTATCAATTATTAAACCTTAGTTTACTACCAGTATAGGCACTTGGCTCATTAATGAAATATAAACCCCTATAATCTGCTTACAAGATTTCTCCATGCAACATTGAAAATGTTGGAATAATTGTGAACACATGTGTATGGAGAGAGGGGGGAGGGGGGATTAGGGATTTCCCAGAATGCATAGGACTCTGTTGGCACCACACTTTCCATGATACAATGAATTATACCACCAGTTTCTGGAAATTTTCCAAGCCCTGGATGAGGACAGCTTATTGGGGCAAAATCTATGACTGGAAGCAATTTAAAATTACTCATATTTTCGCCATGGTTATAGGGAAGCAAGATTTTCTACACAAAATGCAACCTTGTGCTACCAAGAACTCAATAATACATGGATTTTTTTTTTGACTACTGAAAATGTGCCACTGCAGAGTCAGGAGTGTTTATGGGGGATGAGTCCTAGATGTTTGGAAGCCAACATGCCCATAATTTAGTTATGGTGATTGAGAATCTGAAATTTCCAGATAAAATGCAACTGCATTATTTCATGGATTTTTTTTTTGAGATTTTAACATACCAAATTTTGGACAACTTATAATTGTTGTCATCTGGGAGAAGGTAGTTGTTATTACCTGCCCCCATCTATCAAAAATTTTAGAATGGTGTCAGCTGTTTGGGTAATAATCCTGGAGAATGTAGTGCAGCATTCTTTTAGGAAATGACAAATCATTAATGCTGATAATCAGAGGATAATTATGTGAGGGAAAAGTAAGCACACTGATGATCCCAATTCAAAAAGTTGTACTCTGAATATAAAGAAGTCATAGTTTTAGAATCAATCAATTATTTTTCTCACGTTTTCTTTCTTATGCATGAAAGTGATATATAAGAGACATTTCAATAAGAATAAAAAAAAAACTCTAGGTGACATAAAAAATTGGGTCCACATTAAATTGGCAGAGATTTGTCCTTCCCTTCCTTTTAGTGATACATGTAACAGTGGTGCACGTATTATGGATGCTATTTTAGCTACAACAGACTTCACAATTCTGAAAATTTGGTCCTGGAGAAGTTAAAGAAGTTAAAGGCATTAAAGCCCAAATGGAAGTTAAAGCTTATCCAGAAATACTGAGGACAGAATGGGAAAGATTAATAACACCAACTTCAAAGAAAGCAGGAACTCATGCTTCAGGGCCTAAAGCTGTCAGGGCAATAATCTAATTTCCTAACATCTGTGTTGAGCAAGGCCCACATGCATTGCCCAGGGATTTAGCCTGATTTCCCATCAGGTATAATCCCTTACGCTGTATATTATGGCAGTAACAGCTATTTATCCCCCAATTACCGTAGGTCTACTGGAAACTCTCTCTGATGCATAGAAATTTTGTCTGGCACAGTGAACCCAGCTGTATAGAGGATTGCACTAGGGTTGAGATTTAGTGTGAAGAGCCAACAACCTATGGGGAAAGATGAGTAACATTCCCCTATGTACCTGAGTATAATTCACCACCAAGATAGAACTGAGTCAGAGGGGAAAGATGCAGAAAGGAACATTCTAGAGTGAACCAGTTCTTCCTCTTCCATTTACCTCAGCATCTATTCCAAATTTAGGACATCTAAAGCTAGACAGTCATTTAGAGAGCCCTTCACATGACTGGAAAGCAAACACCTAGGGGAAAGAGATAATATTGTATAGCATAAAGTAATACATAGTATAGAGCCACATATAACATAGAACATATAACACATAACAGGCATCCCCTCTGTAGGGTAGAAAATATTTAGCTCTTATTTAATTCCATTGTCCCTTGGCCACATGGGAAAAATATCTTCATTGTTCAACAAACACTATTTGATACATTGCATCAAGCATACTTAGAAAACTGAGGAGAATGTCTCTCTTGTTTTTCTTGTTTTTCATTTTTTTAAAGGATTTTATTTGTAAGTAATCTCTGTACCAAACATGGGGCTCAAACAACCCTGAGATCAAGGGTCACATGCTATACCAACTGAGCCAGCCAGCCACCCCTGAGGAGAAGATCTTTCAATGACACAATGTTCCAGCTACATAATAAATGTACTTTGTCATGACAATGTTATATTTGGGGAGCAAACAGACAGCTTTTTTAGAGTCCACAAAATTTTACTATTGGAAAACAGAGTTTGTTGAAAAAATACTAAACTTTAATAATGATTATATGATTTTAATAATTATAAAATATAATTATAGTAACTATAAAAACGATTCTTTCATTCACTAGCATTATAGTTCCATTTTGGAAAGAAGTTTTTTCAAGGATATATTAGGAAAATACTCTAAAGTACATGTGAGACTCTAAGAAGACAGGTTGGAAGCAGATAGATAATCAGTAGCTTTAAATTAAAACAAACACTAAAACAAAATAAAACCTGGTGATGGAGATAAGCAGAGAGAAAAAGGGGAATGAGGAACACAATAGATAAAAGAAACAAGGGATGCCTGGCTGGCTAGGTTAGTAGGGTGTGTGACTCTTGATCTTAGGCTTGTGAATTCAAGCCCATGTTGGCTCTGGAAATTACTTAAAAATAAAATCTTAAAATACATAAATAAATAAAGGAACAGGGGCACCTAGGTGGCTCAGTTGGTTGGGCAGCCAATCTTGATTTGGGCTTGGTCATGGCCTCACAGTTCCTGAGTTTGAGCCCCATCCCGTGTTGGACTCTGGGCTCACAGTGTTGAGCCTGCTTAGGATTCTGTCTCCCTCTCTCTCTGCCCCTTCCCTGTTTGCTCTCTCTCTCTCTCTCTCTCTCTCTCTCTCTCTCTCTCTCTCTCAAAATAAATAAAAAAATAAAACTTAAAAAAAAGAATACAGTGGTATCAAAAAATTGTGAATAGTGGCTAATGAACTTTGAAATAATTTTCAATATTTAAAATGTATGGCTTGGTGTTTTTGTGGAAACACCCTAACTGATTTTTCTAGACCTATAATGAGATCAATTATATAAGCTCATTTTATTTTTTTTATTTGCTTGCTTGTTATTTTAGTGATGGTATACAAATCAAATAAAGTAGGCCATATATCACATCTAGGACAGTGTGACCCAAAACAGGAGCAAACTACTGGGAAGGGAGGTAAGATGATCCATAAGCTGTAGAAGCCAGAAGTCAACAAGAAGGAAGTTGCCCTTATGGGAAGGAAGCATGCAGATCTCAAATGTAATTTGAAGAGGGCACTTCAGTTGATATCTATCTTATCCTGAAATAGTAATAATATTACCAAATATGAGTTAGAGGAAATCATAGATTCTACATCAAGTGTATAATTTGCTAGATTTCAGGTGACTTAAGCTTTTCTTTTTTTTTTTTTTATCTTTAAAGCAATTGCACATTTTAATACTGAATTTTTTGGTTTTAGTTGAAACAATGTATATTTTTAGGATTTTACGGTAAAACTGTACACTCATACTTTACACAAATTACAAAGTTCTGCTTCAACTCTTTATTTTTTTTTTAATTCAGCCCATGTACAGTACAAGTATATGCAAAACTTCTTTACATTGTACACATTTTTTTATAATCAATGGAGATACAAAATTCTGGCTTGTAATTTTAGACAAAGACAAGAAGCTTCAAACTAGACACAAAGGGTTAAAATTAATTCTCAGATACAAGTCTGTACTTCCTTTTGTATTTCTCTGAGATGTGATTTTGAAATTCCTAAGGGATTTAATTTTTTCTGCAGATACATTTTTTAATAAAAGGAATTCTGAGAAATTCTCTGAATACAATCCAGCAGAATTGACATGTAACTATGTATGTATTTATACAATAAATACAAAGAAATGCCCAGTTTATTTAATAGTGCTTCTTACATTATGAAACTATTTTTGAGGTTTGAAGCAATAATTATTTTTTTGTAATTTTCCCTATTCCAAATTTACTTCTATTTATTATGAGGTTTAACATAATTTGGGAAATTTATTCTTGTAACATTTTCCCAGAACATTAACTATTATCTGTTGAAAATCCTTGACCTTCTGATGAATTCACCATCTTATTGTCTAATAGAAGTATCACAAACTTCAAGTCTTCTTCTTTTAAGATTTTAAAACTTTAAAAATAGAGATCATAGTTCTATCTACAGAAACCTAGACAATTTTCAATAGCAAAAATTATTCTATTTTACACATTCTTTTCATCAGTCATCTCAAGTTTGACAGAGAGACAAAACAAATGAAAATAAAATTTTATGAAATTATAGTAAAATTATTCTAATGTCTCATCACAAAAAGGAATCATTGAAAGTCATTTAAAAGCAATTCAGTCACACCTACTGTTTTTCTAATGGAGGATATGCTTTAGTGTTGATAAGAATAAAAAGTTTAAGTGATCAAACAATTTTCAAACATGTTTTTCTCTTCTTCTGAGGTTCATACATTTCTCTTTCCCCTTATTAATGAGTTAAATTACATATCTTTATTCACTTTCTCTTTTTTGGCAACATAGAATAAACCCATCTTTTCCAAGTGAAACCAAAATCTCAAGACTGACAATCCATTCTGTACCAGTTAGTAGCAGGATTCTAAAATTTATCAAGTTGAAAGATATTCCTTTAAGGTCAATGTTTAGAAACAGTTTATGAATACATATGAGTGTGAGGAAGTGTGGAGCTTCTAGCACAGTTCTGGAACTAGGCACAGAGATTCTTCCTTAGTTGTTTGGTTTAGGTCTATAATTAAAGTCCAGCCCTTTAATGTTTGTTTGTTTGTTTGTCTTTGTTTATTATCTAGCAGTAGAGCAAAATCATATCGAAGACATTTGCCAGAATTAAACAGATCAAATTTTGCAGTTCATGAAAGGGTAAATATTTTGAGGTAATAAAAGACTCCACTCATCAAAAGGTACCTTTTGAAATATCTATAGAATTATAAAAAGAGACACCTGAAGACTTGGCCTCAGAGAACTTGACTTCAAGTTCTCATTCCACCATTTACAAGTTTGTGATACTTGTGATATTTGGCATTGACTTATTTTGACATGGGAAGATGACCAACCATCCAAGTACCTGCAGAATCTAAGGATATTCAAGAAGGTGCAGATTTGGTGTGTGCTTAGAGGATACTGTGGCCTGAGAGCAAATATAGGGGGAACATCCCAGCTTTCTGGCCTGAATGGTCATAGAGCTCTGTGAATCTGAAAAAGGACTTAAACTTCTAAGGCCCATAATTTCTGAGTTTGGCTCAGAGCTCAATCCTCTACAATTCTTTAACCTCTTCAGGGAAAAAAATAAGTAATTTTCTAACCAGTCTTGCTCATATGTAGAATAATATAAGATTGTTTATATAATGGGGGGAAAAAGAAAAGAAAATGGAAATCATTTTATTCAATGAAAGATTAACAAACACTTGAGAGAAGAATGTATAATGTTCACAGAAACATGTAATCATAAAGATAAGAGATAATACAACAACTTCAATAAAAGAATTGAAAGTATAAGAAAAGAACTCTAAGTAAGAAATTTAATGATTATGAGATGATAGAAATGTAAATAAATGTAAATGCATCTGATCTAATTCTGTCTGGGTTTGGTTGTCCTTAGCATAGTAAGGAATATTTTCTTTTACCTCATAATTCTTTTACCTCATAATAGGCTCCCTATTCTCAGAGCTGCTTAATGAAGTTCCTCATGTTTTAATAATAGTTAAGAGCTTGGAATAGCCCAAATACCACCTTGATCATCAAAAATTATTAACTGCTCATGACTGTAGTCAAATGGCTGGAACCCAGGAACATTTCACATAGTTCAGAGTACAAAGCAGAATAAACCCATAAATAGGGAAATTTGTGTTGTAATACATATCCAAAGTGTCTCATCTGCAATTCCAGTATCCAAAGAATTCTAATCACCAAAAGGTTTTTTCATATAGTGACAAAATAAGACCTACTTTATATATGAATATTTATTGATGTTTTTGTTTAAATTAAATATTCATATTTTATATTCGTATATATATGTATATATATGAAGTATTAACATGTTTGATTAGGTGGTGCCATCCCGAACTCCATTAGATGTTACATAATACAAGATACATGCAAAATGTTACCTTTAAAAAATTCAGACAAAATCCCAATTCTAGAATACATCTGGCCCCTGGGATTTGAATAAGGAATTGTACACCTGATTATATCTCATACATACTTATTTCTCTCGTTCTTCTTTTTTTAAGTCATCTGATTCATATTAGGGAATATATTCCTTAATATGTACTTATTTCAATTTCAAGTAAATGAATCAAATTAAATCATAAATGAAATATCTCAATGAATATTTATGCATATAATAAATTTTTAATTTTATCTTTTGGTTTCCTCCTGCCAGTTGAAGAGAAGCTCCTCTAGGTTAGTTTCTAATAATTTGATTTTTTTCCTTATCTCCAAAATCATGTGCCCAAGTGAAAAATTACAATGTAACCATTATCTAATTCTAAATAATTTTAATCCCAAGTGATATTTTAAAAGTCTTTTCTGCTAATTGTTTTAACTAAAATAAGAAAATATTATATATATTTGCATATGCTTATTTAAATATCTTAGGAATGTGCTTTGTACACAACATAGAAGTCTATAAACATAAAGCTGTGGAGACTATTATTACGGTATTGAGTTTATATAAAAGCAACAAACTTGCACTCCTTTGTTTTGCATTCCACAAAACTATTTTATGAGAAATTTTGAAAGGAATCAGGTACCCTTATACGACAACTAAGAATGCTCTCATTTCAAAGGAATTTTTTAAAATCATAGAATACAACCAGAAAACTAGAGTGAAGTAATGTGAACCATTCAAGTTTAGACACCATCTTTTAGGAAGAACATTACTTTGTTGCTTTCCAGAAATATGTAGCTGGATTGATTATGTTATCATTAGTAACAAGAAAATTGTCACCTTCATACTATATTGGCCTGTTTGGTATGTTTGGCTGATGAATTAAAGTATAAAACCTGAGTTATCACTTCTATTTCAGGTTGGCACCTCAGTCCCATGTTTATGAATTACAAATTTGAATTCAGTGTCACAATTACAGTGGACATAGCTAAAACAAGTGGAAAATGAGCGTTGACTTAATTTTCTCAAAAATACCAGGTCAGAAAAATTGACACAGATGTGGCTGTGCTGCTGCATATTTTTAGTATTCTCTTTATTGTCTCCTGTTCAATGAGACATCTGCTTCATTTTCCAAACTAGTAAAAAGTCTTCAAGCCCTAATAGACTCCACACTGAGTTTTATGGATCGTATTAGTTGAGTTCTTCTTTCCCTTTATTCATCTGAGGAACATCTTTCTCATAAATCAGTGTCTAACTAGACAATTCAGCAGGATGATTGTTGAAATTCTTGTTTATAAATCTCTCAGACTTTTATTTGAAGTGATTCTTTTCTTTCTAAATTTAAAACTACTCATACAAGAAAACATCCATTTGTCAGAATAATAGAATATTAAAAAGAGCAAACTCTTTAAAACTGAAGAATCATTTATAATTGTCATAGTTCAATCAATTGGCATGCATAGGAGCACTTATATGTGTGTTTCACATCTTAAATCCATGTGAAAATAGGGACATCTACATGAAAATATAAACTGTATAACTGTTTATGAATGCTAACTTTCTACAATGACTGTTGTGGAATTATGGAGTTTGACTTATCATATTATACTAGATTATAATAAATTAAGTAACTTATGGGTTGATATTACTTTGGAAAACACATAATAACCACAAAGCTTTGAAAGGTTATACCAACAAAATGAAAAAGGATGAAGAATAAACAGCCATTAGAAGATTGTATCTCTCTCTATGTGTACAGATATATATATAGAGAGAGAGATGTGTGTGTTTATACATACATATTACCTATTTCACAAACAATAAAACAGAACAATAAAAAGTATTCAAACTTACAATAAAGCTTTCCTGAAATGTCCAAAGACCTTATTCTATCATTAAAAGGTCACATCCTTGAATGTAATTTTTTTAAATGGAGACTTAGTCATATCCAGTGAATATAAGGAAATTTTTCTGGATAAATAAGATAATCTTTACAAGTGTCTGCATAGGTCTCTTACAAAGGAAAAAGAAAATTAAACTCACTTCATCTGCCCTCTCGGTGTGAGAAATAAGTAGATTTATTTAAAGAATGGGGTAAACATCATTTCCCATGAAACATTCTCCATTTCAAAGAAGCCAGGAAGTTTTGGAGGGCTTGACCTCTCCCCTAGTTACCGGTGGCATTGATACCAATTCCTTGCCTTTATGATTAGGTCAGTGGTGGGCATATACACTGAATTGGCTGATAATCAGTCCTATAGCTGATATTCTCCTGGGCACCGTGATTGTTTTGACCTTGTGAACTATGTTGATAAATCAGAGAGATGTTCAAGATTTTTATATAGTGGCTGAGATAATAAACAATAAACAGGTTTGCTTTGGACAGTGTAATGTAAATATGTAAAATATGAAAGTTGTAGAATAAGGTGATAACAAAATTAAAACTAAAGAAAGCATCGCCAAGAACATCACAGTTTATTTGAAAAAAGTATACAAAACAATAAAAACTTTTAAAAATCATGTCAAACATAAGGCAAAGTAAGGTTCCCCTCCCCATATTTTAGATTATTGGATCTCATGTACTTATTGAGAGTACTGTTGAGTACTAATTGTACTATTTGTACTATTGGAGTCAGAGAATAGACAGAGGGACTTCTATATTTATCAATCATTGGATTAATTTTCATACCAAACATGTATTGCTTAATAATAATTTTAAATAAAAATTTAATTAGTGCACATTTTTATTTAAGAGGCAACATTCTTTCTTGAATTTACATCTTTATTCCTCAACATCAGGAGAAACTTTCACAGATATCTTTTAAGAGGCCAGACTGTGCCGGAAGCCCACTGGTGTTTAAACAACACATAGGATCTGGTAATGCTGTACCTCTAGTTTAATCTTTCTGTGCCTTAACTTACTTGAAAATGGACAAAAATGGTACCTGCTATGGTCCGAGTGTTTGTGTCCCCTCAATATTCATATGTTAAAATCCTAAGTATAAAAGGTGATGGTATTAATAGGTAGAGCCTTTGAGAGGTGATTAAAGCATGAGAGTGGAGCTCTCCTGAATAGGTAAGTACTCATATAAAAGAGGCTCTCGAGAGATCCTTAAACCCTTCACCATGTGAGAACCAACTAGAAGTCTGTGACCTGGAACAGGGTCCTTACTTGACATGCTGGCACCCTAATTTCAGACTTGCAGCTGGCAGAACTGTGAGCAATAAATGTCTGCTCTTTGTAAGCCGCCCAATCTGTGGTGTGTGACTATAGCAGACTCAACAGACTAAGACACTGTCCATCCCACTATGACCATGTGATGGTTAAATAAATATCGTGATATATCTATCACCCTTAAAAGATCCTTGACCCATAGGAATCATTCAATACATATTATTGATATAATTATTTATATTATTACAATTCATTTTATTATTTATTATTCATTAGCAGTAGTATCTCCATAATGCTCCCTAAAATGTGTCATTATAATGATCACTCTTTGTATCAACATATTCAACAGGATTTGAAGGTCTTTGTCTCTAAGATTACTAGACACTTAAAATATTTTTTAAAAACATATACTGATACTTTTTCTAATAATCAAATACTTTTTTTATTTTTGTCAGCACAGCTCTGTATAGGTTTCATGTAACCTATTCAGTGCTATTATTAAGTATTGGCTTTGCCTGTTCTTGAAGAAAGTATACATGGCATTCACATTTGTGCTCTTATTAATGTAGAATTAAATCACAAATGTGTTAGTATAGAAAACCACAATTTGAAAATACTAGATAGTGGATGGATAAATTTTTTCAATTTTTTATCTCAAATTTTGGTAGAGGGCTATTAACTTAGAAACATTTTTTTTCCTGTCTAAACAGTGCAGAATTTATTACCCCAGTGTTTTGAAAACATGTTATAGTTCAGATATAAAAGAAAAGCTATAAGATCTTCTCTGCTTTCAAGCCTGGCTCACTAACATTGGAATGTGGTAGTTTGGGACTCAGATAACCATGGTTACTATGTGTTTCAAACTGACTTGACATGTAAGTGCATAGTTCTTGTTTAGAAAACCTACACCGGCATACAAACTAAAAAGAAAACAAAAACCAAAAAATTTAAGATTAAGCACACATGCTTGGTAAAAATATTAATAGATATTTTCTACATTTATATCTATACTTTTATAATAAACAATGATGTAAAATCTGTACTATCTCTTCCTTTTCATATGTACATGAAAGAGAAAAATGTAGAGAGAAAAATAGTAAGAGAAATAAGATTTGAAAAAATCAAATGGTTCAATAGTCATAATTTATGCCACACAAAGTTTTGAAACAAACTTTATTATAATGCTAATTTGCTATATTTTACAATACCATTTTAGCTATAATGCAAGAGTGGGCTTATGAAAATTGAATTATCTGAACTTTTTGGATTTGGGCAGCCAGAGTTTCCGATCTCAGCATTTCCTAGGTGACCTCTCAGTTTAATATTTGTAAAACACAGGTATATAAATGTATGTATAAAACACAATATGTGGTTAAAATGTGAAGTCACTATCCCAGGGTCTAAATCCAAGTTTTGGTATGTGATTTCCTAGTTGCACCACTTCAGTCATGTTGCTTAACCTTTGTAGCCTCATTTTCTAAATCTGTAAAATGAGGCTATTAGAAGTACTTACAGGGTTTGCTTTTCTGGGAATTAACTGAACACGTAAGTAACATACCTAAAAGTGCCTTGCATTTTAGGGCCTCCTGGGTGGCTCAGTCAATTCAGTGTCTGACTCTTCATTTCGGCTCAGGTCATGTTCTCACACGGTTCTTGGATACCAGCTTCACGTTGGACTCTGTGCTAACAGCGTGGAGCCTGCTTGGGACTCTCTCTCCATCTCTCTCTCCCCTGCTCATGTTCTCTCTCTGTGTCTCAAAATAAATAAACTTTTAAAAAGGGCCTTGTATAGTAAGCACTCAGTAACGGCTATTGTTGTTATAAAAACTGATACAGAGATAGATAGATAGATAGATAGATAAATAAATAAATAAATATTCAAAGGATTTACTTTTTATATTGTGACATAGGTTGTCTTGTTTAGGACAGTGGAGTAATGGATAAAGGGATGGGGCAAGGAAGCTAGAGGCAGACAGAAAGAAAAAAAAGAAAATTAAAAAAAAAAACTGCCTACCAGGGTTGCACATAAAATATAAGACACCCAGTTAAGTTGGAATTTCAGATAAACAAGGAATAATATTTTAGTATAATTATGCAACATCTAATATTTGGGACATAAGAATACTAAAACTGTATTTTTGTTTTTCTGAAATTTAAATTTAACTGGAAATCCTGTATTTGCTTTTTTAAATTGTGCTCAATCTGACAACCCTGTGCCAGCCAGGGAAAAATTGAACAACATGTATAAGATAATCCAATGTATATCAAATAATATATCTACATATATACATTTTGTGTACCAGTATAAGATCCTGAAAAAAATCTTTATGTAATAATCTGTAGGGATTTACCTTATATTTGATCACAAAAATGGTTTATTGTGATTATAATATTCTATTATAGTCAAATCAAACATAAAACTATATTATGTGTATGTACACTTATGCATCTTTCTTACAACATAGTAGGTTTAAAGAAAGAGAAATATTCTCTGAGGTACAAAATCTATTCATAAAATGAATCTCAGAATTGAAGTTGCATTAGTTTACAGAGTGGGATTGGGAAGAATTGTATTAAGTTTGAGATTCCCTGGAGCTTGTCATTCAGATCCAGTAATAAGGTATTTAATGAGTGCTGGGTCAAAACATGCACTTAGCTATGGGAATTTGGTAATGTAAGCATAGTTGATTTAATGTGTTGCCCACATTCCTTTTTACATTTACAATGTAAACTTCCTCTTTACATTTAAAAAAGTAGAGACTAATGCAATAATACAATTTGGGTTCCTTTTTAAACTCAAGATGTAGCAAGGAGAATTAATTCACTTAATTAGCATCTGGTAGACACTCAAGAATTTCACCTACTTGCCATTTATTCATGTGTGTGTGTGTGTGTGTGTGTGTGTGTGTGTGTGTCGAAAGGTGCAGACGTCCCATCTGTGATAGTGGTTATTTGGAATACGATGCTTTGTTTTGTTTTGTTTTCTATTTTATCTGCATTATTTTTCAAATGGAATTAAGATATAAATGCTTCTTAAAGACAATAATGCGATATATTAAGGATACACATGCTTATTAAGGATGATATTATTAGAATGTAAAAGCTTATTAAATTGTTTGCACCTAACTTTTTAATAAATAGAACTATTTTTTCCCTAGGGGTATTGTGAAAAAGAAATACTGAGACACCCCCCCCATAAACTGAGAAAGTTTGAGAAACTTTGCTATAAATTCTTACAGAATACTATTTGGTCCATAAAATAAATATTTACCATTATTCAAATTGACCCAGGGTTATAATCTGAAGTCTTTCAAGACCAACTTTAAGTAAAGCCCTGGTGAACCACCTACAACTTTTATATGAGTAATTCAGAAATTGTCCTGAGATTAGAAGTTCATTAAATTTTTATTTGTTTAAAGCTTTATCTTTTTTTTAAGTTTATTTATTTATTTTGAGAGAGACAGAGACAGCGTGAGTGGGAGAGGAACAGACCTTCTGGACTCTCAGGAGACAGAGAATCCCAAGCAGCTCCCCACTGTCATTACAGAGCCCAGCGGGGGGCTTGAACCTACAAAACTGGGAGATCATGACCTGAGCCGAAACCAAGAGTTGGATGCTTAACCAGCTGAGCCACCTGGGCTACCCATTACATTTTTATCTTTGAAAAATACAGGACTTACAGTTTTCTGGAAGCTTTTCGTTTACTAAATTCTTACTCTATAATTCATTGTAATTTCTGCTCTTTTCTCAGACTTCCCTTCTCTTTAATATAAAAAGTTAATGCAAATCAAATCAGTGGAGGTAAAAAAAATCTAATTTACTTACATAATATTTGACTGCTGCCATTAATAATTCCACTGGATCTACTGTAAGTTTAGAACAGTAAGATAATTATTCTAATTGCATGAGCAACTTTAATTGTTAGTGTCTCTTCTTAGAGCAATTATATGGAAAAGCTAGATCAGACAATCAAAACAATTAAAATGGCTGATGTAATTGTTAAAAAATAGAAATTAGTCTTCCAAACTTTAAGCAAGGATTAATTTACATTTCAAGATATTTTTAAAAAGAGTCTTCTATATGAAAATGCACAGGGACAAAAAAATGTTAAAAAGGCCTGCTTTTTTCTGTCTCATCATGAAAGATATAAACTATCCTAGTTTTCATACGCAAAGATGAAGCTAGTGACCCATAATAAATAAAGCACAAGGTTTGAATTATTTTTCTAAAGTAGTCATCGTTTTGCAGATGCAATCTCACACTTTAATTTAGTCCTCATTGCAGTTAATGATACACAACAGTGGTGACTTATTGAGGTGAGAAGTCAATCTGTGGTCACTTAAATGGAACTGAGCTGACTATACGATCTGTAACTATAACCTCATTAGTATCCTGCCTTGATAAATTAACCAAATGCAGAAAATATGTAATTATCAGCATTATCAATATGTTAACGAAAACAGTGAGTATTTACTGAATATTTCTGAGATAGTACACATCTACCAAAATGAATGAATGAATAAATTAAATAAATAAATAAATAAATAAATAAATAAATAAATAAATAAATAACATTTGCAAATCACTCCTACAATCACTTTGCCTATAGTATGCCCTCTATCTGCTTTATGTTAATGTTTCTTAGTCTAGCAAAATTTGGACATATGTGATGGGATATTAGGCTCTATTTAATAAAAAAGTTATGTACTCAGTAAGTCCATGGACTTTACCATAGGTCTCCTGTCTTTTCTGATTTGAATCTCTCAGCCTATCCACTGTTATCTTGGTTTTAATAAACAGCCTCATTCAAGTTTCAGAATAGATGAAAAATAGAGTAAAAATACAGAGAAATGTTATTTTAAGGTCAGCAAGATCTCATAGAATCTAAGAAACAAACGATAACAGTGCTTGCTCTTCCAGAGGAACAAAGTCAGGAATACCAGGTGAATGTCCTTGCCCATCCGACTCAGGAATCCATCTCTACCCTTCTTTTCTAGCACTTCTGCTTTCTTCAGTGACTGTCTTCTCTTCTCAGTTTCCTCAAGCTCCTCTCACAAATTTAGATTACAGCTGTTTTTTTGTTTATTTGTTTGATTTTTAAATTGGAGTGTGAAGTAATTCCATTCTCTTCACATTAAAGTTTTAGCTGAACTAATGGATGCCCTGGGGCTTAGCTTTCCCTAGTCCAATAAGGTCCGTTAGGGTCATCATGTGGTCATTGGGCTGCAGGTAGAAGTTCCCCCAGCACTAAGCTATGGACTGGCATAAATTTCTGCTGATTCAGCGCTTAGAAATGTTTCATTCAAGCTAGGATATTCTGTTTCACTGAAGGATATCTGCAGATATTCTGCCTTGTGTAGCCAAAAAATAATTGGTATCTATCTGCTCTTCAGACAAAATTTAGTCCACAAAAATTGCAGATATGTGTCTTGTAGACTTTACAGGCCTAACTGCAGTTTTAGCATCAAGTTGAAATTCAGGTAGTGTATTTCTAGGTAAAATGAGGTGAATGAATATTTTTGAATGTTTTTCTAATGATGCAAATTTTATTGAAATCTACTTGCATAATTTAAACTCAGGTTTGGAAACCATTTGAATAATTAATTGCACATTTTTATCAGCATTACCAGCATAGAGCCAGCTCCAACAAACATGGAAATGTTGCTCTTAGAACTATCTTTCTAAACTACTACTTTATTGTCTTGGGTTTCTTTTAAGTAGAATATCAGCATTAGAAACATATTTTCAACTATTTTTAGACTCATCACATAAGCAGAAGTCAAATTATGAATATAAAGTAGCATAAAATGGTATCTAGAAATCTTTAGATAACTTAGTTTGTGAGTACCCAGTGAATCAGTAAGACTTTAAAATAATTAAGTTTCAGTTGTAAGTAAACAATAATAGAAAACAGACGTGTATTTGTATGCAGAAGATGAGTAAAGATAAGCAAATAGCTGTAGTTGTTAAACTAATCTGTGTGTTTACAGAGACACTTTTTAAAGGGAATTTTGACAGCATGTATTCTGTATAAGAAGCCACTAATGGTAGAGAACAATTTCAGAAAACATATTTTCCACAGAATAGGTTTCAAGAGATGTTTATAAGCCGATAAATGATCTCAGACTACTAGAGGTATTGATGATAATGAAATCAAGTGTAAAATGTGAGCAGGGATTTCTTGTGTTCTCAATCATTTTTCCTAAGGTAATAATTAAATAGAAAGCATATTCCTTTCTATTACATTAGTGAATGCATTTTACTCTTATTGTACCCCAAAGATGTTAGAATTGGCTGTGTAGGTATGCACAAACTAAAACAACTACGGCTGGTTAACAATCACCCGGATACATAAAACTGTAATTTATGATGAAATTGTTTCTCACAGTTCTGAGATGGAGCAACTCTCTGTATTATCAAACATCCAGGAGTTCAAAGGTTTGGCTACTGAGTTCCATAGTGACAATCTCTTCGTTCAAAATGTATGTCTTATCAGTAGAGAATTTTAGATAAAGTAATTGAAGTTTCTATGTACATAATATTCATATCTGAATTTAGGGAACATGCTAATTTCTCCTTCATCTTTTTTTAGTTGTACTATCCTAGCTTTTTAAAATTAGTTTAACAATTGGTTCATTACTTTTTCATTTAATTTCAGTAAATAATCCTCACATGATACCTCTCAAATGAATGCAAAGGGAAAGACAGTGGTTGAAGAAATTAAAAAGTATATGTAAGTAGATTTCAACATTTTTGGAATCTCAAAGAATATATGGGAATTCTGTGTACTACTCTTACAACTTTTCTGTGATTCTGAACTTACATCAAAATAAAAAGTTAGAGGTAAAAAGTCCCTTTATTTAAAGAGATAGGCAACCACCCCTTCCCTTCCCATACACCTGTACTTCACCACCACCACCACCATGAAAGCTTCAGCCTGTGCTTCGTCCCTTGGATTTTCAGTTTTCCCTCTCGTGCAGAAAACCGATGGATTTTCCTTAGTCCCCTGACAGGTCAGCTGTACTATGTGAGTGTGTTTTCAGTATTTTCGGGAAATTTTCTTGTGGCTTTATAGCTAAAGGATTTCCAGCTTATATGATTTCCTTTAATACAAAAGTGGAGAGTGTCTCACATTTTTTCAACGTTTATTTATTTTTGGGACAGAGAGAGACAGAGCATGAACGGGGGAGGGGCAGAGAGAGAGGGAAACACAGAATCGGAAACAGGCTCCAGGCTCTGAGCCATCAGCCCAGAGCCCGACGCGGGGCTCGAACTCACGGACCGCGAGATCGTGACCTGGCTGAAGTCGGACGCTTAACCGACTGCGCCACCCAGGCGCCCCTCACATTTTTTAACGAATGTGTTATCCCCTCAAAATAACTCCATAGATCATTATTATATTTACTTTACTGATTCCCTTTTTCTTCTTGACTATGTTACCTCTGGGTAAGTTCTTCTGTTTCAAATGTTTGTTTTGTATATGAAACGTTTTTGTTTTTTTGTTTTTTGTTTTTTCTTTTCAATTAGGGTCTACATTGAATGGTGCTGGCAACTGGAGAGTTACCTGGGTCACAGACATTAAACAGTATTTTTCTCTGTCATATTTCTAGTCAATACCTAGTACATAGGATATACTATGTAAAGCATCAATAAAAGAAAATTAAAAGAATGAATGCATAAAATTAATGGGCTTAATATAATATTAATATAAAGATTTTTTGTATCTTGTTTAGTATATAAAGTTGGGAATGTAAGATTGTTGAGCTATGAAATTCACAATGAGGAGTCAGTCATGGTAAATTATCAAAAAATGAAGAAAATCATTGGACAAGTGTTTTCCAGTTAAAAGATTTAGATACAAGAACAAGAAGGTAGAGGAGCTCATGAAGACAAATAGGGAAAATTGCAGTTGAGAGTAGTCTTTCTTCACAATTTTTTTGATTGTCACTTTTGTTGAAACCTAGTTAATTTGAGATATTTGTGTGGCACTTACCTCAATGCATGAATAAAGCAAGGGTTCAAAAAACATTTTCATCATTATATTTATTAGCTACCTCCAGCTATTGCTCTGGATTCCACGGTACCTCTTCGTACCTCTAAAATGAACCTCTTTTAGTCAGTTTGTTTCTCTTCCTTTCAATCAGTAATGTCTCCAACAAGATAGTATTATCTTTTTCTCAGAAGGAGACTGATTTCATAAATCAGTGATGGCTTTGGAATTTAAGTTCACAGGGCTTTGTGCAGGCACCTGTCCTCCCCAAATTGATAGATAATCAAGATCTTCAATGACAAGCAGAATGAAAATTACCAAAATATTACTCTTCCCGAAAATCCCCTCATTAAAATATATATGTATATTCATTTGCTTCTTCATGAACTTTGTACCCATATACTGCTTATTGCCTTTAATTATTTCCATTCTTTATTGTCCCCACACTGTGTTATCAGCAACGTGAAGACCAGAGTATTATTCAAATTTGAATCTATAACATGTAGCATAATCCTTGGTATATTATAAGACATCAAATGTAAATTGGGAAATGAATGAAGTTATCTGGTGATGTGGAATTGAAATGAGCCTCATTGATTCATACATACCTATTCTTTATAATACAAAATATTTCTTTGTAATACATACTGCCAGGTGCTAGAGATAATGTTCTGATCAACACACTCTTCTGTGGGTAACATTTTAGTAAGGACACAGAGATTATATATCTAATGGCAGCATTTATTATTTAGTTACAATTACAAAAAAAAAGTGCTGTGACTGAGAACTAAGAGTGCAGTGTAAAAGTAAACAAAGAGATATATAGTCTAGGTGGTCACTGCTTCTTTGAAGAACTATCTCAGATATTTCATATATAACTAGGAATTCAGTAGCCAATGCATGGAGAAGGAAACTTGTGGACATAAGGAATAGCATTTGCTGGAGCCCTGGGGCAGCAGGCATTCCAATATGTCCTGGAAGTGAAGGATGACTGGTGTGGTAGAGATCAGATAAAGAGTGACACCAAAGGAAACCTGGGTCAGTTACATTAGAATTTTGTGGAACAGACTTAAATACATGGGCTGGTTATAAAAAGATTTAGGGGATAAAACCAAATGGCTGCAGTGAATAAATTGGAAGGAAGCAAAGGTAGATACTGTGAGAGCAGTTCAGAAGTCAATGTGATAGTCCAGGCAAGAAAAAATGATAATTTGATCTCAAGTTATCCCAAAGAGATGGAGGGAAACGGATGCCGTTCAGAAATATTTAGAGATAAAATCAGCTATTTTATCTCTAAAATAGAGATAAAATATTTAGAGAAATTGGTTTTTAGGGTCATAAAAAACAAACAAACCAAAAATAGGTGGGGAGAGGGAAAGGAACTAGATCTGTCCAAAAGAAAAACAGACTTCATAAATACACTAGAGCTATTGTATTTACATGGTCAAACTAACAATAATTTCCAATTGATTTAAAAGATACCTAATTGCCAATCTTACTCCCCATCTTTATATGACTGACTCCTGCATCTTTATTGGAATAAAAAAGAATGTGGAAGGCAAAAATTCATTTGAGATTCTTTATAAACTTTGAGTACCATGGGGCTGAGTTTTTTCAAACTCTTTTGGATAAAATCTTTATGTGACATTTATTATTTATGTTCCTGGTTCATCAGACGTAAATCAACCATGTTTCCTTGTCCTGTGTTTACAGAAAGACTACCAGTTCCCAGCCTTCTTCCACTTGGACAGAGCCATGCCACTGAGGTCTAGTGTGAGTAGAAATTGCATACCTCTCGTAAAACACACTAAGTAAGCCTCCATATACTCTCTTCATGTATGTGTCAACCAGCTGAATGCAGAGGATACCTGAGAGGCACAGCGGGATGAGAGAACCACAGAAGTGAACTATTATGCTATTTGACTCCCTTGAGTATGATTTTTCTGTGGAGCCTCCAAACTCACATGATATTGTTATAAACAAAATTCTATTAATTTGAACCACTGAGATTTGGGGGGTGTTTGTTACAGAAGTTGACTAACATAATATACAATGCTTTTTGTTATTTATTTAACAAGAGATATATATGCATATGTGTCAAGGAATTCTCTGAAGCACTTCATAAATAGTAAATCATTTAGTCCTTACAACAACCCCATAAAATAAGTAATATTATTCGCGTTATACAAAAGAGGAAACAAAACATAAGTTTATACAGCTAACAAATAACAGAGCCAATATTTACCCCCCCCACACACACTCTACTGTTAACTATAATACCTATATTTAATTGAGTATTCTTTTAAAAATGTTTATTTGAGAAACTACAGTTTGGTTTTTCCAAAAGTTTTAAACTCAAACTTTGGTTTTTCCACACCCCTGACGAGGTTAAGACTGTTATATCAAGGCTTATTTTATGGAGAAACCAAAAAGTACATTTGGCCTAAATTTCACGTTCAAAAAAGAACCTTAAATGTAATGTTGTTACATTTAAGTCATTGTATTTTGTGTGTTTTATGGTTGAGCTAGTCAAATGTAAAATATTAACATTTTTTTGTGACTATGGTTTTACACTTTGTTTTCTTTCAAATTACCAGGGAGCCTAAATAATTGGAAGTGGCCAAGGCAGGCTCTTAGTGTCTAAGGGCCCTGTTTTGCACACTCACTGGTAAGTATTAAAAATATATATAGTTGTATACCCTATGGAGCTCTGAATGAAGTCAACACATCTCACTGAGTATCTAAAAGCTTATAGAACTTTGAGTTATAGGAACATTCCATGGTACTACCAGGTAAGCCTCCCATGAAGCTGTAATAGGCAGGGAGAGGCTGAATAAGCTAATCTCTTGTCTTGAAATGAATTTCAAAAACCTTTGATGTTTACCTAATTTGGTTAAAAAATACATGGTTTAATCTCCATATCTCATACGAAATTGCTAGACCACATCTAATTAGAAGTTGTGTTATTGACAAAGGAGATACTTGACTAGGGCACATGTGCCATGGGATCTGCAACTTTAACTTGGCTCTATTGAAAATAAAAGAAAGAGCTATGGTTAATGAAATGTCAAAAATGTAACATCTCTAAGGGTTTGGCTCATCCCTTCAGAGTGCACCAGAGAGTAGGCACTGCTATTAAACTAAAGTCCCTACACAAGCTGAGAATTTTGACTTGGGAAGAATATTTGGTTTTCTTTCTCTATCTTTCTGTGGGTCATTTTTTTCATCCTTTCATAAACTAAAATAATTTCTTCCTTTAAGGAATAATTGTATTCATGAGACTTGAGATTAGAGTGACACAGTTCTTATGTTGTGCTGTCATTTTATCCAACTACATAAATAACATGCATATGCGATTTCTGTCAGATAGCTGATATGGTCCTCAGTGGCACTAGTTTAATTGCATATGCTTGTGTTTATTTTTGCCTGTCATAATTTATTAACTTTAATTATCCAAATTCTTCTTCCATATACAGAACTATTTCTGGTTCAGTTTAAACTCCGTTTATAATTTTATTGGTTTTCTATAGAGATCTAATCAGGGAAAATAATTAATGTTTTCTTAAAAATGTCTTGAGTGGTATAGGGGAGAAAAAAAATCTTTCCTCTACCCATGTTAGGTCTCAGCTGGGGCTCTGTAACTGTAACTCCCTGAGTCTTCATTAAGGAAGTGAAAGTTCAAAGAAGTGGCAAAACCTAAGTGCTTATATACTAAGCTGAACAAAGAGAAGCAATTGTGGAAAATTAACCAAAATATATGGCGACACTAAAGAAAGATAAAAGTCGTTTTTTGACAATATCTGTACAGAATTTTCTCAGCCTGGGCTCCCCATCTCTTAGGACGTTCTTCTTCTCTGTTAAAGAGAGGACATCTTTCATGTGGAAGTTTCCTCTCCTGCCTTCAGGAAGGAAAGAGGAGGCCCAGTGTTTTGTACTTGCTGTTTTGCAAGTGCCTTTAGATCAAAATAACCTTCATACCAAAGTGGCATATTTTGGAGTGACATATACTAACACCCTTCGGCAGCATGATAAAACAGACCAATATATGAGGTTCAATGATCAAGATTTGAGTTCTAAATTTGTTTCACTAATATTGAATATTGAGTATTGAAAATTTCCTTAAAATGTTTTGAGCCTTAGTTTCCCCATATGTTAAAGGTAAGAATCACTAGTGAAACTACCATTATAATGTAAATGAAGTAACAATTTATGTGAAAGCACATAAAAACACTAAAGTTCAAGGTAAATATTAGTTTTTTTTTTTTAAGTTTATTTATAAATTAATAAATAATGAGGGACGCCTGGGTGGCTCAGTCAGGTAAACATCTGACATTGGCTCAGGTCATGATCTCATGGTTCTGGAGTTCCAGCCCCGCATCCGGCTCTGTGCTGACAGTGCAGAGCCTGGAGCCTACTTCAGATGCTGGGTCTCCCTCTCTCTCTGCCTCTCCCCCGCTCACACTCTCTCTCTCAAAAATGAATAAACATTGAAAAGAAATAAAAAAATAACTATTGAGGGGCGCCTGGGTGGCGCAGTCGGTTGAGCGTCCGACTTCAGCCAGGTCACGATCTCGCGGTCCGTGGGTTCGAGCCCCGCGTCGGGCTCTGGGCTGATGGCTCAGAGCCTGGAGCCTGTTTCCGATTCTGTGTCTCCCTCTCTCTCTCTGCCCTTCCCCTGTTCATGCTCTGTCTCTCTCTGTCCCAAAAATAAATAAATGTTGAAAAAAAAATTAAAAAAAAAAAATAACTATTGAATGTGTATAATAATACAGTAGAGATTTTCAGTGTCTTCTCTAAAATTTCATTGATTTGTTTATGCTAATCTAAGGAAAAGATTACAAGGCAAGGATAAATGAAAGATAAGGAAATATACATGGCACTGTTTATTTTTTAAAAATTTTTTTTCAACATTTATTTATTTTTGGGACAGAGAGAGACAGAGCATGAACGGGGGAGGGGCAGAGAGAGAGGGAGACACAGAATCGGACACAGGCTCCAGGCTCTGAGCCATCAGCCCAGAGCCTGACGCGGGGCTCGAACCCACGGACCGCGAGATCGTGACCTGGCTGAAGTCGGACGCTTAACCAACTGTGCCACCCAGGCGCCCTACATGGCACTGTTTAATTTTTATGTTAGAAATTTCAAATTAGAAGAGAAAACTATTTCTTTGAACATTCGATTCATTATATGCAGTATTCATTTAAAAATCTAAATCACTGAACAAGATAACTTTATATTAGGTGTTAATATCTGACTCAAAAAACTCTTGTTTTATAACAGGTTGATTTGTTATGATTTATTTCTTAATGACAGAGAAAATTTTTGCTGAATTTCCTTGGTATTCATTTGTATTTGTTATTTTCTGAAAGAGTTTTAGCACAAGGCTCCACACTAATTATCTAGAGTAATGCAGATGGAACGTACCTCAAATTAGCAGAAAAGTCAGTGTGGAAAGTGTTGCCACACTATTTTTCTTTTGAAAAAAATCTTTTCAGTAGGCACACACTCTGGTATCTGTTGATGACCAAGGTTTTTTGAAAGAGAAAATAACTTCATGAAATGAATAAGAGAAAAGAGACCATAATGGTATAAATTATTACGATACTTAAAAATTTGAAATTAGCCAAATTGTTAAATAAGGGTGTAAGGACCTACTACTTCTACATCCTCCTATCCCACTGAGTAATCCAATAGCTGTTTAAAGATTTCTGTTATTTCTATGATTTTCTTTTGACACATTTTAAATGTCATTAGTGCTATATTTTAAAAATCACCCTTCATCATTTTTATTTATTATGGCTTTCACAGTTTTGAATGTGATTTACTAAGTTCTTTCCAAAAGAATGTGTCTGAATTTCCCAATGAAAAATGAATATAATATTATAAACCTTATTTTACCAAAAGTTATAACCTTGCTATAAAATTGTTGAAATATATAATATTTTCAGGTACCCTAAATCAATCCTGAAAATATACACTGCCATCTTCAGTGTATTTAACACCAACCATAGGGGTACCTGGGTGGCTCAGTCGGTTAGGCGTCTGACTTTGGCTCAGGTCATGATCTCACATTCCAGGAGTTCGAGCCCCACGTTGGGCTCCATCCTGACAGCTCATAGCCTGGAACCTGCTTTGGATTCTATGTCTCCCTCTCTCTCTGCCCTCCCCTGCTCACGCTCTGCCTCTCTCATTCTTAAAAATAAATAAATATTAAAAAATTAAAAAAAAAACAACCATTGTTGATAGTGCTGCTATAAACATGGGGGTTTATGTGTCCCTTTGAAATAACATACCTGTATCCCGTGGATAAATGCCTAGTAGTGTAATTGCTGGGTCATAGGGTAGTTCTATTTTTAGTTTTTTGAGGAACCTCCATACTGTTTTCCAGAGTGGCTGCACCAGCTTGCATTGCCACCAACAATGCAAAAAAGATCCTCTTTCTTCACATCCTTGCCAACATCTGTTGTTGCCTGAGTTGTTAATGTTAGCCATTCTGACAGGTGTGAGGTAGTATCTCATTGTGGTTTTGATTTGTATTTCCCTGATGATGAGTGATGTTGAGCATTTTTTCATCTGTCACTTGGCCATCTGGATGTCTTCCTCAGAGAAGTGTCTATTCATGTCTTTTGCCCATTTCTTCACTGGATTATTTGTGTTTTCTGTGTCCATCAGTGGGTGAATGGATAAAGAAAATGTGGTGTATATATACAATGGAGTATTACTCGGCAATCAAAAAGAATGAAATCTTGCCATTTGCAACTATGTGGATGGAACTAGAGGGTATTATGCTAAGTGAAATTAGTCAGATAAAGACAAAAATCATATGACTTCACTCAAATGGGGACTTTAAGAGACAAAACATGAACATTAGGGAGGGGAAACAAAAATAATATAAAAATAGGGAGGGGGACAAAACAGAAGAGACTCATAAATATGGAGAACAAACTGAGGGTTGTTGGAAGGGTTGTGGGAGGGGGAGATGGGCTAAATGGGTAAGGGGCATTAAGGAATCTACTCCTGAAATCATTGTTTCACTATATGCTAACTAATTTTGATGTAAATATAAAAATAAATAAACAAACAAACCACCCATACAGAATCAGTCTGAAAAGATTATTTTTTTAATGATCAAATATGTTTATTTTCTGACTCTTCTATGAATACATTTGGAATTACACACTCAAGTATTATGTTTTTTTCTTCACAGAATCATGGATCATGTTTAACTTTTGTGTCAGTTACATGTAACAATAACTGTGGAGTCAAGTAATAATTGGGAAATTTCTCCAGCAGCTCATAAAATTATATTTGTGTCTTACTTGCAAGCATTGAGGGGTGACAGGTTGAGAAGGTTAAGATCTTTCTGGAGTGGCATCAGAGGTTGTTTAAATTGCAATTACAGTTTATAGTGCAGCTGTTAAAATCCACCAAACGAAATTTTCAAAATGACCTTTTCCATTTATCTAAGGAATTTTGCCAAATGTTTAATTTGTAGACATCTCACTTGGGCCCTTTTCCAAATATACATCTTTGAATGAATTATCTCATCTTTAGCCTTCACACATAAAATTGAATGTCTATGTAGGTGACCTATAATATCAGTGGAGTTCACTCTGCTTCATATTGGTGATGCTTTCAGACATGTAACTTTCATTTAAATAAGGTAAAATAGTTACTAACTCTCCTGAAAAAAAGAGAACATCTTAGAGAATTAATTTTTTAATGTCAATTGAAGTTCCCATACAAGTATTATAAATTTAATTTCTGAAATCTGTGTGTAAGATTGGAAAAAAATGTGGAAATGTCAACATCAGTGCACTTATCTGCCCCATGCAAATATCAAGTGATAGATGAAGAGAATACATTAAGGTGTCTTTAATAATTCTTACTTACCCATATCTATATTAATTATATTTTCAACCTCTAAGAAGGAAACATTACGTATTTAATTTTCTCATTGAATCAGATAGTTAAAATTAGCCAAACGGGAAAATACTATTTGAAAATGGATTTGGCTGTGGCTTGTCTTGAATATCAAAATGGGCTAGTTTTAAATTATAGCAAGTAAACTGGACAAGGGTAAGCAATGTGGTTAATTTAATTAGCCTCTTCTCTTTTAGATCAGGAAAAGGTGATAAATACCTGAAAGACCTCTGATGCTTCTCATAGGTAAAGTGGCCTTGTCTGTGTTACCCTAAATGTTCAGGATAATGAGGACTCTATTTTCTCACTAGCTACACTGCCAGCATATTTGAAGGCTAAAAGCTTAAGTGTAGAATCTAAAATTAAATAGACCATGATGTACAAATGAGCATGTGTATTTTGTAGTAGTAAAAATAAAGTCTTAGAGGGTCTCAGTTTGAATCTGGGATCTATTACCTAGGAGCTATGAGACTTTAGAAGAATTACTTAACATTTCTAAGCTTAGATTTCTTCATCTAGAAAGTGGGAATAATAATTGTACCTGCCTGTCAAAGTTTTATGTAGAATAATAGCAAATAGCCAAGAACAAACTTTCAGCACAGAGATTAGCAATTTATCAGCACTTGGTAAATGATAGTTGTTGTGACAGTTAAACTAAATTAATATTCAAACAAAATTAATATAACAGCCAACATTCTCCGAAAGCACAAGAATATACACACAGGCACACACACACACACACACACACACACACACACAGAGACTAGTTTGACTCCCAAAAGAAGCATATATGTCCAGTATCCATACGAGTAGTCAAAGTAACCCAATATATATTTAGGTTATTATAATTGTATTAGTCTCAAGGCCAATTGTCTGAATTAAGGAATGGAAGTTGCTGTCCTTGGAAAAGAGGGAGAGACACATGTGAGAAGTAAATGTGGGGTGAAAAGAAATAAAGCATCATAATACAAATCTTACTAGGCCGCAGTCACTATCCTTGAATTTTGTATGTATTAGTTAATAATAAAACCCAGAATTTAATTACCATTATGATTTCCTTTTACAAATGAAGAAATTAGGCAAGCCAATTATTCTACCTTTAGTGAATATTTAGCTAACGTGGAAGATGGAATTTGACCCCAGGTCTGCCTGCCTCTAACCTGACTCATACTTTTTACAGCCCTGTAATATAGCCTCTTGTAAACAGAATTTAAGCCATGTATCGGGATATACTGTGATTGCAGAAATGATAACATACATCATTAGACTGAGAAAGGAGACTCATCTAAGCAACTGAGAAGAAGGTGAGGAAAACCATATCCCTGTAGTTAAGGCCTGCTTGGGCTTTGCAGAGCCTGAACTAAATTTGCATCCCAGCTCTAACATTTCCTCTTGTGTAAAATTGTTCTGGGACTTTCACCTCTCTAAATCTTGGGTACCTTTTGTTTAAAATGTAAACAATAAGGCAGCTTTTAGTACCAAAATAATGATAATAATAATAATAATAATAATAATAATAATAATAATTGCTTTAAAACATTTACCACAGATTCTAATGAATAGTTATGTGGATATATCATTGTTATTATTGTTACATTGGTTAAATAACAAGGGTACTATGACCTAAAAGATTAGGTACACATTGTTAAAGATGAAGAACAAAATACCTTTGTGATCATAGAAGGAATTTACATAGACAAATGAAGTCTTGGGTACAAAATTAGCAGCCAAAAGGGCCTGAGTCCTGGAGTCAGATAGATCAGAATTTCAATTCTAACCTGCCACTTACAAGTCCTATGATCTTGTCCAAATTAATTAGTCTATTTAAGCCTCATTTTTTTACATCTATAAATGATATTAGTAATAGCAGTGTGGAATAATCTGTTACCAGATTGATTTAGATTATAATGTTATAATTGATAACAATCTAGTCTAAATGTCCTTCACATATGTCTAAATTCAATTCCTTTAGTTTATAAAAACTGATTTCACTCCTTATTGGGTTACAAAAACCCAGGTAGTATTAATTGCTAATTATAAGTATGTTTCTTTGAAACCACTCAGTATATGTTAGCTGTTCCAATAGCTGTAAGATGAGAAAGTTGTACTTCTACTAACCTGTTACATGGAAGTTTAAAAATAAAATCTTGCTATGAAAGTTGTGTTCATGCCAAATAGCTAATAATTTTATTGTCATTTTTTTGGTCAATTTTTGTAAATTCAAAGAAGATGAAATCTTCCTTATTTGACTTTTAAAAATCCCAGACTGCAGTATCTTTTACAGAAGGAAAAATATGGAGTGCAACTTCAAATACTAGTAAGATTTTAGAGATATATATAGAGGAAAAAATACCAAAATTATTATACACCAAAGCACTCTGGTAATAATCCTTCTAGGTCTAGTCAAGACATTGTTTGGCACTGGAGTACAGAAGGTGATTTATTATAGATATCAATTTTACTTTCTGATATGGCCTTTATTGAAATTTTCCCTAGTATTTCTCCCTTTATGGAAATGCTCCTTCCTCTCAGGAAAGCTATGAAGAAATTGCTGACTGTTTGTCATGTAAAATACTTATATTATTTCATTCTGTTGTCTATGAAAAAGTTCTTTATACAACCTAAAATTTAACCCTGAATTTTTACAGCACAGAGAAGCCTTGGAAATGAAATAGAAATGAAAATATAGTATTTTCAATTATATTGGGGAAAAAAATAAAGATCCAAGCCAAAACCACAAAGGTCTTTTATAGCCACACACAAACAGAGGGGAAAAGAGAAAGAATGTCTTCAATCCCCAAACTGAAGACAAGGATAAGGAAGTATTACGACTTTCAACTCTCATTTGCGGTGCTTCTACCTCAAAGCATCATCACATATCATAAGTTCATGTTCTGCAACAGTAATGATGCAGTTTCAAATATAATGATAGAGGAAAGTGAGCCATATGAAAAAGCAGCAGGAAATTGTTGTGCCGAAATCTAACTTCTTTTAGGAAAAGGATTTAATGGGAATCTCACTGTGCATAAAAACAAGTTATTTAGACATAGGTAAATTGACATTTCAGTCATTTCAACTCTTTGTGGCTTGGGCACGGATATTATCTCACGTGTGAATTGAGTCCTCACAGCTTCTTGCCTAATTATGTATCAGGATATATGATTAAAATGAGTCCATGTACTAAATCATACAAACAGTGACCCAAAAGTATTTAGACTAGTTTCCACCTATTTTGGCAGCTTCGGATACAACTTTAATTTTTTTTTTTTTTTGCAGAGTGGAAAAGAATGAAATAAAAGAAACAACTGTCATCCAATATGTTAACCTCAAATATGAGAAAATTAATATTTATAATGAATAAAGAACCAATATATTTGTGTGAGTATGACTTGACAAAACATACCACAAACATATAATATAATTAAATGCATGTAATAGTGAAAGAAATTAAAACAAAACAATCTTAGAATATAAATCCTATTTTAAAAATGTATCAAAAATTATGTAGTATGTAATGTTGATGAGAATGTGATGAAGCTAGCACATTTAAACATAGGAGGTGATGTAAATTTTTGCAGCTATTTTGGAAAATATTCTGGCAATATGTGTGAAAGAAAATCATGATACTCATATTTTTGATATTAGAATTTATCTGGAACAGTTTGAGAAAAAAAGGACCTAAAGTTTTTATAGAGCCATGTCTATAATACTGAAGCTATCTCTAACAATACATTTCTAAAAACCTGACCAAAAAAGTGAAACCATGACTCCAGTAATGTTATGGCGGTTTAAATTTTGAAATGCTAGTTTAATAAAAGTATCATGTAAGCCTTTCAAATAGTATCCATTAAGAATATGTAGAAAGTTATAATAATAACTAACATTATAAAAAAATTTACTATTTATAAAGTGATTTCATTTATTGCATCTGACCCTGAGGCAAGTAGCCAAAGAGAATAGTCAAAGGGAACATAATGTAGAAGATAAGAGCGTGGGTCCTAGAAATATACAGGTATTATTCCAACCCCAGCTTATAAACCATGTAACTTTTGGCATATTTTTCATCCTCTCTCTGGTTCTTGGTTTGTTATCTGTAGAAATGAGAATAATAATTAGACGTACTCCTATGGGATTCTTCAGAAGATTTAGATAAGGCATTAAGTTATAGAAAACTTGTTATTCCATTGTTCAGATAATAAAACTGGCCACCAGAAAAACATGTATTGTCTAATATAATTTATTTACTAAGTTTTAGCATCAGAATTTGATTTCAGGTAACCAGATAACACATCTGTCAAAAATATGATATGCTATTTTTGTCTGTGCATAGTATGTATTTTGCTGCCTCAGCAAGAGAATATAATCTCCTAAAAAAAAGCAAAGAAAAGAAGAAAGAAAACTTGAGTCATTTACGTTTTATTTCTTCCATCCCCTATTAGTGTGCAATGGATGTAATATGAGTAAATAACCTTAAAGGAATGATGTTCCTTAAATGAGTAATTCCCTTGGCACAGGTCTATCAAGATGACCGAGATCATTTAAAGTGCCCCAGTTTGAACTTCCTCAACTTACTTCACTTCGGTACAAAAGTTTTTGTATTCTTTGGCCCTCCATCGTTATTTCTTGGAAAGATACATCTGCCACCAGTTTCCTGGTGATTCATTGCATTGCCTCCAAACTAAAAGCATTATCATTCTTTCAGTCATCTGGTCTAATGACATGGCTTATGGTACAATAAAAATGGGAGATACAATATTTCAGCTACATGAAATTTACATGAAATTTAGGTGCATGCAGGAAAAAAAACTGTGATTAGCAGTCAAGGGATTGCTAATTTAGGGTTACAGGCTAATATGTCAACTTCTAATGTTATTATTATTTGGTGCTATAAAAATTTGAGAGAAAAAGAAGAATGGGAAAAGAAAAACAATGCTGGTAAGGAAATTATCCCCCTGCCCCAACTGCCTATATATTTTGTTGTACTATAAAACATATATTTTTGCATAATAAAAATCATAGGGCTGGATATATGATTTATTTTAACCATATGCTTGCCTGTGTCCTATACGTTTTGTCCAGTTTACTTTTTTCTACATAATTTTCAAAATTAGTGGATGTTTTATGCATAAAAGTTTATGGAATGTTTTAAATTCGTGGGTTCTTTTTGTCACTTTTCTGGAATTGTTGCAATACATTATAGAAGTAATCATTGTAGGATAATTACAAGTGATTCACTTTAGTGTCAGTGAGAGAAAGGTTATATCTATTTTAGGTAGACCCCAATACTTTATTTCACAACCATAAAAATAAAATTGAAGTGAATTTGTGATAATCCATTTAAATTGTTAAGAATACCAATATTTGTGAATTGCCTTATCTGCATTTGGTTCATTGTGTGTGGGAAGATATCATCACTAATGGAAGAGTTTGCTTTGGACATAATATATGACTTTTCCTAGAAAAAAGATCATGAAGAAAAAGAAACAATTTATATGGAGCCTATGTAAGTAGTAGAAAAGAATAATTCTCAAACTTAAAAATTTATTTTAGTCACACTATGGCCTAATGATACCCAATTTTTGTACACGCATTGCAATTTTTCTTCCACAATCTGTGTAATATTAAGTACACAATTCCTGAGAAAATTGCCCTTTACAGAGCTCCACCACAAAATACAGGAGGAAAACAAAAAAATGTTCAACTGTACTTCAATTTCATAACACATGGGTATATACAGTCTTAGGTTCTTGTCTAAGGTCAAACACAATAACTGTATTTATCAGTTGAATACCGTATTCTATGTAGAACATGTTGTCAAATGGATCTTTGAATCCTTCTTCATCCTACTAACTCTAATAAGTGTGTAATATCCTTTTCAGATCATTAATTATTCATGAATATATTATTAATTTATAAACATGATTTCCCTTTGGTAAATTTAGTTTCTCTTTGACATATTCTATTCTAGAGCTTAGTGGCAGTAAATATCTTTTTTACGTATGTTATATAATTGTATCTTACCTGTCATTCTGATGCCTCTTCTCAAAGAATCTGTTTTCACTGTCACTATTGGCTGAACAATGAGCCACAGCACAACCCCACAGGTTGGCCATACTAAAATGTACTAAGAGTGTATAAGAGGTTGGGCCAATCTGATTATCTTAGCTAAAACTTTGAAAAAAAGACTCAGGAACAGTCACTAGGAGATAGATAGATAGACACATACATACATACATATGTACATACATACATGATAAGTAGATATGAATAGTCCCATGATCTAGCATCTGCAAGCTGGAGACCAGAAAAGCTAGTGGTATAATTCAGTTTATGCCTGAAAATCTAAGAATTATGGGAGATGATGGTATAAATTCCAGTCCAAAAGCAGAAGACCAATGTCCCAACTCAAATAAGCAAGAAAGAAAACAGTTCTCCTTTCGTCTGCTTTTTGTTATATTGAGACCATCAAGAGATTGGATGATGCCACTCTCAGACACTCGCAGAAATAATGTTTAATCTGGAGACTGTGGCTCAGTCAAGCTGACACACAAAATGAACAATGATACAGAGAGAAACAATGGGCACAGAGAAACAGAAGAGAGAACAAATATTTTCTGTGTCCCTATATTGTATTACTACATTTCATATTATTTGTTTAATAAAATTAATTACATATCTGCCTGAAAAATGCATTTTAGGCTTTTATCTTCATTACTCCTAGCAAAAACATCACCATAGAATAGAGAGTTTTCTGATGACATTTTAATGGTGATCTAAGTTAGTATACAATTTGGCTAAGCATATCTGGAGAGATCTTATTGTTAGCCCTCAACAAACCATTCTAATATGAAGTACTTTGTCATGGTTCATTTGGTTTTGTTGTACACACTCACACAGAGGGTGTGAATTCACTAGTAGAGATCCTTTGAAAGAGATCCTACACAAACTTTGCAAAGAGAATAGTGTCTCAGCATTTAGACTCCCAACTTTTCAATAGGCCTACATAATTATTTTTAGGCCTAAGGAAAAAGTCAGTTTCTGGTTCGTATGTGGCTGATATGAAGGGAAGTCCCAAGTAAAAGAAAATCCAGCTTCCAATAAATCATACATATGGCCAGAAAGAACAGTGCATTTACTACCAGCATAATAAATCATACATATGGCCAGAAAGAACAGTGCATTTACTACCAGCATAATAGTCTATACGTCTCCAATTAATGACCCAATGAACTGGAAAAATGCACAACTTCTCCATGAAGCCAGATAAAAACATCTACTTCTGTTGTTGAATATTAAATGTGGTGATATAAATAAAATGATTTTCAAATTACAAATAAGTTCAAAGAAGTATCATTTCTTGTATATTTTTATGAGCAATTTCTTGTTCATGACCAGGTAGACATACTTACTTCATTTGTGCAGTTGCTAATATAAACTCCATTACCCACTTTACCTTGGTTTACACCATAATACTGCATGTACCTAATTCAGTTTATCTCTCCAAGGAATGGAAAAGTGCATTCTGCTTGCTTCCTGTCAAAAAAGGTAGAGTTTATTCTTGCTACTGAGAGTTTACTGGGCTTGTAGTGGAGTACTAAGGTGGTTCTGGCCCCCATAAATATAGACTATTTGAATTTTATAATCTCTATATTACTGAATAAGTAGCTAAAAATATCATTAACACTAATTATCTAACTTAATCTCTATAATTGAAATTATTAACTAGAGATTATTGTTTAGAAATTATTGCAATATATATTTTAATAGACTTCAGTTCATTACTGAAAATAGCATATTTGTAAATGTATGAGTTTGCTTATATAAACATATGACCTGTAGACTTAGAAATTTTGGAACACAAAATGTTAATGCCACATAGACTTATATAAAATTATGTATATATATAAACATATGACCTGTAGACTTAGAAATTTTGGAACACAAAATGTTAATGCCACATAGACTTATATAAAATTATGTATATACACATAGACTCCTATGTTTACATATACATAAAATATATAATCAATATGTAACATTGAAATAAATATATGGTTTATTGATCAAATACCCAGGCATAATATGGAAATATTGCCTAAGTGAAATTAATTTCACCTCATTAATGAAATAGCAAATGAAATTAAACACCAAATGTAATACCCAAGGAAAACCGTGCGTAGAGAGACATACCGGAACTATGAAGTTTTTTAGCCATTTGAACAATTTAGACATTGTTTTAAGGGAGCTAAAAGATTACTCTTTGATAAATTTGCTTCTTTATGTTCACTGTAACATGGAAGCAAATATGTTAAGAACAGTAGTGGAGTAATTCCAAGGGTCTTCAGGAATATCTGGATTGCCACTCAATGTAGATATCTTGTCTTAAAATTTTTTTTTAAATAGAAAACCTCCTGAAGTCTATAAATCATAAACAAAAGCTGTTGTGCAGAAATAATACAAATTATGGATAGAAGTAGCAGAAATTGAGCTAATTTCATAGAATAAGTTTTGAAGTAATGTAATTTTGCTACTTCTATATTCCATCAATAAACTATACAGTGTAGTACATTAAATTATACTGGTATAGTTCCTCTGTTATATTTTCAGTTTATTTAAAAATAGGCAAATGACAGAAGTAAAATCATCAAAGCATCCTTTTTTTTCCCCCATAGGTTTCAGTCACATATACTGTTCCTTTGCTTTTAGTTGATTCCTATCATAGAGTTGTTCTACAACATAGGATTTCCTCATCATAGCCTAGGTGAAACCTAGCCTTGATGAAACATTTATAGTTCACCAGTGCTTTTTGTCCAGGCAGTGTTTTCTTTAAGACTTTTGAAATACTGCCAATTGTTAAATCATTTTTATAGCAAATGCAGACTGAACATATACTACAAGTTTCTGAAAATCCCATAAAAAATTAAAGTCAATTAGTGACCCCAGTAATTGTGCACTGACCTTTAGAGTACAATAAACCTGTATTTGGCTTGCTCATAAAAAATGGAATAATACCTTCTAAAGACCCATGCCCAGTAGCAGTAACAATGAAATACCTGTGGTAGTTATGAGAGAAAACAAAAATAGGAATTAGGAAAAGATTCAATTTTTCCTGAAAGAAAATGCTAACGATGGGCCACACCTTGACAATAAGGTCATGTGTTGAAGGAGGGAAATATGTTAGAGTAGTAAGAAAACCTTTCATTTAAGTGCTATGCAATTCAGGTTCACGTAGAGTTGGAAGGAAAATAAATCTTCCAATCTTAGACGTGCCAAACACAGAAATTAATGGTAGTCTCAAAATATTATGTGTATTGGTTTCCTATTGCTACTATAATAATTACTGCAAGCTCAGTGTCTTAAAACAACACCAATTTATTATCTTCCCATTCGGGAGGTCATAAGTCTACCAGGTGTTGGTAGGACTGTATTCTTTCTGGAAGCTCCGGGAGGAAATCAATTTCCTTGTTTTTCTAGCTTCTGGAAATGCCCACATTCCTAAGCTTGTGGCCCCTTCCTCCATCTTCAAGGCCAACAGTATAGCATCTTCTCTTATCTCCAACCTCTGCTTCCATCCTCAAATCTTCTTGTCTGACTCTGTTTTTCCAACCTCCCTCTTAGTTTTTTTAAACCTCATTTATTTATTTTGTGAGAGAGAGGGAGAGAGAAAATGAGTGGAGGAGGGGCAGAGAGAAAGGGAAAGAGAGAAAATACCAAGCAGGCTCTGCACTCCCCACTTAGCCCAACCCCGTGGCTCAGTCTCATGTTGGTGAGATGATGACCTGAGCCAAAATCAAGAGTCAGGCCCTGAACCAACTGAGTCACCCAAACTCCCTTTTCTAAGAACCCATAATTATATTGGCCCCACCTGGATGGATAATCTAGGATAATCTTATTGTCATAAGATCCTTAATTGAATCACATTAATAAAATTATGTAAGGTAACATATTCACAGGTTCCAGGGATTAGGACATAAGCATTTTTGGAGGGGCCGTTATTCAGCCCATGAATATATATACATACATTCAATTAAGAGAATTACCTTTCCTTACTTTCCAGCAGACTAAAGCCCTTGCAAATCTAGGTTCTATAATGGGCTACAAGTCAGCCTGTTTAATTTGTTTCATTTAATCAAAGAACTCTGAACAAAAACCCTTTGCTTCTATTTAAAATTGTGCTATGTTCAGATCAAGAACATGCAATTTATTTACTACTAAAGGAAAACAGTCTCAACTTTCAAACTCAATTTTCTTCAAGTCTATATTATGCAAATACAAGCTGAGGGTTTCTTGCACATTTGGATTCTGCTGCCTTTAGTAGTTTTCTCTTCCTCTCCCTTAACTATTGTGTACAAAATTCAACTCCCTTGTCCAATTTTCACAAGAATCCCACTCAAGTGTTTCTAAACTTGAGTTGTAATTGACAGGACCCAACACCCACCTCAAGGCCTAAGGTATCCAATTTCTCTCAAAGTCTTTTATTTTTATTCTCATGTACCTACCCATGCCTTCCCAGGAGCAACACAAACCTCTCCCCTGCCCTGTGCATAGCAGTTTACAGGATATTTTTCCATTAAATCTAACAGAGGTTATCAAAAGTTGTTGTTGTTTTTTATTACAAAGTTAGCCATGTTCACTAAACTTTTTTCCATGACATTTTACATAATATGTTCAGTTTATTTAGTAAGAAAAAAGGCAGATGAAGAAAACAGAAAATACTGCCTGTTTCTTCAGTTTGTAGACTTTGAATGTAACACTAAACATAGTAAATGCTAGCAGGGGTGTTAATATTTGTGATCCAGGGTGTCTCAGAGAAAATTCAAGGCTCTGGTAATTATTCTGAGTTACTGGGAGAGGGATTTTGAAATTACCTGTTTTTAGAGAGCTCCACAAGTAGGAACTTTCAGCCATGAACTATATTGGCAGAAACATAGAACATGATTTAATATTTTCTGCACTGTTAAATATTTAATGGTTTCAATCACAACAAAGAAATTAGAGAACTTTTTAAAGTTTTTTAGTAATAACAGCTAAGAATCTTCTTTAGCCTAAATTCTGGTAATTTAACCAGAATTACTGAAATAATCAACCAAAATACTGTTTTTTGGACTTTCAAAAAGTATATTACAGTCATTTTATATGATGTATATTAACTTCTTGTTACAAATGCCTTTGAGAATGAGAGTGTCTCTAAATATAAGAAATGTCTTTATTTTTTTCCTTTCATTTAATTTTATTATCCAATATCTGAATTATAGTATATTGGCAAAACTAATATTAAACAGTTTGTTTCACTGGTCTAGAAATAAGTGATGAAACACTTCCATAACGTTGAAGTATTTGAGTTATGGATTTGCTGTGGCAGGCATGATGATTGGCTATACAAAGATTGGGTGTCCCTGGGCCTCCTTCGTTATAACGTTGTAAAATGCTAACACATTAACCTTTCGCTACTCTTTGTAACTAGGATAGCCAAGGATCCAGTTTTAAAAGGAAAAAGCATAACCAGAAATTGCTTGGTGGGGCTCCCAGAAATCACTTGAAAAGTGGATGGAATCAGGGGACCACCTCCCACCCCCTGCCATTTACCTTCCCCACTTTTTTTTTTTTTTTTTTGCCTGGATTGGCGATCACATGTCTGGAAGTAGAATGGCCGCTTTACACCGTAAAAATTAAAGTCACATGCCAAAGATAGCAAAATAAGAAAAGGAAAAGACCTAGATCCTAAGAAGTGAATCTACTGTATTAAAACTGAATTTTCTACATCTGTCTTCTTTTCGTGAGAGAAATTAACCCAATACTGCTTAAAGTTGGTACTTTGAGTTTTATTTTGCTTTCATTAGAATGAATAATTTGGGTTTTAATTTATTCTTTTGTGGCCTTCTTCCCAAATTATATATGTGTGTATATGTGTTCAGACACATGCATGTTTACATCAGTTTATGTTCTTGTGAGAGAAGAATAAAAAGGTTTTTGCATTTATAATTTCTGTGATAACTTTCTAAAAAGAAAGTCACAAGCCAAGTTACATGTAAAGTCATAAAAAGAAATACATCACTCAACTTGAAATTACCTGTAAAGACAGCATCCCTGAATGTTTTCCTCATGCTCACTTCTGTGGGCTCTGAGCTACTTCATCTGAAATCCTAGTGCTAAAATGAAATCTAAAACACTGCCCTGGACAAAGGTAATTGTTTTAAAAGCATGGCCTACATTTTCTACTTGAGTTCAGTACCCACAGATGGAAGTATGAACTGAGTTCAACAAAATTAGTAAATGATTTTTTTTTCATTTCATCTGCACTTGTGTATAGGACTAAACTTAGAGTCTCACAGTCATTTATATTTATTCAGACCATTTAGTAAGAAATGTCAAGAAAGTACACTTTATGATTCAGCTGCAGCAATTACTAGACAATTGGCTTTTGCATCTTTAGGTAGCATTCTGCATTTGAACCCACACAGCATCCTGCAATAGAGTCTTACATTACAGGTATTTTAAGATCCTCAAGTGTTACTATTTCTTGAAGAACTTATTCCTTGTAAACTCAAAAGGGACACTTTACCACATCAAATTTTACTAGTTCCAGTGCTACTATTTCACTATGGGTGGTGGGGAGGGTATTCTTCTACTGGAGAACTGGGATCTAGCTGTAGAAGCAACTTCTTTAAACTTTACACCCTCACAGTCCAATCTTGTGAAAATTGCTTTCCACCTTCCACAGGAATTCACACATTTTACCATGGCTATATTTCACAGAGTCTGTGCTCTCCTTTTCCGGTGATTCAATAAAAACAGTTTTCAGTGCTTCAGAGAAATATTGAACTCTTCTTCCCTCAAATTTCTCCATCCAATTTGAAGTTTTACAAAAGAGGGTGTCTTCAATAACATTCTCTTTGATATGACCTATTCTTCATAGCCGTTCTGATGCTAAGACAGGCTTGTCAAGCAATGTCTGCCCACTCATATCATTTGTGACAACAGAGAAGTCCACACTAAAATAAATTAGAGTATGATAGCCCCAGTAATTTGAAAACTTTCTCCTAACATGCTTTTTTAGGTTTAGACTTTGGCATTTTATAATAATATAGTGTTCTTTCGGGTATGTTGTCAATTTTTGCTGCTCTCCTGGTTTCATCTTATCTGCAAATTAAATTATTGACAGGCTTTGTATAAAGTTCTTTGAAATATTTCATATTTTGAAATTGTTGGCAGTGATTATGCTGAGGCTACAGAAAGCAAATGCAAAGATGTTGGAATTCAGAGACCCTTATTTATCATTCAAGAAGTCAAAATCCATGTTTGCTTCTAGTTTGTTGTGTTTTGGAGGTAAATAACTGTGCACGTTGGTAGTTTTTAAATCACTTAATGGTTCCAAACATGCCTTTTTATTTTCTCAGAAATAAAGCCAAACTAGATTATGCTCTTATGATTTCTGAGTGATCACATTCTTGAGACTTAGAATAATAGTGTCTATGATGCTGAATTAAAATTACATAAACTAAATGTAGGCTAAACTAAAAATCGTCATTTAGGCATATATTTTTGAAATTTTTAAGTTTATCACTGATACATAGATACACACACATATACACATGTACACACACATATACATGTATGTGTACATGTGTTTATGTGTGTGTATCTACAAATACACAACCACAATCATACAGATTAAATTTATTTTACCTGAAATGATATGCAAGCGGTGAGTTACAAGACAATGCTGCGTATCTTGCAGCAGCCTCTGATCCACAGACCAAGGCATCCATCTGTCCATCTCCCCAACCCATCTTGACTTTTTAAAAATGTTTATTTATTTTGAGAGAGAGAGATAGAGTGTGAGCTGAAGAGAGGGCCACAGGGAGAGGGAGAGAGAATCTTAAGCAGGCTTCATACTCAGCGTGGAGCCTAATGTGGGACTTGATCCCATGACCATGAGATCATGACCTGAGCAGAAATCAAGAATCGGAAACTTAATTGAGCCACCCAGGTGACCCAACCCATCTTGACTTCAATGAAATTGTATTGACTGCTTAAAATATATACTGGAAATATAAATCCTCTAGTAATTTTAAACCACCATCTGACACATACTGGTGTGAAAAAAACATCACATACTATAAGGCCCTTTAATATAGTGGCTTCAAACAGATTCTAGAAAGAAGCCAACTGAGTTTGAGATGCAGGTTTCTTGTTTACTGATTGTATGACATTGGACAAGATACTTCAGTTGACCTATCTCAGTGTCCTCATATGTAGACAAGAAACATAATATACTTCTCCTTTAAGTAATCCGGAGGCTGTGCCCATTACTTTCACCCACAACCTGTTAGCCAGAGTTCAATCACATGGGCCCAGCTTAGCGCAAGCATTGTCTAGGAAACGTAATTTTATCCTAAGTCATGGGTCCCTATCTAAAAATTAGGGGTCACTGATACTAGGTTATTACCATCAGTCTATTCTCAATACAATATCAGAGAACGATTCTTTTAAACATTAGATCTTGCCTGTCATCTGTTCAAATCTTTGTAATAGTTCCAGGTAGGCACCAAAACTCATCAGAAATCATTCTATATGATATCAAGACTTTCTCTTTGAGCTGGCAAAATTTTGAAACTGGGTCTTTGAGAGAAAAAAAGCATGTGTATACATACATATATTAAGTTATTAAAAAGCTTTCTACTATGAGGGACATGTAAAACAATTTCTTTATCAAGAATTCTGCATACTTATAACTCTAAATTGAATTGTCATTTCTTCCAAAGTCTACTATTTAACAATTCTGTTATCAAGGGTAGTGTCTCAAAGTCATGAATAAATGTTTAATTACTATCTGGTACAACAGAATAGTCACTTACATCATTGACAAGTATAATTCTGATATTAATCCTTGTTGATATTTTTGTTTATGTTCCAGAGTAAGACAAAAGTGAAACAAAGAAGACACATTCTATGTTTGAACTTCTCTCACTAGTCAATGGCAAGAGTGACTTCTTTGGTAACTTAGGTGATAGTTTTTGAATACTAGAAGAAAATGTTCTAAATGTTTTGTGCTATTCACAACATAACAACTGCAGACACAGCATAATTTAAAGTTTTACCTTCATTACTGTATTTTCCTTATCATATTTTTTTAAAAAGGGACAATAGTACTCTGGTTTCTCTTCAGATCGCATAAATCTTTCACCTTTTACTAAAAAAGGGATAATAATCAATCAATAAGTCAATCACTGATTTATAGTATTTGACAATTTCTGTGTTGTAGACCCTACCAGCTAGGACCAATTTCATGACTCCAACATCTCTGAACATATCTGAGAAGAGATATTCAGTAGTAACCCACCCTTACATACTATTTTCACCCCACTGATACGATAGATGTAAATAACTCCAAGAGTGTATACAGTAGTAAAATGTAGCTAAATATTTAGGAAATCATGAGTTTTAAATATTTCATTTTCCTTTAATATATTAAGTATAAGAATGTATCATTGAAATTTTAAACTAGGAATGCAGAAGCGATCACAAATTTCTGTGTCATCCCATTCTCATCTTGCACTTGAGCTTGGTCATTCTTTATATAAAGAAAAGGGTTTCTAAAGAGTTCTATGTTTCTGAAGAGTGCCCCTCAAGCATGATATAGCATCCATATTATAGAATCATTTCAGTAACATGTCCATGCCAGGTGAAGTTGTCTTTCAATATTTAACATCTGTTAGATTTGATGAGTAGTTTGATGATCATTTTACACTACCCAAATAAATATAGTGTAGAGAATGTAAGCAAACCTGAGTGGCTCAACGTTTCAAATCTATTTCTCAAAACAAGATCATTTTTAGAGATCAAAATCACAGATGAACATGTATTCATTTTTAAAGGATGGTATTTCTCATGTTAGATTTATTGGCCTATAAGTCTCATAAGTCAGAATGAGGCACTCTTCTTTTGTTTTCAGCCTCAAGCAGAGTCTCACATTTTTCACTCTTCTGCTTCATAAACTCCAGCAGATTGGATTATAAATACTAACCTAGTGGGATCTGCTGGCAAATTCTGAAGTCTCTACTCACTTTTGGATTTCTGACTCTTTATTTCCAAGAACTTTAAACCCACTCCTGTCCTTTCATACCACAGGCTATGGGCAAAGTACTCTAGCAGTCACTAACCACTCATGCTTTCTTTCTCTGTGTTTTCCTCAGTGGTGCAGATCAAATACAGAGGTTATGCAAATGTCATGATTAATCATAAAACACAAGAAGTAGATAGAAATATAGGTACTTCCATTGCACGATTCTGAACTTGGAAAAGACCCAGTCGGTGTAATTTTGCAGGACATTCTTTTGGTGGTAGAATTAGTTTTAATTTAACAGGAATTGGAGAATAGAAAGGAACTGGACCTTAGCAAATCAGTGAGGTCAGAGCCAGTATGCTAGAAGGAATGAAGAGTTTTGACATTTATTCTCTCTGTTTGGTATTAAGAAACCATGAGAAAGTCATAATTACCCTCTATATCAATTGTTTTGTTTTAAAAAAGTTTAGAACTAGGTGTTCTAGATAATTTCTTCCACTCTGTAATTTTATTAAAATATTTTTAGGTTAATATGAAAATGTGTACGAGTATGATTAGAAATAACTGGAAGTCTCTTGCCTTCCAGAAGAATGCAGAAACTCAGTCTGGCCTTGTTGTTAAATAAGGAAATCTAATGCAAAGTTGTGCTATGGTGACATTTTTATAACCAGAGAAATCTCTTAGAAAATTTTGACCAAGTAAAATTTGTTTTTGTAATGTTCCTTATGTTCTTTTCAATGGCTTCCTTCCCAGATGACATTATACTTTTATTGAATTCAGCTAATAATTAGTCATTCTAATGTTGTAGCCAGAAACTGACTTCTCTGAGTAACTTACATATATGTAGCTTATAATTATTAATAAGGTAAGTGCTATTAACTTTGTTAATATAGAATGATCACCATTTGCAGATAAGAAATCCCAAGATCAGAAACATTAGCAGAATACACATGCTTAAACAGCTTCTGAAGGCCAAAACTGGAAATGAACTCTAAGTTTTGTAACAACTGTAGTTGGTGTTTCTCTTTCTTCTATAGCATGCTGCCTCTAGATTCAAAGTGCCTTTGATGGCTTTGATGCAGAGCAGGATGGATCCATGAACCGTATTACGGATTCTGGGTCTATACAGTGCTAAGTGGGAAGTGAGCTTCAGTGAGTTTTATGATGAAGGTTTGGGAAAACACAAGATGATAATTACAATTGCTCTGAGAATTACTAAGAGAGAAGATAAAATGGACTGAAAGTATAGGATCTCAGTTTAGGAATAAAAGCATCCACCCCATTTTAATGGGGATGATTAACCAGTATCAATCAAAAATAAAAAAATTTTTAAAAATCCTGGCTAGTTTAGAGACATAGTTTATGTAGTTCTGGGCAATTCCCTAGAAATCCTTGTCCCTTGAGTCATATAAAAAGAAATAAATAGAAAAATGACTATTTAAAAATCTAAAAGTAAAAAATGAATACATTTGGATCTGATGTCAATGTATTTGAATAAATGGAGGGAAAATAATCATTATGTCAGACTTAGTTACTTTAAACTCTTTCCATGTCTGGTAATTTAGAAAAAAAAAGTGTGTGTGTGTGTGTGTGTGTGTGTGTGTGTGTGTGAGAGAGAGAGAGAGAGAGAGAGAGAGTATGGGTGTTACGTGCATCAATGCAGGTATGTATCTTCCCATGCCACCATTTAAAATTAAATTAATCATTAATATGGACAGAAAAAAATCAAGAATAAAACAATTTATACATTTTATTATTTTGCTATCAGTGTATTTGATTAATTTAATGTTTTTTAATCAAACATTCATCAACTATTAACTGTATAGCAGGGATTAGGTTATCTGGGCTAGGGTGGAGAAATAGATAAGGTCGCTGTCACCATGAGGCTATCAGTCTTGTGGGGAAACAGATATTAATGAAATAATCACACTTTTAAATGTAAAATTATAAATGGGTGGTAAAATTATACTAAACCCAAAGTAGTATGCATTTAAATAAAAATCAATTCAGAAAGCTCATGCTGCTTGCCCATATATGTACCTGTAATGCACCGTTGAACTTCTTAATCAGGTAGTGACATATAATTACAATTCTTAAACAAAACATAGAATAACAACTGAACTTTCTGCTTAATACAGACTATGAAAGATGATCATACACCAGAGTGTCTAATGGTTCTAAGTAAACCATACCTTCTACGAGAACTGTATTATGATATGGGAAAATTCTAAAACTTAGCTTGAGATTTTTTGTAGTTTTGATTGTGACTTTGATTTTCTTTTCACCTTGGCCTGAAAATAATGCAGCAAATGAAACCAAAGACATGTATCAATCCATGACCCAAAACAAAGATGTAACAATTATCTAGGAAAATAAATTGAGACATAGTGGTTAGGCTTTTTAATAACTATTTTAGTCAGATCTTGAAATATCTTTAATAGCTTCACTTAGGCATGGCCAGAAATGGTCTTTGGATTAATGATGTTCCTGATGTTCCTTGATGTTTCTTACTCCTTGAATTAATGAGATGGAACAAAGTGCTGGAGTCAGCAACAGAAGTAAATACTGTATATCAATTCAGCAAGAAAATCAACAAGTTTTCCTATAAGAAAGGAATGCTAGGACGTTATTGTAGCTGTTTTGTGTTTTGTTATGTTAATGTTTTTTTCCAGAGGCTTAGAAAATAGGATAACCATATTTTAGCTTATATTTCAGCAATCGCAATATAGTTTTTTTAATTCATCTGTATTACTTTGTTTATTCTAATAGTTTTTGTTTTATCATTTGGGGACCTCATTTTTATGACATATGCACAATTAAAAATATTGGAAAAACAACTTTGAAAGAGACACTTGTCATCAAATTTGTATTGAATTAGATGGTAGACATTCAGTGGTATCTTATTTTTTTTTTAACGTTTTTTATTTATTTTTGAGACAGAGAGACAGAGCATGAACGGGGGAGGGGCAGAGAGAGAGGGAGACACAGAATCGGAAGCAGGCTCCAGGCTCTGAGCCATCAGCCCAGAGCGCGACGCGGGGCTCGAACTCACGGACCGCGAGATCGTGACCTGGCTGAAGTCGGACTCTTAACCGACTGCGCCACCCAGGCGCCCCATAGTGGTATCTTGTTTAATGAAATCGTTTGCTCTCTTTGAAATCACATTTGGTGGACTCATACTTGATCAGGACATACATTTTGTAATGTTAAGGACATATTGAATATTTTAAGTGGAATAAATCATCCTTGGTTATATATTATTTCTGTAATAAATTTTAATTAGGAAAAAAAACAGGAGCACCATGGAACAAACCTATTTTCATAGCATTTTATTCATGACAGAAGTTTAAAAAAGTTGGCCACATTTGATAAAAAATGTTTTTGTTCTCCTAACATTATATTTAAAAATAAGTTCTCCTATCTGATATATAAAAATAAGTAGGGGTGACTGGATGGCTCAGTCAGTGAAGCGTCTGACTTCAGCTCAGGTCATAATCTTGCAGTCCATGAGTTCAGAGCCCCAAGTCCAGCTGTGCACTGATAGCTCCGAGCCTAAAGACTGTTTCAGAATCTGTGTCTCCCTCTCTCTCTGCCCCTCCCCTGCTCATGGTCTGTCTGTCTGTCTGTCTCTCTCTCAGAATAATAAATAAACATTTAAAAAATGTTTAAAAAATAGGTAAATAACCATGCTTTCTTCAACATCAATCATAAGGATATTTCAGAAATAATGGTAGTTTTGAAAGACATAATTCACAACTGTAAGGTGTACTTCAGTGTAAAGTGGGATTAATTTAATTTAATTCCAACATGTTTTTACCTATAACATATACTCTGAGAAGAATATTATATTGCTACTCTAGTTGTATTAGCATTGTTTAAGGAATTATGTACTAGAAAACTGTGCACATAGCAAAAACTGGCCTTCCGGTCGGGAAATTGTTTCTGTGTTCATCCTCGGCATGTAGACTACAGTGTCCAGCCCCCTTTGTAGATAGAATCATGTGATTAAGTGCTTGCCAATGAAATGTGACGTATACCACATTTGAAATTACTATGGGAGATGTTCATATAATCCTCCAAACCTTCTCTCTCCTTTTGTCTACAAGAGAGAGACAGGAGATTCAGAAGCCAGAGGACTCCTGGGTTCTAGGGTAAGAGAGAGAAGATGCCTAGGTTTCTGAATGACCCCCTGGAGCAGAACAACCATCCATCTCCCACCCTTTTAATTCACATTTGACTCTGCAACAGACATAAAGTAAAGCTTTATTCTGATGAACCATTGAGATTTTGAGATTGTTACTGCAGGTAAAGTTGATCATGCTAAGAAATACAGTGGAAACTATAAGTACATTCTGTGCAGGTCACATGTGATGGGAAAATTAAGTCCATAGGAGTCAGGCTCACATTTCTCTTACCAACCGCTACTGTGTGGCAATTGCTGCTAACTGAATTCCATATATATTTTCCTATCTTCCCCTAGTAATATACATTTTTTTGTTAAATGTTGTCTAGATGCATCGTAAAATATTACATTCCCCAGCGTTCCTTTTCATTGGCTATGGCAATGAGTCTAAGTGTTTGCCAATTGATTTTGAACATAAAACACCTGTGTACCTTTTAGCTGTTCTTAAAAACCTTTCCTACAAAATCCAGTTAGAGCTACACATTTTTCTCTAAGGATAGATTCACTTGTATCTCAGTGATTTGATTTGTAGTATTTTCATTTTATCATTCAGCTCAAAACACTTTCTGATCACCATTGTGACTTTATTTTTCACCTGCTATTTTAAATTATATTTCTTTATTCCTAAACATATGATAAATTTATTTCTAGGTAATGGCAATGAATTTAGAAAATATACTTTATATAAATTCAGCCTTTTAAATTTTGCTGAAGTATACTAGCATATGGTCATTTCTGTACAAAGCCCATATGTGCTTTAAAAGAATGTTCGTTTTGCTGTTTGGCTTTGAATTCTATATATGTAAATTAATGTATATTATAATACACACAAATTAATATATATTAGCATACAGGGTGCCTAGCTGACTCAGTCAGAAGAGCACACAACTCTTGATCTGGAGGGTGTGAGCTCAAGCCCCACGCTGGGTATAGAGATTACTGATTAAAAAGAAATTGAACTTTAAAAAAAGGGGTGGGGGGCTACCTAGGTGGCTCAATGGGTTAAGTGTCCAACTCTTGATTTCGGCTCAGGTCATGATATCAGGGTTTGTGAGATCAAGCCCCACATTGGTCTTTATGCTGGTAGCACAGAGTCTGCTTGGGATTCTCTCTCTCTCTCTCTCTCTCTCTCTCTCTCTCTCTCTCTCTTCCCCCCCCCCATCCTGTTCCTGCATGCCCAAGTGCACACCCCTTACTCTCTCAAAATAAATAAATAAACATTTAAAAATATACATATATTGGGACCCTGAGTAGCTCAGTCAGTTAAGTGTCTGACTTCGGCTCAGGTCATGATCTCATTGTCCATGAGTTTGAGCCCTGATGACAGCTCTGTGCTGACAGCTCAGATTGGAGCCTGCTTAGGATTCTGTGTCTCCCTCTCTCTCTCTGCCCTTCCCCCACTCATTCTCTCTCTCTCTCTCTCTCTCTCTCTCTCACTCTCTCTCCCTCTGTGAAAAATAAACATTAAAAAATATTTAAAAATATACATATATTAACATATAATGATATATAGATTAAGTAATTAATTCTGCTGTTGAAAGTTTATACATTGTTTTCAAATACATATCTACATGTTTTATTGATAGCTAAAGTTCTCCAGTACAGTCTTGAGTTTGTCTATTTTTCCTTTCAGATCTTCCAATTTCACTTTATATATTTCGATACCATATTTTAAAATGTACATGTTTTTAATTGTGTTGTATTTTTCTGGGTTTCATTATTTATCAAAATAAAGGGTTACACTTTCTTTTTTTTAAGTTTTTATTTATTTATTTATTTATTTATTTTTTTTTTTTTTTGAGAAAGAGAGAGAGAGAGAATGACTGGGGTAGGGGCAGAGAGACAGGTAGACAGAATTCCAAGCAGGCTCCATGCTGTACACGCAGAGCCTCATGTGGGGTGTGAGCTCACAAACTGTGAGATTGTGACCTGATCAAGAGTTGGAAACTCAACCAACTGAGTCACCCAGGCATCCCTATAATGGTTACACTTTCATCTGTGATATATTTTTACTAACTTTTTGAATTCTATTTTGATAATCATATAACTTCATCAGTTTCCTTTGGTATTTCTGCATATTCTATTTTCCAACCTCCCATTTTCTGTAATCTTATATTTTGTTTCTTACAAATAATACAGTGTTTGACTACAGTTTTTCATACAGTCTAACAATCTTTGTATTTTCACTGGAATCTTCGCTCCAATTATATTTAATTTAATTATCAAATATTTGACTTAAAACTACCATATGATTGGGTGCTTATGCATAGCTCTTGGGTATGTTGATCAATGTGTGTGTGTATGTGTGTGTGTGTGTGTGTGTGTGTGTGTGTGTGTGTGTGTGTTTTAAACAAATTTGTGAAGTTCTAGTTACAGACTACATTGTGTTCCACCAAAATTCTTAAGTAGAACAAGACTGGAGTATTTATAAGAGGAGACCCCAGGGATGCATGAGCACAGTGAAAAGGCCACGTGAGGATATGGCATGAAAATGATAATCTGCAAGCCAAGGAGACTTCAAAAGAATCAAACCTACTGGAACCTTGGTCAGAGACTTCTACTCTACAGAACTGTGTGAAGTTTTTGTTGTTTAATCCACCTGATCTGTGGTATTTTGTTATGGCAGTCCCAGCAGACATAGTTCCACCCATTATCTCTTCAATTAATACACTTGCCACCTTATCATTCCCTCTCTTTCTCCTTTTCAGGTGTTCCAGTTATACACATAGTGGATTTTCTCACAGTTTCCTCTATGTCTATATTACGATGTGTTCTCTGCTTTCTATTTTTTTATTCTTTCAATATTCATTCAGTATAGTTTCTACTAACTTATAGTCTTTTTTTTTAATTCAGCTTTATCTCATCTTCTCTTATATACATTTGTTTGGTTCTACTTTTTCATTACCCCTATAATTTTCACCTGATCGTTTTTATTTTTATATTTTGAGTTTAATTAAATCATTAATATATCTTTTATGTTCTTGAATGTAGTAAATATTAATAATATCAACATCTGTGTCTGATAGTGCTGATATGTGTAGTCTCTTTGCACCATTGCAACTGTTCATTATTTCTATTGATTTTATATATTTTATCTTTTAAAGATGGCATGATTGTTTATATAGAAAATCCCAAAGAATCAACAACAACAGAAAGCTCCTGGAAATAATAAGCAAGTATGGCAAAGCCACAGGGTATATCAACATACAAGGGTCAGTTGGTTTTCTATATGTTAGCAATGTTCAATTGGAATATGAAATTTAAAATTAACACCATTTATAATAGCGGTGAAGTTGACATACTTAGTTATATTTCTAACAAAATACGTATAGAGTCTGTATGTGTAAGCTATAAAACTTTGATAAAAAATCCAAGATCTAATAAATTGAGAGATATTCATGTTAATGGAGAGAAGACTCAATATTGTTAATGTGTCAATTCTTTCTGGACTGATATATAAATTATTGCAACTTCGGTCAAAATACCAGTAGCTATTTTCTACATATGGATAATACTACCAGATTTTATGATGTAATATAAAGCTACAGTAATATTGGCAGCATGGTGTTGGGAAAATAATAGACACATAGGTCAATGAAACAGAAAATAGAACCTAGAAAAAGAAAAACAACATATAGTAATTAATAATAAAGTAATTAATTTATCACAAAGGAGCAAAATGAATTAATTGGAAAATTATATATTTTTTAAATCGCTTTGGACAAATCGATGACCATATGCAAATAAAATAAAGCAAAAGTAGATACTTGGGTTTAATGTAGGATTTTTAGATATAACACCAAAAGTATAATCTGTGAAAGAAAAAAAAAAGATAAATTGGACTTTATTGAAATAAAAACGTCTGCTCCATGAAAGACATTGTTAAGAGAATTAATATATTAGCCAGATGTGGGGGATAAGCTTAGGAACCCCCAGGGCTTACACCAATGGGTTAACAAGGCATAAAGAAATACAAAGTCATAAAAGGCTCACACCCGAGTTTGGGTAAATCAGATTGGCACCCCAAGAATAGGGAGGCATAAAGGTGCCAGGAATAGGAAGGTGCCAAGGCACCTCAAAATAAAGAGGGGGTGCAGAGCCCCCAAAACAGAGAGGGAAAGACAAAGGCCTGAAATAGAAACGACACAAAGGTGCCCAATACATAGGTATATGAAATAAACAAGATTAGATATTCAGGGTGGAAGCACCCCCAGTTTAGTACTGTAGCAGAAAAGCTGCTCTCACAGGAGGATAGGGTCAGGTTAGGTAAATTGGTGGATTGGACTATTGACCATTGCACTGAAGGCAAAGCAGCTCAGAGTCAGATGGTTAACAAAAGAGAAGGTGCCTTGTTAACCCTGAGGTTATTCCCATTTGTCTCATCCCCTAGGCTAGCTAAGATAAACAGAGGTGCTGCCTCGTGTCCACTGTAAACAACCTTCCTTCTGACAGCAGGCACCCAGATTTTGTTTTGTATTAGCCCCAACCCCTAACTGTGAATATCTTCAAGACTCCCTTTCCCTCACATCCACAAGTTAATGATCACAGATTCATTGTCCCTTTGTACATGTCTGTCGCCATGTTTGTAATCCTTCTGGTCCTAATAAAAACGTGGCAAGGACCTTATTCGGGGCTCTTGTTTTTTCCCGGACATTAGCCATCTCTCGCTTTAATCCTGCATCCGCTCGTTTGCTGTCCAAAAGAGAACTTTAGACTTAGAGTCTACGACAGCCAGAGACTGAAGAAAATAGTCACAAAACACATACATGGTACAGGACTTATATCCAATATTTGCAAAGAACTCTTCCAGCTGGACAGTAAGAAAAATATCCCAATTTAAAAATAACCTGAACAAACATCAAAGAAGATATGTAGTTGGCAAGTGAGTGTATGAAAAATGATGCTCAACATTATTTGTAATTAGGGACCATCAAATTAAAACAAAAATTGTATTTTACTTTACATCTATTAGAATGGTTAAAATGCAAAAACCTGACAATGCCTATTGCTAGTGAATATGTAGAATGACAAGAACCCTCATTCTTTCCTGGTGTAAATAAAAATGGTACACTTCAAAAGACAAATTAACAGTGTCTCACAAAGCTAAAGAGTTTACCGTATGCTCCAACAATCACACTGTTAGGCATTTATCCAACTGATTTGAAAACATGTTCACACAGAAACCTGTTCATTAATGTTTTACCACCTTTCTTCATATTCACCAAAAGCTGGAAGCAATCAAGATGTCCTTCAATAAGCAAATAGATTTTTAAAAAATATGGTACACCATACAATTATATTGTATTATATGATAAAAAGGAATGAGGTATTGAGCCATGAAAATGATGGAAGTATTTTAAGTGTATATTCCTAAGTGAAAGAAGCCAGTGTTAAAATGCTGTATAATGTGTCATTGGTTACATTCTGGAAAATGAAAATCTATAGTGACTGTAAAAAAAAAAAAAAATCAATTGTTGCCTTTTTAGGGGAAAAGGGTTAAGCAGATGGAGAGCAGACAAATTTTTAAGGGGGTGAAACAATTCTGTATGGTATGGTAATATTGGGTACCTTACACATAGAACTTTTTATCACAGAAATGAACCTTACTGTTTGCCAAATTAAAAAAAAAAAAAAACAATCGTTGAGGTGATCCAAGGATGGAATGCAGAATGTGACAAAATAATATAACTATATTGCAAAGGTAAAACACCCACTGAACAGTAGGGGAAGAAAATGCTGACTTCCATAACTTTGGAAATGGAGAGAGTACATAACACTAAAGAGAATAGAAACTGTGCCTGAGCACTATATTGGAGCTGAAACAGGTACTTCCCATGAGGGTACAAGCTTAGAATTCTGATATCCCTATAAACACACACTGGAAGTAAGTAAATGAAGAACTGTGAGAGTTAGATTTCTCACTGTCAGAGAGAATGGCCACAAAATAAGCAAGGGAGGAGTCAAGAATGATTCATATGGCCATATGGTAGGTAACAAATTAGAGTTGAAGACATCAGTATGAGCTAATGGTTAGCATAATATAGATACAGATAGGTACATATAGAAATATGTACAGAAATATGTTTTGAAGTACATATATTTATACACACGTATGTATATTCGTGGACACACATATATTCCCTTGCTCTGACAGCTGAGAGAACCTAGAAGTATTAACACCCCAGTATCAATTAGCATTCATAGCACCCCAAACTTGATTTCTACTACCATCCTACAATAAAAAGAACCTGAACTTTTTGGGATAAATGGCTGATTGTAGGACTAGGGTAAAAAATATAAAGGATGAACTTTGAGTGTTTTGCAGTGTCAGAAAGAAAGGAATCAATGAAAAAACAAAACAAAACTATGTTGTTGGAGGTATGTCAAAGGGACATAGGATCCAAATGACAGAGCTCCCAAGAGCTAAAGCTCGAATAATTTGGATAACAAAATTAATTACTATTGAACTATGGCCTAATATATGAAATAAATATCTATGAGTACATACCAATATTTATTTGCAATTTGAATACATAAATAATGAAGGAGAAGAGATAAATCTCTATGTAGAAGAATTTCAAATAATATACATCACTACCATGCCCTCAAGAAAGAGGGCATACCTCCCTACTCCTTTAGTAAAGCCCACATGTAGTTACTTCCTTCCCAAGAGCACAGTATGGAAGCAAGGAAAAATGACCAACTTTACAATGGAGAAATATAACAAGTACTAACTTGTCCTGGGGATCAAGTCAGTGTAACTGTAATGACATGTTAACAGGTATCTTTGATATGATGTGATGAGAATGGTACTTTGTATCTCTATTCTTTTTCTCAAAAAACCATCATCTCAGTCTAAGCATGACAAAAACACCAGAAAAAATCCTAATTGAAGCACATTCTACACAATATCTGAGCAGTACTCCTCAAAATTGTCAAGGTCACCAAAACCAAGAAAAGTCTGAGAAACTGTCATAGCTAAAAGTAGCCTAGAGAGGCATGAAAACAAAATGTAATGGGGTATCTTAGGATCCTGTACAGAGAAAGGACAATATGTAAAACCTAAGAAAATATGAATAAATTATGAACTTTAGTTATTAATACTATATCAGTTAGGAATACTTAATTGTAACTTAAATACCATACTAATATAAGACATTAATAATAACGTAAACTGGGTGCAGAGTACTTAGTAATGCTTTATCCTACATTTTCAATTTTTCTGTAAATCTACAACTGTTCTAAAAAAGTTTTTTTTAAAAAACTCACAATTTAGAAAGTCTAATTATTATTATTATATGAACTGAAGTTTTGACAGTGAAGTGACTTGTCCACAATCATACAATTAGGAAATGGCAGAAATTATATTAGACCTAAAGCCTGTCTAGCTCTGAAATCTGATCTGTTTAACCACCATAACATTAATTCTCTGTCATAACTGAGCATCAGAACAATTTTGGGAATATTTCTTAGGCATTCAGTAATTTCCTGGGCATAAGCCAATTGAGTGGAAAATTCCAGGGATTATGCCTTGACTCAAGATAATTAAAAACAAAACAAGCTAGCCCCTACTCTAAAACAAAACAATACAAAACAATACAAAATAAAACAAAACGAAAAACCCAAAGATTCCGATGTTCATCAAAGGCTAAAAATTTGAAGCTGAGGTTAGAGTTAGGTAGCTGGAACACGTATGTGTAGACAGAGGTTCAAATAAAGGCAATAGCATGTCTAAAAATGATCGCATTTCATTAAAAGAGGGAGTATAGTGTTTCAGGAAGCCAGGGGTGTTTTAGGGTGCTTGAGCATGGGTGGCATTTAGAATCGTGATGAAAATTGAAAGTGTGGAAGTCAGCAGAAGTGAAATAGTATGCTCAGGTGAATACGTTAGTGTAGACAAAAAGATACGGAGTCTTTGAGATTTCTAACAAAGTAGTCATATGATCCAATATACATTTCAGAAAGAGCCTTGGTGAGGGCAGTGAAGAAAATACAGAGGAAAAGCTCCTTGACAATTACCTCTTGGCGGTAATTTTTGGGATGTGACACCAAAATCACAAGCAACTAGAGCAAAAAGCCAACAATTGGGACTATATTAAACTAAAAAATCTTCTGTACAGCCATGAAACAAATATCCCCATGGAAATGTTTGCAAACCATCTATCTGGTAAGAGATTAATATCCAAAATACGTAAGGAACTCCTACAAATGAATAGCACAAAGAAACAAATTATCTGATTTAAAAATGGGCAAAGTACCTGAATAGACATTTTTTTCAAACAAGACATACAAATGGTCAACAGGTTACATGAAAAGGTGCTCAACTTCACTAGTCATCAGGAGAATGCAAATCAAAACCGCAATGTGATATCACTTCAGACCTGTTAGAATGGCTATTATTAAAACGACAAGAGAAAACAAGTGTAGGAGAGGATATGGAGAAAAGGAAACCCTTGTGCACTGTTGGTGAAAATGTAAATTGGTACAGTCACTATGGAAAACAGTATGGAGTGTCCTCAAGAAATTAAAAATAAAACTACATGTGGCACTCTTACTTCTGGTTAAGTATCTGAAGGAAACAAAATCTCTATCTCAAAAAGATATCTGCACCCCCATACTCATTGCAGCATTATTTAAAATAGCCAAATTATGGGAAAAAACTAAGTGTCCATCAACAGATGAATGAAAAAAGAAAATGTGTGTGTGCATATATGTATATACGTATATATGAATATTATATTCATGAATATTATTCATCCATGTAAAAAATAATTCTGCCATTTGTAACAATGTGGATAGATCTTGAGGGCATTATTCTAAGTGAAATATATCAAGCAGAGAAAGATAAATACTGTATGATCTCACTTTCTATGTGGAATCTAAAAGAAACTGAACTCATAGAAACAGTAAATCGGTAGTTTGGAGGGTGGGTAAGGAGTGAGGGAAATCAGTAAAGTTGGTCAGAGTACAAACTTCCAATTATGAGTTAAGTTCTGGGGGTGTAATGTACAGATGGTAACTATATTTAGCAGTACTGTATTATATACTTGAAAGTTGCTAAGAGAATAGATGTTAAAAATTCTCACCAATCCATATACACGTATAGACACACACACGCGCGCGTGCGCGCGCACACACACACACACAATGTGAGGTGAGGCGAGAGACTGATGAATGTCTAACTGCCCTTATTGTGGTAATCAGGTGCCTAGATGGCTCAGTCGGGTGTCTGACTGTTGGTTTTCAACTCAGGTAATGATCTCATGGTTCCTGGATTTCGAGCCCTGCATCAGGGCTCTGAGCTGAAAGTGCAGAGCTTGGTTGGGATTTTGTCTCTTCTCTCTCTCTCTGCCCCTACCCTATTCATGCTCTCTCTCTGTCTCTCTATCTCTCTCTGTCCAAGTAAAGAAAATTAAAAAAATTTTTTAAAAGATGTTTAAAGTCCTCACTTCCCCCTTCACACACAAAGTAACAGTGTGAGGTTATGGATTAATGGATGTCTAACTATTCTTATTATGGTAATCATTCTGCAATATATATATATATCAAATCATTATGCTGTACATCTTAAACTTACACAATGTTATTTGTCAATTGTATCTCAATAAAGCTGGGGGAAAAAAGAGCCTTTAGTGATTGAGATATTGGTTAACAGGTGTTCATAGTAATCTTGTTAAGAGTTGATGAAGTATGAATAGTAGGGAACAATAGGCAGGTATGAATTTGAGGAGATGTAATACTATTTTATTCTCAAGTGAATATTAGAGATTTAAAAAGGTAGTTTATTATTGGATGATTCCCAAGGCTTAAACTGGGAATTCAGATCAGGGAACAAGAAAGAGGTCCAAATGTGAGGATAAAATTATGAATTTAGGTTTTGTATGCTGTTTTTTGAAATCCCTAAAGATTTCCCAAAAGTAGATACCCATCAGGTCAGTGGGCATTGTTTGTCAGGAAGTTCTCTGCTTAGTAATAGAGATGTCAAACTTGCCACAGTTCAGTTTCAGACAATATAATCCAATGTCGCTAATTTTTGTAGAAATAGATTTATTACACAGTATTTTAGATTGTATACCCAACTGATAAATTGCCTAATGGAGTAGACTTGGGGCTGAACTTCTAGGGACAAGTAGCTCAGCCATAATCAGGGAACTACTGAAAGAGGAAGCCACTTTTACCAAAGCTATTAACAAAACTACACTTTCTATGCCAGGGTTAAAGAGCTGCCGTTTTGATTACCGACTACAAAGCCATGCTCCTATAACTGCTACTGTGGCAGCAAAACAAACGCTTATTACCTAGCTTGCCTCCTATGTTACTGTGGGTGGCAGGATGACCTCCCATAGGTCTGTACCCTACTCCTTGGAACCTGTGGGTATGCTACCTACCCTGACATAAGGGGTTGTATTTAAAATTGACATGGGGATGGAGGTGGGGGTGGGGCGAGTGGGTGGCTCAGTGGGTTGAGCTTCCAACTCGATTCTGGCTCTGGTCATGATCTCGCAGTTCATGGTTTAGAGCCCTGAGTCAGGCTCTGCACTGACAGTGAGGAGACTGCTTGGGATTCTCTCTCTTTCTCTGTTTCTCTTCCCCCACCTCAAAATAAATAAATAAACATTAAAAATAAAAAAGAAAGATTGAGATGGGTAGCTGCTATGGGTTATCCAGGTGGGCTCAACTGTAGGAGAAGGTCATCAAGAGGACCTGACCGCTGATTGACCCAGGGGCTGTGCTTGGGCAATCAGAGGCTTCTGGCCCCTCCTCTGTCTTCGGAATTTACATTCTGCCCACCATTCCCACACTGGGAGATGATTCAAGAATTTAGCCTTGGAAAAGTTAAGTTGTTATTGAATCTATCTGGACATTATATGTGCTGAACCTAGTATAAGCCTCTATATAAACCTCTAAGATTCTGGCAGATGGGTGATAAGATTTATTTTGTCTTTTGACTGCCCAAGACAAACCTCAGAAGTAAGTTCCCTTGCTTATTAAAACTGCCACTCCCAGTCTGGATTGTCCTGACTCTTTCTTCAGTTTCTCCTTGCTCTCTGTTATGGGAACCAGTTTTGGATTTCACCCCAGAACTCCAAGTTTGTGAACCGCCAATCTAATCACATACAATCTTTACAAGTGGTGACACATTTTCAGCTGCAGTTAATCAGTGATTAAGCTTGAGAGGATTCAAATCACCTTGTTGGTTTTAAGGACAGAGGAAGGCAGCTATAAACACCGAGTAACATGACCGTTTCGAGAAGCTTTTTCTAGAGAAAACAGTTTCTCCACTGGAAACTTCGGGAGACATCGCCCTGCAGACACCTTGATTTTTCCCAGTGAGTCCTGTGTTCGACTTTCAACCTGGAGAATTCTAAGGTAAAAAAAAAAAAAAATTGGGGGGAGGGGGGTTGTGTGTATTTGAAAATGCTTTCATTTTTTTTTAATTTTAATTGTGTTAAATATAAAACTTACCATTTTAGCTATTTTTTTTCTAGAAGTTTTTATGTTTTAGCATCTTAGCTATTTTTAAGTGTACTGTTCATTAGTGTTAACTATATTCACAGTATAATGTTTTCAACCAATCTCCAGAACTCTTTTCATCTTACAAACTGAAACTCCATACCCATTAAACAACAACTCCCCATTCTCTCTCTCCCACAAACCCCCACAACAGTCATTCTACTTCTATGAATTTGACTAATTTAGATACCACAGGTAAGTCAAATCCTGTAGTATGGGTCTTTTGGTGACTGGCTCATTTCATTTAGCATTATGTGTTCAAGGTATATCCTTATTATAGCATATATCAGAATGTTTCTTTTGTTTCGACAAAATAATTTATTGTGCGCATATAGTATATTTTGTTGATTTGTTCATCAATGGATACTTGTGTTGCTTCTACTTATGGCTATTATGAATAATACTGCTATAAAATGTGTGTACAAAGTAGCATTGGTTTAAGCTACTAACTTTGTAGAATTCTGTTTGCTAATATTTTATGGAGGGTTTTTAGATCTATGTTCATCAAGGTTATTGGCCTGTAATTTTCTTATATAGTCCTTGTCTGGTTTCTGGTATCAGGGTAATAATGCTGACTCTGTAAAATTGGTTTGGAGATGTTTCACTCCTATTTTTTTTTTTTTTGGAAGAATTTGAGAAATATTCATATTAATTTGTCTTCCACTAGTGTAATTTGCCATTGAATAGCTTTCTGGTCCTGAACTTAGGTTTGTTGGGACATTTTTGATTACGGATGTAATCTCCTTAGTAGTAATAGATCTGTTCAGATTTTCGGTTATTTCATGATCTAGTTGTAGTAGATGGTATGTTTCTAGAAATTTATACATTCTTTCTAAGTCTAAGCCATATTCATATATTCAACTGCAAAAGAATTTGATAAGCATAGCTTTTAGCCTTTTAATATATATATAGTCCAGGAAGCTTATTAAAATAGTTTGGATGCTAATGTGCCACCCCAAAATAGGACCACAAAAGTTGTTGCTGTAAATGTGGTCTGTAACACCATGGATGTGCCTTAAGAGTAAACAGGAATTTCATTTGTTGTTCTTCGTGGATCCAAGAGAGAAAGCAATATTGCCAGTCGAGTAGTAGACAAGGACTCCATTCATGTGACTGAAGACAACTGTCAGAACAAAATAAAAAATAAGATGGGAGAATATGATGTGGAAGTCGAAAGCATGATTTTGATGAAGGTTCAAATAGCCTAAAGTGTCCCCTGGCTTAGAGGAGCAGAGAAAGTTATGATTAGGAAGATAGAGGGACACTGGTGATGTTGGTCAGAGCAGTTCGTGGAATTAGTATAAACAGAAGAAATTACAGTGCGGTAGGGAGTGACTGAGGGATAGAAATTGTGGGGTTTTTTTCCATAAATAATAGCATAGATTTTTAATTGTATATTTTTTCCTCATCAACATTTCTCTATCTCTTGGATAATTTCAAAACAAGATACACACTCGGCATACTAAAGGAAAATCCTAGGTAATCAGAAGTAATATAGCAACAAAAGCTGTGCAACACCCTGAGGAGAAATGTTAGTCTCCACATTTTCAAAAGGGCGGTATCTGGTAGAGGATAAGAAATCAATCCTAAACACTACTGGGAGAATCTTCCAGGTAATAATCCACTTGAAAAAGTTTGTTTTGTTTGCCCCTAAGGTAAGGAAGGTCTCAAACGCCACTCTGACCCTCAGGTGTAGAAAGGATTTTTATAGGATTCTCTTTCAGAGAGTTTGCTGCAGGCATTTCCCAGAGTGCAGAAAGAACTTGAATTCATCACTGCAGTATTGTAGCAGAGAATAGAAAGAAAAATTATCTAAAGTGAAATAAATACAATTGTTGGCACTGTGTAGACAAGCAAAGTCCATGAATTTGAAGAATGTTCTTTTGGCTGTATCAGACAATAAGCTGACACGTATTTTGGTAATTCGTATTTCAGACTGCAGTGTATTCCTTGGGTACTATAAACAGGACTTTAATTTGTTAATCTTCATGGATTAAAGAAAGCAATATGGTAAGGTGAGCAGAGGAGAAGCACCCCGTTCATGTGACTAAAGAGAATTGCTAGAATTAAAAATAAATGTTTTTTGTGTATATATCTGTTCAATGAATCCTATATGTTCTATTCATGTATATAGATAGCTGCAAGAGAATAACCGTACGTGACAAATATTCCCACAGCCCAAATTGAGGTGGTAGATCATTCAGGGCATGAAAAGGAGGGGCCTAGAATCCTTTTTGTGCCACCTGGTCCCAAATGCCTGAGGTTATAAAAGCATTGTATTAGAGAAGAGAATTTCAGGGCTCCTGGGTGGCTCAGTCTGTTGAGCGTCCAAATTTGGCTCAGGTCATGATCTCACACCTCCTGAATTCATGTCCACCGCCCCCCCCACCTCAGTCTCTGTGTCTCCCTCTTTACCTGCCCCTCCCCTGACATGTCAACCTCTCTTGACATCATGGAAGAAGGGTGGCAGTTTCTCATCTGTTACCTCTGTCCTAATGAGAATAGACAGTACCAGACTTAAATTCTCTTCTCCCTTATGTTTGAATGATTTCAGAATTTTGATTACCATACTGGACAGGAAATAACTACAGAACTGAAACTTGTTTTTAGCTAAAATAACCTGGGGGGCTCTTAGGAGTGAGCAAATAAGATTTGGGGCTCCACTCTTTGAACGTATTTTATGTACACGAGGCTTTTTTTTTTCCTTTGCTAAGAACCTGTGTATATGCAGAGAAAAAGCCCTTGACCTGCTCTGTTCTCTCAGACCTTTATAAATCTGTTAGCGTTACATTCTCCAGCTGCTTGCTTTTTTGATTGACTTGTTATTGTGAACATCTTCCCTTTCCATTGTTTGTATCTTTGCTAATTGAAGGAGGTTCCTCATTAACACAGCTCTTTAAACATATGTGTATGTAATTCTAGGAGATGTTCTTGCTGAGTCATTGTCTGAGCTAATCAGCCCCCCTCTCTGCAGGTGGAGCACCCACATGCCTCTAATCCTAAACCCCACTTTAGGAAAACTAACCCGATGAGCAACAAAAACTACACATCAGACCAATAAATGATTTATACTTCTTCATTTGACATGGCGGTTTGTCTTTCTTTACTATAGAACTAAAAGGAAGGGCTGCCCTTGACAATATTGCTTCATGTTTTTTTTATTGGATTTTATTTTCTGACTGAAAAGAAAAATAAAAGACTGCTGATTGTGACATTGTAAGTCATATGAAGACGACATTTGCTTCAATAGAAGAAATTTGCTTTTTAAGCATTTTGTAACATACAGTATTAAACTGTCAAGATCCCGTCACCTAATAGTATATTTTGTTCAGTTCACCATTTACGTCTGTATTGGGAATGCACATTCAATAGTATTGCCAGGTAAGGCACACACACAAAAATGATGGTGTCACTTTGGAAACGGAAGTGTCCAGTAAATTTGCTGTGGAATTTGTTATATTATGTGCAGGAAGCCATAATTACTGTCGTAGTCTTACATTTGGAATACTGATTCAGTATTTAGGCAGCTTAAATGCACATTTATAGTTTTTAAGTGTTAAGGAAGGCACTATCTACTGTAACATGCAAATGTGGAAAGTTGATTTCAGTTTGTGTTGGGCAATATTTACCCATTCTCAAATTTGTGCAATGGAGCTGGAACCTTTACCCTTTTGTATATTGATGAGGGTCTTTAATTCACTACTGTCATGCCAAACCATCTCTAAAGAACAAGTCTGATAATTACTGCATAATGAAGGTTTGGAATTAGTTCCACTCCTACCACCTCTTGTCAGGAGTTTCTTCTCTCGGATTGTTACCTGCTTTACTGTCCTTATTTTCACTAGAGGAAGGGGAATCCACATTAAGAAAAAAGTGAGACCAACCGGGGAGAGAATGGAAGAATTTTTTTGACATTTACTACTGATGCTTTGGGGATGATAGTGGGGTTCACGGGTCCAGAACTGACAACCAAGAAAGAATTCTTGAAGACTTCTTTGGTTCAAAAAGGTGATTTTCTTAAAGAATGGGAAAGGGACCCAAGGGCAGGAAGAGCTGCCTAGAGGCTAATTATTGTCAGGCTAAGATTGTTTTCCCCTTAGCAAAGCATTAGCATTAACACAGTAGGGAGTTCCTGGAGAAAGGTTTTACTCTGCCTTTTATTATTATTATTTTTTTTAATTTTATTGTCAAACTGGTTTCCATACAACACCCAGTGCTCATCTCAACAATTGGCCTCCTCAGTGTGCATGACCCACTTTCCCCTCTCCCCCATCCCCCATCAACCCTCAGTTTGTTCTCAGTCCTTAAGAGTCACTCATGGTTTGCCTCCCTCCCTCTCTGTAACTTTTCTCCCCCTTCCCCTCCCCCATGGTCTTTGGTTAAGTTTCTCAATATCTACATAAGAGTGAAAACATATGGTATCCAACTTTCTCTGTATGACTTATTTCACTTAGCGTAACACTCTCCAGTTCCATCCACATTGCTACAAAAGGCCATATTTCATTCTTTCTCATTGCCAAGTAGTATTCCATTGTATATATAAACCTGATGCGTAGGGGCACATGTACCCCAATGTTTAGAGGAAATTTAGTTCTATGTGCCATTTCCTTCTACCTTTGTTTCCCACATCACTAAGGAGGCAAAATGTTAGGGCTCCAGGTAACAGAGTCTATAGGTTCCTGGAGATTAGGCTATCGATAAGAATGCCTTTTTCTTCAGAACTCTAAATCTGCTGGGACTTGAGTCTGAGAATCATTGTTACAAGGTAGTAACTTGCCTATATAGTAAGCGTTAATGTGTTGTGAGAGTACAGGGAAACAAAAGACTGTAGATGCCATGTGAGGAACAATAAGATGGAGGAGAAAATATTTCCAGAAAGAGACCTAAATAGATTATCAGTGGGTTTTGGTCCAAATTCTAGAACAAAGATTTATGCTGTATCATCTATACAAACTCTTGAGGAATAGCACATAACTTGAGAAATCCAAATAATTGGGAAATGGATTTTTATTTGAAAAATACTCTTTTATGAACAAAATGTATGAAAATTTTGTGCTGCATTGTGTTATAAAAACTAGAACACAGAGGCACTAGGTGGCTCAGTCGGTTAAGCCTCTGACCTTGGCTCAGGTCGTGATCTCATTCATGGCTCATGAGTTTGAGTCCCACATTGGGCTCTCTGCCGTCCATGCAGAGCCTGGTTAAGGCCTCTGCTTTGGATCCTCTCTCTCTGCCCCTCCACTGTTCATGTGAGCTTTCTTTCTTAAAAATAAATAAATATTAAAATCGAACATACCTAGGCCTTAGTTTCTTTGAGAAAACGGTCCGTATTTGGCAGTGTTCTCATAAGCATTATCAATAAAGTGCAAACTAGCTGATGAACCATCCAGTACTGTTAAAAGATAAATTGAGGCTTAGTAAAAACTTTAATTTACTTGAGCAAAAATTGATTCAAATTGGGCAGCATCCAATCTAGCAGATAGAAATGAGCTCTGAGGAGCTGTACAAAATGACTTTTATAGACCAAAAAGAAGGGAAAAAAAGAAAGTTGTACCAGGCCAAAAAGAAGGTTGCTTACTGCAAGTTACATTCCTTTAGAAGATGGCAAGAGTCTGTTAAGTAGATTATCTATCCAGTGCTCACCAGGCAGTTTCTGACTGACTAGTTTAAAATTCCAGATCTGGGGGGGGGAAAAAAAAAAAAAAACATGTCTGGGAGAGCCAAAACTATAATTAGGTAAATCTCTGTTTGGTGAGCATAATCAACTCTATTTTAGGCCTGTTGTGCTGTTTTTGACAGTATATAGTCTATATGTGAATGTTTTTGCTTGATTTTGGGAAGAAGGGAAGGTTTGAAAATACCTTAATGTTAGCAGCTATAACTTAGAAAATCAAGATTAACTTAAAAAGTACAAATCGGGGACACCTAGATGGCTCAGTCAGTTGAGTGTGCGACTCTTGATTTGGGTGCACATCATGAGTTCAGGGTCATGGTACCAAGTCCCATGTCAGGCTCCAGCCTCCCCTTTCTCCTGCTCCCAGGAGCACATACACTCTGTCTAAAATATAACAAATAAAAATAAAAAGTACAAATGAAGCTTCAGCTTCATAAGTGACTTAAGTTTTAAGCAAACATACAAAATATGCTAAGATATGTTTACACAATCTTATAATCCTGTACATGGATAATTATAGATGTAAATATATCTCACATTCTATGATACCCAATGGTTATGCAGGTGTCCTGGTGATTCATTTTAATCACCTAGAACACATGTGAAAAGCACACCCAAAAATCAGGACTAATACATGCACTACGATATAGCTGTCCATATTTATTTTCTCACACTGACACACTTGGCCTTCATTAAACTTGATAGGAACTATATATTATTCACATGGTTTGTTTGTCTTTGCCAGAGTAGCCAGTCTGTTATCAGTGGTCAGCCTCTCCTCCGACGGCTTGCTTCTCAGAATGATCTCTCTTTAGCATGTTTCTAATTAACTCTTCATGCAAGTCGGAGAAAATAAAAGTGCTTTCTTACAGGCTTATCTTTGCTTTTCAAACAGAAGCACATTGTGCTACTATGGATGCTCTATTGTTTTCAATTAGTCATCCAATTTCCAACTTCCCTGAAATGGTGGCATGTGACTCAGCAGCACTTCTTTTGTTGTGTATATTTGAACATTTCCAGGATAAAATGAAAATGTTCAAATATAAAAAAGTGAATTGTACGATCAACTGATACTCTACTAAACACCTAGTTTTAGCATACCATTGTTTGCTAATCTTGTCCCACTTTTTTTTTTTTTTACTTCAGTATTCTAAAGTAAGTTTGGACATAAAATTTCTACCTTAAATACTTCACAGTGTAGCATCTATTAAAAAAAAAAAGGATTTCGTTAATCACAGTACACTATCGCATTTAACCAATTTATTCAATGTTTACTGATACCTAGTCTGTGTCCAAATATACCTGATTGCCTCAAAATTACTATGGTTTGACCAAATCAGGATCCACATCAGGTCCACATATTAGATTTGGTTGATATGTCCCTTAGGTTTCTTTTACTCTGTAATGTTCTCATGTCTCATTATTTTTCATACTATTTATTTGTTGAAGACTTGCTCATTTGCCCTGCAGTCTTTCCACATTCTGGATTTGGCTGATGATCTCCTTATGGAGTCAAAACATGTCCCGTTAGTCCCTGCATTACCTGTAAATGGGCATATTGATCTTAGCAAAAATATATCTTAGTTAGCAGTGTATTGTATTGTTGATTATTGTAACTTTCTGTGGCAGAGGTAGAGTCCGTCCATAACGAATGTAGTAGAGGCCTTCTCAGAACAAAGCAAGACCATGTGGCCCCATCAACTCCTACACACATATGCCTAGCTCTGACGCCACTCTGTAACCCTTGGACTGTGACCAATCAGACAATGTGTCACCATATAAAGGAGACAAAGAAATAGAAATGGCATAAAAGGCTACACACTGTTGAGCCCATGCTGGCACAAATAAAGCCACTTTCTCAAAGAAAGGCCTCGGTGTTGTCCCATACCTTTGTGTGAGAATCCTGCTACAGTTCCAGGAGGTACATGATAGATGATTGTCTCAGAAGTGTTCAAACGAATTATTGGGTCCATGGGTTGTCATTGTAAACTACCACAGTAATTCCTGTGAATTGCGTATATTTTTTTTGTCCTCTCATTTCCTCTACATTTATTAACTGTTTTATTTACTTATTTTTTTTATTAGTGAAGAATAACTTTTCCATATCGACTACGCTTGGTAACTCTAAAGTAATTATTTCCTGGGCAAACAATATGCAGTTTGGGTATTTTCATAAGTTTTGAAGCTTCAGAGAATTTTAAAATTTTATTAGAGCTTTGTAAAACGTTTAAATAATTGACCATGTAAAAATTCATTTAAAAAGCTAAACTCCAGGAAGTCTTGTTTGTTATGCCCATATTTGTTTTTCTTCCTTCACCTATTCTCATTAGTTGTAGGTTTATTCTTGATTTCTTAGAAATATGTGTGCATGTATGTATATATATATTTCTCTGCCTCTTTTTATATAGTGGTACTCTACAAAGGCCTTCCTTCCATATTCCTTTAAAAGATAGATACTACTCTATTGTGTAGCAATAACATAGGTCTAGGTGTTTTGTTCTATGAATAATTCAAAAATGAATAGCTGTGTGCATAAGACATTTCATTTTTTTTTGCCATCATATGTTTGAGTAGATTTCTAGGTGTTAAACTTTTACATAATTTAGCCACATATTGCAACCACAGTAGTAATTGTATCATTTTTCATTTCCACCAACCATGTGAGAGTTTATTTCTCTTTGCAATAGTCTTACAAGCATGCTATGTTATCAAACTGTTGAATGTTCTGGGTTTGATAGATGAGTAGTGGCGTATCAATGCAGTTTTAATTTGTATTCGCATTATAGGTATGAACTGGATTGAGCATCTTCTCTTACTCTGGGGGATACTTGAATTTCTTCTATAAACTGTTTGTGTTATGCCCACTTTTTATTGGGTTGTTGGTCTCCTCAAAATTAGAAACATTTTGTGTGTTAGGACTATAAAATATTTATAATGTAAGTTGTAAATATATCTTTTTGTAATTTTTCATCCCACTTTAATGAATGCATTTTTTTTGTTGTTGTTGTTGGTTTATGTAGCTAAATCTATCAAGCTTTTTCTTGGTGGTTTTGGAACCTTAGGTCATAGAAAAGTTTTCTCTACCCCTTGGCTAGAAACTATCTGATATTTATATAATTTATACTATTGGATGATAGGATTTAATATAGTTTTAATTTTTCCATCTAGGCATATAACTGTTTCAGTACTCTTGATTAAAATGAACTTCCTCACCCCACCTTTATCATAAATTCCTTACTCATTTCAATCAATTTTTAATTTTTTAAAAACATACCATTTATCCCTCAATTTTTCAATATAAACACACTTAATTTACAGCCTTCTATTTTAATACATCTTTCATCTCTCTTCCACTGATCATTTTCAGGTTTTTCAAAGCTATTCTTGTATGTATTCTTCCAAATGAATTTTAAAATTGACTTGTCTAGCTTTAAGAAAAAAACAATTTGTATTGTGATTGAAACATTTTTCATTTAACACAATATGACAATTGACAATCTATGAAGTTTTAATTTCTTGGAAATGCCTTCCTTTCCCTTGACTACACTCTTGTTCCTTACAGAAATATTGCATTGTTTTTTTTTTTCCATTATTTTTTTTTACTTGTTCTCTGCATTATTCCTGTTAAGTTTATATTTAGTTGATTTTTTTTTTCTGTATGCAGAATGTTATATCCTTTCATGGCTTATTTTCTACATATATAAATAACTTGTATTTTAAAGAAGCCAAATTATCTCTAATTACAAACAATTCCTGTGTGATTGTAAACTTCTGCAAAGTTACAGATAACCTTAGCCCTTGGTTCTTATAACTTTAATACACTGGTGTACATGTTAATGCATATGTTAGGGTAGAAAATTTTAAAGCCTATGAAAAGAGGCTGAACAAATTCCTTACGTCTTTAATAAAGTTCTAAACTTGATGTAATATATTAAACTGGATTACTTCCTTGAATTTACCTTTTGAGTACATTTCCATTTCCTTTTTTAACAAAGAACTCAAAATATTCCATAGTTTGACAATTTTCACCAACTAGATAAGTGATATTTTCTGATAAGAGATACTGTCTAAACAACTTGGACCACAAATCAGGTAACACAAACTTAAAACTGAACAAAAGCTATTTTCTTGAACTTATTTCTTCTCCAGGACTGACAATCAGTATAAAAATTAGAGTAAATTCCTGGGTCAGGGCAATCATTGTTTTTGGTTTATCTTTTTATATGGTTTTTATCTCCCAACACATGTAGAAATTACCACTGATAGAGATAATATCTATATAGACAACATGTTTTTAAAGTTAGTTTTCACTTTTACCTCATGCTCTTTTTTGCCCCCATTCATTCAAAATTACTGCCTATATTTATGCAGACAGCTTCCAAGAGTCTCATTTGTTCTCACAGGAATATTACATGTGGATAATTCCTAATACCACGTGGCATTTGTAAACAGACCTGAGTATTCACTTGAGCTTATAATGCCAGCTGACACAAGTTCTGTGTGGCCTGTCCCTAGTCATGTTCACAATTAAATTCCATGGCTAAAATTGAACTCTGTGCTATACTAGAGACTTAAAATAAGGGAGGGGAGTAAGTACCCATGTTACAGTTGCAAATGAATCAAGTGCTTCAATTCTTGTCTTCCAAAAAAGTCATTATATAGGCTTAATGAGGAAAATATGTACACAGACAATACATTTTTGAAATGTGAAAAACACATGAAAAAATACAGCTGCAAAAATGCAGTACTATAAATGAGGCCATGCTAACATGAAATAAATCTTTACCTTTTCAGTTTCAAATATGGTTCCTTGTAGATTTAAAAGATTCCAAAGTGGAATTCTGACTATGACAGATGTCCACATCTAGTACCTGATGTACACAGTAAGATATGCTTTAATTGTAAATGGAAACTGGACACAGTTTAGAACAGGAAGAAATGGATTTGTATGGAGATGCAGTAGGAAATTGTACTGTCTTCCCCTAGGCTCCTACTCTGCCCTGGTGGTCCCCACTTGGGGAGCTGGGCTTAATTCTAAGTCATGGAGGTCATTGGATTCTAGTAAATCATTCCATCAGTATCCTATAGGTAGAAAAGAGTTGACAATGTAGCTGAAAGGTGCCTCTGCTCATTTATTCCACAAGAGCCACTGCTTGATAAATTAAGCTAATCCTCTACAGAAATGTTCCAATCACCTCTGTAATTACTTACTATATGGAAACAGAATTGATGTGGCCTTAATTACTCTACTATAAGATAGGAAGTCTGCAACACATTGTTATCTACATAAAGTGGAAAGACACTGTATTCATGAAATCTAAGATTATATTTAGTGTGAAATGGTTTTGAAGGTCAAAAGTAAACGTGCAAATTAGAAGTCATTGATAAAACATACTCTCATATTTCCCTTCGCATATAATGGCATAAATAAATTAGATAGAAAAGCCATATCTTCTTGGTTAGAATTTGAAATCTGTTAAATTTGACTAGGCTGAAATTCCTAGTCCTATGAAAAATTTTAAATTATGTTATTATCATTAGCATTTGTCCCTTACACAGTCTACATAATTCAGTCTATCATAGAAAATGGAGAAGCTTTAAATTAAGGCCAGTAGATTAATAATTCTGACTTAGAGCAGAGGCAATTTGAGCCTGGCTAATTTTTCATATCTGCTCAATTAACCTCATAGTGCTGGAGAACAAAAGGGAGCATGACGAGTGTCATTTAAATTAAACAAATGCCATTTATCTGCCAAGGTACTGACTTCCATCAGCTACTCCAAGCCAGGACCACAGTATCATATGGAGTGGACAAGCAGTGAACCACTGGGATTTAATTCTCCAGCATTTCAGAAATCCTGCGTAGCATAATATGTGAAGCTTGCCATTTAATGAGCTCTTCAAGATCTAGAAAAGCAGAAGTAGATTACCCAGTAGCATTTGTAAAAATACCTAGTTTATATTCTATTGTGACCCCTGTCACTGGGGAGAAGCACCTTCTTCTGGAAGTGATGTCAAAGCTTTCTAATTAAGCATAATATCCCTCATTTTACATTCAAGTCATTTATCTTCAGAGATTGGAAAACCGATATCATTAAACTAACTTTCTGAATATCTTTCTACTTAGCAGCTATAGTCTCCAATGATGCTTTACCAATATAGCATTTCAGTTCCAAACAAGATAAACATTTGGAAAAGAAATTAACTGAATATCATTATAATTGTCTAGAAAAGGGAATTACTGCTATTTAGCATTTTTACTCCTTAAATGCATAAAATGGTGTTACACATTTTCAAATTGTTATCTATGCTTTTTAAATCTGTTTCAATAATTTAAAATCTACCAAATCAATTTCAGAATAAACATTACTTCAATAATCACTTTGTAGAAACCCAACTGTATTTGGAATTTTAGCATGAAATAACAAAAGGCACTTTGGAGACAGACATTTTTTTCTGTGTTCAGTAATAAGATATTTTCTTCAAATAAGCTCTATTAAGCTTAGAAGACCACGTAGCCAGCCTGTATGGTACCAGAGTGAGAGCTAGATGTACATAGTGAACATGTCTAATGAGCTGGTGGGAAAATTAATGCAAGGGTCCATACAGAGGTGGGACCTAGGAGCTTCTTGAGTTTGGTTTAAGCTAGTGAGGCAAGTTTTGAAAGAGAGTTGATGATGTGTGTCTCAACATTGCTCCCAAATAGGTCCAATTGAATGGCGTCTCACCCAGTGATAAGGTCCAGTAAACTACAAGATGTCTCTCTAAAATTTCTGTGAATGCTGAACAACAAGAAGTGTTACAATTTGAGGGTATCTGTTATTTTGCTATTGAGGGACACCGCATGATTAATCATGGAACTTCAGCTTGTTCCCATTTCAGTGTCTGAGCCCTGAGTTCTACTAGGGTCAGTACCACCAACCATGATCTCCTTCTATGAGAGAAAAAAAAAAAAAATAGAAGGGTGCCTGGGTAGCTCAGTCAGTTAAGCATCCAGCTTCAGCGCAGGTCATGATCTCACAGTTCATGAGTTTAAGCTTCACATCTGTTAGCACAGAGCCTGCTTTGGATCCTTTATCCCCCTCTATCTCTGCCCCTTCTGCTCTCACACATTGTCTCTCAAAAATAATAAAAATAAATAAATTTAAAAAAGAGAAAAGAAATAAAAACTTTAGAAGACTTTGGGAACAGAACTGCCACTTTGGATATCAACAGTGTTTAAAGATTACCAGATTAAGGAGGGATGGATAGGTTTATATGTGAAAGTAGAGACTGAGTTTTCGCAGATCTCAGAGAATCACTTAAAGGTAATTCCAAGAACCATTTGTGAAGAACTGACATGGAGCTAGAGTTCTTACCAGGTATTTAGGAACAGGGCTGAAGAACTTGAAGACTGGTGCTCAGTTTTATTCCCAAACTAGGGTGGACTGGGAAATAGCTAGTTTATGAAATTTAGTTCATAAATTTCATACCTGTTTCAGAGGGTAGTACATAAAAACTGTTTCAGAGGGTTTTACCTGTTTCAGAGGGTAGCACATAAAAACTAACAAATTATTTTGTAAGACTGCCTAGTATCTTATTAAAATTGCAGGTCCTGCATTTCAATGCCTACAAGTAATACTTCACTAAAAACCTGAACAACACTGTGTATGGGAACAATACTCAAATATATTGTCTTCAGATTTCTACTAATACATATTATTCTCAAATTCACACTCCTTTCATATTGGCAATAAATGGTGAAACCTTTGAAATTAACATGTAGTTTATCCACAGTTACTAAGAATCATAATCACTTTTACTCTGTATGTAATTTGCTGTGTTAACAGAAGGCAAAATTACCCATTTTGAATTATATATTTAATTGAGAGTGTATTTAAATATTTACATGTATGCATAAAAACGGGTCTCCATTCTAGTTCAGAGCATCATTTGCAAATGAAACTCACTACATACATATTATCTTGAAAGGGTGGCATATGATTCTATATTATATATTTTTGTCCTTAGGTTATTTTATGAGGAAGGCAGATAGTAAAGTTAAATTCCAGGGAAATAAAATAATTCAAATTTGATAGGATGGGTCATTGGGAATTGAAGTGGGAAAACATAAGAATTGCCTGGGGAAGTCTGCCTATCTTGGCTGATTACCAGACAAAAAGAAGACCGTAGGCTGGAAAGAGAAATTTTGAAGAAAGAACAAGTGGAGTGTTGGGGTTATGCATTGCATAAAAATAGTAAATTCTTACACAGGATGACTAATTTTGGTCACTGATAAGAGAGATGGGAAATTTGGACAGGTGGCATATGTGACCTCCTTGTTATGGGTATTCTTCTACATAAAAATTTTAAACCTATCATAACTTGTATATTTCTGTTTATCAATAATGATTAATACTTTGTATTATGCAACTCTAGTCTTGATTTTTTGCAACATCTTGTGTTCAGACACTTCTTCATTCCCAGAAACCTAGAATTAATAAATTTTCTTGGGGGGTGTGTGTTGAATAACTAGGTTTATGAAATAGTCATCTCCTATGTGAACCAGAAATAGAACAAAAAATAGAGTGTTGTGTTGTAAGCTGAGCTGAAACTATAGAACTGTCACCCTTTAGGTTGTGTGGAAACAGGTGCAGAGACCAAGCATGAAAATTTCCCTAGACTATATAAAAATTGCTTTATGCAAGGTGAGGCTTTGATGTCAATTTGATACTTGAAACAAAGAAGATGGGACTCGAGGATTCAGGAAAAAAAGACTGAGGAAATCTTCTGCAAAGCTTTGCTCAGGGCGAGATTTCTATGAGGCTACTTTGATGAAGGCAAGAAAAAAAATTCATGACCAGAAACAGCCCACTTAGATCAGTGAGGGAAATTCACAGTATCCTTATACTGAAGGAGCACCAATCCATCAATAGAAGATTTGGTTAGGAAATGGGGTACAAAGAGAATGAGTGAGAAATGATAAATGTGGTCAAAAAGACAAATTGCCTGTTGTAAAATAAGTCCTGGGGATATAATGTATACTATGGTGACTGTAGGTAATACTGTATTGCATACTTGGAAGTTTCTAAGTTGACAAGAAGGGACACCTGGATAGCTTAGGCAGTTAAGTGTAAGAGCTGCCTGCTTGAGATTCTTGTTCTCACCATCCCCTCTCTGCCCCTCCCCTGCTCGTGCACTCTCTCTCTCAAAATAAACTAAAAAAAATAAAGTTCATAAGAAAATAAAAATCATAATGGCTGTTATTGAGACTTACTGTCGTAAACTCATTTGATATAAATACATAAAATGATTGTTGTATACCAGTAACAAATATGTAACTAGATTTCAAGAAAGATAAATGAGAAGAGGCACACATCAGGGTAAGAAGCAGGGGAAATGTAGAGAAGGAAAGATGGAACGGAAAGAATACTAACATCAACTGAATTTGAAAGAATACTAACATCAACTCAAATTCATATGAAGAAATAAAAATTTTATAAAAAGATAACTACAAAGATAAGTGTAAAGATCAGATTTGGGGTGCCTGGGTGGCTCAGTCCCTTACGCATCCAACTGTGGCTTAGGTCCTGATCTCATGGTGTGTGAGTTTGAGCCCCACATTGTACTCTCCAGTGTCTGTGCAAGCCCACTTTGGATCCTGTCTCCCTCTCTTGTGCACCTTCCCTATTTATTCTCTTCCTCTCTCTCTCTCTGTTTAAATAATGTATTTTTGGTTTGCAATTCTTTTTCCCCCCATATGATTTAAAGGACAAATGCATCAAACAATAACCATAAATTTGTACTGATGGGCATATCATGTATAAAGATGAAATTTGTGACAATAACAATAAAATGAGGTGGAGGAAACAGCAAAGTTTTTGTATCCTATTGAAAGTAAAATGGTATTAATCTGACCTACATTGTTATAAATTAAGACATTAATTATTCCCAAGAACACCATTAAGAATAAACTAGTAAAACAAATAAAAAAGGCATGAAAACAGTTACACTTGAAAATTTGTATCTAACACAAAGGAAGGTAGTAATGGAGGAAATGAGCAACAAAAATATAGCAAATGACAGAAGTAACTACTTCTTTACCAGTAGTGAAATTAAAAAACAAATGTACTGACCCCTCCAACTTAAAGGCAGCTCTGTTGTTAGGGGCAATGTATATAATGCAAAAACACAACTGAAGGGAGAAATAGTTGAACAAGAGTTGGAGTTTGCAACACGGCACCTTCAGTGATGGATAGAACAACACAAAAGATAAACAAGAGAATAGAAGACTTGAACAACACTATAAACCAAGTAGACCTAACAGACATGTATAGAATGTTCCATACAACTATAGCTGTGAAACTAAAAAAAGAAGTCAGGAAAAATTCGAAAAAAAGTGAACCAGAAGTTGGTTCTTTGAAAATATCAATAAAATGACAAATCCTAACCCAGTTTGAACCTGGAAGGGAAAAGGGGGAAAAAATTAACTAAAACCAAGAAAGAATGTGAGGGCACTATAACTGACATAGAAGTAAAAAGATAAGATTACTACGAGCAATTGTGCCAAAATAAATTGGATAACCTAGATGAAATGGACAAATTCCTAGAAACAGGAAATTTGAATTCACCCACAAGAGTAAAGAGAATAAATTAGTAATCAAAAAATTCCAAAGAAGAAAAACACTGGACCACATTGCTGCTGTTTTCACAAATGCTACCAAATGTTTAAAAAAATAAAAGAATCCTCAAATTTTTCCCCAAAATAGCAGGAAACATTTTCTACCTCAGTCTCTGAAGACACTATCAGCCTAATATTAAAACCAAGGCCAAGACCTAACAAGAAAACTGGATACTAATATTTCTTAAGGATACATGAAACAAGAAACTCAATAAAATAATAGCAACCTTGGGGTGCCTGGGTGGCTCAGTTGGTTGGGCGTCCGACTTCAGCTCAGGTCATGATCTCATAGTCTGTGAGTTTGAGCCCCGTGTTGGGCTCTGTGCTGACAGCTCAGAGCCTGGAGCCTGTTTCAGATTCTGTGTCTCCCTCTCTCTCTGCCCCTCCCCCATTCATGCTCTGTCTCTCTCTGTCTCATAAATAAACATTAAAAAAAATTAAAAAAAAAATAATAGCAACCTAAATTCAAAGGAATATTAAAAGGATTATACACTATGACCAAGTGGAATTTACCCCAACAATGCAAGAATGGTTCCACATATGAAAATACAGTTTCTAGAATAAAGGGGAAGCAAATCATTTCAACTGACAGAGAAAGGCTTTTGGCTTTATATATACACACACACACACACACACACACACACACACACACACACAAAATAACCAAGAATAGAATTCTGTTTTTCTTGGATCTCCAGAGAGAGAAAAACAGAGCAAATGGTGTCAGTAAATTCACATTTACTCTGAGACTAGAATGATAGCAAATGGGGCACTAGGTTTCCAAAGAAGGTGAGTGCTAAAAATTCAGACTGTCAACCTTAAAAGTAGCAAAGTTAGAGATTGGAGAGGAAAGGTAGAAGTTAATTTAACACAGATAGATGAAGTTTAAACAGCGGATATTATTTATATAATATAATTTCTTGGGGTCCAATGTTATGCTGATAACAAAAGTAATGAAATACAAGTATATTTAAAGCTATAAGGGTAAACTCTGGAAAATACAATCAAAGTGGGAAAGGGAGTTAGGAAGTGAAGTGGGGGGGAATGCACTATGTTCACTATATATAGAAGCAGTCAGATACTGTCTAAAAACATACTGAACACTGTATAATAGTATAGCTATAAAGATAGCTTCAAGATTACATGCTCCCTTTCCTCCATGGGCTATTACAAAGTTGTTAAAAAGTTTTAGGTACTTCTCTCTGTATATGTATTGAAAGACTTTCTAGCTATTGCACAAACTTTTTTTACTATGAAGGGCCAGGTAATATTTTAGTTTTGGGGGACTATAAAGTCTCTAGCAACAAAATTCGACTCTTGTGCTGTATGAAAGCAAAAATAAATAATACAACAATAAATGAGTGACTCTATTTGAACAAGAGATAGAATAGATTTTACTTGTGAAATGCAGTTTGCCAACGTCTGTTATAGATAAGATGATTAAAGGGGGAAAACCTAGTTAGGCAATAGTGTATATAAATAGTGATGCCATTGCATTAAAAATGTGTGGGGCACCTGGGTGGCTCAATTGGTTGAGCGTGTGACTTTGGCTCAGGTTATGATCTCATGGTTCAGGAATTTGAGCCCTATGTGGGGCTCGGTGCTGACAGCTTGGAGCCTGGAACCTACTTTGAATTCTGTGTCTCCTATTCTCTCCCCCTCTCCCCACTCTCACCCTTCTACACCTCTCCCCCTCTCCCTCCCTTTCCTCTCCCCATCTCCCTTTTTCTCAAAAAATTTTTTTAAGTTAAAAAAATTATATATATATATATATATATATATATATATATGTAAGCATTAAATAATTATAAAAATAAACATGAAGATAACAGAGATTGCTTCTAGCAAAGAGAATCCAGTAACTGGGGGAAAGAGTGAAGAGAGTCATGTATTTCACTGTTACCAATGTATACCTTTTGAATTCTTTAATTTGCATGTATTATCTATTCTCGATAGCAAATAAAATATTCTTAAATAAAACAGAAATATATAAAATAGGAAATAGGAGTAATATAGGGTATTAAAAAAAAGTAGGGGTTATCTGGGTGGCTCAGTTGGTTAAGCATCTAACTCTTGGTTTAAGCTCAGGTCATAATCTCATTGCTTTGTGGGTTCAAGCCCTATATTGGGCTCTGCGCTAGCAGGGCATAGCCTGCTTGGGATTCTCTCTCTCTCCCTCTCTCTCTGCCCACCCCCAACTTGTGTTGTCTCTGTCTCTCTCAAAATAAATAAATAAACTTAAAGATTAAAAATAGATTTAGGGAAATTGATAAAATAAATTTCTACCAGGAAGATTTGGTTTGCAAGAGGTAATAAAGGGCCTCAAAACTTTAAAATGTTTACATCCATTAAAAATCTTACATACATGAACATTCTGGGTAATTTATAGAGGTACATTGATGAAGATCATAAGGTAAATATAAGGCATAAAATTTCTTGAGAACTTCACTATGGAATCATTATCCATATTCCATTATTTATCCATAGAATCAGTCTTATCATCTGTTTTATGCCACTATGCCAAATGATATTGTGAAGAATCTCAAATTCATTGTTAGATTATCTTATGTTAAAGTTGTATTTTTTTAACACAATAAAGTGTATCACTTAGAAGCATTAATATAATCAATCAGCAACCAATGTCAAAAATTAGAAGTTTTGGCATATTCTTTCCAACCTAATGAATGCATTATATCACATTTTATTTCATCTTCACAAATACTGGAAGATGGTCAAACATTTTAAAGTTGCATGTTCTCAACAACAGAGAGCAGGTTACTGAAGTCATACAGCCAGTTATTGCTATAATTTTTTGAGATTATTTATTCCATTGAGGGAAGCTGTAATTACAAGCCTGTAAGCTTGGCAGTTGGAGATAGACCCTGAATAATAATGATCAACATAAATTCCTCTGTCTTACCATTGAGTCTCCTAATCAATGTTTTAGGAACTCTGGCTTAGGCTGAACAGAGGAAAAATGAATCTTCTACACTGAAGTTGTAAAAGCCTCCAATTCCTCAGTGAGGAAGGCCAGTCAGCTCTTTATTCTTCACCCTATTTGTACCTAGAGTGTGCTGAACCTTGATTCAGCCCAATCAACTATGGCCATCCTTCAGTGCTTTCTACCTCCCCCCCCTTTATGATATGATTTACATTTTAGGAATAAGAATTCTAAAAGTATTTTCAGCTATAGTGCTGAAATTGGAAGTCCTTCCAGTTCCTCATTAATCCAAACTCTTGTATCCCACATGACTCATTTTTAAATAAGTAACTCCAGTTAGAAATTAGACAATCTTATTACAATATTAGGTGGGCTATATACTAATCTTAGCTTATCAACCTTCTTTATCTCTTTTCTGGGTACTAATAAAATATTTTGGAAGAAATGACTGCACATAAACATGGATCACATACTGCAGCTTTTCGTTCTCAAATTACAAAGCACACAAAACAAGAAGTTGATCATGTTGTACTTTCACAGTCACCTTCAAGTTATTTTAATTAAAAAGCAGAGAACATCTATTAGCCTATTATTAATTAACATGAAACCTCTTTGAAATGCTTTGTTGGAACACAACTTAGCAAGAGTGTTTATTCCCTTTGACACAGCATTTCATCAGGCTTATAATATGTACCTAACCTAATTTGAATAGTATATTTTTCAAGATCAATTATATATAATTTTACTTTCTAAAACAGAAGTTATATTATAAAACACTATTATTAATTTAACATTTTTTCTTGTAGTAATGATATTCTATATTAAGTACCATGTTCTAGTCAGTATTTTTAGAATTTCACATTTTGTTCTAGAACTTCCAAAGAATCTTCTTAAAACCATTAAGTAAATCATTAACATTGCATTGAAAGCATTATTTCTAAGGAAACTGTTCAGATTTGACACATCACAGGAGGTTTCCATTAACAAGCTACCCTTCCAAAGACAACATTTGTGAGCTCTCTCTTACTATCCTTGACTTTGGATAGCATCTATCATGCATGTGTCTTCTTCCATAGATTGCCAATTTGAGTGCAGGAACTAACATTTTATTAATTGTGATAGTGGCTAGTACAAAGAAGAAGTTTAATTTTTTAACTGGTAGTATTGAATTTAGTTTTTTTTTTTTTTATTTCAACAAATTATAGATGGTTCTAGTTTTTCCTCTTGATTTTATCAAAGTTAAAAAAAGAGGTGCTTATTAAGACATTTGATATATATTAAGATTTATTCCTATGTACAAGGTAATCTACACTTCATATGTGTATATGTGTATTTATATACCCATATCTCTCCCTAGTATACGTAAAAATAAAGACCTATTTTCAAAGGCTACCATAATGCATGTTCAGTCTGCAGAATTAACCAGAGTGGCAAAAACTTCTTTATCATTTAAGTATATACTACATTTTGGTATATGTGTTTATGGTATAGACACACATCTATAACAATCACCATTATTCAAGAGCATTTTTTCCCATGCCAAATATTTCCTGTGATTTAAATGGATGTGGACGTGTATAGTTTTCCCAAATGATCTAGAACTTCTTTTGTATTCCAGGTTATGTAAACTGATGTGTGATATTCTGGATACCACTATTTAAACAATTATCTTTTCATTTTTCTTTTAAAAATTGTATACTGTAATCATGTTTTAACCATTTCATGAATTTAAAACATGCTTAGCTACAGAAAAATTAGAGTGGGACCTCTGGTAGGTTATTCACTCTCTTGATGAGCAAATTAAGAATGAAACTGCTACAAAAAAAAAAATTGATTCCCTAGACAATTGACTCTCTGTGCTAATGGAAGACATTATCTTTGTAATTTATCTGAGCTAATGGAATAGTCTCATAAACAATATAAAATATTAGCCATAATACCAACATCCTTTATGTTTGGAATTACAAGGTATTTATGTTTACATTTGAATATGGGCTCTTCTAATATTCTGGGAATCTGTGCTACTTCAAACAAAATTAATGAGATTAGTCACTTAATCTGCAATTACTTCTCAATATTAGTTCTCTGTTCTAACTAACCTCCATTATTTGATATTCTTCAAACATGCATTGAGCTCTCACCTTCTAATTCTGACCTTGCATTTCCGATTTCCTGGAATACTGTGTTCTCTTCTTAACCTCGCATTGTGGAAAAATTTTCAGGGTTGAATTCCCTCCCAGAATCTTCTAACTAGATATGAATTTAACCCTCTCTGAACTCATAAAGTACTTGAGGCAGGATTGTCTGTTAAAATATAATGAAAGTTACAAATGTAATTTTAAATTTTGTAGAAGTCACATTACAAAATAAACAAGTAAAGTTGGTTTCATACATTTTAACCCAACATATGCAAAATATTTTAACATGTAATAATTTTATTGATGGATTGTTTTGTGCTAAAACTTCAAAATCCCATGTACATATAGCATGTAACAGGTGCTACTGTGTTGGACAACATAGCCTTAGAACTGGTCATGCAAAACCTATTTTCTATAGAGATTTTTTTCAGTGTATTTGAAAATTTATTGAGGCATAATTTACGCACAATTAAATACACAGGTTGTGATTATACACTTCAGTGACTTTTAAAAAACTTCTATACCCAGATAACAACCACCTTGTATTTGTTTCTTCTTGCTGCTGCAACAAATTGCCATGTTGGTAACTTAACAGAAGACAAACTGATTAACTCCCAGTTCTGGAGTTCAGAAACCTGAAATGAGTCTTATTATATCAATAAAGATGTAGCAAGGCTGGTTCCTTCTGAAGGTTCTAGGGATGAATCCATTTTCTGAACTTTTCTAGCTTCTAGAGACCATCTGCATTCCTTGTTATCTGGGCCCTTTTTCTGTCTTCAAAGCACATTACCCCAACCTCTGTTTCTGTTATCACCTCTACTTTCATGATTTTGACATTACCTTCCATTTCTGCCATGTGAGGTAACATAATCACAGGTTCCGGGCAACAAGATGTGGACATCCTTGGAAGGCTATTATTCTACCATATACCACACACATCATAGAGAATTTCTCTGTCATCACTCCTAATCCCCACCCCAAATCTCTGTTATGTCTGTCATCTTAAATTTCCCTATTCTGTAGTCTCCTAGAAATGGAATCTTCCATATGCTTTTGTGTCTAGCTTCTTATACTCACAATAACAGTTTTGAAGTTTATCTGTAACTTTGTATTTTACTTTTTATGCTAGTATTGCTAGTTCTTGATTGGTTGTTTTTTGTTTATTTTTAATAAACAGACTGAGAATTCCAGTCTGTTAATTCCTTAATACCAGATCTTTCTTTAAGTTACTAAATATATTAATTATTAAACTCTTGTATTTCTAGTGAGTAGTGGGGGTCCCTTCCTGTTAATTGGCTTTATTCTTTATAGAGCACATTTTCTTCTTTGCATGTCTTTTTTTTTTTTTTAATTTTTTTTCAATGTTTATTTTTGAGAGAGAGAATGTGAGTGGAGGAGGGGCAGAGAGAGAGGGAGTCACAGAATCTGAAGCAGGCTCCATGCTCTGAGCTGTCACCACAGAGCCCGATGCGGGGCTTGAACCCACAGACCAGGAGTTCATGACCTGAGCCAAAGTTGGAGGCTTAAGTGACTAAGCCACCCAGGCACTCCTCAGTTCTGTACTTCTAATCCAATGTCTAAAAATGGTTACATAATGTATTTCATCCAGTTTTGTAATTGTTGGTAGTAGAAAGGCAACCCCTCCTCCCCTGAAATGACTTTATCATAGTGAGAAGTGGAAACTCTCTCCATGAAGAAATGTGAAAATACCTAAAATCCTTCCTTCTGAGTTTCCTTCTAAAGGGAAATAATAGTATTTGGCAGTAATATGAAAACTGTAAAGCTATACTATAAATTATACTTAGATGACACATTGAATATGTGATAAATGAATGAATTAAGATTAATGTGTAGGGTATTTAATTTTCTGTTCTGCTCTTTGTCTACTTTCTGATCTTTGTTATGTCACATGCTGGCACTGATCACATCTCAGGCTAATAGAAAGTATGTAAGTATATTTACTATTAAATTGTTGTGTTTCAGGCTTGCTGTCAGTGGAAAGATAATTTTTTAAAGCTCTTCTCATATGATTCTGGTGTGTAAAGAAAAATATTTTGTGCTAATGAGTGGTTCCTAAAACTTGTTGTATGGGGCAAATACTTGGTTATTTAAAACATTGTTGTCTTTTTCTCCAACAATACTACTTAAAAATATTCTCTTAAAGATGTAGCCTTATTTGAAATTTTTATGTTAGAAAACGGAGACTCACTTTTAGAACTATATTTATAAAACATCATTTACATATTCATAGTGTTTCTAGAGAGTAGATTTTCTATTTTCTACATTCTGTTCAAATGTACCATATAAAACTAAGTTCGATTTATGCATCCTATATTTGAAAATATAACCACATGGAGTACCTAGACTCTCAAAAGCTTTCATATTGCTGCCTTTTTAGAAAGCAGCTGTACTATAAATGATATATATCAAAATACATAACACATTTTACAGGTATTGTCCCTATATGTTGTTGGTGATTTCCTTTCTAAAAATTTTCCATCAGTCCCATTTGTTTCATTTCTTAAAAGAGATTTATTGTTGCAACCTACCATCTAATGTGAAATTGCAGAATTCTGGCTCATTGCCCCTCAGAACAAATCACCACATTGTATCTTTTATTCAGTACACAGTTTGGCATCTGCACCGTTCCACAAACCAAATATACTTAAACTGAGTAAGTCCCAGGATTCTTTAAAAACTGATGTCAAACCTGTCAGTATTTCACAGAAAATTCCTAGGAATCATTTTAATTTAAGGACACTGCTTGAAAAAAAAAATAATAAGTAAGTTAAGGGAGACCCAAGTTGAAGCTGGATATTTAACTCTTTTGAGCAATTCACTAGTAGAGCCATTTTATATTACAGTGGTTATATTGGAAATAACGCTAACCATGAACTCTGAAACTTGATTTTACAAGTTAGGCTAAATTTTTTTTGGAGCTCTTTGGTATTTGCAGGTCATTGCTTTCTCAAATACAATACACAGCACCATTCAGTGGGGCTTTCAAATAAGTGCATGGCTGTGTTATCTCCATCAAAGTAGGAAAGGCTCTCTTCCTTAAAATGATCTCTTTTGAAATCTATAAAGGAGCCTGACACGCCAACATTTGAGATTAATTCCTTGGATATTAAAAGATTTCATCAAAATTTTCGTTATATCTACTAGAGTTTTTAAAATCAATTAACCAAATTTTTTTTAAGCATCAACCTCATACCAGAGTGTACTAAGACAAAGCAATGGGAGAAAGGTGTGGACTGCTATGTTATGTGAAATGGTGACAGAAGTCTCAGATGAGGTGACTTGTAACCAAAGGCCTGAAAGATACTGTGGACTGAGCCACATGAATAACTCAGGTGAGAGAATTTCAAGCCACAGGAAATAGACCTTGAGATGGAGTTTTTTACACTCTGGGTCTAGAATTCTTTCTTGTCCAGCAAGAAAGCAGGACACAGGATTAAAATGAGAAAGATGCCTAATGTCCAAGAGAAGGCAAGAGCCCCAAATAAACATCCTTGCTCAATTTTTATTAGGATCAGAAGGCTTACAAACATGGTGGTGGATGTGAACAAAGAGACAATAAATCTGTGATCATTAACTCATGGGCCTGAGGGAAAGGGGGTTTTGAAGATGAATGGTGTTAGGGGTTTAGGTCAATATAAAACAAAATCCTGGCAGTGGGAAGATGGTTGTTAAAGGCAGACATGAGGCACATAAGGCACCATATCTGTTTATCTTAGCTAGCCTAGGGCATAAGACAGAGCATACAACCTCAGGGTCGAAAAGGCACCTTTGTTTTGCTGATTAGCTCCACTCTGGGCAACATCACCCCACAGAGGCCTACAGCCCTATTTACCTGTTTACTTAATTTGGTCCTTCCTTCCTGTGAAAGCAGCTTTCTGCTATGGTACTAAATTGGGGGGTAAATACCTGAATGCCTAATCTTACCTCATATACCTTTGCATTAGGGTCTTTGCCCAGGCCTCTCTATAATTATTTACCTAATCTTGCTTACCCAAACTTGGCTGTGATCATACTATGGCTTTGTAATTCTTTATGCCTTGTTAACCGATCAACGAAGGCTCAGGGAATTCCTAAGCTTATTCTCCACAATGAAGTATATTTGAGAAATAATGGGCCAGTGTAGCCAGAATGGAGTGAGTGAGCAGAGGAAGAAATGAGACAAGAGAGGCTGTGGAGAGCACACAAAGACTTAAACATTTTGGAAGAATTCTCAACTCCTATCCCCGTTTTCCTCATTACCTAAATCTAACCGATTCCATCAAATGAGCTGTGAATTCTGAGACCGTGTTTGAGAACCAGCATTTGACAGGATTCCCCTTTTGCATGTCCACATTCACAGTTTTAATTTGTTCACTCTCTCACGTAGCTATTCAAAATAGTGCCTAAGTCTATATTTCTCAGAAGTGTGTGACCACTTGCCTCCTACCCAAACCACTGTCACAGACTTGAAGTCAGGGTCCTGAGCAGCCATTTCTTAAACACTTGATTTAGCTGAATCTTACAATCATAAATATTTAGAAATTACTTTTGTAAATGTTCTACTTCTTGTTTCCTAGAACTTGTCTTTTTTGTATGTTCCTGCCAGACTTATCATCCCCTCTCCACAAAAAATCCTCACATCTTAGATTTCTGATATGAACTTCTTGGATATAAGACCATATTTCATTAATCTTTGTTTTGCAATTATAGAAAAATTCATGAATGAGCTACACTATCATGAAATGTTTACTAAATGAATGAATGAGTTCAGTAGATTAAGTAGGCAGAAATGTGGAATGCTAAAATGTATACACAATTTTCAAGAGGTCAAAGCTTTTTAAATTAATAATGACTGGGACATTTGTATTGTTAATTTTAATTTTTAAAATTGGGTTTTTTTAAAGAAAATATTAAATCTCTATGCACAGTATAGTTAGATATTTGATCAGTTTATTATACTGTTTTGATCTCCAACTTAATGTTACTTTCATAAAAAGATCTTTGTTCTATATTGATGGTTTCTACCTATTACGTTAAATTCAGGCATAGTTTTGTAATCCTTCACCATCTGAGAATGGTTTCATATGTTTGGTTTATTTCCAAAGTATTTGGTTTAATGACAAATTGAGTAATGGAAAGGGGGAAGCAGAGGAGAAATAGAATGAGATAAAAGGAAGCCTAGAGGAAAGGCTACACAAAGAAGAACCTATCTAGAACATGGCCCTTTGTTTGAAAATAAGATGAGGACAGATGAATATGTAGGCAGTATGAATGAATATGAATTGATACTACAAGGGACATTGTGGAGAGGGAAGAGATAAGCAGTAAATTAAGGACATGTTTATTAATGTTAAGAGAGATTAGTGTTTTTTTTTTTTTTTTACTTTTGTTTTCTTTGTAGGCATGCGTGATCTAAATGTATTTGCGTAGAAAGAACAGGAAAAAAGATGTTGGAGTGGGAAGTTAAAGATAGACTTGTAAAAAGGGAAACCTAAAGATACCAGGCTTTGGAGGGATGAGGTGTGTGTATGTGCATGAGCATGTGTGTAAAAGTAGGAACCAGGGAAGAGAACCATTTTAGAACACAGAATGAGGGAATCACCTTGAATAGGAGATTTGAGAAACAAGACTAAGAAACCTTTTTATTTATTTGACAACAGTTACTTTTGCTATGAAAAACTGATGAAATAGAATCATCTTGGTTCCATTCCATTATGATTACTCCAACATTTGCCTATAATTCACCCATACATGAATGTAATCAACGTGCTTAACTATGGATCAATCCATATTTTATTGGAGCTATTTTATCATCCTTAAATTTTAAAATCATTTCATATAGTCAGCTTTCCAAAATTAACCACCAAAAATGATCTGGGAGAGATTAGGTCTACAATGTAGTGACAGGGGACTTGGTACTAATAAACTGGGGGCATGTTCCTTTATTATTAGGAAGATAGAGTATCTAATTTTAAGACCTATTATAAAACTACAAAACTCAACAGAGTGTGAAATTGCTTTAAGAAGGAACAATAAGACCAAGGTAACAAAACAGGCGATGCAGAAACAAACTGACATGTAATCAGTTGATTTTCATCAAAGGTGCCAATGTAATTCAAAGATTAAGGAAAATTACATTTCATTTTCACACCTGGATATTCCTAAAGAAATAAATGAACCTTAAGCCCTACCTCACACCATATACTTTGAGATGAATCATAGATACAAATGTGAAGAATACAGCTCTAAAGTTTCTAAAAGAAACAGATAGCATAACTTTACAACCTTCAAGGTAGGAAAGATACCTTACAGGATGCTTAAAAGAAAAAAATGATTACCTTTTAAATTTTTTATGTTCATAAAAAACACCATTGAGGAAAATGCAAATGCAAACTACAAATGGAAGAAAACAACCATGGTACATATAACTGACATTGTAATAATTATATCAGGATATATAAAGAACTCTTACAAATCCTTAATAAAAAAGCTCAACAAACCCCCACAAAGGGCAAAAGATGTAAACACACTTCAAAAACCTACAAATGATCAATAAACACATGAAAAGTTCTCAGAATTATTAGTCGTCAAGAAAATGGAAGTTAAAACTATAAAATGCTCTGTGAAATTTTTTTTAATAAATATAAACATACCTGTGACTCACCAATTATAATCTTATTACTTACCTGAGAAATGGGGAAAATTCACAAAGAAGTTCATAACAGCTTTATTAGGAATGTTCAAAAGTAGGAAACAACTCAAATATCTAGTAACAGGAGAATGATCAACTAATTTTATTATATAATTTATTACTTAGCAATAAAAAAGAATAAACTGATACAACAGCATAAAGGATATTAAAAGCATTGTGTTGACAAAAACTAGAAACAAAAATTATATAATATGTGATTTATATTTATGAAGCTCTAGAAGAAGTGGAACTAATGTATGTTGTAAGAAAACAGTAATGGTTTATGGAGCAAAGGTTGTGAGGATTAACTGAAAAAGAGCTGGAAAGAACCTTCTGGGGTTATGGAAATAAGCTACCCTTAAGTGGGAAATTGAGACATAAGCTTTTGAAAATTCCATGTGAGTGTGCTGGAATGAAAATTAGATCAAAGGAGATTTGATCTATTTTTCTGTTGGTATGATGCATTACTATAACCTTTGAGATTAAAACACTATCTAATCTTGCTGTGAAAACTGTATCACTTCATATAGGGTTGTGATGGATTATTGCATAAGAAAGCCATTATTTTTCTAAATGGAGGTACTTGAGAACAAAAACGTGTTTGAGCATAATTATGATAATAAATGAACTAATTATTATATGAAACTCTTCATATGCATCTATGTATAACATATGTATTCATATATATTTTTAATCTTTGTATAAAAGCTATACATGCATATAAAACTATGTTAAATCAAGGAACTTCTTTGTGTCTGAGGTGTGATGATAATATGGGAGTATAAGCAAAAATGCATCAGGAATGTTAGTTAATATAATGAAGTAAGATTGATGACACCAAATTGAAGATATACATATAATTTACTCATTTATGAAAACCTGTGCAAACATATACTTAAGAGCTTCATGGAGAGGGTCAACCATTGATCCAAATAAGAACTTAGCAGGTAAATTAAAAAGTGAGATGTATTGGGGAGTGGAATATTCCTTTTATCTGAAAATACTTTCTTGCTTTTTTATTTACCCATATGGCTTCTTAAAATGAACTTTGTTGAATTGTATACCCATTCTTTAGGCCCTTTTACCCCCTGAATTAAGAAATTTGTTTATCATTCAAACTGGCCCATCTCTATATGCTTTAAATAATCATTTAAAAGAAGTTTTATCTAATAATTTTACAGTATTGAACTACTGTGAAAGGATAGTTTTCACAGTAATGAACTACTGTGAAAGGATAGTTTAAAAAACAAACCTCTCTTTAAGACCATCCATGGAGGTTAATTTTCAGACTCCAAAATTAAACCACTTCCTCTCAGCTTTCCATTAGCAAGCAATATATAATGCTTTGTAGCAATTACCTTTCATATGAAAGAAAAAAAAAATGTCCCTTTAGTGAATAAAGTAAATATAGACTTCATATCAAATGCTATATTGACAGCAGTACAAAGTTTATCAGCAAAAAAGAGAAAGTTTTGTTCCCAATATGCAGCAGATCCTATGGTTCACTGTTTAAATCCCAAGATTTAGTAGCATGAAAAGTATAAAACTCCATGTAAATGACGATGGAATGGAAACTCTCCTAATGCTTTAAACCCAAAATTAAGCATGGTCCTCCCTCTTGTAGAGTCTCTCTTTTGGTAAACTAATTCCCTATGTGTAATAAATCTCACTTTCTTAGGAAGTTTGATACTATGTCTCTTGAATGGTTCTCTACTCTCTATTTTGCCCAATTGGAATGATGCTACTTGTTTTAGACCCCCTTCTTATTTATAGCTCATTAATGGGAGGGTCTGTGTCTGTTTTTGTTACTTTGGTTTTTTAGTCCTCACATAGCTGCCACTTAATACATGTTTAATAAACCTTGAAAACAAGATAGGCAACAAAAATAAAACTCCCTACATTCCCAGCACCACAAACACATACACTATTAGGAGCTAATAGAAATGGCTGCCTAAAAATTATGAGCAAAACTTAGACTTGAGAGAGGAATTACCTAATGGTTTATAGTCTGTGGAGATTAGCTAGTTTTAGTTTTATGGAGATTAGCTAGTGGACTTTTGGCATTTGATAGATATGCAGACACATGAACATACATAGTACTTGGTGTAGTCTGTGTAAATGAATATTTATAAGGAAAGCCTTAAAGATTTATTCCACTTCTTCATAGATGTGACTGGATTTCTCTACTTTATGCATTGCTTGGGTTTGTCTGAATATTACTCAATTACTCAAATGTTTTGTTTTTGTCTGCCTTGGGTCCTTCAAACCTTAACTTAGATTAAGATTATAAAAAAGTCTATTTTTAAAGCTGTGCAAAGAAAATACTACATCAAAACTGTTAATATATACCTCAAACAGAATACATGCATATCTTCATTTGTCTTTCACCTCATTTATGTCAGCCTATATCTTACCGGCAAAAATTGCTTTCCAGCTCTAGACAATGTAATTTGACTGTGATGCTGTCTGGCACTTAAGTATTACAGTGTTGCTTTGGTTAAAGTAAAAGATTTGCAAAACCAGTCCAAAAACTTTATTATCGGGGCAGAACATCAATGAATTTCTTGAACATTCATCACAAACAGAATGTGTAAGAGCTGGAGAATGAATCATCCTAGATTACCTATCTAGTACTTGAGAGGCCTACCACAAAACAGCAACAGCAGAGATTAACTTGCTGGAGTTGCCAGGAAATTTACAGAGGCTGTTCTGTGGAGAAATAGAAACCCCATTTGCAAGATCTTTACCTGTGAAAGGTATCTTAAATCATAGGAAGTCTGGACATAAAAATTCTCTGAAGGTGCCCCATAGGTCAAGGCAATCTTGATAATCTTTCCAACAATCTCCCTTTTCATTGGATGTTTTTAATCTTGGAAAATGTATGTATGTTCAAATGCAGAATAGTTTGATGTAGGAAAAAAATGTTAAACTGATGTTACCCATGAGAGATTTTCATAGTCTTGGAAAGAGCCAGATAGGGGCCCTAAATTGCATGTTTTTGCCTGCAGAAGTGAGCCATGCTCAGAGATATATGTGCCTTCTCTTTCTAGTCACCAATTTTCTGCAGTCACTACTGGCAAATTGGTCTTTCTAGACACTTTAATATCTCAGTCATGGCCGATAAGTTTATACAGTAGAACTCTCAACTGGTTAAAATATCAGCCTTTCTCTATGCTGACCATCGTTCTGCTTTCCACTCAGTGACTTCCTTCATGGCCATACTGTATTGACCTTGGAAGAATTGAAAGCAGCTAGCTACTCTTCAGGAGAAGGTTTTGGAATTTTGGTCTCCATGTAAGCAGAATAGACACCAAAACATAACCTTCCTGTTCTACCCGGTCCCAAAGACAGGCCTTTGCATCCAACACTCTCATTTGAGACTTTACGTTATACTGAGGCACTGGGGACTCAGACAAATTAATACTGGGTCTAATCTTAAAATCCATAATTTATTAGAATTGAAAAGCAATCTATGTCTGGCAAACTGTAATTAGGAAACCAATAATTCTCATACTTACCACGTGTACTATCTTTTAAGATCTGGAATAGGGTATCCAACTCAACATTGTATAGATTAATACAAAGCATAGACTTCTACATGATGTGTTAGATATATATTATATATACATATATCTTCATTAGCATGAAAAATAATCTTGGGAGAGCACTATTTATAAGAAAAATATGTAAAAGATATAATTCCATTTGTTTGTCTAGATCCCCAAATATAGGTGCCGGAACAGCCCCAAATCAATCACTGTGTTGGTTATGATGAAGAGGACACCACAGTCTGTTGGATTCTGGTACTGTGGGTACCAGAAGTAATTTAAGAAGACCTGTTTCTTTCAGTTGTGTGTGTCCTTCTGTTATATTCCCTATGGTGCTTCTAGACACCTGGCTTATTCTGGGATTTACATTATTCACTTTCCTTTGTCATCAAACTAGGACGAGTTTTCTATTCAAAATGAAAAATGCAACACCTCTATCTGGATTCTCAGCCATTGTAGCTTGTTTTTATTTCCCTAACGGGTGTCCATACTTCTATATGGTTAGAATTACATTTTTTTTTTTTTTTGGTCAGAAGCTTATACAGTATCATTCCATTTCTCCACTTGAGTGACTATACTTTTGCCATATGATTTGTATTTTAAATATTTAGAATATTAAACTTGACATTAATTAGTCTTGATAATTTAAATAATTCACTTTTTCTATTCTCCTGAAGAATGTTTTTTTCCTGTATATTTGGAAAGGCAGAGTTCTAACTACTCACCAATGAGACTTCAACCAAGTTGACCACATATCACTGGGTTGTGTCTAGGAGTGTGGGGCTTGTCAAGCACCTCTACCTCTCTTGTGGGTATAAACTTCAGAAGGTACCTGAGCAAAGGAATTAAAGACTAAGTATTATTATAAAACTGAGAAAATTTCCAAGGTAATATAAAATTCCTGACCCCACTTTGACTTGAAGATTGAGTTTTTCTATAATAGTTTAAGTATTACTGCTATATTATAAAAAATATGTTCATATTTAAAAATTAAGAGCTAATAATGAAACTAACGGACATAATATAGCTTTCTTTGTTCAGTTACTAATGCGAGATATTAAAGTTAATTTGTTCCTTGGGGTGCCTGGGTGGCTCAGTTGGTTAAGTGTCTGATTATTAATTTCAGCTCAGGACATCATCTCATGGTTTGTAGGATCCAGCAACAAGCAGCGTTGGGGCAGAGAATCTCAAGGCGGGCTTTTCTTTCTTTCTTTCTTTCTTTCTTTCTTTCTTTCTTTCTTTCTTTCTTTCTTTCTTTCTTTTTTTTTTTTGGTTTTATTTTTGTTTTGTTTAGATTTGGATAAGATTTATTGATCAGATTGTTTTAGAAAACCAGCAACAAAACACTGACAAGGTACATAAATACAGATTGGACATTTTAGGGTAAATTCACTATTTTTCCTACTTGCTCGTAGGAGACCAAATAAGGTGAAAAAGCTGTCTTGATCATATGGCATGCACACCAGACTGCAAAAGGACCACACTATTTACCAGGACTGTGGCAAATAGCTTTACAGTAAGGCAAGCATCGTGTGTGGCCTAAGCACACCCTGTACAAAGAGCTAAGCCCAGGCCTGCCCTCAGAGACTGCATGACAAGTTCCCCTTTCTTGCCTAGGTTCTTCCAGTCAAATCCTCATTGGCAGGTGCCTTTACAGGGAAATGCCTGGTGCTGTCCCTGCTCAGACTCTGTGTACAAGGAAATTGCTTCAGAGAAAGTCAGTGTGTTTCTGATACTTCCTTCAGCCTCAAGGCTGAAGGCAGATGCTTAACCACCTGAGCCACCCAGGTGCCCCATTACATAAACAAACCCTTTAAAAAGTTCATTTATGCGAAGAACCAAACTCTAGATGTGTTTGTACAATAAACAATACTAGCAGCAGTAATCAGATCATAGGTTAACTTGGTGATCCCAAGCGTGTGCTTATTTATAATTCAAGTTTCTGAATCCCAACTTCAAGGATGTTTTTGTAATTTAAGACACAAGAGTCCTCCCACAACAAACAACATATCAAATAATCCAGTGAAGAAAAGTGGAACTCTCCTTTTAAACTAACAAATACATTCATGTGCAGACTTCTCTCCAAATCCATTATAATTTCTGAGAACTGTTTAAAAAAAGAAAAAGCATGTGCAAATGTTTGGTCAGTCAGGACAAGTATTTGGACTGCTCTGGAGATTTGAGGTCAGTAGTTACTTCTGTATCTATCCTGATGCCAATATGAATGATTTCTCTAAGGTCTCCATGGCTATTACTGTCTCTCTTGTTCTCCAAACTGTGGTTAATCTAACACTGTATAAACCTCATGTGATGTGGATTGGCGTATTGAGTTAGTAACACAAGTTGAACTCCAATTGTATGTGAGTTGGGCTGGATGCATTGGAGGTAAAGATAAATATTTAACAGAACACTGATAGTTAAGTATGATTTATATTAAAAAGAATTGAAATGCTTTTGTTAAAGAATGTATCTGTAAATTGTAATCTATACTTATTTTTACATATAAGAATATAATAGAATGTGGTAAATACATAAAATTTGAAAGAAAATCTAAAGTACTGTAACCAACTTTTCACACTATAATGTGGTAGAACAAAGTTAAAACTTTTTTTAAGTCACGAATCTATATCTATGTTAAAATGTCAGCATCATTCTCCAGTAGAAAACAAAGATTAATAATAATAGCGAGATCATATAAACCAAGATCACAGCTCACTTCATTTTTGAGGTTTGACAAAGACAGTTTATATTTTAGTAGCATGACGCTTCTTATTATGGTTATAAGAGTTAAGAAATTAAAAGTTTCCTAGTAAGTGGCTACTTTCATCACTTGGCCCTCTGCACTACTGTGTTCACATTACCTTTATTTCTTTTTTCAAATTTATTTATTTTGAGAAAGAGAGAGCACATATGAGCAGGGTAGGGGCAGAGAGTGAGAGTGAGCGATAGAGAGGCAGACAGAGAATCCCAACTAGGCTCCACACTGTCAGTGCAGAGCCCAATGTGGGGCTCGAACTCAGGAGCTGTGAGATCATGACCTGCGCCAAAATCAAGAGTTGGACGCTTAACCAACTGAGCCACCCAGGTGAGGCACCCCCACATTACTTTTATCTGATATTAAACTACAGATTTTCATTTTGTTTTTTTGTTTTTTTTTTAAAGAGTTGAGAGTGGTTTGAAACCTATTCCACTCCTTTTTCTTCAGAAATGTAGTCAATACTTTTTGTTGTTGTTGTACCTAGTACTTAGATTTTTGGTTAAATAGACTTTGTTTTTTAGAACACTTTTAGGTTCACCACAAACTGAGCAGAAGGTACAAAGATTTCCCATTTAGTCCCCGGCCCACATGTGCATAGCTTCCCCCATTATCATTATCACCCACCAGAGTGATATTTTTGTTAACAATTAATGAACCTGTACTGACATGTCATAATCCCCAAACTCCACATTTATTCCTAGGGTTCACTCTTTTGTGGTGTTTATTCTTACTTTGGACAAATACGTAATGACATGTATCCACTATTATTGCATCGTAGAGAATAGTTTTATTACTCTAAAATTTTCTTTGCTTCTCTATTTCTTTCTCCAAACCCAAAACTGATTTTTTTAATGTTGTCATAGTTGTGCCTTTCTCAGGATATGATATAGTTGAAAAAATATATTCAAGAGACTTTTTGGATTGGCATTTAAGGTTCCCGCATGTCCTTTCGTGGCTTGATAGGTCATTTTTCCTTAGCACTGAGTCAAATTCCATTTTTTCTACCACAGTCTAGGTATCCATTCACCTACTAAAGGACATCTCTGTTGCTTTTAATTTTGGGCCATGATGAATAAAACCATTAGAAGCATGTCCATGTGCAGATTTTTGTATGAATATAAATTTAACTCCTTTGAATGATTATGAAGGAGCATGGTTACTGACCAGACTGTATGTTAACAGTATGTTTAGTTTTATAAGAAACTGCAAAAATGACTTCCAAAGTGGCTGTATCATTTTTCATTTCCACCAGCAATGAATGAGGATTACTATTGCTCGACATTGTCACTAGCATTTGGTATTATCAGTGTGCCCAATTATAGCCATTATCCTAGGCTTCTCATAGTATCTCTTTGTTTTAATTGTCATGTCCCTGATGACCTAGGATATTGAACATCTTTTCATATGCTTATTTGCCACCCCGTGTATCTGCTTTTTGGTGAGGAGTCATTTAAAGTCTTTGGCCCATTTTTTAATCAGGTTGTTTGTTGAATTTTAAACTATTTGTAATTTTGGGTAATAACCTTTTACCATACAAGTCTGTTAACAATACATTCTCCCAGTCTGTGGCTTGTCTATTCATGGTTTTGACAGTGTCTTTGGCAGAGAACTTGAATTTTAACAAAGTTCAGCATATCCATTCTTGCTTTCATGGCTTTGGCGTCATATCTAAAAAGACATTACCAACACAAGATCAACTAGGTTTCCCCCTAGATTGCTTCTAGAAGGTTTATAGATTTACTTTTTTACATCTAGGTCTGTGATCTCTTTTGAGTTAATTTTTGTTTTGAGTGTAGTGTCTGTGTCTAGATTCATTTTTGTTCATGTAGATGACCAGTTATTTCAGCCCCATTTGTTAAAATGATTATCTTTGTTCCATTGTGTTGCCTTTTCTTCTTTGCCAAATAACAGTTGACTATGTGGGTCTATTACTGGGCTCTCTATTCTCTTATATTGATGCATTTGTCTATTCTTTCACCAGTTCTACAATTCCAGATGAATAATAACATTATAGTAAGCCTTGAACTCAGGTGCATTTCTCCTACTCTGGTCTTTTCCTTCAATATTGTGGTGGCTCTTCTCCGTCTTGCCTCTCCATACAAACTTTAGAAACATTTTGTTGATAGGCATAAAATAACTTTCTGGAATTTTGATTGGAATTGAATTTAATCTGTAGATAATGGGTGGTGTGAATGTAAGTTAGGTCTCAAATTTCAAATCCCACTTACTCATTGCTGGTATTTAGGAAGAAAATTCACTTTTGCACGTTGACCTCTTTCCCACAATCTTGGTACAATCACTTATTCCATGAGGGGTTTTTTTTTTGGGGGGGGTCTTACTTTGTCAATACTTACATGCCGATTCTGAATATAGTCATGTCATCTGTAAATAAAGACAGTTTATTTTTTCAAAGCTGTCTATCTCCCCCCACTGCAATCTTGTTGTATTAACGAGGATTTCCAGTACTGTCAGTGCTATGTTGGGAAGCAATTATGAGAGGAGACATTCTTGCCTGTTCCTGACCTTAGTGGAAAAGCTTCCACCTTTATCAAGTATGATGTTAGTTGTAGGTTTTTGTGGATAGTCTTAATCAAGTTGAAAAGTCATGCCCTCATTTCTAATTTACAGACAGTGTTTATCATGAATGGATATTGAATTTTGTCAAATGCTTTTTATGGTACTTGTAATATGACTATGTGATTTCTTCTTTAGCCTGTTGATAGGACTTTTATTGATTTTTTTTTTTTAATGTTGAATCAGCTTTGTATACATGGACAAGTCACTTTTGATCATGGTGTGTAATTTTTTTTTAAATTTTGTGTTCAATTTGCTAAGATTTTATTGACTTTTTCATCTATGCTCATGAGAGATACTGGTATGTATTTGCCACTCATTCAACTGGTTTTGGTATTAGGGTAATACTGGCCTCATAGCATGAGTTAGAAAGTGTTATCTCTACTTCTGTCTTATGACAGTGATTATAGAGCATGGGTCAAATTTCTTACTTTAATGTGAGAATACACCAATAAATCCATCTGGGCCAGATACTTTCTAATTTGGAAAGTTATTAATTTTTTATTCAATTTCTTTAGTAGATACAGGCCTATTCAGATTACTTCTTCCTGTATGAATAATTTTGTCTTTAAAGGAATAGGTCCATTCATCTAGGTATCAGATTTTTGGGCTGGAGTTGATCATGGTATTTATTTTCTATCCTGTTAGCATCCATGATCTATAGTCATATGCTGTCTCTTATTTCTGATATTAGCAATTAGTGTCATTTATTTTTTTTTTCTTAGCTTGGCTAAAGGCTCATTGATTTTATTGATACTTTCAAAGAATTAGTTTTAGGTTTTGTTGACTTTTCTATATTGATTAACTGTTTTCAGTTTCACTGATTTCTACTCTAATTCTTTCTTCTTCTCTTTTTTTCTAGTTTCCTGAGGTAGAATGATTTGGATGATTAATTTGAGGTATCTTTCCTAATATAGCAAAACGTTGGGTTGTGAGTAACTTGTTCTCTGAGTGTTCTGGAATACAGGCAAACGTGTCTAACAAATTTTAACTTGATGAATGAGTGATGTCTTAAAATATGAGTAATATGTGATGCCCAACGTCACATGATCACAACTGAGCCAGCGGTTCTTGAAATTCACTTAGATATACAAGTGTTTTGGATTACAAGTATGTTTTTAGAACAAATTATGCTCTCAAATCAAGGTTTTACTGTATATGCATTTAATGCTATGAATCTCCCTCTAATCACTGCTTTCACTGCATACCTCAAATTTTGATTTGTCTTTTCATTTTTTCTTTGCAGTATTTTTCTTCTTCCTTCACCTAAGTGTTAAGTAGAAGTTATTTAATCTCCAAGAATTCTGGGATTTTCCAGCTGTCTTTTTGTATTGATTCTCGGTTTAATTCCATGGTGGTTTGAGAGCAGATGTTCTAGGATTTCTATTCTTTTAAATTGTTAAGATATGTTTTATGGCCCAAGATGTGGTCTGTTTTGGTGAATGTTCCATGTGAGCTTGAATGTATATTTCTGTTGTTGGAAGATGGAGTGTATAGATGTTCATTATATCCAATTGACAGTACTCAGTAATGTGATTGCTGTATTGTAGGGTAGTTCTATTTTTAATTTTTTGAGAGATGTCCATACTGTTTTCCAGAGTGACTGTACCAGTTTGCATTCCAACAAATAGTGTGCAAGGGTTCCTTTTTCTCTACATCCTCACTAACACTTGTTTCTTGTATTTTTGATTTTAGCCATTCTGACAGATATAAGGTGATATAACACTATTGTTTTGATATGCATTTCCCTCTGATGAGTGATGTTGAGTATCTTTTTATGTGTCTGTTCACAATCTGTATGGCTTCTTTGGAGAAATGTCTGTTAATGACTTCTGTCCATTTTAATTAGATTTTTGGGAGGTTTTGGTGTGTTGAGTTGTACACATTTTTTTATGTATTTTGAGTACTAACCCTTTATCAGATACGTAATTTGCAAATAACTTCTCTCCTTCACTGTGTTACCTGTTCATTTTTTGGGTGGCTTGCTTGGCTTTGCAAAGGCTTTTTATTTTGATTTAGCCCCACTAATTTACCTTTGCTGTTGTTTCCCTTGCCTCAGGAAACCTATCCATAAATATGTTGCTAAGGTTGACATCCAAGAGATTTTCTACTTAAATTTTCTTGAGAAATTTTATGGTTTGAGGTATCACATTGAAATCCTTAACCCATTTTGAGTTTATTTTGGAGTAAGGTATAAGAAAGTCGTCCAGTTTCATACTTTTACATGTAGCTATTGACTTTTCCCAATACCCTTTATTGAAAATTACTGCTTTTTCCCCATTGTGTATTCTTGCCTCCTTTGTCATAGATTAATTGACCAGATAAGTGTGGGTTTATTTTTGGGCTATTTGTTCCACTGATCTATGTGTTCATTTTTGTGCCCAGGACTGTACTGTTTTGATACTCTCCCTTTACTTTTAATAAGTATGTGTCTTTCTAATTGAAATTGATTTCTTGTATACAACATATATTTGGGTCTTTTTTGATCTACTCTGACAATCTTTTAATTTGTTCATGTAGATCAGTTTTTTTTTTTAAATCTTTAACGTTTTTATTTATTTTTGAGACAGAGAGAGACACAGCATGAAGGGGGAGGGGCAGAGAGAGAGGGAGACACAGAATCAGAAGCAGGTTCCAGGCTCTGAGCCATCAGCCCGGAGCCCGACGCGGGGCTCGAACTCACGGACCGCGAGATCGTGACCTGGGCTGAAGTCGAACGTCTAACCGACAGAGCCACCCAGGCGCCCCAATGTAGATCACTTTTCAGTAGTTATTGATATAGTTGGATTACAATCTACCATATTTGTTACTTTTATATTTGCTGCCCATATTTCTCGATCCTGTTTTTCTATTTCACTTTTTTTCTGTCATTTATGGATTTAATGGAGCATTTTAGGATCTCATTCTTTCCTTGCTTAGTGTATCAATTTTATTTCTTCTTTATTGTTTTCATTGTCACTGGTGCTGCTCTGGAATTTGCTATATACATTTAAAACTAATTCAAGTACACTGCCAAATAATACTCTACTGCTTCTTGTGTAGTATATATGCCTTATAAAAACAATCCTAATTATTTTTCCTGTCCCTTGTGTCATTGTAGCAATTCACATAACTTAGAATAAGGATACAATAATATATATGCATACATAAGTATAACATAATTGAATACATCATTGCTATTATTTGGAAACTTTAACTATTGGATGAATTAAGAATAGGAAAGTCATTATTTTATCTTCAATTATTCATTCTTCAGTGCTCTTCTTTTCTTTACATACTTTGGAGTTTGTAACCTATATTAGTTTTGTGTCTCTAAAGAACGTCTTTTAACATTTCTTGCAAGGCAGGCATATTAGTAACAAATTCCTTCAATTTTTGTATGTCTGAAAAAGTCTTCATGTCTTCTTCACTTGTGAAGAATAATTTCAGAGGATATAGAACCTCTAGGTTGTTGGTTTTTTTCTCTCAGCCCTAAATACTTGACTCCACTTGCTTTTTGCATATTTTCTGAGAAGTTGGTTGTAATTATCTTTGTCCCTGTGTAGGAAAGAATTTTTATCTTTGATTTTATGTAGTTTTAAAATTACATGAATAATACAGTTTTTTTTTTCACTTTTATGCTGGATGTTTTCTGAGCTTCCTGGGTCTGTGGTTTGGTGTCTGACATTAATTTGGGAAAATTCTCACTCATTATCATTGCAAACATTTTCTTTTTCTTATTTTTCTGGTATTCCCATTACACATTTGTTATACTTTTTTGCAGTTGCCTCATAGGTTTTGGATTTTTTTTTTTTTTCAGTTTTCAAGGATTCTGTTGATAAATCCTCTCAGATTCTTCCCTCAGCTATGTCCAGTGTACTAATTAGCCCTTCAAAGGTGTTCATTTCTATTGTAGTATTTTTGATCTCTAGAATTTCTTTTTGATTTTCTTAGGATCTCCAGCTCTCCATTTACATTGCCAATCTGTTCTTGCATGCTGTCAGCTTTGTCCTTTAGGGCCCTTAGATTATTAATCACAGTTGTTTTAAATTCCTACTCTGATAAATCAATATCCCTGCCATATCTGGTTCTAATGCTTGCTCTATTTTTTTTTTCTTTTTGGTATGCTTTGTAAATTTTTTCGTGTTAGCCAGACATGATGTACTAGGTAAAAAGAACTGCTATAAACAGGCTTTGTCGTGAAGTGTGGGGCAAAGGGGAAAGCATTCTATAGTCCTTGGATTAGGATTCAGTCTTTTAGTGAGCTTATGCCTCTAGACTGTGAACTTGACAAGTGTTTCTCAGTCCAGTCACCACTTAAGCAGAACAGGATGTCTAGAGTGGACTGCAATGAAGCATTTCCCTTCTCCTGGTTTAGGCTTTGATAAAATCCCAGCAGGTTAGGTGAGGGAAGACCTTGTTAAGGACAGAGTACTCTAGTATTGTTCAAAATGGTTGCTTTTCTTCTCCCCTGCTGGAAGCATAAACTGATTTCTCTCTCATATTCACTGAAAGTTTTTCCACAAAAATGGGGAAGCCTCCCTGTGACTGGATCTCCCTGGAGGTTTTAGTCTTAAAGTTGGCCATAAGGAGTCTCCAGAACTAGTCTGTTAACAGTGTAGATTTTCTTACCTTGCACTGGTTCCCAAGGAGGCTTCTGCTCATGTATTTCTGTTCTGATAATTGTAATGCTCTGTATTTGCCTGTCTCTCCAATTTGGGGGGTAGTACTGTTTTCTGTGACCTTACTATTCTTAAAGAATCTAACTAGAGTTGTTGAATTTTTTCTGTTTAACTTTTTACTTCATGTCAGAATGGAATAGCAACTTTGAAGCTTCTTACATGCCAGAATGGAAACCCAAAACTTTTTAGTATGAAGACAACTGCAGTGATAAACTAGGCTTTCAAAGGAATTACTTGAAATTCTTCTACGTGTCTATAGTTAAGATAGTAGAAAGCTTAAGAAATCTGATGATGCATTTTATTTTTAGAAATAGTTCTTTGAACTTGAATACTGAATTTCACAAAATAATGAATTTTTAGCTATATGAGAATATTTTGGTATGCCAGAAAACATCACTGATAATATGCTTTACTCTCAATGCAAATATCAATATATGAAATCTTAATTAAAATATTTTGAATATTGTTAATTGCCTTTTAAAGAGTGCATAATAATATTGATCCAAAGTTACTTTAATATCAGTGAACAGTTAAATACTTGGGACTTGTAATTTGAGTTTAGAGAAATAGTAATTTTAAGGAGTCTGGTTTGATAGGACTTTTGATAGTAATAACAGAAATCTATAGAATGATACCAACTTCTTTCCATCTTTCTCTGTATACTTCAAAAAGGGAAAATGTTCTACATATTAACTGTATTAAATTGTCCTATTAAACTAAATTATGTATCTATTTTGCATAGTTCTTTCTGATGTTTTCATACTGTAAGTTCAACTTCCTCATTTATTTTTTTGAGTGATTTCAGGCTTTATCTAGCTTTTAATAACACTACGTTTTGACATAACTGTCGCTAATCAATATCTCTTAAGGGGATATTGGTGTATTCCCAGAATTTTTAATTCTTCCATTTCTTCAAAGTTATCTCTATTTTAATCTTTTGCTATTCTTTTTAAATAATTTTTTTTAAACATTTATTTTTGAGAGAGAGAGACAGAGCATGAGCCAGGGGAGTGTCAGAGAGAGAGAAGGAGACACAGAATCTGAAGCAGGCTGCAGGCTCTGAGCAAGCTGTCAGCACAGAGCCTGATGTGGGGCTCGAACCCACAAACTATAAGATCATGACCTGAGCCGAAGTCAGATGCTCAACCGACTAAGCCACCCAGGCACCCCAATCTTTTGCTATTCTTAGCTCCTCAGTACATAAATGTATTCTTGTTACTTCTGTCATGCTGAAGTAAGGTATACATGCGCAGGAAGCAATGAGCCTTGTTACTGCATTCTATACATGCACTATGTGAACTAAAATAGTCAATCCACCCAATTCACATGTTGATGAATAACCATATCTAGCTGATTCTTCTGCACATGTAACTTTATTAAACATGCTTCCTAATTAACATCAAATGACTAAAATCACACAGCAAAATGAGTTTCCTAAACCTATTGCATCATAACACACCCTGATTTGTGGTATCAGTAGTTAATTTTTTTTCTCTATTTAATTCCTGATTAACCTAAATGAGATTAAGCAAGGATAGTTACGTTATTCTTCTAGAGACTGGCTCTCCATGAGCCTGTCCTTCTTACTACTCACATATCCTAGATATTTGCTTCTTTGAACATTGATAACTTAGCTATTGGGCTTAATGCCATTTCTCAAAGTATGGTTTTTGAAATTTGAGTCATTAATCTAAAAATTACTGCTTTCTTGTAAAAAAAACCTTGGAAATATTGGCTTCTCACTTCACAATGATTGGAGAGTGCTGGTCCTCTTTGTATACTTAAATCTAAGCTCTCTGGGACTCCTGGACTCTTGGCTAGAAGCATTCACTTGGCCACATTTGGGATTTTGGTGCCACCTGGAATAATGTAGACCCTGTTTGAATTACTTGAAGGACTAGCTATTGTGGTTAATAGAAAGACACTTAGGGCCTCAAATGATTTACCCTTTTCTCAGAGAAAATAGGTGATGAGCATTACCATTTAATTATGTATTATATATTGGGAAGGTTACATTTATACAGCTTTATTTATATAAACCTACAGTTTCTATCTTTAATATCTGTCAAATGCTTCTATAATTAGTTCCTTCAAATTTTATCACTTGCTCTTTAAATCTTTCTAAATATAAATGTATCTAGAGCAGTGGTACTCCAGTGGTTGTGGAGTAGAGGTTCTCAAACTTGAGAATTTACTTCTGTGACATACTGTCATATTATGCAGATAATACTCTTTCTGGGGGCCCATTTTGAAAACTGCACCTTTGGAAGAAAATGCAGGGCATTTTTCTTTTTTGTGTGTGGAAAAAAGTCTCCACCAACATGTAATTAAATAATAGTTCTATCTAAGACTTCTTTTTCGAACTTTTCCATAAACTACAAATATTCATAGGCTCATACATTAAAAAACATCTTAGGCAAAACAAATAAGAAAATATGTAGATAAGAAAACATGAAATGGAGAGACTAGAAGATTTGCATAACCATTTATGAAGGTGAAATTAAAATTAAGGTTTCTGAACTCTCACTTCATTGGCCTTTTCTCCCATAAATTTTTCTTCATTTTATGTAAAGTGTATAATATCTATAATACGTGATATGCCAGAGTCACAGAATACAGTTTACTGGAGGGCATTTTTAGTCTATCTATCTCATGCTTTCTTTGAATGATAAAATTTGTAATACTAAAATATTTGTATATAGATTTACACTGGAAATGGCATGGGGGGGGGGGAAAGAAAGCATTGCACAGGGAATCAGGAAACTATTGCCAAATGGCCATAAATCTTGAGCAATTAAATACCTTGTCGTAGACAGTTTGGCTTTTAGACCCTGCCCTGGGCTGCTAGTATCAGAGAATGTTAACTGCTTCAAAGAAGCCCAGAAAAGTCTTGACATCTCTTGCCCTGTGTCTTTAACACATGGCAATAATATTCAAATGAGGTAAAGATGTGCAGGTAGTGCCACAGCCAAAGTGGGAGATGGACACTGCTTCAGAGTATGGGGACGATTTGAATGGGAGAAGTGTACAGATAAAAACAAATTAAATTGTCACATTCCTCCTTTCAGAGAAGATGAATGCAGTAGCCTTTTCATAAAGAAGTATCATTTTCTGGCAGTGCTAAGTATCCATTTTTTCTTGTTTCCTTTATCTAGAGATAAGACAAATTAATGCATATTCTCATGGTAGCACATGATGGCTAAGGAATGTTTGGTATATTATGCAATTACATTCTTAGTCTATATTTATATATAACCTGCATGAAGAAACTTGAAAAATTCGATATTAAAAAAAATCTAAAATATTAATGACAAACATATGACAATGTAATGAGCTTTATTGGCATTTTGGCCCCAAATCCAGAAGCATATTTTATGTGTGTGCGTGTGCCATATATACCACTTAGCTTAAATTTGATTATACAGGTCATAGCCTTGGTTGTTACCGGATTGCTACCAAAAATGTCATCATTTTGACATCATCAAAAGATCAGCATTTTGACATCATCAAAATGCTGATATTTTTGGTAAGAATTCATTCAATATAGTATATTTTGAATCAACCACAAAATGAAACATATTGGTGAATGGAACATATATCTAACTTGACCCTACAGACACTCTCAGACACATGACTGTCAGCTAATTTGTATTAAAGCAATTTGATTAAGTTTATCAAGATGCATAAGAAAAACTACTGAAATGACAATTTTTAAGAGAAAATCGTGGTTTCTATAAACTAAATTAGGGTCATTAGAGGTCATTCGCTTTATAAATAGTCATTTCTATAGCAATCCCATTCCCTGGCCTCTGTTCTTGAGTTCTGCCAAGAAAGAATTCAGAGCCACACTCTGAAGCAAGCAAGGGTTTACGAGTAGTTTAAATGAAAATATACTCTCAAGATGGGAAAGGGGGGTAGACCCAGAGGTGACAGCTGCAGCACGGATTCAGGGTTGTTCTTTTATGTTTGAATAGGTTATGGGTCATAGTTGGGGCGGTTCCTGACTGGGTTGCAGCCAGTCATCTAAGGGACTTCTCCTACCTGTTGGGAGAGGGGGAATTTTAGGGCCCTGTGTGGTCCTTGCGGAAACAGCCATGGCAGTCTTCGTCCACCAGGGGGTTAAAACTACAATGAAAATGCATTATAATGAAGCTATAGGTTACAGGAGGAAAGTGGTCATAGGAGAGAATGAGAGCATATCCCCTGGGGTCTGTCCCAGCTACTTGAACTTGGTTTGCACCCTTTTATCAGTGGACAGCTCTTGTCCCCTGCTCATATCTAACTGCCTACTTTATCAGTTGGGTATAACCTTCTACTTGGTACTAATGTCAGTAAAAAACTTACCAAAGAAAACTAACAATTGTACTTAAAATGATTGTTGAAATAATTATAAAATATTTACAGGAAATTGAGATTTTCAAGAATACATGACAAAATTGATATTCTAATATAATGAAAATACAGCAAGGAAATAAATATTTCTGTGACAGTGGAAGCTCATACAATGAATGCTGAGATTAATTACAGCACATACCATTATTTTTGCCTCCATAAAAAAACACAAAACTATTGTTGCTTTCTCTAGTCAAAGCACTGCTCTCAATACTTCTGACACTTAGGATCAACAAATGTGTGGGTTTTCCATGCTAATAAATTCCCCTATTCTCCAGACACCAGCTGGGTCAGTCAATTCAATTCTTAAATTGTCAATCTGATGGATCCCACAGGTTAGGGGCTCAGTCCCACAAGACAGCTCGACTGCTTCAGACACCAGGTTGTCACCTGTTCCTCTGATGGACTGGCTACGATTTCCCGTGACCCCATCTTGGGTTGAATTAATATGCTAGAATGGCCCACAGAACTCAGGAAACCAGTTTACTTACCAGATTGCCATTTGTTTTAAAAGGATACAATTCAGGAATGCCAGTTGCATAGAGCACAGTATAAGGAAAGGGCTCAGGCTCAACGCTTTCATGATTTCTCTAGGTGGATTATTCCACTGCTACTTTAACAAATTCTCCAACCCAGAAACTCTTTGAACCCAGTCCTTTTCGGCTTTTATGGAGGCTTCATTAATCACAAAAAGTCAATGATTTGATCATTCTCCAGCCCCTCTCCTTGCCCTGGTTTTTAGAGGGCAGTGCTAAAAGTTCCAACCCTGAAATTATATGGATAGTTCTCCTGGTAACCACCTTCCACCCTCAGGGGGTTTCTAGAAATCACTTCATTAACATCAACCCAGATATGGTTGAATGGCACTTATTATGAATAATAAAAGACACCTGTATGGGTCTTACCACTCAGGAGATTCCAAGGGTTTTAGGTCTCTACAAGAAAAGGGATGAAGACTATATATATATAATATATATATATATATAATATATATATTATATATATATAATATATATATATATATAAAATATATATATATTTTTAGCAATCACAATGTATAGATATATCAAGGTATATTTCTAGCTGAAGACACATTTTAACAAAGTTGTCTACAGAGTGCATTTAAAATCTTTCTTTATGATATCCCAGCATTAAAATTAGAACTTCTGGAGTGACTAGGTGGCTCAGTCAGTTGAGAGTCTGACACTTGATTTGGCTCAAGTCATGATCTCATGGTCTTGGCAAGGACCCTCTGTCAGGCTCCATCCTGAACATGGAGCCTGCCTGAGAGACTCTGAGAGACTCTCTCTCACTCTCTCTCCCTCCCCCCACCTCCCTCTGCCCCTCTCCCCTGCTCATGTTGTCTTGCTCTCTCTCTCTCAGTAAAAAAGAAAAATAAAAAAAAAATAAAATTAGAACTTCAGAAGTGGGATATAATTTTTAAGCCACATGAAAATTATAAAAAAAATTAAAATATGTCTTTTTTAAACAAATTAATCATATAGAAGTCCATTACAGTGTTTGTACCTTGTAGTGTTTGGCAGTCTTGTGTGTCTGAGCCCTTAACATTCACTGTAAAATGAACAGCTTTTTCCAAATTGAGATATGAGTATGCTAATCTTAGATACTTCACCTGGCAGTTCCCAGCAAACTTTTTTACACTGAAATTAATATTAAAAATATGTATAAATCATTATATTGTACACCTGAAACTAACTGTATATTAACTATATTGGAATTAAAATAAAAATATATATGTAAGAATTAGAATCACTCAAGAAAGTTTAATATGGTATTACTCTCAACAAAGCACAAGTTACACGAACATCCTAATTATAATAAGAGATTTTATTTCTGAAATTAAATCAAAGCACCTGCATTTAATAGAAAAACAAAAATATGAATTGTCCTTACTACTCATTCAGACTCTGCCGGAATACCCAGACATGTGCAGTAATCATTGAATTTAATTTTTAGAATATTTTACCAAGTTTAAACATGTTAAAACATGGGTGTTTTAAATATTATTTTGATACTTGTAGATATCCAGGAAGGAAGATGAAACATGGTTTACTTAAAATCTGTGGCTTCATTTATAACTGTTAAGATTGAGGTTTATACCCTATCCTTGATTTAGGTTCTTGTGCTAGGCCCTGCAAATGCTAATGGTAAACCTGTCCTTACATCTCAATGTCTTCAATTGGAGTGGAATTTGAGCTCCTCTGACTGCATCATATATAAGTTGTTTTGTGTTTGTTTTTGTTTTAAGTAATCTCTACACCCAAGGTGGGGCTTGAACTCATGATCCTGAGATCAGGAGTCCCATGCTCCACCCTCAGGGACCCCGATATATTTTGTTGTCTTTAAAAAGAGAAAAGAATTACCACTGGCCTTCCTGTAGAGACCACCTGACTGGCCTAGTAGAGTTTTGATGAGCACCAACTAGTAATAATGTAATGATTAAGCCTCTTAGTCTTGCATGTCACTCAGGTTCTGCAAAACAGCTTTTAGTACAACTGCCATCTTCCCTGACAGGCATGCAGTTAATTGAAAAAAAAAAAAAATATGATTGCAGCTAATACTTTATCTTCTTAGATAATGGTAAATACTCTGATTTTCTTTCTTGGTGTTGAATCTTTATCTGCATTGGAGTTATCTCAGATTATTTCTTTAAATTTGTTAAGTATTTTCCAAACATTTGGATTTCCGTTATTTCAGGTTCAATAAATATATGCTTCAGATTTCTGCCTCATACTATGCCTGCTGATAATGACTATATAGAACAGAATATGATTTCACTTACATTTTTTACTTCAAAAGACAATAACAAATACAAATTTTTGTAGCTCAGGAATGAATTAAGGATTTAAATAGGGTGTTTTCTATCAGAGACTGAGTCATTCTCCAGCTTCCAAGTCTGGAAACAAGCAAATAATCAATGAAATTTCCTTCTTTGTTCAAAGTTAGCATTTCCTCCTGGGATATATTTGCATAGTTTTACTATCAAGTGAATTGCAGGGATAAGCCATTTTCTTTGAGAATGTCAGTAGAGAACTAAGTAACTTCTCATTGTGGAACAGGTTCAGGACTCTTGACACAAATGGAAGTTTCTGGTTTGCTGCCAAGAACAGCCTCCCGAATTAATAACACCTACTGAATGACCCAGTAGTTGGAGATGTTTCCATTTTTATGATTTCTATTTTTAATAGCATAAAGAGGCTATAAGTTTTTATTTTTTTCCTTTGAGATTATCACACTGTTCTGATGATTGAAATCACTTGCACTTCAGCCTTAATTCTTGTAAATATTCTCTGGAGACAGAGGAAGGCATTTGTCCATGTCTTATTTCTCAATTATGAAGCACAGAAAATATTCCTTCATGGACACTGCAATAACAGAATGGCCGCAGACATAATAAATCAGGAAACAGTCCCTACTAGTGTTGGTAAAATTCATGCATAAGAGAAAAATTAGAGACTTATTTTTTTCTTAGGGAATCTGAACTTTTCATCAATCAGTTTTGAAAAGGAGAGAATCTGTATTGGTACTAAAACACTGATAGATGTATCACTTAGTAAAATAAAGCTTAAATTAAGAATTATGTTCACTTAAAAATCCTATTAAGAAAGAGAAGAAATATCAAAAAAGATAAATTCACATCTCACTTTATTTAATTACAATAAACGATATCACAAGTACAGCCAGACTCTCCACATAAGAGCAATAATCTAAAATCTGAAATTCTACTTTGCAGACTACCTAGGACAAAAGTTCTGGAGTAGAATATAGTCATCTTTTAATGAGTTCTTTCCATGAACTCATATAAAGTCTTATTTATTACCTTATTATTGCCTGTTTGGCATGAAGCAACCTTTACCAGAACAATTTCAGCTGATTTTTTTTTTCTATCCTACTCCAAGAAGGTCTCTTTTTTAGTCATGCAAATGACAAGACCAGTAAGGTTTTGGGCCTGAATAAAATTAGGCCTAGCCTAAAATGAATTATAAGCTAGAAAAGCTACTGTTAGAACTGACCCCATAACTCAGGAATCTTTATTCAAGTTACCAGTTTCTTTGCTGACATACCCTTCAATATTGTAATGTTAAGTTCAGCTTGCTGTTCTCATAATCAGCATTTTGTCCTCATAGCCATTGTCAAGATCATGTTTATTTTTCATTTGTTTTTTGACTGTCCCCTCCAATGAAATGCAAACTCCGAATGCTATTCATACCAACATCATGACACTTGGCATGATGCCTGACAGTGATGTATTAAATAAAGGAGTGAACAAGTTTGTTTGTTAAATAATAAGGCATAGCATTTTCCTTAATTTGCACCATTTCATTAAACTAATGTTTACATCTGTGTTTGGCTTTGAAAGAATGAGTCCCTATTTACTTTTGACACTATTCCTAGATCTTACATGGTTTTTTTTGTGTTGTTTTTTTTTTTTTGTCTCAAAATTTATAGATAGGTTGTTTGGCCATTTTATTTATTGTTTAAAATTTGTATTAATGTCTATTAATAAATTAATGTTATGTTTATTTATTTTTGAGAGAGACACAGAGACAGAGCATGAATGAGGGAGGGGCAGAGAGAGAGAGGGAGAACCAGAATCCAAAGCAGGCTCCAGGCTCTGAGCTGTCAGCACAGAGCCTGGTGCAGGACTCAAACACGTGAACTGCGAGATCATGACCTGCGAGGAAGTTGCATGCTCAACCGACTGAGACACCTACGCGCCCCTGTTTGACTATTTTATGAAGGGAAGTTTGCACTGTGTGATCATGAGGCTGCATGGGGAGCATAATGTTTTTCCTATTTACTGACAGTACCTCCTTTGGTATTGGTGAAAGCATGTGAACTGTTAGAAATGTTCACATTTCTTATAATTTGGAAGAACAAGAACTTGGAAGTTTCTCATTTACAGAATGAAGCTTTTATGTTCCACACAGATGAAGCATAAATGACATGAATTAACGATGAGAGTACATCCCCAAGTACTGGAAGAATCTTTCAGAAGAGAAGATACTTGCTCTGGCTCCTGTGATACACTGATATACTCAGTTCATCCAGTCCATTTGATAATCTCAACTTTATCCTTGGATCAGGCTAGACCACTAAAGAGCTTTGGATTCTGCCATTTCGGTCTTTCATCTAAATGCTTTTATTGAATTGATTCTGGATTTATCCTACCAACTGACAATTAAGGGCATGAGAAATAATAAATACTATAAACTTGTAATTATTTCTATTTTGGAGATGCTGTTGAGAACATGCTGCAGTGTGTAATACAATGTTTTTTTTAAGAAGACTCTCAGGAGAAATTTTTCTCAGCAATTAAAAAAAACATTTTAAATGTTTATTCATTTTTGAGAGAGCGAGAGACAGAGCATGAGCAGGGTAGGGGCAGAGAGAGAGGGAGACAAAGAATCCAAAGCAGGCTCCAAGCTCTGAGATGGCCGTATACAGCCCAATGCATGGCTCGAACTCAGGAGCAGTGAGATTGTGACCTGAGACAAGGTCAGCGCTGAACCAACTCAGCCACGCAGATGCCCCTCTCAGCTATTTCAGAAAATGCTCATTCTTAATTACTATTTGCTTTTTTTTTCCCCCTTTTTGGGCATAAAATCTGGCAGGTGACTGCTTTGTCCTCTTACAAGTGAGGAGGCTCTTTGGCTCATGAATATTAGGGATCATTCATTTGTCTGCCTTTCTTTCTCTACCATGCATTCAGGAAGCTCAGAATCAAATTTGGCCCTTCTTGCTAATTGTTTGCTAGCTTGGCCCAGACTCTATCATCTTCATGCTTTATCCCTGATTTCCTCAACTATTCATTTCATTGCTTTCTGCCATCTTTATTTTCCTAAGCCATCTTAAATTCTTTGCTGCCAGCGAGATCTGTATAAATGTACTCAAGACATTGTTTCTTAACAATGTTTAATGTTTTCCACTATGAGACCAAGTCCAAATAATATTTTAGCCTGTAAGACCCTGAACAGATTGGTCACCTCAGTCTATTTCATCTTCTCCTTTCATCCCAGGACCCTCTTTTCCAAGACAATCCATTTAGAACTTGTCCAGAAAACCATGCTGTTTCATGCTTCTGTGCCTTGATTCATTTCTCTGTGATATCTTAGATACTATGACAATTTTTTTCATCTTAACTCCCATCCTCCCATCAAGTAGCACTGACACCTTCTCTTTTGTTCTACTGTATGCTCTATAAATCTCTATCTTAAAATTAATGCAGATACTTTGGTATATTTCTTTCACCAAATCTGTCACTAGAAAATATAAACTCTTTGAAGGCAGAAGTTTGTGTTTTAAAATGAAGACACTTTGCATATTTCCTGGCATATTATGCATATTTTATATGTTTGCCATAGGAATGGTAGATGAGGAAGTACTATATGAATGTATTATTGATTACTACAGATCCAGTTGTAAGCATTACATTTCTACTAAAATGGGGCCAGAGAGTAGGTAAATGATTGACCCTTTGCTGTGTTCATTCTTTTAATATGTGGACTTTACTATATGAAAATTTTAAAAAAAATATAAAAAACAATGGAATACTGGGGTCATATAATGATAGAATGAATTTATCTGCTTAATTTGCCAATTTAAAACATGAAATAAAGTACAGACACTATATTTATGAATATGTAAGTGTAGGAGTATTCAACTTTTAAAATAGGCCAAAATTTATGTGAATGTAGACAGAATCCACCTATTGCCAAGGGTGTTTTGATTTCTTAGGAGCTCGCCACCATAATACTTATTTTTTCTTTAATTTGCGATAATAATTAGGAGTGATGCTTTAGCTCCTATGTTACTGAATAAAACTTTAGGATCATGAAACTCACATTAAAAATTTTGGATAAATCAGTGTTTCAGTAGAAAGAAATGGTACATGTAAAATAGATGTGAAGTTTTCCTTTTGTAGACAGTCCATCTGTATTCAGTGATTCTGATTTCCCAAAGTTTTCTAGTACTTATGTTTACAGGTAAAAGTAGATAAGATCATCAATGTGAACTTATCAGTAAGTTTTTATTTTAAAAGCATTCCAGAAAGGCTGTGGAATGAAATTTAGGACTACTATATGCCCAAAAACAAATAACTTGTATTATTTCACTTTATACTTTGGTTCCATTAAATGTGCTTTTTAAAAAACATTCAACATGGGTAGCCTTTCAGACTCCAATGTAACTAACCCTTAGTAGATGGCTCTTAAGCTCTTTAATCATGGGTTATGAGATTATATAATCTTACATATTCCATATTGAAGGGATCTGAAAACTCCTTTTTTTAGTCTAACCCTTTTCATTGATGTTGATTTAACTAAGGCCCATATAATTGAAGCAACTGGCCAAATCTTTCACAGAACTTAAGGTTTTGGGGTGGGGGGGGAAGTAAACTCCCAGCTATGGATAAAAGCTTGAATTTTGTTCATATAGTAGTATTTTAATCAAACTGTAATACATACATAAATCACAGATAAGATGAATGTGTAATTAGGACCATAGAGCTAAGAGTGCTGTTCTCACTGATGGAGAATTTATGTTTTATAGAATTGACAGTATTGACATTAATTCATGAAAGGTATATGTAGTGGTTGCCTTAGTTTTGTCAGGATTAATGTTGCTTAGGCTTTCTTCTTGTCCTTTGAAAATTGTGAATTCCAGGAAATGTGATTGAAAATGTCAGTAACTATTAAGAATACACATATTGAAATACTAGTTTGGGTAATAGATTAAGTAATTATAAGAAGTATAATTAAGGAAGTTAATAGACTAGAGGATTAAGTCCTATATAAGGTGTTTGAAACTGGAAAGGAATTATATACACTAACTCCCCAGAATTAATGATTATCTTGTATTTCCAAGTATATTTTATTTATATATGATTCCTTAGATCTTTTAGGCTATTACAGTTATGTTACAGAAGGTAACAAACGTTAAATTCATATAGTTTTAAAGTTTGTGTTAAGAATACCATTTTTTAGAAAGAAAAAAAATTGTGTCTATAGATACATGTAGAAAATCCTAAAGATTTGAGAAAAAAGCATTAAAATTAACAAATTCAATAAAGTTAGAAAATATAAAACCACAAAAAAATCAGTTGCATTTCTACACACTAAAAATGAACAATCTAAAATGAAAATTAGGAAAACCCATCTATAATAGCACTTTGAATATATCCTACCACTTCATTTTGTCCTGTAACGTTTTTTTTGAAATATCAACTAATAGCCTTAAGGGGTTTCCCTTGTATGTAACTGCTTTCACCATGTTAGTTACCATGTGTCTTGGTGTGATCTTCTTTAGTTTCATTTTGCTTGGGCATCTTTGTGCCTCCTGGATCTGAATGTTTCCTTTCTCAGATTTATGAAGTTTTCACATATTATTTCTTCAAATAAATACCGTCCACCCCCCACCCCCCACCTCCACTTTCTTTTCTCCCTCTGGGATTGCTATAATGTAAGTATTATGCTTGATGGTGTTCCTGAGTATCCTAAGTCTCTTCTCACTTTGCCTTTTTTTTTTTTCCTCTCATCTGTTCGGCTTGATTGCTTTCTATTACTCTGTCCTCAGGGATGCTCATTTATTTTTCTGTTTTGTCTAGTATATTATTTCTTCCGTCTAATATATCGTTTTTATTGTGTTCTTCATCTGCGGTTCTTTTTTACCTTATTGTTAAGGATCTCATTGATATTCTCCACTCTTGTCTGAAGTCCAGTGAGTATCTTACTGATTATTACTTTAAATTCTTAATGAGGCATATTACTTACTTCCATTTCTGTTAGGTCTTTTTATGTGATTTTTGTCCTGTCCTGTCATTTGTGGCATGTTCCTCTATCTTGTCATTTTGCCTAACTCTCTGTGTCTGTTTCTCTATGTTAGGAAACACAGCTACATCTCTTGCTGCTTGAAAGTAATGGCCTTATGAAGAAAAGGGCCTCTAGTGTCATGCTGTGAAGAGTCCTCTTTTCACCTGAACCTGGGACTCAGGGATAGCTCGTATGTGCCCTGTTGTTGTGGCTGAGCCACTTTTTCCCTCAATCCAGTTTTCTGTAATGGCTCTCTTTGTTATGGGCAATATTTGGTCCCTTTGGTGTTAGTGGGCCAGTCTAGGGATGCCTTGGGATTGAGTTGAGTCAGACAAGGTGTTTGCCAGAGATGCAGTAGCACCAAACAGCAGGGCACTTTTCCTGTGTTGTCCCTTGAGAAGCTCTCATTGGTGGCAGGGGAGGGTATGGGGACTGCCATCAGACCAGTTGTTGGCCTCCAGCCCACTGCTGCGTCTTCATCTGACTGGCTTATCTATGTAGTTATATTTTCCTCTCTCTGGGGCAAGAGCCATTTTGGAATGGTACTGGCCATCGTAGGAGCTATGTGAACACTGCCAGGCCTGTGGAACCACCCTGTATGACTTGTGATCAAGAGCATATTGGAGAGGTTTGATATGCCAAAGCACAGCAGAGGAGTGCAGTGGTGCTAACAAGCTTTGCACTCCCAGATTCCTCTGTGGAAGGGGACTTATAGGACCCAGACTGATGGGCTGTCCAAGGAATGGATTAGTGGAAGCACAGAGTGGGGCACAATTAGCTGTAGTGCTAACAAGGTAGGTAGTGAGTCCTGTAGATGGCCCTCTGTTTATGCTGGGGGATGGAAGAGGTAAATGACACCTGCTAGTTCCTTTATTTCTGGAGGAGTTCCTCAGAAATTTCTGCTCCTCTGAGACAGGCTCTGAGATTAGTAAATAACTACCTCTTGTATGTCCCTGATGCCTTTCTTATCTTTTTTTTTTCTAAGTTTGTATATGTTGACAGAGAGAGAGAGAGAGAGAGAGAGAGAGAGAGAGAGAGAGAGAGAGAGAGAGAATGTAGTGTCCATGTGGGGGAGAGGCAGAGAGAGAAGGGAGAAAGAGAGAATCCCAAGCAGGCTCTGCACTGCCAGCAGTTAGAGGGCTCAGACTCATGAACCGTGAGATCATGACCTGATCTGAAATCAAGAATCTGATGCTTAACCAACCGAACCTCTCAGGTGCTCCCAGGTGCCTTTCTAAGTGCTGCTTCCAGGTTTTGTTTCCAAGGGCTCTTTGTTCTGTTGTCTCTTTAAGGGTGGGGATGCAGTTTCCTCTTGCCCTCCTGGCTCTCCCAGAGCCCAGCCTTCTGATTTTTTTAAAATTCCATGTTTTAAGTCCTGCTGGTTATAAGAAGTCACAAAATCCAGCCCCTCTGATTTTCAAAACCAAATGTTATGGGGATTCGTGTTCCCCACATGGGCTTCTTTAATGTATGGGTCTGTTTCTCTCCCCTCTCCATACGCACCATTTCTGTCCCTTCCACAGATAGTCTTGTGAGTCCATTTAGTTCCTGACCATAGGTCCACCCTTCCTACCCTCTTTGATGTGGCCTCTTCTCTACATTTAGTTGTGGATTTTATGATGTCACTGGGGTCATTTACTGGGTTATTTACACTCACATGAGTGTTATCTTGTGGTATCCATCGGATAAAATGAGCCTAGAATCCCCCTACTCTCTCATCTTTGCCAGAAGTCTTGGAAGAAGAAAATGTTTATAAATTTATTCTTGAAATTTATTTCAAACTTGAAATTTTATATATTTGCAGTTTCTCCAGAGATACAAATAAATTTGTTATTAGTAAGGTTTTTTTTTAATTTTTGAATAATTCTTTATAGTAATTTTCTTCCTGAGAAGGATTTTATTTTATAACCAGGAATTCTGAAAAAAATATAGACCACAGTGGACCTCCTATCTTTCTAATGCTTTTGGCAAGAGTCAAAGCTCATTTAACAGCACTTAGAACCTCCTCATCACACATACTGTCAGGCATTTAAAAAATTGTAATTCCACTTGCAAATAGATTTGCTGCAAAATATGTGCTGTAAAACATGTTTTAATAAAAGTAAAATTTTTGATGGTCCATAATGGAGGTCATTGATCCTGAGACAATCTTTCATATTTTTAATCTTCCAATGACAGTCCTCAACTAGATGACTTGATTAATGCTAATACTTATCAATAAATTGAATTGTGTCACATTAATCCAGTTTTCATGTATCCTGGTCCATTTACTTTCTGTGGAACAAAAATTTTAAAAGGAAGTTACATTTTTGCTAATCCTCTATTTCTTTTAAAGTGGATGTTCAGGACTCTGCTACTTAGAAAGCAGTGCAGAGAAAGGAAGTGGTCTTATAAGAAGACGACAAATTTGGACACCTGAATAAAGGTTGCAAAAGAGCTCTCATTTCCCAGTGCTTTTCTTTCCCATATTCTCAAAATGCCAATTTGAGGAATGCAAACTTTGTTTCTTGGTTAATCAGTCATTCCCCCAAGAAATATTTAAAGCTATCCTTTACCTTAATTATCAAGTCATTAGAGAGAACTTAAAATTCCCAAGCCTTCAGATAATAAGCTACAGGCCACTTAAAGGTACTATAGAGAGTAGAAGTTGGCCATTTGAATATTTAGTCACAGATGGTAAATGGGATTTCCACTCTCTACTGCATCTCAGATACAGAGATTAAATCTCTTTCACATTTGTCTCCACATCTTTTAGAATATTTTTTGTTCTAGAAAGTTTATTTTGTTCTGCAGTATTTTAAGTTGGAACTTCTGAAGAGATTGATACTTTCTCATTTTCTGGGGAGGAAAAGTGATAGATTGCCTTTGTAAATGAAGACTCATGCTGTTATTGTCTACAGTTCGTAGTAGTCATGTTAGATTAAACAGCATTCTATTGTGGGCTTCTTATTAATTATGATGCTTCCTGCTACCATGCTGATTTTTTTTTTCTGATGGCTTCACTGTGGAGAAGCACAGCTTCTTTCAAAGAAGCCCATCACAATGCAAGCAGCTCATTAACTTCAGCCTTCCTCCCAGATTCCTGTGACAAGCTGAAGAACCTTCCCTAACTAACTTTAGAGAGAGATAATAAAGTTTTATTTCCCTTTCACAGTGTTTAAAGGGCAGTTTATCGTGTTCTTTTCTTCAAGACAGAATTTTGAACAGAAGCATAGGGACTCAGAACTTTATTTTTTAATGTTCTGGATGTCACTAAATTAGAAGTTGCTATAAATGACACCTCCTTACATTTGGTAGGTGCCTTATTTTATTAAAAAATAAAGTGGGCATATCTGTGTGTGCAGTTGTTTCAGAGAATAATGAACTTAAAAAGAAATTTCTGTGATCATCTTTCCAGATTGAAGTTTTATGGCTATTCTTTTTTGCTTTGTTTTTTATTTGCTAGCAAGCAGAAGAGTACTTATCTAATACGGAATCTTTCAAATATGAATACTCCTTAGGGCTCTTAAATTCTAAAATTTCCCCATTGTGTATTCTTTCCTTTGGTACATTTCTCCACACATTTTATAACACTGTAAATTCTTTGGAAAAGGTACATGTCCACATACTTGGATGACTTGAGTGAAAATTCCTGATTCGGTCCAAATAGGCTATGTTATTCTATAATGACATAGGATCTGAGTAGGTAAATACCATAACAAATGTGTTCCTCTCATGCTACCAGTCCAATGTGGTTTGGCATTATACTCACGGATGAAGGTTCATGGAAATTCCATTTCCTTACACGTGTTCATGATGGCTGGAACAGGAAAAGAAAAGACATTGGATTAAAAACTAGATTTCAAAATTCCTCAGAAAAGTGGCATATGCCACTGCTCACCGTCAGCCAAAGTGAGTCCCATGACCATGCCTAACTTCAAGATGATAGGAAGGTACAGTCCAACCAGAGGGAGAAGGAATAGAACATTTATGAACAGCCCCAGTGATCAACAGCACTCTATTGTAAATTAGTTTCTTATACCAGATTCTAGCTGACAGCTCTCTGCAATAAGGGCTAGAAATTGGTATGTGAGGGGTAAAGGAAAAATAGGCTTTTAGAGTATAAAAGACAAACCTAACAGGCACAGAAGAAACATAAGGCTAGGTACCTATCCAAGTGACAGGAGGGTTTCTGCAGAAGCAATATGCCAGCTCACTAGCCTTTGGTGTTCTTCACTAAAAATAGTAATTCTCAATTTCAGTAAGTAATTTTCTGAATAATAAAATAGAATGCACTATATCAGTAAAGTGCACACAATTAATACATAATAAATGACATTTACAAGGCTTTTTAAACCATAGCTAGCTTGCTTGCTTGCTTGCTTTTTCTTTCAACCATAGCTTTCTTGAGAGAAAACACTAAATTGTTGATAAAATGGTTGGGATCTAATGACCCACAGTATAAGATTTACAGTTCCCTAGGAATAAGGGCTGTGTCTTACATCTCCCTGTGTCTCTAGTTGCTAAGTTACAGCTGACTATATTTGTTGTAGAGCATAAAAAGCAGAGTGTGGGAACTAAATGGCCGAAGTCTGAGTCCTTGCTTGACCACTTACTTGCTTAGTAACTATGTGCAAGTAGCTATTGCTTTTGCCTCCTTAGCATTCATTTTTCCTTTGGCTAACAGTGTGATAACCCCCGCTCCCTACCTCCTGGATGACTCTAAACATTTATTCAGTCCATGTGGTTCCATTGGGGTTCCATCTCCTAGCTTCTGGGATAATATGTTTCTCAACAACCTGTCCCTGTGGTCACACTGATTGTTTCAGAAGGATGTACATGTTCAATATTTTCCACTGGAATGTTTTTTTTTTTTTTTTAATGCTTAGGAAAGGAAAACTGTATTGTATTTATCTGATGGCTGCTGAAAGTATGTGATGCAAATCTAAAGTGGTCACCTTCCATATTTCCTAAAAAAGGGGAACTTCTGTCTGAGGAGACGATGAGGAAAAATTCTAAATGGAATTGGGAGGTGAGGAAAAAGAATATGAATAACAGACCAAAGTGATTGTTTGAGTCCAATGTGATTTGACTTTGGCCTTTAAATTATAGGACATGATCCTTGTCCTTTTCACTAAGCTATTTGAAATTGGGATTTTTGAAACACTAAGCATCCTGACAAACCTTCCTGAGTCCGTTTTTATGCATATAAAATGAAGTATTGCTGTAGTAATAAGTGGATTCCCCTGAAGTAACTACAAATCCTTAAAACTTGTATATGCAGTATGTTTGTGGAAGATTATAAGCATAGTTTGTAGAAATGTTGGGTTTTAGATACTGTCGTACGCGTTAGCAGAAATAGACATTTAAGTTGGATATCCATGTCTGGAGCACAGGAAATAGGTACAGGAGGGAGATACAGAATTGAGTGTCATGAATAAAGAATTGGTAATCATAGCCATGGTGATAAATAAAAGTGCCTCATCAGAATGTAAGAGTTCTCTATACTTTAGGTTTGATAGAGAATAAAGAGCAGTGGGCCTGGGGCAAAGGTATGTTTTTTCTGAGGTTGGCAAGGGAGTGCACTGGCCAGTTCATATAGGGCTTGCATGTGAAGCAAGTTGCTAAGGAACATATCATTTATCACTTGGGCCGATGAATGGGAGTCGAAGAAAGGTTTCCAGCAAGAGACAGAATAGCATTTCTACTTGTATTAAGATCATTCTTGTGGAAGAAGAGAAGATAGATTATAAGTCAAAATGAATGATGTTAGAGATACTAATCGATTATTCTGATTATTTAAGCAAAAGACAACGAGGACCTAAATTAAGGCAATGGCAGTGAGAATTAAGATGAGGATATGGTTGGAAGGGGACTTGGGAGAGAGAATCTTACATTATTAAAGGTATTTGAGGGCTGGGAGAGAAATGCTTTCAGTATAAGAGTTTTTGCTAGAGTGAGAGAATAGTGACAATTCAATTAAGAGAGGCAATACAAAATGAAAAATAAATTTGGAGCACATTTCAGTTTTTCTCAGGATGATGTTAAGATCTAAAGCCTAGAGAAGAATTTGGAGTTGACTGGTCCACAAATACATGTTAAAACCTGTGACATAGGTTTTTGTTTTTGTTTTTGTTTTGTTTGAAATCTAAAAATGATATAAGATGACAAAAGGCTGAACTCTGAGGCTGGAGCCCTAAAAAGGCTAGGGATCTGGGAAGACTTAAGAATCAAAGAACCTGCGAGTAGTAGTAGAAATAGATGATTGTGGATGCCCCCCTCAAAAGAAGGGAATATTAAGTCTGAGATAGTGGCTGGTAGACCACCATATATACTGAAAAAGATAAAAACTGGAGGAAAATGAGAGGAATAAGTGTCAAGTAATAAGATAATTCAGGTCTTCTTTAGCATAAAACTATCATTCTCAAGTACAGTTTATTCACGGTTTACACAAGTTTCAGTTAATTCTGCCTGGCAATAAGAAAGCACTGAACTTTTCCTCTTGAAATCCCCTTCTATTATTTTTGCCCACCAGACATTAAACGTCCCATTATCTGGGATCTTCTAGCCCGCTGTGCACACCTTCTTCCCCATACTTCTCTCCATTTTAGTTATTGACTATATTATTTTACTTAGCTAAAAACCATAAGGTCTTTGAGGATAGGGTCTTTCTTTCTTTCTTTCTTTCTTTCTTTCTTTCTTTCTTTCTTTCTTTCTTTCTTTCTTTCTTTCTTTCTTTCTTTCTTTCATGTTTATTTTTCAGAGAGAGAATGGGGGAGGGACAGAGAGAGAGAGAGAGAGGAAGACACAGAATCTGAAGGAGGCTCCAGGATCCAAGCTGTAAGCACTGAGCCCACTGCAAGGCTCAAACCCATGAACCTTGAGATCACGACCTGAGGGGAAGTCATATGCTTAACAGACAGAGCCACCCAGGTACCCTTCTTTTCTATCTTTACTCATAGCACTGGCCCTCTGGCCTGGCTCAAAAGAATGTTTATTGAATGTGTCTCCCTAATATCTACCATTCCCTTTTCTAAATGGTGTCTCTCTTAATGTATCAATTGGAAAACTTAATTTTCCTGTTCCTCCTACATGTTTGCCCTCTTATGTTTTCCATGTCTTAAGTTGGCCCATCGCTAATAATAGCTATTAGTCTTCGTGTAGTAGACCACTGAATATGTTAGCACCCCCTCTTCCAATGAACCCTGAAGGAAATTGGATGGAACATAGTAAAAGCATTTTATCATGTCAACTTTCATAAGACCAATGATAGGACTGCAATTCAAATATAAAACCCAAAACTAATATATAGACAAGAACTACAATATAGTAAGAACTAGGCAGTTAGCTTAAACTTTGCCTATTACCACATTAGAGTAGAATATTTAAGATGAGGACTTTGCACAAGAAGAATAGACCTTCCTTGCAGATGCTCCCTTAGGTCTTCATGTCTTTGCACCTTTTTCTTTAAATCTCTCTGTTCATTAGAACACACACTCTTTGGGAAAATAGCTACCTGATGGACAGGAAAAAATATATTCGGTTTTTCCTGAATCCTCATTCCAGGCAGTTTGGACAATGAGAGCTCCCTCTACTCCTCTTGTATATTCTCATGAGATTTCAGGCTGTAAGCAAGCATTAAATAGAATCTCAGATTCTAGTCCAATTTTTCTAACAACAAGAGGTATAAGTCATTGGGGGCATTTGGGTGGCTCATTTGGTTTAGCGTCTAACTTTGGTTCAGGTCATGATCTCATGGCTCAGGAGTTCAAGCCCCACATTGAGTTCACTGCTATCCACACAGAGCCCACTTCAGATCTTCTGCCCCCCTCTCTCTCTGCCCCTCCCCCACGTGTGCACTCTCTCTCAAAAATAAATAAATCTCTTAAAGAAAAAGTCCTAAGTCACTGATTTCTTCATCTGGTAAGTAATTCATTATCTTTAAAATACATTATTTTCCTCTGAGACATCACAATCTAAATGCATTTTTTGAGAAAGAACTTTTTGAGCATTAACAAAACTCTGGACATACCATAATGGAACAAGGAATATGAATGGCTTCTTGTCAGTTCTACTTGGGACTTCAGTAACATTTAATGCCTATTCTATTTATTGGCTAATTCCTCATCAAAATTGATTCCCATTGTTTTGAGTCAGCCCTTAATTCAGATTTTGGTTCATATCTTACTGTGATCTGGAGGGAGATTGCCAAATCTGCCCACGAGAATGAATGAATGAATGAATGGATCTTGTTTATATCAGATACATTTTATCACATTAAGTTCATAAATAATACCTGCATCCACTGTTCTTTTTAGTGGTTTCATAGGATATTGGCACAACTATAACTCACTTACTGTAAGTGCTCTGTCTAGAATAAAATCAGCTTGGTTCCTTATACACAATGATTTAATGTAAGGAGGCACTTACTACACATGCAAGCACACTTGCCTGCTGAGATTAAGTATTTAAAAAGATGAGGCAGCTGTAATTATTTGCATGCTAATTTACCATGAAATCTTTTTCCAGCCCTAAGGACACAAAAGCTTTATGTTTAATGTTTTAGTCCATTGTAACAGATAATTTAAAAAATCATTAGGACCGAAAAGCTTTTTTTTTTTTTTTTTGCTTTAGTAACTTCTCCATATTTATTACTACCATCATTGCACCATTTCTTAACTATGGGCTAGAAACCTAGGTTTTATCCTTTGCTATTTTTTTTTCCTTTCCACCCATGCCCATCATTATGTACATTTTATTTTACTTTATTAATGTCTATAGAATTGGTAACTACATTTATCATCACTGGTTCTACCTAAGTCCATGTTCTTACTAATCACACATGAATTATTATGCCATACCGTTTACTGAACTCCTGGTCTCTGATCATACCTTTCAAGGCATTTTTCAAAAAACATGATGTTACTCTCATATAAATTTAATTGCTTACTATTGCCTTATGAAATAAAATCCAAAGTCTTTCATTATCTGTTCCTTTCAAACTCTCAAGTCTCATTTTACAGCAATCTTTTACTTGCCAACTTTGATCTTTTTCTCTAGCCATACTAAACTATTCGTAGTTGTCACCTTCTTGTGTCTTTACAAATACTATTCCTCTGGTTGACTCAGGCTACTCCATCCTGTATACTATAGCAGGGCAAAGGTAAATTCCGGTTCCATTTGCAGATACAGACATTAGAAAAAAATAATGTGTTCAAGAATACTTATGCATGAATTTGTGAGCTAAACAATGAATACTTAAAGTACATTTTATTTTTTATTTAATTTTCCAATTTCAATTGTAGTTGATGTATGATGTATCATTTCGAGGTGTACAATATAGTGATTTGACAATTTTATATATTATGCACTGCTTATCCCAAGTGTAGATACCATCTGTCACACTACAATGTTATTACAATATTGTTAACTACACTCCTTATGTTGTACTTCTCATCCCCATGACTTATATTATAACTGGAAATTTGTATCTGTTACTCCCCTTCACTCACCTGACGTCCCCCTCCCCTCTGGCAACCATCAGTTTATCTCTATATTTATGAATCTTTTTCTCTGTCTGCTTCCTTTTTTTAATATTCCACACACAGGTTAATCATATGGTATTTATATTTTTCTGACTTATTTAACTTAGCCTAATACCCTCTAGGTCCATCCATGTCCCAAATGGAAAGATTTCATTCTTTTTTTATGGCTGAGTAATAGTTCACTGCGTGCATGTGTATATACACAAATCCCACACATTCTTTATATAGTCATCCACTGATGGACAGTTAGGTTGCTTCTATACCCTTTTATTTCTCTGAGCTTTGGTCATTAACAGTTTATACATTAAATTTCACAAAAAATATTGGAGATGGTGGATTAAACTTCTGCCTGGTTTCCAGCTACATCAACCAATGTGATAATAGAAAGAAGGGATTATATTAGTATAGTTATCATAGCTCCTTGGCCCTCTGTGTATTTCTCAAGCCAGGAATTTAAAGCCTGATCAAGCCATTTTCTTTGTGTAGGCTTTCCAGTACAGCCAGATGTGCTGGCGCATCCCAACACTTGCAGTCCTTATTCCTGCTCCAGTGATCTTTCGCAACAGCCACTTGGTTGACCAACGTTTGGTATTCATTAGGCACATAAGAGGCTTTAAAAAAATCATAAGCCATCTTATGCTATAGACTTCCAGTATACCATTTATCCTTAAAAATAAACAAAAAAGAAAACAGAAAAACACAACTCAACACTATCTGTTGCTAGAAAACATGTCTAGCCCCAAGCCCTGCAGGTTTTAGTAATGAATATAGGAATAACCTTATGCATTTTAAAGGAAAGGCAGATGTGATATAGACTTGGGTATTTACAATCTTATTAGAAGGAATAGAAAAATGACTTCTAGTCTAAGTGTCACAATATTTATGATAACCTTTTTTTAAGGTACCTAGGTATTTTAAGACCAAGGATTCTTTCCTTGAGTTGTATATTTTAACATTTCCAAAATTATGACACAACACTTCTGAAAGGTTGTTAATAAATTGATGGTATGTTAGAGCTGTAGAAATGTAGCACTTATTGTCTAGCCATCACTTAATTTCCATTCTGTTCTCTGCAAGACTATCTTCACCGGCGTTCATCTTGGTTTTTTCAAGTAGCCACTTCGGTTGGTTAACTTCTCCATCCCAGCCATAGCCCTAATTCCCTTAATCTTGAAATGCCCTGTTTCTTCAGGTTTTTACCTTTCAGCCCCTTATTAGACTATTCCACATTTATATTAACGTAGAAATGAAAGAATAATTCTTTACATATCCACCACATGTAGAGAAAGTTTTATTGTCAATGAAGCATGAAGTTAAATTTTAATAATGAAATATCAGAAGACCTTTGTTTACCTCTGAAGTCCTACTCCATGAAAGGTTTATTTCTATAAGTACATGCAAAGAGACTGTAAATATCATATTAGGGTTTAGAATTTTCAATTGTATTACAAATTTCTGAAAAAGATACTGTTGGTATGATATTAATGGCTATTTCCAAATAATAAAAGGCAATGTCAATAAAAGGTTTTAAAGCTCTGTTAAAGAGGATTAGCCAGAGGATATGACTGGGGCAAATATATAGAGAGGAAGTGTTGTAATTAAACACTGTTTTGATCATATTGTTCTTCATTTAGAAGCTTTGAGTAGATTCCATTATTTTTGGTGTTGTGCAAGTGCTACCATGAGATGATCATAAAACTCCTCTAACTTTCACATTTCTCTTTAATAAAAGTGGCAGTAGAAATACGCAAGTCTGAGGATTGTTACAATGATTAAGAGCAATAAAGCAGTTGTAGAAGTTGATATTGTGTCCTCTAGTAAGCTCAAGAATACAGAATACCTGTATTCCTTTGGCTTGTATTTCTAATACCCACCCCTAAATGTGGGGAAGAGGACAAATAATTCCTGCTGATATGAGCAAGATACTTATTATTGGTGAATTCTAAAAATGGTGTATATATTTGTTTGAATAATCTAATTTCCCTCTGATGTACTTTTTGTTTGTGCTTGCACAGCATGAATTTAAATTCCACAAACAAGAAGAAGAGATAAAAGGACAGAGATAATAGTGCCTTAAAATTTGCTTCTTGACATTGTTCACTTAATAAACAGGGTGAAGTCCGTAACCTTCAAAAGACTGACAAAGGGACATCTCCTTTCTATGCAAATTTACATCATGAAAGAATGATTGGAATAGCTTTCCTACTGTGCAACAAATTTGTTAAGTGGAACAGATTGAAAGTATCATGGCATTTCCCACAGACATAGGGCATGTAAATCAGCTTGCAAATTGAATGGGATCACAAAGAATCATTTGAAAATGACTCTAAGATTGAAGGTTTCAGGACAGAGTATAAAGTGGTAGGTGGAAAGTAGGTGTCGGCTGTGACTCAAGTAAATGATACACAGACCCTGAGGAAGGATCTGTGCCCAGTAGGTCAGGTGCATTTGGTATGCAAAATCTGTCTTGAAGGTAACATATTAAATTATTTCATATTCAGTGTTGATTTGGAGAATTATGTAAAGAAATATGTGTAAAGTATATTGAACCAGCACTCTGAAACTACTAATCATGTTCAGTGAATTTAATTTAAGGATGGAGAGAAAAGGTGGGAATTAATTCCTAATTTCATCACCAAGTAAAATAAATGAAATAAATGCTTAGTCTGTAGGTTTACCATTCTGCTAAAGCCAGATCCACAAGGTATTAGAGTCAGGGTGGCCGCATGGCAAAGGGATCATGATACTTAACTAGAGCTGAGGGTTCATCTTCTGACTTAATTCAGAAGAGGGAAAAAATGAGAGTCTGCCTCAAGGGAAGTTGTATCTCTAATTTAATAGGTGATAAAGGAGAGAAGAGCCAGAGGTACTAGATTAAATGGTAGGATAGTTGGTTACTATGTGTATATAATTCACAAAATCCTTTAATTTAATGGATTGTGGAGGTCATTGATTCCAACACTCTTTAAGCGCATGACTCCCTTCAAAAAAATCACCAGTAAGTGGTAATTTGATCCTGCTTGACTAACTCTGCTAATAAAAACTCACGAAATTTGCGGGGAAACCTGTTCAATAATTAGAGCTTTGTAATTATTCAGAATCACTTCTTTATATACGATTAGCCACTTCAGTATACCTTTTACTCCATTGTCTGTCTGTCTGTCTGTCTGTCTGTCTGTCTGTCTCTCTCTCTCTCTCTCTCTCACACACACACACACACACACACACACGACTTTTATCTATAGGCAAAAGATAGACTTTCAAAAGGCACAGTTATTATGTTCCTTGTGAGCCTCTTTTAAACAGGACGAGATGGGGCGCCTGGGTGGCGCAGTCGGTTAAGCGTCCGACTTCAGCCAGGTCACGATCTCGCGGTCCGGGAGTTCGAGCCCCGCGTCGGGCTCTGGGCTGATGGCTCCGAGCCTGGAGCCTGTTTCCGATTCTGTGTCTCCCTCTCTCTCTGCCCCTCCCCCGTTCATGCTCTGTCTCTCTCTGTCCCCAAAAAAATAAATAAACGTTGAAGAAAAAAAAAAAAAACAAAACAGGACGAGCACTCTCAGATTTAGTGAAATGACACTTTGCCCTAACAATGGCAGCAACGGTATCCTAAAATATGTTTCAGCAATTGGTGCTTTGCTTGGCTTGCTACATATAATTCCTACAGTCTCATTTTTACCAGGGAGTGAAAACGAAGCACAAACAGGCAGCAACCTGCCTCAGTTCACACAACAGAATTTGGGGGCCAAGATTAAATCGAGGCCTTCCATCTGCAGGGTCAGTGCTCTTCACTAGTTACCTGTGCTAACAAAAACAACAAAAATTATTTTTATCTATGTTAATACTTTTTGTTTTAAAAGAAACTAACTCAAAATTCAAAAAAGGAAACAGAAAACATGAAAAATAAGAGGTAAAAATAAATGATTAAGAAGTTATAACTTTTTACATAATAATCAGTAGAATTATGTTGTTCATCAGTAGATCAGTATTTTATTAATGAATGGCTCAAAATTTAGTTGAAGTTAAAAATAAAAAAACAGAATGAAATTTGGGAAACTATCAATCTAGGCAAGGGGTAAAGAAGTGATTAAATCCCTACCTTTTAGTATATAATAAAGTGATTCTGAAGCTACTGGATTCACCTTCAAGGAAAAGCACATACACAACCATCAAAATACTCAGTTTATGTAGAAAACTACCAAAACTGAAAATAAAATTGCATGAATTTTACAAGTAAGATAAGATTGATTAAGCTTTTGACTTTAAGGCTCTGCAGCTTTCTTGAGGGGTTTCCTCGTCTGAGCCACCAAATGGAAGGTTTTCTCAACTCTGCATTCATTACATACTGTGTAATGAGTCCAGTGGCCTATTGCCAACTGCCACTGTTGAGAATAAGGGTATCCTTAGTAGATGTTCTTGTAGATCTTCTTGCCATGTATAGATAATTTAGAATTTACAAATAAAGATTTAATAGTGGTATAAAACCTAGATACCAAAACTAACAGCAATTTTAATCAGACAAGAAATGTTACTTTTCTACTTTTTAATGTACTTTTCCCTTCTGAAAATCTTGTCAATAATTTTATAATTATCTCCCTATAAACTGATGGTCTCTAGCTTCATAACATATGTAACATAGTTCATATCATTACCACAAACCTATGTTAAAGCCCAAAAAAATTGGTTTTAAAAATAAGAATAGAGTATATGCCAGATTTTTTCCCCTGATGAATATTGGTATCTGTTATTCTGTCTTTTCACACTCAATCACAAATGATTTTAAATAACAGTTCTTCTGGGAACTGAATCTCTCTCAAATCATAAAATGTTTTTGGAAGCTGCATTAATATTTTCATGTGATCACATCACTGATTAAAAGGGAGTTATCAGCTTATTCTACAAAGTGCCCACCTGATCATTCTACCATCCATAAAAAGGATTCTTTAAAGATCTTTTATTATCCTCCTTATCCCTCTCTACCCTAATTCTATCAGTAACATCACCATTTTAAAGCATCATCCATGGGTTGGAACATCAGAACCATCTTTGCCTCTTCTCTTCTGCTTGTCATTTCCCACCACGGTGTCTGTCCCTCTGTGTGTTCACTTAGCCATACTAAATTACGCTATCACTATAACTCTCACAAATGTCCTTCCTTACTATTTCCATTGGGGCCAACCCACTCCAATTCATTTTCAGACTATTCTAATGGCTGTCTTATGTTCTTCCTCACCAGCCAGTCAACTCCCTATTTAAAGACCTCCAAGGGACACCTGGGTGGCTCAGTCGATTAAGCGGTCCCCTTATACTTGGGTCATGATCTCATGGTTTGTGAGTTCGGACCCCGTGCTAGGCTTTGTGCTGACAGCTCAGAGCCTGGAGCTTGGTTCGTATCCTGTGTGTCTCTCTCTCTCTGCCCCTCCCCTGCTCACATTCTGTCTATGTCTCTCAAAAATAAATAAACATTAAAAACCTCCAAGAAACCCTCTTTTTGCCTTCTATTATTGACAGGGATAGTACTGATAATAAAACCTTTAAACTTTGGAAAAAGAAATGTTTCCTAATGTATCTATAGTTTTCTGAATGCTAATAATTTGTCTGCTACACTTTTTCTTTCATCTTCTATCTCTCTGGTTTGTTATTTAAATACTATATTTTTTTTAGCAATTTGTTTATAATTATCCCTTAATTGTATTTCCCTTATATTTCCCTAAAACTGGTTTGCTGGACAAGTAAATGCATGCAATCACCATAGGTTTACATATGGTTCAGTTTCCTCATATTTCTTTTTCAGTTTCCTCATCTTAAAATGAGAACAGTAATAGTACTGATCTCAAAATGTTATTGTAAGAATTAAATGAGTTAATACATGTAAACCATTAAAAATAGTGCATGGTGTGTGAAAAGGGCTTAAGAAATGTTAGCTATAGCTCTTACTTTATTTGCTTTTCCACTAACTTACTATAAATCAGTAATCTTACCAATTCATTGTAAACAAAGCCAACAATACGTGTGTTGAATCCACACATGGATTTAAGGCTGGAGTAGATTACTAGTGGTAGGATGTCTATCAACCACAAGCTAAGGATTCCAGTATCCTACATACATGTCTAACCCAAATCATAAATTTGATTAGAATATTTGGTCAACTGAATGAACTGGAGATGTAACTTACCCCAGAGCTGTGTCTGGATAGCATAAAAGAATTAAAAGGACTTAAAAGGTTGTCTGCATTAGACTAAGAGAAGGATTTTGGATCTGGGAATATTTCCTTTTCTTTTTTTTTCCTTTTTTGGCAAAACATGCTAGTTACCCATGGAAAGATGGGAAATAAAGGGATGATTAACATTTTTTAAGAACTGCTTATCACTTCCAGACACGGTTGAGCAATACTCACTGGATTTACTGCTTGAAACAACTAAAACATGAACAAATTTTGTGACCCAATGGTTTTCTAGAGAATCAACATCAGGCAACAAAGATAGTGACCCTTGAGAGACAATAATATGGATGAATCCTAGAATTGGCCCAGCAGTGTTATGTCCAGCTTCCTGCTTGAAAAATTTCCCAGGGTCTGGCGTAAGTAGAGAGACCTGTATGGAATCCACAGCCTGATGGGCTCCACAAGTTGAGACTGAGCTAAGGATTCAGAAAATGGAAGAGATTTCATGGAAAAGTCAGAGTACCAGAGAAAGAGCTTTGCTTTGGAGATCTACAAAGAGTCTCCATCTAGTGTTAGCTTAGTCCTAATCAGAGCATGTGTATGAGGAAACTACCCAAGGCATGAGATGCACTCCCAAAGGTGTATAGGTAACCATGCCAGGCACTCTCACAGACTTGAAAACTTTGTTTCACAGGCACTGGGGAGAATACACAGAAGGGTTTTGCCTCAGTAGTGGGGAACAATTAGCTCTATATTGGGCTAATGTAACACATTTTACATTAATGTGTCCCATGTAACACATTTTAAAAGCAAATTCTGAAAGGATCGAACTGCCTCCAAATAACTTTCCCAGAATGTAGCTCCTGAATATTTATAGAAATGCAGAATTATCTAGGACACAGCAAGGTAAAATTTATAGTATCTCAAACTAATGAAAATGTACCAGGCATGTAAAAAGCAGAAAACAAAACTCATAATGAGAAAAATGAATCCATCTAAACACACCCAGATGACACAAATGTTAAAATTATCAGACAAGAACATTAAAACAACTATATAATAGAAATGTATAAACATTTAAGTAAAGCCATAGAGGATATGGCAAACAAGACCCAAATAGAACTTCTAGAAATGGTAATTACAATGTGGAGGATAAAAAATGAACTGAAGGAATTTGTAGCAGATTAAACACTACAGAAGAAGAAAGTCAAGAACTTGAATACATAATGAGGAATAAGACCAATATATCTGCTTGTTACCACCAGTGTTCAACATTGTACTGGAACTGAAGTAGGAAAAAGAAATTAAGGCAATCCAGATTAGAAAGAGAGAAGTATAACTGCCTTTATTAATAGACATAAGAGTCTGTAGAAAAGGTGATGAGATATATACTCAGATTAGTGATTAATACCCATTTGGGATTATTCATTCCTAGTAGACAGTGTATTTATAATATGGAACACATGAAATATTTAAGTACAAATTTGACAAAAGCTATAAATCACCTTCACAGTGAAACTACAAAACATTGCTGAGAGAAATTAAAGAATACATTAATAAATGGAAAGGTATACCATGTTCATGGGGTGAAGCATTCCATTGTTAAGATGTCAATTCTCCCTAAATCATCTATAGATTCAACACAGTGACAATCTCCAGAAGACTCTGATATAGAACTTCACAAGCTGATTGTAAAATTCATATGGGAATGTAAATGACCTGTAGTAGCCCGAACAACTTTGAAAATAGCAGTATGAAATATTAACACCAGGTGATCATATTATAAAGTTACAATGATCAAGATGGTGTGACATTAATGCAAAAATAGGTGAATGGAACATAGTAGTCCAGAAGTCAATCCATACAAATACAGCAAACTAATTTTTCACAATGCAAAGACAATTAATGTTGAAAAGCAGATTTTTTTTTCAAAAAATGATGTTGGAAAAATAGACATATGCAAAAAGAAAAAAAAAAAAAAAAGAAAAACCTTACACCATACCTTACCTGTGTGTAAAAATTGACTCAAAATGGATCAGAGACCTTCATGTAAAAGCTAACAGTATAAAGATTCCAGAAGGAAATGTCAAAAAAAAAAAAAAAAGCTTTGAGATCTTTGCCTGAAAATTTCATAGAAAAAACATCAAATGTGCAAGTTAGGAAAGAATAAACTCACACATTTTGATGAACAAAACTTCTTTCTGAAAGACCCTATTAAGAGAATTGAAAGATGAGCCAAATCCTGGGAGAAAAGTCTCTGCTCTAAAAACTTTAAAAACACACTAAGAAACAAATAACCCAAGTAAAAATAAATGAAGGAAAAAGCATTGAATGACCACGTTACCAAAGAAGATACACAGATGAAAAGCATATGAAAAGATGCTTTATGTCATTAGTCATTAGGGAACCACAAATTGGAACCACAATGAGTTTCTACTACATAAACATGGTTAAAATTAAAAAGATTCACCACACCAAGTGTTGATGAGAATACAGGAAAACTGGAATACTCAGATACTGTTGAGGAAAATGTAAAATAGCGTAACACCTTTGGAAAACATTTTGGCTGTTTGTTGAAACATTAAGCATATACCCCCTGTGTGATCCAGCCATTCCACTTTTGAGTATTTATCAAGAAATGGAAGCATATAGGGGTGTCTGGTTGGCTCTATCAGTTAAGCATCTGACTCTTGGTTTCAGCTCAGGTTGTGATCTCGTGGTTTTGTGAGTTCAATCTCTGCATTGGATTCTGTGTTGGCAGCACACAGGCTACTTGGGATTCTCTGTCTCCCTTGCTCTCTGCCCCTCCCCCACTCGTGCTATCTCTGTCTCCAAATAAATAAGCTTAAATTTTTTTTATTTATTTTTTATTTTTTTATTTTTTTTTCAACGTTTTTATTTATTTTTGGGACAGAGAGAGACAGAGCATGAACGGGGGAGGGGCAGAGAGAGAGGGAGACACAGAATCGGAAACAGGCTCCAGGCTCGGAGCCATCAGCCCAGAGCCTGATGCGGGGCTCGAACTCCCGGACCGCGAGATCGTGACCTGGCTGAAGTCGGACGCTTAACCGACTGCGCCACCCAGGCGCCCCTTAAATTTTTTTTTAAATAAATGAAAGCATACATCCATACAAAGGTGTGTACATAAATACAGAAGTTCCTAAGATAGCTTTATTGTAATAGCCAAAAAGCTAGTAGCAACACAAATGTCCATGAACCAGTGAATACATGAACAAATTTCATCTGTAGAGTTCATCTATACAATGGGATGTTACTTACAACAAAAACTAACAAAACATTAATACAACAACTTGGATAAGTCTCAGAATTATTGTGCAGAGTGAGTGAAGACAAACAGCAAAATTATACACACAGTGTAATTATGTCTGCATAAACTTTCACAAATGTAGACTTTTGTGTAGTGATAGCAGTGAATCAGTGTTCACCTGGGATGGGGTTGTAGAAGGTGGGGAGAGAGAGCATGGGGAATTACAAAGGGAATTTTTTGAGTAAACTTTTGAGGATATGATCAGTATCTTGGTGGTGGTGATCTCACAGGTATGTATGTATGTCAAGTTTTGCCAACTTATACACTATAAATATATGTAGTTTATAATTTATCAATGATATCTCAATAAATATGTAAAAATTTGGAACAAGAAAATCATGAACATCATATGTTGTTATAATACAGTAAATGGTTGGAGGAAAGTTTTTTGGAGGAAAGGACTTAGGCATTTAGAGGAGAAAAAGATACCTGAACTTTATTCATTTAAAATTTTTAAGAGAATTGGTGCCTCAAACCAACTCCAGACTGAAAATTGATTGATTGATTGATTTGAGAGAGCACGCAAGCAGGTGAGGGGGACAGAGGGAGGGAGCGAATCTTAAGCTTTTAGCATGGAGTCTGACATGGGGTTCGATCTGACTACCCCAGAATCATGACCTGAGCCTAAATTATGAGTCAGATGCTCAACCAACTGAGCCACCTAGGTGCCCCTGAATTACTATTTTCTTTTACTTTTTTTTTTTTAATTTTTTTTTCAAATTTATTTATTTTTGGGACAGAGAGAGACAGAGCATGAACGGGGGAGGGGCAGAGAGAGAGGGAGACACAGAATCGGAAACAGGCTCCAGGCTCGGAGCCATCAGCCCAGAGCCCGATGCGGGGCTTGAACTCACGGACCGCGAGATCGTGACCTGGCTGAAGTCGGACGCTTAACCGACTGCACCACCCAGGCGCCCCATATTTTCTAATTAAAGGTAGGAAATGTGTTGTAAATGCCACATACGTGTTATCAATTTCAATGCCCTTTATTGTCTTATTCAGTAAACAAAATGGTGTCATCTGAGGCAGTTAAAAAAGACTTCAATTACCCAAAAGTATTATTTTGTATGAAATTTTAAATGCATTTTTTTTGTACCTCTGTGTGTTAGCTTATGAAGCAGTATGTATTGTTATATTTTAGTTTTTTCTTAGAACAGAGGCTCTGAGATGCGTGGCAGGTGGGACAGTGTAATGCAGACCTTGGTGTTTGGACCAAGGAAAGGAAGTAAAGGAACTCCTAGTGCAGGGCTTGGCAGCTACAAAACAGTCAAAGGAAGACGATAACTGGGGACTAGAATAATGCAAGGGACAGTGTGGACGTGGGGGACAAGGTTAGCAGAGGGAGAAAAGCTGAAACTATGCAAAAGGTCTGGCAATAACTTTGAATTCACATCTTCTTTTGTCCTGGATCACTCTGACAGGAGCTAATATACTTCATATTTTCAGAAATGGCTCCTGGAAATGAGCTATATAAGCAATGGAACTGTGCTTGTATAATCCGTCTAAAAACAGAATACACTTTAGAGTGAAAAGCTGTAGAAATTTTATTCTGTAAATGTCATAGTCTATTTTTATCACTGGGCTATGACCTAGTGTTTAGATTTATGCTGTTGGGTCTGTCATAACTCCTTGTAAATGTATGGAGTCTCGACATAAAAGGGAAGATTCTAAGATGATGTTGGAACCTCCTAGAGGTTTATTAACCTCAACAGTGTCCGGTCATTGCCTTTAACATAAACTTAAGTTTATGTTTTAGTAAAACTTTTTACTGGCCATTTCTTAAAATAGCACATGTTAAGCTGAAAAGTAGGAAATTGATATTCTGTTAAAATAGAGAAATGAGGGTCAGTATCAGGTAGAAAGTTTAGAGTGCTCATGCTGTTGTAACATGGTCACAGATAACCTCTTTATGATAGGTACCCCACTGCAGGTTCTCTTGTAAGCCACATTTGTGGGCCCATCAAGGTCCTGTGGGTCTTAGTCTATGAAATATACTCTTATGAATCTCTTCCAACCTCTCTCATGCTCGATGAAGTGCTTTCCCAGCTTCTTCTTATAGAAGTTCCCTTACCCTAAAATGTTATGCTTTTGAGTGGGGTAATTTTGAGATGACCTCAAGCCTGGCTTTCTTTCAGACTATCCACTTAGCCCAATGGAAAACCCCTTAGTGGGAGGGCAGGTTGCTCCACTTCTGCAGTTTCTCTTCTCCTTGACTTGAAGGACTACTCCACGTAGCCTCAGACTTTCGCAACCCCCCCCCAAAAAAACAAAAAAAAATTTAGTCTCTACATTAATGTATATTCCCCTAACCTGCAGGCTTTCAATTCTTCCATTGTGCTCCATGCCAGTGGGAGCCCTAGAATATGCTTTTGCCTGTCAGCAGTATGGAGAGCACGAAGCGCACAGCCTTCTGGCTGGTGCTGGCAATCCCATTCATTGGTTCTTTTGGATGCTTCTTCTCTCTGCTACTTACTTTATGAAAATTTGTTCTCCCAAAACACACTACTAGCTACCCCGTCTACACTGCACCTAGAAATCCCTGTTTTAGTGAACTGCTTATTTGTGGTCTTTCTATAGACTGGTTTGTGTACTGAGGATAAGGAAAAGAGGATTAGTGGTATCTTCATAAACCTAGGAAAGTGGCCATCCATTGGAGGTGTCTTTAGGATAATGGTCCTACAATAATAAAAACTACTTTCCTTACCTTTGGTCCTTTAAGGAAATCAGGAGAAACAGAACCCCCCCCCCTTTCAACATTCTGCACCAAGTGCTTTTCACTCTTGAGTTTTTTCTCCATTTTTATTTTTTTTCACAAACATGAGACAATGTTTCGAAATCCATTGTTTACTCATTTAGAGTATTCATTTAAAAAAAGAAATAGGAAATTTTTGATCTAGCCTCATTTTTCATGCAAGTCAACAGAGGAAACACGAGAAAAGCACTAAGCACAACCACCACAAATAATACGATTTTAATCTCTATCCATGAATAGTAGCTGACCTTGACAGAATGAAGGTGATGTTGGATACTGGGAGCACTGTATGTGTAATAGAATGCTGTAGTAGATTGAAAACATGGCTGCTTAAATAGCTTCTCACGGAGTGGTAGAAGTAACATTGTGAATTTTAAAACCTAGGCTTTAAGAGGCTAGGAAGGTAAGGAAGACAGTCAGTCCTACAGGAAGCTGACAGGCCACATGTAGTAGACAGGTGTGGCCAGCCAGCCAGCAGTGTTAACTGCCAGACATGTTCATGTGCATGAACCCAGGAGAAACTAAAAGACAAACTGCCCAAGCAACCCATAAAATTGTGAGAAACACTAAACCATAGTCGCTCTAAGTAAGTAGTAAATTGGTTTGTTACACAGCAATCTATAACCTAAAAATGAGAAACAAATCCCAGATTAGTCTCTTTATGCCAGTTTACAAGTTTACATTTCATTATTTGGTAGAAAATACATTGTTCTGCATAAGACTGACTGGGGAGTGAGTGTTCGTGGGTAAGTGATCATTTCTAGAGGTCAAATTTCTCATCTTTTTCTTTTTTTTTTTAAAGCAGATTTATTGAGATATAATTTACATACCACAGAATTAACTCATTTTAGGTGTACAATAAGTTCAGGAAATTTACAGAATTGTGCAGCCTTCAGCACAATTAAATTTTAGAACATTTCCATTTCCTTATGGATGACATAAGGATCCCTTTTGCCCAGAGGGTTAACTCTCTGTTCCTGCTCTTGTCCCCTAGCAATCACTAATCTACTTCCTGTTTCTATAGATTGGCCTTTTGTGGACATTTCCTATCAATAGAATCATACAGTATATGGTCCTTTGTCGCTGGTTTCTTTCACTTAGAAAATGTTTTCAACGTTCATCGTGTTGTGTGTATCAATAGTCTGTCCTTTTTCATTACTGAATAATAATCTATTGCATAGAGAGACCACGTTTTATTTATCTATTACATGTTGATAGATATTTAGATGGTTTCCTATCTTTGGTCTTCCTTATTTTTTTAATTTAATTTTATTTTTTTTTAATTTTTTTTCAACGTTTATTTATTTTTGGGACAGAGAGAGACAGAGCATGAACGGGGGAGGGGCAGAGAGAGAGGGAGACACAGAATCGGAAACAGGCTCCAGGCTCTGAGCCATCAGCCCAGAGCCTGACGCGGGGCTCGAACTCCCGGACCGCGAGATCGTGACCTGGCTGAAGTCGGATGCTTAACCGACTGCGCCACCCAGGCGCCCCAGTCTTCCTTATTTTTTTTAAAGTTTGTTTATCTCTACACCCAACGTGGGACTCGAACCCAAGACGCCGAGACCAGGAGTCACATGCTCTTTTGACTGAGCCAGCCAGGCACTCCTGGTATTTCTCATGTTTATTTTATTTTTTTGTATTTATTTACTTATATTCAAGTTAGTTAATATACAGTCTAGTATTGGTTTCACAAGTAGAAAACCATGATTCATCACTTCCATGTAATACACAGTTCTCATCCCAATAAGTGCCCTCCTTAATGCCCATCACCCTTTAGCCCATCTCTCCCACCTACGTCCACTCCAGCAACTCTGTTAGTTCTCTGTATTTAAGAGTCTCTTATGGTTTGCCTCCCTCTATTCTTATTTTATTTTTCCTCCCCTCCCCCTGTGTTCATCTGTTTTGTTTCTTAAATTCCACATATGAGTGAAGTAATATGATACTTGTCTTTCTCTGACTTATTTTGCTTTATGTAATACACCCTAGTTCCATCCACATTATGGCAAATGGCAAAATTTTATTCTTTTAGATCACCAAGTAGTATTCCATTTTGTGTGTATGTGTGTGTCCTTGCACGTGTGTGTGTCTGTGTGTGTGTGTATGTGTATATATATATGTATATATATATGTATATATATGTATACATATATATATACATATATATATACATATATATATACATACATATATATACACCATATGTTTATAGCAGGGCTATCAACAATAGTCAAAATGTGGAAAGAGCCCAAGTATCCATCCACTGATGAATGGATAAATTTGTGAGATATATATATATATATATATATATACACACACATACATACATATATATACATATGTATATGTATATATATGTATACATATATATATACATATACATATATATGTATACATATATATACATATGTATACATATATATACATATGTATACATATATATATATGTATATGTATATACATATATGTATATATATATCTCACAAATTTATCCATTCATCAGTGGATAGATAAATGGGCTCTTTCCACATTTTGACTATTGTTGATAGCCCTGCTATAAACGTATGGTGCATGTGCCCCTTCGAATCAGCATTTTTGTATTTTTTGGATAAATACCTAGTGGTATAACTGCTGGGCTGTAGGGTAGTTTTATTTTTAACTCCTTGAGGAAACTCCGGGCTGTTTTCCAGAGTGGCTGTACCAGTTTGCAATCCCATGAGCAGTGCAAAAACATTCCCCTTTCTCAGCATCCTCACCAACATCTGATGTTTCCTGAGTTGTTCATTTTAGCCATTCTGACAGGCATGAGGTGGTATCTCATTGTGGTTTTAATTTGTAGTTCCCTGATGATGAGTGATATTAAACTTTTTTTCATGTGTCTGCTAGCCATCTGGATGTCTTCTTTGGAAAAGTGTCTGTTCATGTTTGTTGCCCATTTTTTCACTGGATTCTTTGCTTTTTGGATTTTGATTTTGATAAGTTCTTTATAGGTTTCGAATATTAACCCTTTATCCAAAATGTCATTTGGAAGTATCTTCTCTCATTCTTTTGGTACCATATGAACATTTCAATAGATGTAGAAAAAACATTTGACAAAACACAGCATTCCTTCTTGATAAAAGTAGGAATATAAGGAATATACATCAACATCATAAAAGCCATATGACAAGCCCACAGCTAATATCATCCTCAATGGGTAAAAATTGAGAGCTCTTGCCTTAAGATCAGGAATACTACAGGAATGTCTACTGTTACCACCGTTGTTCAACATAGTACTGGAAGTCCTTGCCTCAGCAGTCAGACAACAAAAGAAATGAAAGGCATATAGTTCGGCAAAGAAGAAGTCGAACTTTCACTCTTCACAGATGACATGTTATCGTACATGGAAAACTGAAAGATTCCACCAAAAAAAAAGACTGTTAGAACTCACCTGTGAATTCAGGAAAGTCACAGGATACAAAGTTATCATACAAAAACCTATTGTATTTCTATAAACCAACAATGAAGCAGCCAAAATAAAAATCAAGGAATCAATTCCATTTACACCTAACCAATGAGGTAAACGATCTATTCATTGAAAACTATAGAAAGCTTATGAAAGAAATTGAAGAAGACACAATGAAATGGAAAAACATTCCATGCTCATGGATTAGAACAACAAAATTGTTACAATGTCCATACAATCTAAAGCAATCTACACATCAACTGCAATCCCTATAAAAATAACACCAGTATTCTTCACAGAGCTAGAGCAAACAGTCCTAAAATATGAATGGAACCAGAGAAGACTCCAAATAGACAAAGAAGTCCTGAAACGGAACACTAAAGCTAGAGATATCATAATTCCAGACTTGAAGCTGTATTACAAAGCTGTAATCATCAAGATAGTATGGTACTGGCTCAAAAAGAAACACATAAATCATTGGAACAGAATAGAGATCCCTGAAATGCATGCACAAATAAATGTATGGGCAACTAATCTTCGACAAAGCAGGAAAGAATATCCAATGGAAAAATGACGGTCTCTTCAGCAAATGGCGCTGGGAAGACAGGACAGCAACGTGCAGATAAACGAACCCGGACCGCTTTACTTACCCCATACACAAAAATAAATTCAAAATTGATGAAAGATCTAAATGTGAGGCAGGAAACCATCAAAAACCTAGAAGAGAAAACAGGGAACAACCTCTTTGACCTCAGCCGCAGCAACTTCTTGCTTGACACGTCTCCGAAGGCAAGGGAAATAAAAGCAAAAATGAACTACTCGACCTTATCAAGATCAAAAGTTTCTGCACAGCAAAGGAAACAATCAACAAAAATAAAGTCAATCTCCTCTTTCTAATTCAGTATGTAATGCATACACTAGGCTCTTTCTGATACTTTCTTTCCCAGCAATGACTGAATCGATCTCCCAGAAAAGGGAAAAGAAAGAGCAACTAGTACTACTGTTTATCTAGACAGGTATTCTCCAAGAGTCCAAACCTTCACAGCCCTGTTAATCATGGATCTTGTTAACAGTCCTCGATGAGGGAAGGCTGATAATGTACCTCAGAACACTACTTCAAGACAATAGCGAATCAGGACCAGACCGTATGGATTTAAGGTTGGTGGTGATTGAGGAGAGCATACTTTGGGTTTTTAAGCCAAACATCATAATCCTTGACCCTGGTGCTATAACAAGATCAGAGACTGTTTTCTGTGATTCTCAATTCTGAGGTGACATTCCTCAGAGGACAGAACGAGTGACTCTCCTAATATCTGTTCATGATCTATGTGCTCCATTTGATCATCCTTTTCTGTACTTACAAATTTGACTGCCCGATACTCCTCCTGTGTAGGAGGTTAACTGTCTAGTGAGGAGACACATAATGAAATAAAAAATGATAATATTGTGCAAGTGTTACACTAGAGGGGGACAGAATGCTATGTGAGCACAGAAAATGGGTTAATAATCCTGAGACAGTAAAGCTTCCAGAAAATGTGGTTTGTAGGATGAGTCTTACAGAACGACTATGACCTTGGTAAGTGGAGAAAGGAGATGGATAGCATCTATCCTCCAGCTTTTCAGTCCATGACTGTGGGAGAGATTAATCAGTTTCAGTGTATTTGACATAAAATAAAGTCAGATGTGTGGATTCTATTACAGTTTTTACTGTCAAACTGTGTGTTCGAATAGCATAGATTTCTCATCTTAAATCCTATTAAAATGTCTTGGCCTAAAACTCAGTAAATCCTGTGGCCTTTAGATAACATCAAAAACTATTAAAATGCTAAATCTGAACATTTAATGTATAATACAGTATTTGATGTATTTTTATGCTTTTCATTGGACAAGATCAAATATCTCTATCTTTGTATTAAGAAGAATGGTTCAAGGTAGCTAGGCAGGCTCTAGGTGTAAACTGTAAGTCGAGTTTTAAGTAATACGTACTTGTTTTGTGAGTTTAAAAATAGCTAAACCAATATCAATTTTGCTAATTGCCCTAATATATTTGCACAGATGTTTTAACTCCAGTAGAAGAAAAAAAAATAGACATTTTGAATGATGTAAAAGTTTATATCCACAGAAATTGTTTAGTTATAGAAACTCAGTATTTATAACTTGAAGCATTTCTGGACATATGCTATTGATTTACACTTTAAATGTATTGAACTTTGCCAAAAGAGATTGTTGGATTTTAATTAAAATTGCCCATTATAAAATACTCGGGAAATTCCTACACTTCCTTCTCTTTCCTAGGAATCAATGAGTTGGAAATTACATGAGGAGCACTGGTACTTGTATTCAGATTCTCAGCCTTATATTGTCATGCTCCATTAACAACTTCAGAGAGCTTACTGAATTTTCTAAAATTAAATTTTCAGAACATTTTTTGTATTAGTCAACCTGTCCCTCAAGCAGATCATTCACATTATTCATGCAAGTAAAAAATTGATCCTTGCTAGAGACTATAAGCACACCAACTTTTGCATACTTTGAACTGAAACTATTTTTCAGTTAAAGAAATTATTGTTTCTCTTCTTCCAATTATAGGACTTATAAGCTGGGTTATCTCTCTTTTCTCCCATTTGCATTTTCTCCTTTATTTTTTCTATATTTCATCCTTCTCTCTCTTAATACACACTCATATGCATGCACACAATTAGGTTCAAAATTTTAAAATCTTTTAGTCTTTTATCTTCTAAAACCTATGTAATATTTTTAAGACCTTTAATATAAATAGAATGTATACACACTTAGAAAATCATATTACAGGACACAAATTTGACCTGGAATTCAATATACTAATGTACTTTTATATGTTAAAGCATTCTCTGTTAAATATCCACAATATCTTAACATTTTACATAAAATATAATAGTACTGATGTTGAAATTCTAAAATGAAAGGGTGAAATACTCTGAGGAACTGAGAATTTGAAGTCATATTAATCCTAATACATAGAATACATATGTATTATTTGTATATAACCATATATCGCCACATGCCTATTACATATATAATATATAACTTGTTAAATACATATTTATGACCATAACATATAGTCATGTCTACTACATATGTAATAACTACATGTAACCACATATATAATGATGGGAGGAAATGAAATAAAGGAGACTATAAGAAAATAAAGAAAATGCTAAAAATTACTAACAGTGCATAGTTGATTAGACTGGATGTATTTCAAGGCTCTTCCTAATAAGTTTCAACTCAAGTGAATGTAGTCCTCTTTCTCCACACCGCCTCCCTAGATAACTGTCTGATTTTGCATTTAAAAAACAAAGTAAAACTTGTGGTGCCTGGGTTGCTAGTCGGTTAAGCAACCGAATTCAGCTCAGGTCATGATCTTGCAGTCTGTGGGTTTGAGCCCCGCGTTGGGCTCTGTGCTGGCAGCTCAGAGGCTGGAGCTTGATTCTGATTCTGTGTTTCCCTCTCTCTGCCCCTCCTCTGCTTGCTGTCTCTCTCTCTCCCAAATAATAAACACGAAAAAAAAAGTTAAAAAAAAACAACAAAGTAAAACAAAAAAGACAATAAGCAAAAGCAGATGGGAAATTCCTGACATACTGCCTTTTGTGTGTACAGTGAGACGGCTGTAGCCTATTTAGAATAGGGTCATAGGAGACATCTCCTCAGGTCTCTCTTGTATCTTCCATTTCTCACCTTTGATACTTTTGGTCAAACCAGGCCTGTCCTTTCTTCTCTCTCTTACTTTTCCCTTCTGGGAATTAATCTTTCTTCTCTACAGTCCAAAGCCCAATTTTACTTACTTTGAAATTTTTATTTTGTGAAGATTCTAAATCATGATTCATGTATTTCTAGGTTATTTTACACATAGCTTTATCACCAGTGACCCAACTGGTACGGTTGCTGGAAGACGTTAAAAAGAAAAGTCAAATAAGAAATTGTGTTTTTATTAAAATTGAGACTATTTTTGTAAAGCTTTCCTTGATCCAGGGTCTCATTTGTTTTCTTTATCTTACTTAATTTGCAAATGTATTGGGCATAACACATTTCATATTCTAAAAGACAAATTTTGTTGTAGTAGACAAATAGTGAAATAAGATATTTCCCAATTCTAAGACCATTTACTTGTGATGAGGTGAGGTAGAAGGAAAGCAGCAATTTCCATCCTCCAAACAGATTTTATTTACATTTTGGAACTGACCATGAGGTTCCTAAATTTCAGATGAAAATAAATTTCTCCCTATGTTCTTGGTAGGCAGTTGTTTTAGAGAGGAAATATGTTCTAAGATATGAACATGTACTATTATAATATCGTGGGGTGGATGATGTATTCTGTTATTTATGAGCATGAAGTAGAAAACTGGTTGAAGAAAGGAAAAGGAAAGTTTCAGATGTTTTTCTCCCCTATATTTACAGACATAAATTCACTATATAACAAATGAATACCATGCTATTCCTCCAGTGTAAACATCTAAAATTTCCAAAGAACCCATGTAACAAGGAAACCTGAGAGTTGTACACTTAACTATATGTGGCCTAAATAATACCAGCTTGAACCCAGGAGAGGAGTATACTTGCAAATTGCCTTAATGATAATAGCCCTTACTGTTGTCTGCAGCTTAAATACAAAATAAGCCTAAAATCTTTCGGTAATGTTAGCTCTAGTGCCCCAAACAAAAAGCACTCAACAGAGCATCACTGTCTAAACACATGCTCTCAGCACAACTCTGTCAAGCATCAGGAATAATTGCATCTGATTCCCATTTATCATCCTTAGAAATGTAGTTGGCTACACATTGCACTCATTACAGCCACGTGCTATAGTTTAAATAATAGGTAAGGAGCCTACAAGGGACTTACTTTTCACAAATCATAATAATTACACACTTCCTGTGGATACCTGATCCAGTAATTAACCATCAAAATTTCAGATCAATGCCTGCTGCCTGGATTATTTCAATACCCACTCTTGGCATGTTACTGTCAGGAAGAAAAACAAACCTCAGCAAACCACAATGGAAACAAGTTTTCAGGTGTTTTGAGTTGACATTTGATGCTTCCCTATAGCTTCAGAGAAAGGAAATTAAGGCAGAGTGTGATATTATTTTTTGAAGAAAAATCAGAAGAGGAAAAAGACTGATAGAAAAGGAGATGGAAGGAGGAAGGATGAAAAGAAGTAAAAATAAGAGGAAAAAATAAGAGGATAAAAATAAGAGGAAAAAAGCCCATTATTATAATGCTGTATTACAAATATTGGGAAGATAGGTCTTCTACCCTTTTAAAAATAGTCTTTCATTATTCAAAGATTTCTCTCCTTGATTGCCTTTGATCAGCCATTGGTCATTAAATCAAAATGTAATTTTGATACTTTTCAGTCTTTACACTATACAAGTCAGTGAGTGTGGTTTACTACCTGCAGAACACAGAATGATTTCAAACCAATGTTTTCAACTGGCTGTTAAGTTACACTGAAGGTCTGACCAAAGGAAAAGAAGCCTAAAGGGGATTCATCATTAAACAGGGAAGTTATTTAATAGTTGCAGAAAATCAACCAGTTGGCCTACACTCACAACAATGCAGAGTAAAAATAATTAATCTATGCGTATTGTATTTTTAAAATTTTGAAGATGTAAATTGATGTCAATTACATTTTTTATTCCTTCTTCACCCCCTCTCCTTTAATATTACAAAAATCAATGCCACTTGGCTCTCCTTGCCTTTCTATGATTTTACATCCTTACATTAGTATACAATTAGGAAGAATATGTTATCAGAGGTATTTCAATTTGCAAACTTTTTAAAATTATATGATGAAAGGAGTTGCCTTGTTCAAGGATTCCAAAACTTAACCAGGATAGAAGGATGCATTTTAGGTAGTCACATGTCTTTCCTATGATTCCTGAATTACTATCACAAAGGCAATCACATTCTAAGGAAAGATCACACACTAATCAACTGTAATTAGCTATAATCATGAGATTATCCTCCATATCAAGAATTGTCCCACAAGCAGCAGAAAAATCATCGCTGACCCAGCATCCGTGAAGTTATGCTAATGTCCCATTAGGAGATGGGAAGGAGAGCCACAAAAGTAACGAGGCAGGCATCTGTTAGAACAGGGCAATTGCCAAAATGCAAAACATAAAAAGGATGGGAAAGAGCGATACATAGTTGTTCCTTATCAAATTTGCAGGATATACCTCCCTAAGATCCTTTGTGCATACTTTGTTCACTTGTGCCCCAAATAACAGAAACAATAGCTTGTTGGCAAAATAAATGACACCTTCAGTATAATACAAACCTATTTGGGAAGAAAAAATGACAAGGGAATAGTATTTGCCTCATATGCTTGAGGGATGTCCATATCAAAAATTCAGAAACCAATATAATCTGTACATTGTTCCGTTTTTATCAGTGAATCAAGAGAGTCTGTTGCTGCATTTTCTCTTTACTGACAAAACCTGTTTATAAAGGGCTATTAAGCACTAGAATGCTCTTACAGCAGATAGCCTGATTATGTCCATTACATTTTCTCCCTGCTTGGGAACTGCAGGGATCATACTCAGCTCTAGAAGATTTAGAAGTTACAAAGTACTCAGGCTGTAAGGTCTATAGAATACCATGGATTATCACCATCATTATCTAAATATTCTAGTCCTTGTGACATACTGTGAAAATCTCAGAAAATAAATGAAACAGACCTTTTATTGAGGACCAAAAACTACTAAAGTATATCATAATATTTTAAACTATGTAAATAAAGTAAATTTGACAAGTTAAATAGCATAATCTCAATAAATCTGAAAATAGGTAGATAATACATAATGTACTGTATAAAATGCCAGCGCCCTTTAGATTTGATGCTGAGTAAATAGATAAATATCTGTCAGTTTTTAAAGGAATTTATGTCAATTATATTGATAAATTGATATTGTAGTATTGCTTAAGGCATAATTGTCCATGCCACAGAAAATAGTATTTTTCTGAAATACTTAGGTTGTGTATTTTCTGACATTCAAAATAGGCCTTCAATCAGGAATTTATGAGAATTGATCACTTTAGAATTGTTGCACAGAAAAAAATATTTCCCCAAGTATTGATATCTAATTCAATCATAAATTAACAAAACTGAATTACTACAGACAATTAAATTTAACATGCATTTTATTCTACAATTAGTTGCCATTTTTTATTACATTTGACTGCAACTCACTGTAAGAATTAAAGTTAAATTTTAAATTAGAAGAATATGCATTCCCAATCTCTGAGTTTTATTATTTACTTCTTAAGGGAACCTTCTATCATGTATATCGAGGCCAAAACTTTGCCAAAAGGTGATTTTTTTTATTAGCTTAGATTTAAATAACTTATTGAAGAGTTTAAAGACAAATCTCATTAGACATTAAAACTATTCACTGTGACTTTTTCTTGTCATAACATATTATTTTTGTGATTCTTGATTATTTAACATGGATTCCCTATGTACTTTCGAAACAGCCACTAGGGTTGTAAATAATGGTCAAAGGCAGAACACACTGAATGTAGGAGAATCCAATTTCATATTTTTGTCCCAGACGGTTGTAGCAAGACCATATTTAGATTAAGGCAATTTCTTTTTCTACTCTGATGCACACAACCTTTTAAAATGCCTGCGACAGAGATATGGGCTTCAATATGAATTGCAAATGATGTTTTAAGGCTTTAAACTATTGCTTATATGTCTTAAACCACTGCAGAGTTTCACAGTAGTGAAACTTTTTCTTTTCTAATATTCTTTACATTTATGTTTATGTATTTTCACACCTAATATTCATATCTGTACATGTGCACATTTTCATTACCATTTAAGGAAATAAACATGATGTGCATGGAGACAAATTACAAAGTATTCTTCAGAGTAACGTGGGTGCCCAACAGGATCCACTAACTCTGAAATCAACCCTATCAGGTCTCTTCCAAACATCATCGCCAGATAGTAATAGCAACTGAGAGACATTGAGCCTAGTAACATCTGCCTGGTTGGAAGTAACAGACAAGTTTATATGCTTTGATTAGAATTCAAGAATGAATGTGTTTTATCCTAGGCAGAACAGGGGAATATAAAATTTGAATAGCTAAAAGGAAGACTTTCCCTCCTTCCAAGAACAAAACATGGAAGACGGGCCTTTGTTTTTGTTTGAAATTAATAAATTTAAAAAAATTTCCAATATAATTAACATAAAGTGTTAGTTTCAGGTGTAAAATAGTGATCCAACAATTCTATACATGGAAGACATTTTTAAAAGCCACACAGGTGGGGCGCCTGGGTGGCGCAGTCGGTTAAGCGTCCGACTTCAGCCAGGTCACGATCTCGCGGTCCCTGAGTTCAAGCCCCGCGTCAGGCTCTGGGCTGATGGCTCGGAGCCTGGAGCCTGTTTCCGATTCTGTGTCTCCCTCTCTCTCTGCCCCTCCCCCGTTCATGCTCTGTCTCTCTCTGTCCCCAAAATAAATAAACGTTGAAAAAAAAAATTTAAAAGCCACACAGGAAAGTTTAAAGATATATTTAATATATGTGAATGCTCTTTAATATAGTAACATCACAGCATCAAGTGATACTTTGCATTTCTAGCCATTATAACTATTAATACTTAGATGAAGTAAGTCATTCCATCAATTAAAAATATTTGTAAGCACTAATTTCTATATATTTATCTGAGAATATAGTAACCTATATAGTGATGCTAAAACTAAAGTGCACAGATCTTAATAAAAATATTGTGACAAGTCATTTCATTTCAATTACATTTGCCAGTTATGGAGAATTTTATTTTAAAATGAGTAATCTGACCATTTAATACGTTGTGGTGAAAGAGCTGGCAGACTACAAAAATCAGTCGTGCTGAAATTAGGAAAAATACTTTTTATAATACAAAAGGCTATGCTCAAGGGCACCCAAGTGTCTCAGTCAGTTAACCGTCCAATTTCAGCTTAGGTTATGATCTCCTGGTTCATGGGTTCGAGCTCCAAGCCAGGCTCTGTGCTAACAGCTCAGAGTCTGGAGAATGCTTCGGATTTTGTGTCTTCCTCTCTCTCTGCCCCTTCCCCTCCCCCCCCTCAGAAATAAACATTAAATTTTTTTTTTTTGAAAACACTGTGCTCACCACTGATAGGAGTACAATGCCTTGTACAGATGAGGGAGCTGATACAAGTTTTATGTAACTGTTCTTTGGTTTAATAAATGGCAGCATGAATATCTGAATTCAGATGACCTATGCTGGAGCACATTCTCTTCACCTCTATACCAAGCTTATCCTGAGAAATGTCACATTAAAGCTTACAGGGGGAAAACGGGGCATGGTGGGGAGGAGGCATAAAAGTAAGACCATAGAAGGTAGTGGAGTGTTGGGGGACTTTGGGTGGCTCAGTCGGTTGGGCGTCCGGCTTCCGCTCAGGTCATGATCTCACTGTCCATGCGCTGGAGCCCCGCGTCGGGCTCTGTGCTGTCAGTTCCGAGCCTGGAGCCTGCTTCGGATTCTGTGTCTCCCTCTCCCACTCAAGCTCTCTCTCTCTATCAAAAAATGAATAAACATTAAAAAATTTTAAAAAGTAGAGGAGTATCAACCTATCTTGGAAAGGAGATAAGAAATAATTAAGTGATGAAACACAGATATTGTATGGAAAGTGTTCTGATTGTTGGGGTTGATGAAAGCATGCTGTCAATCATCTCATTCTCTGGTAAAAAATGGAAAAAGCAAAGATGAAGATTACAGGGCCCCTGATTCACAGTTATGTACCATCAGAAAAGATTTGAAGCAGACATTGTGGGGAATATAGTTGGGAGAAAACAAGAATTAAAGAACCGCTGAGAGGTAGTAAGGATGTATTTGGGTCTGGTTAGTATTACATAATAGTGAAAGCGCGGTAAGGAAATATATGACATACGTGACTGAAGAGCTGGGAGTGATCCATTACTGAAAAGGAGGCATTTGATATATTAAAAATGTTCTAAAAATTATAGAAATGAGTGGTTTTAGTAGTTAACAGTAGATTTTATCATGTGGTAATGGAGGGTGTAAATTTAAATCCAAGTATCTGAGTCTTTTTCAAAGAATGATAGTCATTTTTAGTCAGAGAATTCTGATGTTAAAGTATACAATTCACCATTGATGTCATTTTGGTACACAAGTCAATACTATAACAGATGGTAAGGAAGAAAGAGTAAAGAGAGACCAAGCACTGCCTACAGTCTCTGTTGAGAGAGACTGTTCAGTGACGTAGAGGGATGTTGTGGAAATTAGGGGGAAGAGAGATGCCCATGCAGAGACATCTGTAATAGACATGCTCTAACATTTAGAATCTGACTCCATGATGGAATCTTATACTTGAAAACAGTGAATCCTTTGAGTAACTAAGAAAACAGAATAGCAATCTGAAATTGGTGAACAGGGACCAGGTTCATTAGCCTTTTCTTTGGTAAAGTCACAGGCTATCAGAGAAAAAAGACTTCCTTGGGGCAGTCTCTATAGGAAACTGCTATTTTGGAAACGATTGTGGATTTCAGACAAAGAAATGCGATGAAGTAGACAACTGGGGAAAACATTTCTGGAAAAGAAATGTTCTCCTAGAGTAGGAAATGAAGTGGAGAGAATTTGTTCCTTTACAACAAGAACCTGGTTTTCAGCCAAGTGAAGGGGTGGAGAGAGTCATAGGGAAGAAGTGACCATTCAGGGAAAAGGACAAAAGGCAAGTGTAGCCAATAGTGAACCAGTAAAACTAGAAATTGGGACTTGGCTACAGGATAGATAAGGGACACATAGCCGTGCCAAAATGTGTTCATGAAAAAAAGTTAAAGGATCAGTGATTCCCATTTAACACAAATATTTTGGTGCCAAAGCAGAGACACTGAAGACTAGCAGTTTGGAAGACAAGGACATAATAGGTTACCTCAAGGTATATAAGCAGGGAGCAGAAGGTTGGCTGACTGTATGGGAACAGTACAGTGAGCTATAGAACTTGACCCTCCTATATTTGCAAAGCCCCAAATGAGGAACCAGTCTCTCTTTTAGAGAGAATTTGTGAATTTTTGAAATTCTCATCTTTCACATTCATTAGTGTATTTAATATTTTAGATGTAGGGGACCTTCTGATATTTATGCTCTGAAAACTCCATTTCTCCCCTGAATAGTCAGTGGCATGTATCTTCTCATATGTGATATCAGTAAATCTGAATCCATGATAAAACGTTTGCTACACAAACCCATTGTTACCTTTCACCTCCCACAGTATATAATCCTTGAAAGTGGCTTCATACAACTACAAAATAAATTTTATTTTGAGCAACATGATTTCCACATTTTTTTTTTTTTGCCTCTGTAAAGCATCAAAGGAGGAATTTTTCATCATTGGTTCAGTTTTTCCATGTGGGTTATTTCTATGTTTGCCCCCCAGGCTCTTTAAAGATTTTCTTCCTCTGTCTCAGCTAATCTTTTGAAATTCTGTGATTTCTGTCACCTAACCCAGGTCTTCATGACAGCAAACAAATGTTTCAGCATGAGTAATTGGTTCCTAGAGGGATGGGAGGCAGCCTCGGATGTCCAAACAGAATCATTAAAGCAATTCTTTGTATTGGGAAACATGGAAGGGAATGTTTCTGAACCAAATATTTTTATAACCTCTCAATAGTCAAAAATAGTCTATAACTTTACCATAATAAAAAAAGGTAAATTGTGTGCAGCATTGTGAGCTCTCTGGGAAGGTCCACACCTAACTCTCCTTTCAACATGGCCACTAGAACTTTTCTGGAGACACCTACGCTTCTCTCTCCCACTCTGCATCTTTCTTTCTGATCCCGCACTAAGCCCTGTCTCAGAGACTGAATTAACATTTAAAATTTAGTCGGTAAGAACAAACATCATGAATTCTCCCTTATTTTGACAGGATTGAAATTGCTCTGGTGATTCATTAATCAACTTTTCAAATATGGAGTGGGATAGTGAATATACTAATTGAAAGTCAAGAAATAGAGCTTAATTGTTTAATGTCAAAAGCTCAGGGACAGATTGCAGGTAATTGCTAGGAAACCTATTCACATGTGTTTTAAAATATAAGCACTTGATCTGGGTTAAACTAAAGACAGTTTTTAATTATTTGGAAAGGGCTTCTCGGGCACACTCTTCCATTTGAATTAAATAACTTAAATAAAACCATGTGCCTGATTGTGAATAAAATTCTAATTGAACTCTGCTACAAAACTACAAAAGTGAAAACAAATTACACGTATGCAAAAAAAGAAAAGAAATTTTCCTGTTAAAACACACATTAAAAAGTTCTCAAGGGGCGCCTGGGTGGCGCAGTCGGTTGAGCGTCCGACTTCAGCCAGGTCACGATCTCGCGGTCCGTGAGTTCAAGCCCCGCGTCAGGCTCTGGGCTGATGGCTCGAAGCCTGGAGCCTGTTTCCTATTCTGTGTCTCCCTCTCTCTCTGCCCCTCCCCCGTTCATGCTCTGTCTCTCTCTGTCCCAAAAATAAATAAAAAACGTTGAAAAAAAAATTAAAAAAAATAAAAAATAAAAAAAATTAAAAAATTAAAAAAAAAGTTCTCAAAAGAAAACAGGGCCTGTTACCTGTTTTGAGGGCATAATTCATTTTTAGTATAATACTTCAGAGCAACTATTTATTGTTATATTGGTAGCTCATATAAAAATGATAATATCTCTTGACTTTGAAACTAGGCAGAGGAATTTTAAAGTTTAGTCTCAACTTAAGGAAACCCTAATTTTTATTAAAATACATTAGAATGGTCTACATATATCAAGGGGATTTTACCTAGTTTGATTTTTTTTTTCCTTCAGTCATAAGTCTAGGAAATGAAAGGCCTGGAAAACTTTGAAGTCTGAATAGTAGTTTTAAAATACAAAATTGTAAATGGCTCCATTGAGTTACTTCTATTGAGAATAACTTCCATAAAGTTCTGATGTATTTCTGAAAATCGAGTTTCACATTTCCACCTTTCTTATGTGCCCTTCCACCGAGATGTGTTGCCAGCACATTGACTTTAACACACATCCCCCGTGATCTTTGAACACAGCTCCTCATCCCAACATGGCCCTCTTTTTTCCTTTTTCTACCATTATTTCTGTTGACTGTACCATCTCTCAGTAATCAAGACTCAAACCCTGGCATCATCTGTGTATGTGTGCATGCATGTGTGTATGTGTGTTACTAGACTTTATTCCTCCCCCCCTTACCTAGACTATTTTTTAAAGCAGTTTTAGGCTCATGGCAATATTGACCAGAAGACAGAGAGATTTTTCATATACTTTCTGCCTTTACAAGTATGTGCACAGCCTCACTCATTATCAACATCTTCCAACAGAGTGGTATATTTGTTATAATCGATGAACTTACATTGATACAATATTGTTATATAATGTCTGTAGTTTATATTAGGTTCATTCTTAGTGTTGTTAATAATCATTATAGTGTCATACAGAGTAGTTCCACTGCCCTGGAAATCTTATATTCCATTTATATATCCTCTATTCCCCCAGCCCCTGGCAACTATTATCTTTTTGTTTGTTTGTTTGTTTGTTTGTTTGTTTGTTTGTTTTTACTGTCTCCACAGTATTTCCTTACAATCTTACAATATGTAGCCTCTACAAATTGGCTTTTTCCACTTAGTAATTCGTATTTTCAGTTTTCTCCATATCTTTTTATAGCTTGATAGCTGATTCTTTTAGCAGTGAGTAATACTACATTTTCTACATGTACGACAGTTTTTCCATTCACCTACTGAAGGGCATCTTGATTGTTCCCATGTTTTCACAATCCTTTATAAACCTGCTATAAACATGTGTGCAGGCTTTTGTATGGTCATAAGTTTTCATCCTTCTTTAGTTATATTTCAAGAAGACCAATTGATGGATCATAGGCATTGTTGGCATAATTTAGTTTGTTGCTTAATGTTCAGTGAAAAGACAAGATGTAGATGATTTTTTGTGTATATGTAAATGTACATTAGAAATATAAACTATTAAAGTGTTGGATACTGACATATGAACTGTATATATCAGAACTCATGATAATTGCAATGAGGAGGGTGATGAATAATACAACTTTCAGTTTTATGTTTATTTTAAGAAGATTAAAAATGACATCAAAATTTTAGTCAACTCTGATAGGAATATAGACCTTTAATATATTTTGTATCATTGTGTTTTTTAAAATCATCTCCCCCCAACTGAGAAGATGATGTAAGTAAGACAAGTGTCTAAGACTAAAGAGCAGAACAGAAAAGAGAATAGGAAAGTTGGAAAATATAATTAATTAATCCAGGACAGAGTTAGTATACAAGGTATACAAGAGACTCTGTATAGTTCAAACCATACAGTTGCCATCTTTCTTCTCTACGATGTTTGGCGTTAGCATGTTTTCACCATTCCCACCTCCCCTCTCCTGTTTTCCAACTTCGTTGTCTTTGTTGTCTGGGCAGTGGCACAAAACTTCCCAATGGATCACCCTTACTATAAACTCTTTCAATTGAATGCAAGTTTGGCATGGTGCTAGATTATATTATTTTATGTCTTTTACAAGCCCTGATTATAAAAGAAATGAATATTTTAGTTTTAAATGCTATTCAAGGCATATTGTGACTTGATACATGCCTTTCTTGACAAAAATACTACCATTGCTACCCAGATCTCTTTTCTGTATTTTTTCTCCCTTCTTATCTACCATCTTCAGTGATAAATGCCTTGCTCTATGTCTCTATATTATACTAATCTATCCACTTTTTACATTTTTTAAGTTCCATTCAAATGCCATTTTATCTGTAGAATCTTTCCCAATTTTAAATAGTAGAAGGCTAATCTAATTTTATATAAATTGTCTAATTTTGTTGCTTATTAGTTTCTGCTTCATAATATAATTAACATCTATAACATTTATTTTAGCATGTGAGATCTTAGAGGATGGGGTTTGTACTTATTTGTCACCTGAAATGCATAGTGAAATATGTCGCACTCACTAAATCAAAAAATACTAATTAATTATCTGTAACTTTCAGGAAATGTTTCAGGATTCAGCCAAATGTCATGCTTCTTATAATGCCTTTTCTCATGATAATCCAGGTGGCAAAGTGAGTTCTGGTAACCACCAAAGCCCATTCGCTGCCTTTCATACAGTGGAAGACTTGGTACCTTTTTTGCTCATCGATATCAGTAAAACTTTTTCTTCTCAGTCACTAAAAAATGTATCAGTAGTGAAGTTGAAGGAAAAAGGTAAATTGTCAACCCTTTTCTCTCAAGAGGCTCTTGGAACACCATTCTCAGTTGCCCGTAGTGTCCCTACAGACCCCTGGACTCTTCATTCCATGAGGCATGGTATGGTACAATTTTACCAAGCCAAAAAAAAGGCTACCTAGTTGGGTGTGGTTTTAGAAGAGATGCATTGTTGGGGCACCTGGGTGGCTTGGTCGGTTAATCGTCCGACTTCGGCTCAGGTCGTGATCTCACGGTCCATGAGTTCGAGCCCCGTGTCGGGCTCTGTGCTGACACCTCGGAGCCTGGAGCCTGTTTCAGATTCTGTGTCTCCCTCTCTCTCTGCTCCTCCCCTGTTCATGCTCTGTCTCTCTCTGTCTCAAAAATAAATAAACGTTAAAAAAAAATAAAAAAAAAAGAAGAGATGCATTGTTTTCTATTAATTATGCTCATTCTTTAATCTCCTCCAGTCTCCTTTGTAATAAAAATATATTCAAGATAGCCTTTGGAAATGAGACTTTAGCTTATGAACTGAAAACAGAATGAGACTGCCTACCAGTTGTTTATTATCCTTTTCACATGTATTTATAAGTTTTTGTTTTGTTTCGTTTTGTTCTTGAGTAACTAAACTTAAGGGCTCAGGTTTACTCTCTGAGAGACAAAGCAACACTTAACTCATTTCTTTTTCGAAACAGTGTTAGTGATGTCTCCACTATAAAAATCAAAACCATAGTTGTGATTTTTATAAGGCACTATTTTGTATACTACCAGGTTGTATCTCACTACGACACCATGAATTAGGTAGGGCAGTAATGACATAGACAAATGAGAAAGATCACTAAAAGACAGTTGAACTGACTTACCTGCCTTCATTTGTTATAGCAGGGTTTAGAGAAAATACAGCCTCACACCTAAATGACAACGCTAACATCCACTCAGTGTTTTACTCTATTTTCTTTTTGAATAGAATATAAACTCCTGAAGAATAGAGATCATTTTTATCTTCCCCAAATACTATGTACATAAGATGATTTATTAATTTATTATATTAAGTGTAGTATAAATTATATTATGGATATATATTTCTCCCACGTTATCTCCATTTGACTAAGTAAAGTAAATGCCGCTTTAGCAGCTCACATAGAAATCTAGTGTCTATCTTCCTGACGCTATGTAAAAGTATCGCAGAAAGGAATTTATAAAAAATGTTAATATAATAAATTAATTTGCATATCATGTTGCAGCCTACCTTTTTATTTGTTCACTTAATTTATTATTTTCACAGGTTTTTAATTATAGCAATATATTAACAAAGAAAGTATGTCAGGTTACCTATTAGACTACAGTTTCAGATTTACATTTCTCTGACAAGTATTTTAGCATGCATTTTATTTAATAGATGAGTTTTCTTTTTTATTCTTTTGGGAGGAGGCAGTTACAATTATTTTTTTTAATTTTTTAATTTATTTTCTTATGTTTAAGTGTTTATTATTTTTAAAAAATAATTGTCACATTAGCTAACATACACCGTATACAGTGTAGTCTAGGCTTCAGGAGTAGATTCCTGATTCATCATTTAAATATAGTACCCAGTGCTCATCCCCACAAGTGCCCTCCTCAGTGCCCATCTCCCATTTTTCCCCCATCAACCCTCCGTTTGTTCTCTGTTTAAGAGTCTTTTATGATTTGCCTCCCTCTCTCTTTGCAATTTATTTTTCCTTCCCTTCCCCTGTGGTCCTCTGTTAAGTTTCTCAAATTCTACATATGAGTGAAAGCATATGATATTTGTCTTTTTCTGACTGATGTATTTCACTTAGCATAATACTCTCTATTTTCATCCATGTTGTTCCAAACGGCAGGATTTCATTCTTTGTCATTGCTAAGTAGTATTCCATTGTATATATAGAACACATCTTTGGACATTTGGGCTCTTTCCATAAGTTGGCTATTGTTGATAGCGCTGCTATAAACATTGGGGTACTTGTGCCCCTATGAATGAGAACTCCTGTATCCTTTAGATAAATTCGTAGTAGAGGTATTGCTGGGTCATAGGGTAATTCTATTTTTAATATTTTCAGGAAACCCAACACTGTTTTCCAGAGTGGCTGCACCAGTTTGCTAGTAAGATGGCACAATGTTTTAGGCAAGAATTGAAAGTCTGAAGTACTCAATGCAAAATAAGTTAGTTAATATTTGTAAATAATTAAGGTGGTCAAAATATTTTTAATTATTAAAAGATTTGAAAACATATGTACATATTTATAAATTAGAAATTTAGAGGTAAGATATTTGAAATAGCTTACAGGAATATTAGTGAACTATATGAAGAAATTATCCAGCATGCACATCCAAAATGAATGTCAGAAAATAGAAGGTTTTTGAAACTTGAAAAAGTGAGTTCTAATAAATGAGGGAAAAAAGGCATTTTAGAAGTAATGGCTAAGTATTTTCTCTTGAGAAGCAATATACACTCAAAATCAACAAACAGTTATTGCAAAAAATCAATAAAAAAATAAATGCATATCATTTTAAAACTAAACACCAAAGATGAAGAAAAGGGACTAGAGGCAGAAAATAAATTACCTAGTAAGAGTTAGCTGTTTAATTCACAGTAACAAAAACAGAATTGGAAAGGCAGTGGAATAATTTTTCCAAAATACTAAGAGAAAATGTCCATTTAAAAAATGTTTTCAAAAATCTTAAAAATTCTAGGAGTAATATAAAGGAGTAGGAAAGCAGTAGAAAAGGAAGTTCTTTCCTTTAATTTTTTAACATTTGTTTTTGAGAGACAAAGACAGTGTGTGAGTGGGAGAGGGGCAGAGAGTGAAAGAGGAAGACACAGAATTCAAAGCAGGCTCCAGGCTCTGAGCTGTCAGTCTAGAACCCAACATGGGGCTTGAACCCACGAACCATGAAATCATGACCTGGGTAGAAGTTGGACACTTAAGCAACTGACCACCCAGGCACCCCTAAAAGGAAGTCCTGACTACAAGAAAAATTTGGCAAGTAAAGAAATTTTCAGCTTGGTAAATCTCAACCTATATTGACTACAAAATGTGACATGAGAATGACTAATAACTTAAAAAGGGAAGAAAACATAGAACTGAGATATTTGTTTAAACTACTGTGTGAGCCAGGAGAAGAAGAATGATCAAAGACCACTTTCTATAGTCCTTGAATTATTTAAAAAGAGTAATATTATATAAGGAAGTATTTTGGTCAATCATACTTCAAAAAAAAGTATTTAAAAAAGTATCCTTGAGAAGACCAAATAAAGCATGAAATTAGGATTAAAAATCGCACTTGAGGTTATATACATAATAGAATAACTGGTATCAAACTAAGCTTCCCAGGGGCACCTAGGTGGCTCAGTCGGTTAAGCTTCTCACGGTTCCTGAGTTTCAGCCCAGTGTGGGCTTCTGCCCTGACAGGTCATAGACTGCTCTTCAGACTCTGAGTCTCCCTCTCTCTGTCTCTCAAAAATAATAATTAAAAAAAAAAAAAAAAAAAACTAACCTTCCAATAGAAGGCAGTTATACAAGGTGAGTACTGGGTAAAAGGCTGATTCATATATTTATAAAATATATGTTGTATTAGATTTGTACATATAAAATATGTTTAGAGATGAATGTTTACCTTATATATTATTTATCTCTATACTTTATAAGCCATATATACCATACATACATACATAGAGATGTTTAAAAATTGCTAGGAAATATCTATGACAACCAGACTTGAGAGGCTAAGAAAAGGGACAATAGCACATTGATATGAGCCTTGAATTCTCCTTAAGTTTGCCCCTTTGCCGGCATTTGCCTATTGGAGCTAATGACTTAAAATCCAAATGAAAGGATCATGCTGCTATCACCAGTCTGAGGTGACCAAAAGAAAAAAGTCTTCAGAGTTATCAAGCATGCAGTATTTAAGCAATTAAAAACTCTGAGAGGAAAAAAAAATTAAAAATGAGAATTTATATGGTTTCTATTCAAGACGTTTGTTGACTTCTGGACCAAATGTCAACTTTTAAAAAAGTAGTAAACTTGAAAAATCTCCAAATACGTAATGGCCATAATAGAAATCATGGTAAAAATTAGAAAATTCTTAAAGTTGCACGATAAAGCTTCATGTATAAAACTTTATGAGATTCAGCAAGAATCACACTTTAGAAAAAACACTAGGTGTTTTTTAGGAAAAATGGAAATAATAGAGTTTAGAGGAGAGATGATGAAATTGCAAATGAAGTGAGATAGAATTAACAAACAAGAAAACTGGTTCTTTGCAGAGACTAATTATAGCAGCGATGAGAATGAACCTCACAGGCGTCCAACTAGAGGAACTGGAACTCTTCTCACGGCAGACTTAAGCTCAAGGAACCCCTCAAAGGCTTTGCCATATCTTTTTTTTAAAGACTGGATAGCAGCTTAGGAAACTTTGCTCCTCCTCTTTTCTTGTTTTCAGACTTGCACTGTGGTCTGACAGCTTTCTCAGATTTTCACATCCCCCTCCCTATTTTCTCTTACATAGGCGTTTCCTTTAATAAAACTCTTGCATGTTTATTTCCATCTTCTTATCTGCTTCTGGGAGAAGCTAGATTAATACATAAAAAATAACAATTCAGACATTAATAATGAGAGAAAAAACCACAAATATTTTTGGAATTAAAATACAACTGTAGATATAGCACACTTTTAAAAAGACCCATTGTGAACAGATTAATACATAAAATTGAAATTCTGGATAGAAATCGCAACATCCCAGGGAAATATAACTTACTAAAAATGGTTCAAGGGTGGGGTAAAGCCTGATTAGCTATAAAAGGTTAAGAAATTAAAAATTTTTCTTAAAGTGTAATCATTTATTTTTGAGATAGAGCACAAGTAGGGGAGGGGCAGAGAGAGAGAGAGAGAGAGAGAGAGAGAGAGAGAGACACACACACACACACACACACACACACACACACACACATACATATACACACACACATACACAAAGAATCCAGAGCAGGCTCTAGGCTCTGAGCTGTCAGCACAGAACCCAATGCAGGACTTGAACTCATGAACAGAGAGATCATGACCTGAGCTGAAGTTGGATGCTGAACCAACTGAGCCACTCCAGTGCCCCAAGAAATTAAATAATTTTTGCTGAAATAAAGATAAAATCCAAACAATTTTATTGAGAATCCTGTCAAACACTGAAGAACAAGATAATCCCAATATTATAAAAAAATATTCTCAAGATTTGGGAGTAGGAAGCCTGGGCATAAAAAGAACTGCCACATACATTTAAAGAGATCAATATTTTCTTGAAGATAATTCTTTTGTTAATTTCAGCCTAAAATCTAATTTAAGTTAATTTTTGTGAAGAGTATAGATTCTGTGTCTAGATTTATTTTTTTTGCTCATGTTTGGTTGGTCTAGCACTATATGTTGAAAAGATTGTTAATTTATTCATTGCATTATCTTTGCCCCTCAGTTGATTATACTTACATGGGTCTGTTCCACTCATCTATTTGTCTATTCTTACGCCCGGATCACACTGCATTGATGACTGTCAGTTTATAGTAATTATTAAAGTCCGGTAGTGTCAGTTTTCTGACTATTCTTCTCAGTATTGGGGTTGCTATTCCGGATCTTTAGCAAAACTATGAAACTCCTGGAAGATTACATAAGAGAGTATTTAGACAACCTTGGGTATGGCAATGACTTTTTGAGATACATAAAGGCATGGTCTATGAAAGAAATAATATGTTGGACTTCATTAAATTAAAAACTTAATAAGGGCACCTGTGTGGCTCAGTTGGTTAAGCATCCGACTCTTGATCTCAGCTCAGGTCTTGATCCCAGGGTTGTGAGTTCAAGCCCTGCATTGGGCTCCAAGCTGGGTGTGGAGCCTACTTAAAAAACAGTAACTTCTAGTCTGTGAAAGACAATATCAAGAGAATGAAAAGAGAAGCCACAGCCTGGGAAGTAGTATTTACAAAAGATACCTAACCAATAAAACACAATTAATCAAAATCTACAAAGATCTATTAAAGTTCAGCAATAAAAAGAACAACCTGATGTAAAAGCAGGCATAAGACCCGAAATACTATCTCACCAAAAAAGATGTATAGGTGGTAAAAGGCCTATGAAAAGATGTTCATCGTATGTCATCAAGCAAATATGAACTAAAACCACAAGGTACCGATACACACTTAAAAATGGCTACAGTCTAGAATTCTGCCAACACCAAATGCCAGTGAGGATGGAGAGCAACAGGAGCTCACACTCAACGCTGAAGAGAACTGCAGAACTCTCGACACATAATAATGTGCTGTAAATCTTTGCCCTGAAAAATGGCTTCTATCATGACTTCTAGCAGCACAAGGGTGTGTCCCTCAGATGACCTGAGCCCTCCATTACATAGGTTCCTGAAAAGGCTGGGCACTGTCAGGAGAATTTGCTGCTCCTTCTAGTCAACACATGAACATAAGTCCCTGACCTCAGTTTCTTAGAGTGTTCCTACAAGTGGCTTACTTTTTTTTTTCCTGTCCCTTCCACTATGTTCATCTGTTTTGTTTCTTAAATTCCACATATGAGTGAAATCCTATGATACTCCTCTTTCTCTGACTGACTTCAGAAAAATAAGATAAAAACAGAGGACACAAACCATAAGAGACTCTTAAATACAGCGAACAAACTGACAGTTGCTGGAAGGGAGGTGGGTGGGGGATGGGCTAAAAGGGTGATGGGCATTAAGGAGGACACTTCTTGGGATGAGAACTGAATGTTATATGTAAGTGATGAATCAGTGGGTTCTACTCCTGAAACTCCTACTACACTGTAGGTTAACTAACTTGAATTTAAAGAAATAATTTTGTTTAAAAATGACTTAGAACTGAGGATATGTATCCCTTAAAAGTCAGAGTCTTTAAGATCTTTAAGATTCCGAGATCCATTCCTTTGAAATGTAATCATTAGGAACTATAGGGCCTCTTTATCCCAATAACTGTGAGAGGATAGAATCCTAAACCTGATAACTGACAGTTTAGCAAATGCAACCTGCCTAATCTCATTTATACTTTGTAATTTTTCATTTCTCTGACCCTGCTGCACTCCTGCGCACCATCCCCATTCCATTCTCCCTTTAAAACTCCCAATCACTTTTGCACAAATGGGAATGAGGTTCAGCTCTTTCCCCTACTGTCAGCACTTAACGAATAAAATCTATTTTCACCACTTTATCTAATGTTTAGCTGTGTTTGTCTTAGGTAATAGTGTAAATGCAAAATGGTACAGCCACGTTGGCAGACAGGGTGGCAGTTTCTTACAACACCAGACTAACTTTTACCATGTGATCTAACAGTCATGCTACTTGGTATTTACCAAAGTAAGTTAAGAACTTCATACAAAAGCCTGTGCTTAATCGCAGTGTGCACTTAGAAGTGTTCTCAAAAGGCAACAGTTTATTTAATCCAGAACAAATAATTTTAAAAAGTTACCGAATTAAAAATGTAGTTAGACAAATACAAATTATTATTATTTTAAGTTTTCTAAAGTAAGCTATAGTATGGTTATATACAAGAGAATATAAAAGAAATGGAAAGGTACTAAACATAGGGACTCCCTTCCCTCTCTCTCCATGCAATTTAACCCAAGCATTTTTAAAATAATTCTACCATTGATATTTCCCTAAACAGCGTGCTGCTTAAAGTAAAGGCAATATAATTTTCATTTAATATAAGTGTCTCTTAACACTATATAATGCACTTAAAAATATGTTTTACTTGAGTTTAGAGGCACAATAAATGTATATTATAGCATCTTACTGGCAAGAGTAGATTGAAAGAGATGTGGAAAAGCCCTACTATTTAGAGTTAAGCCTTCAACAAGGCTTTTACTAAGTGCTTAGCTTCAAGCCCAGATACATGTTAAAAACTTTCAGCTTGTATTTGGCCAATCAGTGTTATCTTCCATTTAAAGTGTTAGGCTGTATAAAGTATTTATTTCTTTATAGCAGTTACCAGTCTGGCAGATTCAATGTTCCCCCAATATATTTAAATTTAATATTTTGTTTTTCTAATGGGATTATTTACCTTTTTCTTATGATATTTTCCAAATTATATGATAATCATTTATAGACCTAGCACAAAGATAGCAAAGGTACTTAAAAAGAAAATGTAAAAATGTAGAGATAGAGTGTTCTTCCCAGTTTGATCCATTGAGTCATTTACATTCTCTCACCCCATGGTCTTTGAAGTTCACAAAATATATTTTTTAAAGTTACATTGTAGATAATGAAGAAACAATAGCTGTTTACATAAAATTACCTTTAAACAACTGAGCCATCTGGCAGATCTCCCCCCCCCTTTTTTTTAAATATATATGGCAGATTTTGTACCTATGGATTTAGCTTCCCTCTGCCAAATCATCTTGTCTTAAGGACCACAGGATTGTTAAAACCACCAAATTTACTGGACCATAAGACACAAAATTAAGGACATGTATGAAGTCAGAGAAACAAAGATACCTTCCCTTTGTTTTCTTTCGGCAAATGTGCCCCAAAAAGAAAGTTCCAGCATCTTCCTACATACTGACCCACACAGCCCTGCTACCTAGAAGGCAGCCACACTGCATTCAGAACTGTTGACGATATGCTGCCAAGAGTACAGAAGGCCTTGGCAGTGAAGAGCAACATTTTGAGTGTTTGTACTATGTCCATTGCAGTGACAGCTGCTGAGACAGATTTCAAAGTCTTTTACATTGCCCGTTACCCACGTATTTCTATCCTTGGCACCTCTTTCAAGAATAGCAAGTGCCAGCTGTTCTTCTGGCCACCAAGACAGTGCATAGAATAGCTTCCCACCCCCAAAATAAATAAATAAGAAATAAATAACAGTGACAGGAAGTAAAATCTAAGCTGAGATGGGAACAACCCACCAAAAAGTTTCTGTTTGTACCTCCAACTAGCACATCGGTGCTTCTGGCTCACACTTGATCCAAAACATCATGCCGCTCCTAATCTTTCCTGAAAATACAAACAAAACTGAAAAAAAAAATTCTAATAGCCTGACTGTGTTATCTGAGGGCTTGGAGGGATTTCAGTATGTTTCTTAGGGTGCCAGAAAATATCAATATCCTATAAATCTCAGTAGAAATGTGCTGGTTCCTATCCAAACCCTGTTGGTTTCATGAAACAGTTTTTAAAATACTTTGCTATTATATAATAATTAAAATCCAGTTAATGGGGGAAAAACAGCTTTTTAAAAAAATGAGAGCATGTGGGAAAGACCTAGATAAAGATGCCCGTGTATATATAGGTTTTCTCTTACTCAACATAAACATGGCACTGATAAAAATAGAGAATAGCATCATGTTTAGTTAAACCTTAAAATACTTATCTATTATTATAAGTTCTCCATAAATATTTAATAAGCTTTCTGGTTCTCCTTTTATAAATATTATTTTTCATACTTTTTTATCTTTTTGATTTAAAATAGACTCATAAATACATTAGCATAACATTGAAAAGAGTCTATTTTTACTGAACTCCTACAGTCTGTCAGTAAAAAAAAGAAAAAAAATTAAGTTAAACTTCCCTGTTGGTTTTAAGTTTTACATTGGAAGTGCATACTCTTTTAATGATTTTGATAAAATCCCATTAAACACATTGCAATATTTATTGAAATTAACATGTGAACTGATAAACATTTTGCAGCTTTCCTATCTCTGATTCTGTATGATTTTGGTAGAATGCCTGTCATTCAATGTCAGTCTTAAATTGACTGAAGATAATGAGGATATTCTTTCCAGTTTTACTAATTCTTGGTTATGTTTCAGTGCCTACTTACTATATTAAAGGAATACGTAAAATATGGAGATACATCTGAACAAGTGAGCCAGTGGCCCAATAATATGAACAGCCCCTTAAGGAATGATTGTACTACTCATTTACTATGTTTTAAACTTCATTCTAATTTAAGACTTATTCGGGAAAACAGGAGAATGAATCAAAATTCTTATTGCACACATGGGATTAAAATTAGACTGTACATTTAAAAATCTGCATAGTGTCTGAGTCTTCACAAATGTGGGCTTTTCATTCCTGTCTACCAGATTGTTATTTTTTTTCTTATTGTTTTATTTTCTTAAAAGTTACCCATTTTTTTTCATTCAAAGGAGTCAGACATGATTCATCCAATACCCATTTCATTCTTCTCTTAAAGACGTTTATTCATCGCATATGTAACGCCCAGTTCCTTTCCCTCATAGTTAAAAGCTTGCTTGTTTCTCAATTTGGTTTTATAAAAGCTATCATATTACATTTGGAAAGTAAAGGATCCTCCACTTAAGCCCTTTTACTCTCATCAGTGATGTGTGTCCACCACCCCCTACCAAGCCTCCTCTCAAAATAGTCACATTTTTAAAGCTTGTATTCTTGAAATTTGCAAGCCTGTAAGCTTCAAAAGTTGAAGCAATTGGTTTAAAGTGTCTCTAAAATTATAAATGCAAAAGTGATATTCATGTCTGGTACTACAATAAATGTCAACTGTCAGATGGTGGTCTGACTGAACATCATACAAACCTGGCCTATATAGGAACATGCATAGTTTTAAGACACTTGAGCCACAGGCTTAGCATCTTGCATTCAAGGAGGTTTATGTGACCTTCTTTAAACATCATATGGGATGTATTTTTAGTGTCAATTTCTCCTTAGCAAAAATATTTTGAAAATGAAGCAATCAGTTTGAGATTGACTTGAATTTACTAAATCCATATACTTTTGAATTCTGATCTTTTTTCTTTTTCCTTGTTTTTCCTGGAGTGATAGATTAAGACTAGGAGAGTCCTCTTTTGTTAATAGCTCAAGGTTTAAGCTTTGAAAACCGGGAAATAAGATTTTGTTTTTTCGTTAGCTTTGTTTTGTTTTTGGTACACAACATTTTTGTTTTTCACACTGTTCTTGGCTTCTGCTCCAGAGGTTCTTTGTCATAGAGATAAGACACTTGTATCTCTGAGGAATGAGACTTATCACCTCTGGAATTCATTCTGTAGATACAGCATCAAAAAATTCCTCTCTAGTTTCTTGGTTGAGAATGTCAGAATAATTATACTGTATCCGATTTTCCAATACTTTTGTAATTTAAGAAGTATTTAGCACCTAGTACTTAACAGACATATTAGCCACAGTATCTCTAAGTTTATAACTACACTCTGCTTTATTCATTCAAGGACACTAAAAGTCAAATGACCTAAGAGATTTGCTCCAGAATAGCTACTAATAAATAGCTACTAACAGGAAAACAAAGCTTTGAGGGGCAGCTGGGTAGCTCAATCGGTTAAACATCCCATTTCGGCTCAGGTCATGACCTTACAGTTTGTGAGTTTGAGCCCCATATCGGGCTCTCTGCTATTGGCCAAAGTCCCCACTTTGGATCCTCTCTACGCCCACCCCGTCCCTCCCCTGTGTGTGCTCTGTCTCTCAAAAATAAATAAAAACATTAAAAGAAAGAAAAACAAGGTTTTGAACACATACCTAGTTTTAAAGACTATATATTTTTAAATCTAAATTTAGTATGGAAAGGGGACTGGATTTAAGGGTAGGTGGTTATAGAGACTTCAGCCATCCAGCAGTAATTCATATTATGCAAGACATACACTAATCCATTAGTGTTTATTAAAATAAAATAAAGACTTTGAAATATAGTTGAAATGTAATTTATGACAAGTTTCCATTTTAATAGCAGAGGTAGAAAAAATATTTTACCATAAAATCCTGGAAGTAGAATTAAGTATTTTGTGGTAAATCCTGGGCTAGTTTAGCCATAATTATCTGTTCAATTGTGGCAAATATGAGGTCTGGCTGCAGTTTTTTGTAAGAAGAGTTTCTTCCTTAAAAGGGAATTTTAGGAAGACAGTGTTTTTTCTTCAACTGAGAAATAGATCTGAATAATCAGGCTTTTGTCTTCCTCAGAAAGATATAACTTGAGACCAAAATCTTTTACTGGCATTGTCTCTTCTGTTGGAATCTCAAGGTATACTTAACCTAAGCATTTCACATATTTCTCAGAAGTTTCTTTGTCTTACATGTAATTTCATGGATATTATTTTCTCAACTATTGGGGCAAGAATACCAAGACCATGTTACATGTATTTCCAAGTTAGAAGTTTAAGCATGTCATGAGACTTTTTATACTCTTAATACTATTCCAAAAATGTTTCTGAGCTATTCAGTATTCTGTGCCAAAAAAGAAAAAAAAAAAGCCTTTTCCTTAGGTATATGTTTAATGGAAACGAGTTTTGTCATAAATAAGAAATGACACAGTGGCTTTAATGTGAATATATGAAAACAAAGATTATCGGTATTGAAATAAAGTTTGAAATTTGAAGCATTATAAAATAAAGCTAAAATTTGAAATTTTGGAATTGGGTTTTCACTTCTCATTCCAATATGCTAAATGTATCTTGTAAATAATTTGTTTGTGGCTTTTCACTTAAGGATGTATCTTACATTTGAAAAATCATGAGCTTTTGTTTGAGATGTCATCACCTCACATAGATTCCTGAAACTCAGTTCACAAGCCATGATCATTCTGTTTGTTCAAGGATGTAGAAAGAAGACAGCTTGATTTTGTAAAGCTAGACTGCTGAGCAGTAAAATAGCTATGCTTTAGCTCATGATTGTATCTAAATGGAATCAGCAGTGAGAGAATAAGCAAATCAAACTATGTCCAAAAGGACCCCTCAAAAATGTTCACTTCCGGGCAGCCTTAGAATACAATGTAAAGTCATTAATATAAAGGCCTGGTATATATCCTAGGGGCAGGTATTGTTGATTGTCCCTTCCTACTGCACATGATGACATAAGGAACTCACAACATGTTCATTAAGCTGCATGTATGGTACCTCTCAGACGTTAATGTAGGAAGATTAAAGGCAGTTTGGGAATAAAATGAAATCAGAGTTCGAAGACCTTTGGCTTTACAGTCTCACAATATGGTATTGGAAAATCAAAGCTACTGTTAGCCATGTTTTGGCATACTTGTATGTTTAATAGGAACATTTTCCCCCATTACATATCACACTATTATTCATCAGTCAGTCTCATTTAGCATCACCCTGCTTACCTGCTGATTTATTAACTACATAAAACAATTGATATATTTAGAATGTTTCAAAGGAACACTTGAGGTTAACTCAATTTACCTGGATTGTATCTTACCTATTCTAAACATCCATAGAATAGGAGGGGATCCAGTGAAATCTAGAATGAACTTAATTTTTACAGATATAAAAGTACACAGAAGTGTAGTAGGAGGAATTGAATCCTTAGTTTAAACATGTCACATCTTCAAGTTAGTGGGAATTGAGACTCTTTTTAAGTATAAAAACATACTTTAGATATGCTAGATTACATGGAAAAATTACCTGGAAAAAAAATGACCGGACCAGCATTTGATATTTTTGGTTTTTTAAATTTTAGCCATTTAAATATTTATGTAGTGCTACTCATTGCTGTTTTAACTTATAATACCATGACCTACAGTGTGGGCCATCTTTTCATCTGCTTATTGCCATCTGTCTATGTAATTTTTCCCATACAATCTTGAGGAAGTCAGTGACCTACTCTGGATCCTGGAAAGTTGGACAAGCAAAGAAATTCCTATATAGAAAAGTGAGATGCCAAGACATTCATGAAGATAATGAAGGATGTTTAAAACTATTTTAAAGTATAAAAATTGTAAATATTGGATTACTAATCCCTGAATGTGGGAATATTGTAATCAGTAATTGTAATTTATTAGACTAATTCTTTGAAAACCTGGGGCAATAGTCTTCTCTATACCTTGTCTGTGTGATACTAATATCCACACGTCCCTTGCTCATTTGTATAACTGGATCCAGCTCTGACTTTTACCCCTCTTTTTTCTCATATTATAATCTTGTATTCCTTTGGTTTTTTTTTTCCACAGTCTCAAAATTATCAGTTATTGGAAGTATAGATTATGATCATACAGTTTACCTTTTTGCGTATAAAAAGAAAGGTAAACATTTCCACTTCCTACAGTAACAATAGTCCACAGTGGAGCAGCTGATGATGCTGCCACATGCTGGGAAAAATATTTCACTGACAGATTTTGTCATCTGGATTATTGCAAATGACAATGAGGCAATTGGTCTGGTAAGTTTCCAAATACGTTTCTGACAAAGCCAATCATGTGAATATGTCAAATCAGTTGTGCACTATTTTAACTTAGATCCCAATCCTAAAATGTATTTCCACCATTAGGATTTTGTAGTATATACACAAATAGTGAATAATGATTCTGAATAAAGATTAATGGAACTGTTGGGAAAGCTTATTCACTATAACATGCTGTTACTTATTGATGAACTTTGGTCAACTTACCTTCTGCCAACTATTAGTGAAATTGCTCTTTAGTGAAATTTATTACCCAAATCACTTTTTCTATTTCAGTTTAATTTCTAAATCTGTCAGAATATTAATGTTTGGTCCCTTTAAGGGATGTTTTCTCAATCCTATGTCCTGATTTACTGCCATTGAGGTTGGGTTCACTTCCCAGCATACTTTTTTTCCAGACAGTGCAGACATGGGAGTTGTTGACAAGATGATGGTGTATTCATTGTGGTAAACAGTACCTCTAGGAGTCTGGAAAGGGAACATAACAGCTGATTTATTCTCGCACCTATAAAATATGTCAATTAAAGATACCTGGTGCAGCTGCATAGGTAGAGAAAATACAATTTAACAGAACTAAGGTTGAAGTACAGGGAAGCACAGAACTGAACAACAAAAAATAAAGAAGACTGTGAAACCATTAGAATAAATAAACCTAAATACCTACCTATTTTTTAACAGGTTGTTGAAAATTTAATTCATAAAACACAAAACAAGTAGATCATTGAACTCAAATTTCAAGTGGATATAAGTTCAGTTTGTTTTGCTGTTACGTATCCATATGCCATAACCTCACTTTAGCTACCTACCCTTAGAAAATATACTTGGTATGTTTTTATATTTTACTGTTTTTTTTTTCTCTTAGAAAGGAATATCTCCTCTATTTTCTTCTGAGAGCTCTAAATTTCATTCTACTTAATCCATAATTGTTCCTTGCTTCCATAGAAGCATGTTCTAATCTCACTTTGAACACCTTTGATAGTGTATCATGTTGTGTACCTTTGTCCCTCGTTTGACTATTAATTTCTTTCTTTTTCAATATATGAAATTGATTGTCAAATTGGTTTCCATACAACACCCAGTGCTCATCCCAAAAGGTGCCCTCCTCAATACCCATCACCCACCCTCCTCTCCCTCCCACCCCCTATCAACCCTCAGTTTGTTCTCAGTTTTTAAGAGTCTCTTATGCTTTAGCTCTCTCCCACTCTAACCTCTTTTTTTTTCCTTCCCCTCCCCCATGGGTTTCTGTTAAGTTTCTCAGGATCCACGTAAGAGTGAAACATATGGTATCTGTCTTTCTCAGTATGGCTTATTTCACTATTAATTTCTCAAGAGCCAGTCCTTGTCCTATTTATATTTACATTCCATTTTTCCTCTACCAACTAATACAAGTCAGATTTAAAAACAAAATCCTCCAGTAATTTAGTTCCATTCCTCCTGTAAGGGCGTGGGGGTGGAAATTGTGAATATAATCTTACAGAAGAATAGCCTATGATGTTGTTGTTTTTTTAAATAATATCCTATCATGTACAAACACAGACAAATGAGTAGGTAGAGTCAGAAGTCACTGTGAATTTTGTCTCTTGGCCTCAGCCTTTACAGAAATTCTGACTGTGTTATACAATATACAGTGAAGCCATTTAGAAAACACCACTGGTATGATTTCTAACCACAACCTTTGACTCCAGGCAACATGCCCAAGACCTGCTATGAATTAACAGTGAGTCAACTCAGTACTGTACTATTAGGAAACGAATTTTTAGGATCTGAGCAGAAAGACTTCTCAGAAATTCTAATTCCTTACTAAGTGGAAAAAATAAGGAGAAAAAGTATTTTAAATAAATTAAAGTCTTGTGAGCGGATATGAATAAAGCATTGACTAACCTTCTGATTCTCCCAGTAAGATTTCTGTGAGTCCCAAACTTCTTTTGGAAAAGCTAATTTTTTCTAGTGACTTAGCATAAGGGAATTAAACCATTACAGATAATGTCTTAATTTAGAAAACAGTATTGTTACTTTTATACTGTTTTAGACTAAAAATGCTAGTATAATGGTAGGGACTTGTTTTAGGAAAATTCACATGGACAGTGGAAAAGAAACTCTTCAAAGAGGGAAAAACAGAGTTTCCAACCCTTCTTCTTGCCACCTTCAAAACTGAGGTGATATAATTGAACAATTAATTATGACAGTGTCCCAAGTTTTAATGGAAATAAATCTTGTGTGGCTAGGTTCTCTGTTTTTCTTTATTTTCGTATCTCGTAAGTGCTGCAAGCTAAAAACAGGTGGTAGTAACATTATTAAAAAAAAATGATTTTGGCCACTGAACCATTGGTATATTTAGCATTATAGCCTATGTAATCTCTACAAAACACTCATCACATAAATGAAGAAATATTCCCTTATTTTTTTCCCTATGTCTTCTGAGTAGAAATCTTGGTATCAATTGTTATATCTTTAGTTCTCACACAGGGTTTCTAATTCCTGTAAAGCTGTTACTGAGAGACAGGAATTAACCCCTTGGATTAATAGTTGGGTGAGACGAAAATATTTACAACTCCACTTTGTCTATTTAAGAGACTGCCACTGTATTTATTAGAAGGATCAGGTGTTGGCTCTCATTTCCTGCCTGCTAACTGACTCCCGAGAGGCCAAACTAAGATGGTCAGATCCCTCTCAGCCTCTTGGGTATACATAGAGGACACAGTCATATTGGAGTGCGGGAGGAAGGAAGGTGCAAATGATTAATATGCCCTTCCCTCAAACCACAGCATCTTTTGCTATTGAACATTTTGGCTTTGTTCTATTAATAAATCTTTTAGAGAAGGGAAGGATATCTAATGCTTACTGAACTCATACGGTTATTCAGCCATGGCATAAAACAGATGAAAGAAAATGGTAGGCTGATTCATTATAGCAATATCAAATGACTGTTTTAATTCTCTAGTGTTGTGTAACAAACTATTCTAAAACTTTAGTGGGTTAAAACAACTATAATCATTTATTATTCTCATGAAATTTGCAATTTGGTCAGGACTTAATGGGAAAAGTTCATTTCTGCTCTGTTTACGTTAGCTGGGGTTGCTTAACTGAAAAGCAAAAGATCTACTTCCAAGATGATTCACTAACATGGTTGCCAGTTAGTGTATGTAGGATGTGGTTGGGAACTCAGCTTGGACTGAAATTTGAGGGTCTCAGCTATTGTTTTATGCATCTTGCTTTGTGGTCTGGGCTTTCTCACATTATCATATCCGTATTTCAACATCACCCATCCTAAGAAAGAGTCAGCAGAAGCTTTATCATTTTCTATGACCTAACTTCATAAGTTCCAATAGTCACTTCCAGTCTACTTTAATAGTTGATGCAATTGTAAAAACTCTCCCAGTTTCAGCAAGAGGAGAGATAGAATACAGTAACAAGATTCTGGAAGAGTCTCTGGAAAGGGAAATATTGTAAGGTTATTTTTAGAAAAAGAAATCTGATTCTACTGGGAGTGGTGTAAGGGATAGATATTAGAATTTAAATAATCATGGTACCTGATTAAGCGGTCTGGGTCCCTGAGTCCAGCAGTGGACCTGGAGTTTGGCATGGAAGATGGAACTGAAGTACAGGATTATAGCTACAAACTAAAATTCACAAGGATGACCTGGAACTAACACCAGTCTCTCTCCAGAACTTGGATCTGTCTCTCACTGCTTCCAGGCCTCCAAATTTGATGGTGCAGGTGAAATGCAGAAATGGTGATGCACTGTGCCAAGGACCGGTACCCAAACTGGTCCAGGAATTAGAAAAACTGAAGGAGGCAGAATAACCAGTATGAATTGAAACAGTTAATGACACAGCTGCTACTTCACCGCAACAAAGCGCTACAGTATATCCCACACAAGGTACATGAGCTACAGCATCCTTTGAGTGAAAACATGTCTGTTGTTTCAATTCCACATTCCACATTCCACATTCCACATCTCACAATAGTGTTCTTGTAGCCAACTCTAACTCAGAACCATCCAGAGAGAACAACTGTAGTTCCATCTTAACTAAAATGATACAATACAAAGCTGGTATAGCCTAAAATATGGTCCATTTTCATGAGTGTGCCATGTGCACTTAAAAAGAGGCTATATTAAGGGTTCCTGGGTGCTTAGTTGGTTAAGGGTCTAACTCTTAATTTTGGCTCAGGCTGTGATCTCATCTCTTTCTCCCTGTCCCTCTCCCTCTCCCCCCCTTCCCCTGCTCACTATTTCTTTCTCTCTCCCTCTCAAAATAAATAAACATTTAAAAAATAGGTTATATTACAACGTGATGGAGCTAGAGAGTATAACGCTAAGTGAAATCAATCAGTCAGAGAAAGACAACCACCGTAAGAGTTTACTCATATGTGGAATTGAAGAAACAAAACAAATGAGCAAAGAAAATAAGACAAACCAAGAAAAAGAGTCTTAACTATAGAGACAAACTAATGGTTACTAGAAGGGAGGTTGGTGGGGGATGAGTGAAATACGGAAGGGGATTAAGAGTACACTCATCATGATGAGCACCAAGTAATGTATAGAATTGTAGAATCACTATATTGTACACTTGAAATGAATATAACACTATTAACTATACTGGAATTATTTTTTTTAATTAAATAAAAGAATTTAATAATAGGCTATATTGTTTGTATTCATGATTAGTTATATAAGTCTCCTTTATTCATTATGTTGTAGTTTTTCTCTAAGATTATTGACTTGCTGAAACTTGAGAGAATGTATCATGTCAATCGATGTATTACTGTTTCTGCTGGCATGGTTTGTTTTCTGCTTTGAACAAAAGTTGCTGGTTGTTATTGGATATAAATATGCCTGTATTGTAAATGTAGTCTTTAATGTTATAATGTATCCTTCTTTGGTTTTTTTTAATGTTTATTTTTATATTTTGAGATAGAATAGGAATGCACATGAGCAGGGGAGGGACAGAGAGAGTGGGAGAGAGAGAAGGAATTCTCAAGTGGCTCTGTGCTGTCAGATCAAAGCCTAATCTGGGGCTTGATCTCAGAACTGTGAGTTCATGACCTGAGCTGAAATCAAAAGTTGGATGTTTAAGTTAGTGAGCCACCCAGGCGCACCCCCTTGTTTCTTTTTTTTTTTTTTTTTAATTTTTATTTTTTTGGGGACAGAGAGAGACAGAGCATGAATGGGGGAGGGGCAGAGAGAGAGGGAGACACAGAATCAGAAACAGGCTCCAGGCTCCGAGCCATCAGCCCAGAGCCTGACGCGGGGCTCGAACTCACGGCTCGAACTCACAGACCGCGAGATCGTGACCTGGCTGAAGTCGGACGCTTAACCGACTGCGCCACCCAGGCGCCCCATCTTTTAATAGTTTTTGTCTGATTTCTGTCTTAACAGATATCAATTTCATCTTTCTCTTGGCATTTCCCTTGAATGTCTTTTTTTCATCTTTTAAATTTTTAATTCTTCCAAATATCTTTAAGTGAGATTCATATAAATGGCAGAATGTTGAATTAGCTTTGTTAACCAATCAGAAGTTGTTCTTAAAATTGTGTTGTGTTAGGTGAGTTAAGCCAACTTGTATTGTTACATGTGGTCATTTATATCATATTGCTTTCTTTTCTTTTGTCTCCCCAGAATCTAAGTTGAATAGGCATTCAAGTTGAATAGGATAATAATAGGGATTATCCCAGTTAATACCTACATATATCCTCCCTCTTCCTCCAATTCTGACAAATTTAGCATATGCACATTGGCAAAGTATACAGTATTGCTAGCCATAATTTAGTCTTAGGTAAACAGCTAAATATGTATTTAATACCATCCCTTTTTAATGTCAGTGTATCCTGATTTTTTTTCCTTTTTTTTTGGCTTATGTTTGTAGATGTTTCACTAAGGAATTATGGGAATGTCTGTATCTTCTATTCAGTTTATCTGAAGCTTCCTCATTAAAAAGTTTCTTTCGACTAGATAAAAAGTATGGCTGACAATTTATTGAATTATCATAAATGTTATTTCAATATCTTGTACTATGCTGAAAAATATGACAATTTGAAGTTCTTTCAGTTATAAATGACTTAATCTTTATACATGAATGCCTTAAGGATTTTTTTTTCATGTTTTTTCAAAATCTCATAGTTTGACAAGTTTGACTTGTCTTAGAATTCTTGGTTGATTTAGCAGTGCTCTCTGAGTATGTAGCCTCCAGTTATCTTTTAGGTCAGGAAGATTTTCTGGAGTTCTACTTTTCTTATGTTTCATTGTTTGAGTGTTTTGTTCTTCAGGATTTCTGTCTGTATCTCTCTCGCTCTCTCTCCCCCCTCCCCCCACCCCGTATATGTATTTTTTCTATAAATATATGTAGTGTTTATATAATCTTTATCTTCTATATCTAAATTATATTGTTTTCATTTTTAAACTTTTGTAACTTCAATCTTTCTTCTTTCAATAACGTCCTTTTATTTACTGTTTTTTTTGTAATTTAGCTTTAATTTATGAAATGAATTTTTAATTTATTTTGACTACTCCTTTTATCAAATCTTTTCCTCTAATCTCTTTTCTGAAGTGTGATATTCTTTCATAGCATCTATCATTTTTTAAGTTTTTATTTTAATCGCACTGTGCTTATCACAAGTGTACTCCTTAATCCCCATTACCATTTAACCCATTCCTCCAACCCCTCTCTCCTTTGGTAACCATCAGTTTGTTCTCAATAGTTAAGAACCTGTTTCTCAGTTTCTCTCTTTTTCCCCCTTTGTTCATTGGTTGTGTTTCTTAAATTCCACATATGGATGAAATCATATCATATTTGTATCTGACTTATTTTGCTTGGCATTATACTCTCTACTTCCATCCATGTCATTGCAGTGGCAAGATTGCATTCTTTTTTATGGCTGAGTAATATTTCATTGTATATATATATATATGCCACCTCTTTATCCATTAATCAGTCAGTGGACACTTGGGCAGCTCCTGTATCTTGGCTATTGTAAATAACACTGCTATAAACATAGTTGTGTGTGTATCACTGTGAATTATTATTTTTATGTTCTATGGGTAAATATGTGGTAGTATCATTGCAGGATTGTAGGGTAGTTACATTTTTAACTTTTTGAAGAACTTCCATACCATAGTGTTTTCCAGAGTGGATGTACCAGTTTGTATCCCCATCAGTAATGCAAAAGTGTTCCTTTTTCTCCACAACCTCACCAGCACCTATTGTTTATTATGTTGTTGATTTTAGCCATCATGACAGGTGTGAGGTGATGACTCCTTTAGTTTTAATTTGCATTTCCCTGGAGATGAGTGATGTTGAGCCTCTTTTCATATGATGGCCTCTCTCTATGTTGTTTTGGGAGAAATACCTGTTCATGTCGTCTGCCCATTTTTTCATTTATTTGTTCCTTGGGTGTTGAGTTTTATAAGTTCTTTATATATTTTGCATACTCTTTATCAGATATGTCATTTGCAAATATCTTTTTCTATTCCAGAAGTTACCTTTTAGTTTCATTGATTTTTTCCTTTTCTGTGCAGAAAGTTTTAATTTTGATTAAGTCCCAATAGTTTATTTTTGGTTTTATTTCCTTTGCCTTGATGGAAGTATCTAGGAAAAAAATGTTGCAGCTGATGTCAGAGAAATTAGTGCCTGTGCAATAGACAAAATAAATTCTAGGATTTTTTTTTGGTTTCATGTCTCTCATCTTTAGGCCTTTAATCCATTTTTGACTTTATTTTTGTGTATGGTATAAGAAAGTGGCCCACTCTCATTCTTTTACATGTTGTTTTCCAGTTTTCCCAACATCATTTGTTGAAAAGACAATATTCTTTCCCATTGGATATTCTTTCCTGCTTTGTCAAAGATTAATTGACTATTTAGTTGCAGGTTCATTTATGGGTTTTTTATTTTGTTCCATGAATTTATGTGTCTATTTTTGTGCTAGTATTATATTGGTTTGATCACTACAGCTTTGTAATAGAACTTGAAGTCCAGAATTGTAATGTCTCCAGCTTTGCTTTTCTTTTTTCAAGATTGCTTTGGCTATTCAGGGTCTTTAGTGGTTCCATACAAATGGTTTGTTCTAGCTCTGTGAAAAATGCTGTTGATATTTTGATAGGGATTGCATTGAATGTGGAGATTGCTTTGAGTACTAGGGTAGACATTATAACAATATTTGTTACTCCAATTCATGAGCATGGAATGTCTTTTCATTTCTTTGTGTCATCAACTTCTTGCATCAGATTTTATAGTTCTAAGTACAGGTATTTCACCTCTTTGGTTAGGTTTATTCCTAGATGTCTTATTATTTTTGGTACAATTTCAGTGGGATTGTTTTCTTAATTCTTTCTGCTGTTTCATTATTGTTGTATAGAAATGTAACAGATTTTTGTAGATTGATTTTGCATCCTGCCACTTTACTGAATTTATCAGTTATCGCCATTTTTTGTTGGAGTCTTTTAGATTTTCTATATATTGTATCATGTCATCTGCATACAGTGAAAGTTTATTTCTTCATTGCCAATTGTGTTTCTTTCTTTCATTTCTTGTCTGGTTGCTGTGACTGGGCCTTCTAGTACTATGTTGAATGAGAATAGTGAGAGTGGATATCCTTGTCTTGTTCCCGACCTTAGGGGAAAAGCTCTCAATTTTTCCCCACTGAGGATGCTGTTATCTGTGGGTTTTTCCTTTATTGCCTATATTATGTTGGTATATGTTCCCTCTCAACTTATTTTGTTGAGGGTTTTTATCACGAATGGATGTTGTTCTTTTTCAAATGGTTTCTCTGCGTCTATCAAAATGATCATATGGTTCTTAACCATTCTCGTATTGATGTGATGTGCCAGGTTAATTGATTTGTGAATATTGAACAATCCTTGCAACCCAAGAATAAATCCCGCTTGATCACGGTGGGTTATTTTCTTTAATGTGTTCTTGGATTTAGTTTGCTAATATTTTGTTGAGGACTATTGTATCTATGTTCATCAGAGATGTTGGCCTGTAGTTCTCTTTTTTGTGGTGTCTTTACCTGGTTTTGGTATCAGAGTAATATGGGTCTTATAGAATGAAATGGGAATTTCATTTTTCAATTTTTTTGAATAGTTTGAAAAGAATAGGCATTAACTCTTCTTCACATATTTGGTGGAATTTTCTGTGAAGCTATCATGTCTGTAGACTTTTGTTTGTTGGGAGATTTTTTATTACTGATTTAATTTCTTTGCTGGTTTTCAGTCTGTTAAAGTTTACCATTTCTTCCTGTTTCATTTCTGGTAGTTAAAAAGTTTGTAAGAATTTATTCATTTTTTTTCCGGTTTTCTAATTTGTTGGCATAGAGTTTTTACAATATTCTCTTATAATTGTATTTTTTGTGGTGGTTATTTATGTGGGTCCCTTATCTCTCTCTCTCTCTCTCTCTCTCTCTCTCTCTCTCTCTCTCTCTCTCTCTTTAATTCTGGCTAGAGGTTTATCAATTTTATTTTTTAAGCCAGTTCCTGGTTTCATTGATCTGTTATTTCTTTTATTTGTATATCATTTATTTCTGCCACAATCTTTAATATTTCCTTCTGCTGGTCTTAGGTTTTGTGCATTGTTGTTTTTCTAGCTCCTTTAGGTGTAAGGTTAGGTTGTTGGAGATTTTTCTTGCTTCTTGATATAGGCCTATATTGCTATAAACTTCCCTTTTAGAACCATTTTTTGGTGCTTCCCAAAGGTTTCGAACCATTGTGTTTTCATTTTCATTTGTTTCTATATGATTTTTAATTTCTTTACTCGATTTCCTGGTTGACCCATTCATCATTTAGTAGCATGTTATTTAACTTCCATGTATTTGTGGTCTTTACAGATTTTTTTCTCATGATTGACTTATAGTTTCAGAGTGTTGTGATCAGAAAAGATGCACGTTATGACTTTGATCTCTTCTAATTTCTTGAGACTTGTTTTGTTGCCCACTATGTGATTTATTTAGATAATCTTCCATGTGCAGTTAAAAAGAATGTGTTCTCTGCTGTTTTAGGGTTGAATGTTTTGAATGTATCTGTTAAATCCATCTGGTCCAATATGTCATTCAAAACCATTGTTTCTTCGTTGATTTTCTGTTTGGAGGATCTATCCATTGATGTATTTGAGGTGTTAAAGTCCCCTTCTATTATTGTATTATTATTGATGATTTCCTTTATGCTTTTATTAACTGTTCTATGTATTTGAGTTCTTCCATGTTGGGTGCATAAATATTTACAATTGTTCCATCTTTTGGATTGTTGCCTTTATTATGATACAGTGTCATTAGTTGTCTCATGTTACAGTCTTTGTTTTAAAGTCTAGTTGGTCCAATATAAGCAATTTCTACTCTTTTGACATCCGTTGGCATGGTAGATGTTTCTCTATTCCCTCACTTTGAATCTGCAGGTGATGTAAAGATGTCTAAAATGAGTCTCTTGGGCGCCTGGGTGGCGCCTGGTTAAGCGTCCGACTTCAGCCAGGTCACGATCTCGCGGTCCGTGAGTTCGAGCCCCGCGTCGGGCTCTGGGCTGATGGCTCAGAGCCTGGAGCCTGTTTCTGATTCTGTGTCTCCCTCTCTCTCTGCCCCTCCCCCGTTCATGCTCTGTCTCTCTCTGTCCCAAAAATAAATAAACATTGAAAAAAAAATTAAAAAAAAAATAAAATGAGTCTCTTGTAGGCAGTATATAGATTAGTCGTGTGTGTGTGTGTGTGTGTGTGTGTGTGTGTGTGTGTTTATTCCATTCTGTCACCTTGTGTCCTAAGATTGAGCATTAATCCATTTAGATTCAAAGTAATTATTGATAGATATATATTTTATTTCTTGTTTCGTGGTTGTTTCTGGAGATCATTTCTTTTTTTTTTTTATGTTTGCTAAGTATTTTTTTTTAATATGAAATTTATTGACAAATTGGTTTCCATACAACACCCAGTGCTCATCCCAAAAGGTGCCCTCCTCAATACCCATCACCCACCCTCTCCTCCCTCCCACCCCCCATCAACCCTCAGTTTGTTCTCAGTTTTTAAGAGTCTCTTATGCTTTGGCTCTCTCCCACTCTAACCTGTTTTTTTTTTTTCCTTCCCCTCCCCCATGGGTTCCTGTTAATTTCTCAGGGTCCACATAAGAGTGAAACCATATGGTATCTGTCTTTCTCTGTATGACTTATTTCACTTAGCATCACACTCTCCAGTTCCATCCACGTTGCTACAAAAGGCCATATTTCATTTTTTCTCATTGCCACGTAGTACTCCATTGTGTATATAAACCACAATTTCTTTATCCATTCATCAGTTGATGGACATTTAGGCTCTTTCCATAATTTGGCTATTGTTGAGAGTGCTGCTATGAACATTGGGGTACAAGTGGCCCTATGCATCAGTACTCCTGTATCCCTTGGATAAATTCCTAGCAGTGCTATTGCTGGGTCAGAGGGTAGGTCTATCTTTAATTTTCTGAGGAACCTCCACACTGCTTTCCAGAGCGGCTGCACCAATTTGCATTCCCACCAAGAGTGCAAGAGGGTTCCCGTTTCTCTGGAGATCATTTCTGATCATCTCTTGTCTTTCTTTCATAGTTTGCTGGGTTTTTTTCTTTAGTGATATATTTGGATTTTTTTCTCTATATTCTTTGAATACTAATTAGCAGTTTTGGACTTGTGATGACTGTTAAGTTTGTGTGTGACATCACCTGCATATAGCAGTCTATGTTAAGTTGATGGCCATTTAAATTTGAACTCATTCTTTACTCCTCTCTTCCCTACGTTCCAGGAATATGGTGTCATGTTTTACATACTTTTATGTTGTATGTTCCTTGACTGGTTTTTACAGAAATATTAATTTTTACTGCTTTTGTCCTTCCTACTTTAATAGTGTCAGTTTTCATCTTTGCTTTTCACTTACTCTTCCCTTTAATATTTCTTGCAGGGCAGGGTTAGTGGTCACAAACTCCTTTAGTTTTGTTTGTCTAATAAACGTTTTATCTCTCCTTATGTTATGAAGGATAGCCTTGCTGGGAAAAATATTGCTGGCTGCAGATTTTTCCCATTCACCCCTTTCAATGAATATATCATGCCACTTCTTTTTAGCTTGAAAAGTTTCTGCTGCAAAATCTGCTATAGCTTTATGGGGTTTCCTTTGTATTTAACTTTCTTCTTTTATCTTGTTGCTTTTAATATTTTTTCTTTATCACTGTATTTTGCCATTTTAATTCATATGTATTAGTGTGGGTCTGCTTTTGTTAATTTTGATGGGAGTTCTCTGCTTCCTGAATGTGAGTATCTGTTTTCTTCCCCACATGAGGGAATTTTTCAGCTACTATTTCTTCAAATAAATTTGCTGGCCCCTTTTCTCTCTCCTTCTTTTTTTTTTTTTTCAATATATGAAGTTTATTGTCAAATTGGTTTCCATACAACACCCACTGCTCATCCCAAAAGGTGCCCTCCTCAATACCCATCACCCACCGTCCCCTCCCTCCCACCCCCCATCAACCCTCAATTCTCAGTTTTTAAGAGTCTGTTATGCTTTGGCTCTCTTCCACTCTAACCTCTTTTTATTTTTTTCCTTCCCCTCCCCCATGGGTTTCTGTTAAGTTTCTCAGGATCCACATAAGAGTGAAAACATATGGTATCCGTCTTTCTCTGTATGGCTTATTTCACTTAGCATAACACTCTCCAGTTCTCCACGTTGCTACAAAAGGCCATATTTCATTCTTTCTCATTGCCACGTAGTACTCCATTGTGTATATAAACCACAATTTCTTTATCCATTCACCAGTTGTTGGACATTTAGGTTCTTTCCATAATTTGGCTATTGTTGAGAGTGCTGCTATAAACATTGGGGTACAAGTGCCCCTATGCATCAGCACTCCTGTATCCCTTGGGTAAATTCCTAGCAGTGCTATTGCTGAGTCATAGAGTAGGTCTATTTTTAATTTTTTGGGGAACCTCCACACTGTTTTCCAGAGTGGCTGCACCAATTTGCATTCCCACCAAGAGTGCAAGAGGGTTCCCGTTTCTCCACATCCTCACCAGCATCTATAGTCTCCCGATTTGTTCATTTTGGCCACTCTGACTGGCGTCAGATATCATCTCTCTCTTCGTCTTCTGGGACTCCTATAATATCAATGTTACTATGGTTGATGGAGTCACTGAGTTTCCTAAGTCTATTCCCATTTTGGATAATTCTTTTTTTCTGTCTTTTGTTCATCTTGATTACTCTCCCATACTCAGTCTTCTAGGCCATTAATCTGTTCCTCTTCTTCTTCCATCCTGCTGTTGATCCCATCAATCATATTTCTCACTTGACTTATTGATCACTTTATATCTGCTATGTTATTCCTTATCTCTGTGTTAATAGTCTCACTGATATTCTCCACTTTCTTTTCAAGTCCAGTTAGTATCTTAATAATCATTGCTTTAAATTTGCCATCAGGCATGTTACTTATATCTGTTTTGCTCACGTCTCTGGCTGTGGACTTGTCCTGTTCTGACATTTGGGACAAATTCCTCTGTATTCTCATTTTGTCTAAGTCTCTTTACCTGATTGTCTATGTTAGGAAAATCAGCTATGTCTCTTCTTTTTGAGGGTAATGACTTTATAAGGAAGAGGTTTTATATATTTTTTAAACTTTTTAACATTTTTTTTAATTTTTGAGAGACAAAGACAGCACAAGGTGGGGAGCAGAAGAAAGAGAGGGAGACACAGAATCTGAAACAGGCTCCAGGCTCTGAGCTATCAACACAGAACCCGAGACTGGGCTCGAACCCATGTACTGTGAGATCATGACCTGAGCCAAAATCAGACCCTTAACCAACTGAGCCACTCAAGTGCTCCTAAAGAAGAGGTTTTATAATGCCTTGTCAAGTAATGTCCCCTGTTTCCCAGGGCCTGGTATTTCCAGGAGTGTCTCCAATGTGTGTGTCTCCCGAGAGATGTGTGCACTCTGCTGTTGTGTCATGTTAATGCCAGTCATGTACAGGGTCTCTCTTTGCCTATTGTGGGCACTGATAGGTCCCTGGCCTGAATGTGGCATGTTTTCACTGGTGTGCTCTGGCCTGCTTGTAAAATGAGAACTGTTGTCACTCCTTCCAATGAAACTGAGGCCTTCTGAAACTCCTGGGTCAGGAGACACAGGATTGGCAGGTTTTGAGGCCAGTTTTGTCAGGAGACCCACAGCACTGGGACTGAGGCAAAGATGACTGGGAATGGTGGTTTTTCCAGAGTTCCAGAGAGTGGAGTTTGGTATAAGCCAGTTAGGTAGTGAGTGTTGACACTGCACTGTTTCCCACAGGTGGCCTTGTGTGGTTTTTTTGTTTTTGTTTTTTGTTTTGTTTTGTTTTTTGGTGGATTGAAAGTTTATTTAACACCAGCGGGCTCAGAGGAGACTCTTTCTCCAAATATCGGAGCTCTGAATGCAAGTGGGAGGGGTAATTTATAGTTGTCAGCCTCCATATTTGGCAGGAGGGCTCATGTGCGCGCCTGGCAAACAGGGCAAGAACTCAGAAGAGGGGTTTTGAAGCCAGAGACCAGAGCTTGTTTTAGTCCCATCATCCATTTATGGTGTAAAACTTTATTCATTTTCCCAACATTCCCCCCTTTGATGCCTTTTTAAAAATCTTTTATTAGGCATCACTTTTTAGTTCTAGGGTTGGTCCCCTGGGAGGGTTAAGATACGTGCTACAATTTGGGGAGCAACAGTGTTTTCAGTAAAACGGACCAGGGTATTTAATACACAGGGGCTGATGGTCACAAGTAAAATTAGGTAAAGGAGGGGCCCTACCAGGGCAGGAAACCAGGATACTCAATCCCTGAGATCCCATCCTTTCCATTGTTTGATATTTTCCTGTTGTCTACGTTGAATTCTTTCCTTGAGTTCCTTAACCTTAGTCCTGACTATTCCTGATTGGTTTACAAAATAGCAGCATTCTTCCCCCAGAAAGCTATAAGTCCCTCCTTTTTCTGAAGTGAGTAGGTCAAGGGCTCGCCTAATTTGGAGAGGTGGCCTTGTGTTTATGCTGAAGGACAGGAGAGGGATTTGGCACCTACCATTTCTTGTATTTCTAGAATGATATCTCTGTGAACACTGCTTCTCTGGGACATGATCTAAGATAAGCAACTAAACCTCCCCCCTGTATGCCCCAGGCACTGTTGAGATCACTGGTTGCACTGGTAGGTCTGTGGGCTATTTGCACTGCATTCTCTCCAAAAGCAGCCCCAGTGACTCCCAGGCTCTATCTGATCTAAGTCTCCATTGACCTTTAAAACTCCAGGCTTCAAGCCCCACTGGTTGCAGGAGTTGACAAAGTACAGTCCCTCTCATTTCTGTAGCCAACTGCTATGGAAATTTGTTTTCCCCATGCAATCCCTTTGTGCTGTCTCTTACCCTTCTGTGCAAACACAGCTCCCTCCCCAGCACAGAAGCCATGATCTGTTTCTCTCCCAAGCCTCATCTCTGCACTCCCTCTCTTCCATATGGCCTCCTTTCTACCTTTAGTTGTGGAGTTTGTTCTCCCTGTCTTCCGGTCAATTTCTAGGGTATTAATGGTGATTTCATAGTTATCTAGTTGTATTTGTGAGGCTGGGTGAGCCTAGGGTCCTCTTGCTCCGCTGCTCTCTTCCTTCCTCTTAGCCTCTGTCATTTTTTCATCAGTTTGAAACGCTAGGTTATGGTTTTCATCTCTTCTGTGAGCAGATAAGATGAGCAGATGAGTATATCTGCCCAGTGGACTTGGATTGTTCATTGGAATGTTATATTCTTTGTTCTCTTACTTTCTCGTCATCAATTCTATATGTAGTTTGAAACTTTTCTGTTGCTTATTTGTTACGTGAAATTAATTTTTCTATACATTCAAGGTATTTGAGTGGCTCAGAAGAACCTTGCATTTTATAGGCGGAGAAATAAAATTAAATGCAGTGCACAGTCTTTTATAGGATCCAGAGACAGAAAAAGGATATTTGTTGAGAAATTAGTGATATCTGAGCAGGGTCTTTAGTTCATTTAATATTATTAATATTGTGTTCTTAATAGTTGTATTATAGTTATATAAGTTGTGAAAATAGTTTAAAGAGGCTTAAAAATATAAATGAACTCTGAAATACTGTGTCAGCTTTTTTTCATTTTAAAATTTTTTAGTTGAGATATAACTGACATACATTGTATTAGTTTTGGATTACAACATGATTTAATATTTGTGTATATTGCAAAATTATTATCACAGTAAGTTCATTTAATATCTATTATCACACATAATTAGAAATTTTTGCATGTGTGTGATAAGATCTTTTAAAATATGTTGTCTTAGCAACTTTGAAATACACAATATAGTATTGTTAACTATGCTTCTCATGGTATATTGTGTTCTCAGGACTTATTTATCTTATAAGTGGTAACTCATACCATTTGAATAATTTCTTCTACTCTGTCTGCCCCATCTCCCCAAACCCTTTTTCTGACAACCATCAATCTGTTCTCTGTATCTATGAATTCTGTTTTGTTTCATTAAGAGTCCATATGTAAGTGATTTCCTGCAATATTTCTCTTTCTCTGACTTCTTTCATTAAGCATGGTGCCCCGCCAAAGTTCATCCATGCTGTTTCAGGATCGCAAGATATCCTTCCATTTTATGTCTCAATAATACTCCACTGTATGTATACACCACATGTTATTTATCCATCTGTCCTTTGATGGACACTTACATTGTTTCCATTTCTTGACTATTGTCAACAAGCTGCAACATACATGGGAATACAATTATCTCTTAAGATAGCAATTCCATATCTCTGGGGTAAATACCTAGAAATAGAATTGCTCCATCATGTGACCATTCTATTTTTAATTTTTTGAGGAACTTCCATACTGCTTTCCACAGTGGCTGCATCAATTTATATTCTTACAACAGTGCACAAGGGTTTCTTTTTTACCACAATCTTACTGAGTATTTGTTAGTTATTGTATTTTTTAATAACAGTCATTCTAACTGGTGACAGATAACATCTCATTGTGATTTTGATTTCCATTTCCCTGATAATTAGTGACACTGAGCATCTTTTCAGGTACCTGTTGGTCATTTGTATATCTGGAAAAATGTTTATTCAGTTCCTCTGCACATTTTTATTGGAATTTTTTTCTTTTGAATTGTCTGAGTTCTTTATATATTTTGGATTTAACCCAATATTAAATATGTGATTTGAAATATTTTCTATTTACTGCATTGATTTTTCACTTTTTTAATCGTTTGCTTTGTCACACAAAAAACATTTTTTTTATTTGATACAGTTTTACTTGTTTATTTTTGCTTTTGTGGTGTTTTGTGTCAAATCCAAAAACAAATTGCCAAGATCAGTGTCAAGAAGATTTGTGTATGTTTTCTACTGGGGTTTTATGATTTCACATCTTACATTCATATTTTTAATCCATTTTGAATTTATTTTTGTGTATGGTATAAGACAGGGATCCAGTTTCATTCCTTTCCATGTGACCATCTAGTTTTCTGAGCTCCATTTATTGAAGAGATTATTCTTTCCTCATTGTATATTTTTGACTCCTTTGTCATAAATGAATTGACTATTTAGGCATAGGCTTACTCCTGGGCTCACTCCTCTGTTGTATTTATCTGTTTATCTGTTTTTATGCCAATGGCATACAGTTTTGATTACCATAAATTTGTAATATAGTTTGTAATTAAGAAATACAATGCCTGTAGCTTTGCTCATCTTTGTCAGATTTCCCTCAGCTCTTCAGGGTCTTTTGTGTTTCCATGAAATCTTAGGATTCTCCTATTACTGTGAAAGAAGACAGGAATTTTGTTTGGGATTGTATTGACTCTGTATGTTGCTTTGAATATTAAGAACATTTCAACAGCATTAATTCTTCCCATCTAAGATCTCTGAACATTTTTCCATTTATTTGTGTCATGTTCCTTTTCTTCCTTTGATGTCTTAGAGTTTGCAGTGTTCAAGTCTTTCACCTCCTTGGATAAATTTATTCCTAGGGATTTTATTCATAGCAACTTTCCTGTAAGTCTAAAATCCCTTCATAATAAAAAGTGAAAGTAAATAAAATCTCCACAATAATCCTGATGTTGCCTGGTTGATACTGGTACAGAGTAGATGCGTTAGGTTCCTTTATAACGATTCTCAATGATCCTTGCCTTCTCATATTTACACCTTTGTGGAGTCCCCTCCCCTGAGTGTATGCTATTTCCAGTGGTTTGTTTTCAATATATATAATATGGCAAAAGTGATGTGATTTCACCCAATATTCAATTATAGAACACTTTGATTTTCATCTTTCTGGTATTTTTCCATTCTTCTCACATGGTTGCTGTGATGGAGAGGACCACTAGAAGGGAAATGAGGGTGGTCTTTGGCCAACAGCCAGAAAACAGGATTTCATTCAACAGCCTGCAAAGAACAAAATCCTGCCAACAGACACTGAGTGAGCTTGGAAGGGGACCTGATCCTTTTGAACCTTGAAATGAATGCAGCCTCCTGAGACCATGAATCAGAGAGGTCATGCCTGATTCCCAACCCACAGAAAGTGTGAAATCATAAATGGGTGTGTTTTAAAGTGCTTGATTTTGGTGTATTTTTTTCCCACAGCAACATATATAATTAGATACAGTTAGGAAAAAAAGAAACAAGATAGAAATCTGAAAGCCAGAACTTGAATGTGAACTATTTACAATGGAAGGATGAAAATCAATAGAAGACTCGGGAAAAAAGCGGCGTTACCATGGGTGACATTTCAGAAGTATGGAAGGAAAGGAGGCAAAGTTCTAATCTCTCCCCACACCCAAAGCTTAAAACTGATTCAACCAGACTTCAAAGAAATCACTATATATGATGTATACTTTAATACTTAAAAAATCATTTTTGAGTCATATTTAGAGTCTGAGTCATGTTCTGTTTTTACTTAAATGTTTGGGGGGTCACACATGCTTGGATTTTGAATACTAGTTCTGTGGTATGCACTTTGTAAATATGATTACAAAAATAAGCTGAAGAAGATGGGGAGAAAAAGAAAGTCTTTTTTCATCTTATGCATTATGCTTCTTAAATTCAGTTCCCTTAATTTTAACAATTGGGTTGATTGTCTTTTTTCAATTTTGGACTTTGTCTAATATGTCTGTATTGTTAGGATTCTTCTCCTTTTATCTCAAAAAAACAAATCACCTCTGCCAGGTTAATTAAGTTTCTGCCTTAATATGTAGACTCTCTATATACTGTTACTAATTTTAATTAAATAATGAATAAGCATAGCCATGATCATGGGGAAAAAAAAAACCCTCAAAATGCTATCAGTAAAAATACCATACTTAGAAAAATAATCTGGAACAGTTTTTACTTTCCCATGTAACATTAAACTTTGCTTATCACCAATTTTTCTCCATTTGTGCCCAACATATAATCCTAAACTGGGCTAACAATTTATATATCTATATCTCTATATCTCTATATCTCTATATCTAGATATAGATATATAAACACACACACACACACACACACACACATATATATATGTCTATGTTTGTATATGTGTGTATATGTCTGTGTGTGTATATATATGTGTGTGTGTGTACATGTACATAAACATACATTTACACACACATATACACACACGCTCTTGGATACTAGGGAAATGATGGAAGATACCTGGCTCTTTTGGAATAAAACTGTCACCAGTTTAGAAAGTCTCATTGAGGATAGGCATTTACATAGGTGGATATACAAAAGATAGTACACTTTACTCACCTCTTACTATAATCCTTCTTGTATCTTTGTACCCAAGCCATAAATTCACCTCTTATAGGCACTCTACCTAGCATCAAATGTAACTGTCAAGGATGTTTAATGTTGTGCAGGTTTGTGTCATTAAATAATAAAATATACTTTTAAATTGAGCTACTGCAAAGAATATTTCATGCTTTTCGAACATTCATTTAAAAAATTAAGCTTCTAAAATTGAATCTGTCATCATTGTATTTTTTGGATAAGAAGTCACACTTCTTCAATTGCTGTGTGCTCTTTTCCTGTACTATTTAATTATCCATTGAAAACCAAAAAAAGTTACTATTATTTACTCATCCAAATTTAGCAAAACCTTCATGTTTGTTCATATTTTCTCATCTGTTTTTTATTCTTTTGTACTTTGCCACACATTGTTTTTATTTCTAGGAAAAGCCTCCACTATTTCATTATCCTTTGTTTCAAGAGGACGTCACAGCACAAAATGGTCCAATCTTTAAGCCACAGCTAAGTAAATAGGTGTAGGGAGATGATCCATGCTGGTAAAGGGGATACATTTCTCATGAATTTGAACTTGAGACTCAGAAAATCAAGTTAATTCTGGACGGCAGTGTGAAAAGCAGTAATAAGTGCAGCCTCCTGAATCAGACTTGACTCAGTTTGGTTCTTTTCTTTATCACATAATTGATGTCTGTTTCCACATATGTAAATCAGTAATAATAAAAGTACTTATCTCTTGGGATAATTACATAGGGTAAAATATCTGTGTGATGATTACATAGGGTAAAATATCTGTAGAGTACCTGGAAGTTATTACATACTCTATAACTGATGGTTGTTACTGTTACTTTTGTTTTGTTGTTGCTTAAGAATACTATAGACCAAAAATTAGAGCAAGTGTACCTTCATTTACAGAAAATAAGAAATAACCAAATTGATGGTATTGGAGTCCTTGTCTTCTGTTGTCTTCGATGTCTAGTAAATTCCTCTGTGAGTGTCCCGTGAGCCACTCTGCTAGTCTCATAAGACTTTTTTGTGTGCTTAAGATTATCTTAAATATATCTTTTCAAGCAGAAGAGACATACCTAAAATGAGAAACTTAACATATACCCACAATAATATCTACATTATTCTTTTTTTAAGTTTATTTATTTTGAGAGAGAGAGGACACAAGTGGGGGAGAGGCATAGAGAGGGAGAGAGGGAAAGAGAGAATCCCAAGCAGGCTCTGTGCTGTCAGTGCAGAGCTGGATGTGGGGCTTCAACTCACAAACTGAGATCATGACCTGAGCTGAAACCAAGAGTTAGACACTTAACCATCTGAGCCACCCAGGCATCCCATTAATTCATTTTTTTAATCCATCAACTAGCCTGTGACTTCTTACAACATTTTATTATATTTAAGGAAGACAAAACTATGAGACTATAAGTTACCCTTGTTCATGGCATTATTTGCTTTCCCTTAGATAATAAATATGCTCTTTATATTTAGATAATAGAATGACTTATTCTATTAACATTGAAATTTTATTGACCCTGTTTCAGTGGAGCAGCTAATGAATGGACACTTGTGATGGTGAGAAATTATGTCACAGTGCACATGATTTTGATAAACACATCATTTTAAACCTTTACTGTCTTTCCTTTGTTCTAGTTATAGTTGTAAGATGAGTATGAATATAAGTAGGAATTATGTCACAAAACAAAATAGACTGATTTAATTTTTTTACATTTTTATGTTTTGATTTTTTAAAATTTATTTTTAAATGTTTATTAATTTAGAAAGAGAAAGAGCATGAACTGGGGAGTGGCAGGGAGAGAGAGAGAATCTCATGCAGACTCCACACTGTCAGTACAGAGCCCCACACGGGGCTTGATCTCACAAACTGTGAGATCAGGACCTGAGCCAACACCAAGAGGCAGATGCTCAACCAACTTAGTCACCCAGGTGCCCCCAAGTTTCTACATTTTTAATCAGTGGTTTTCAACCAGTATTATTTTATTCATTTTTTTAAATAATTAGACACCTAAAAATGAAAAATATCTTTATTTTCTCACAAAAAAGGGGGATGCTAGAACATATTGAGACGCTAAAACAATAGAATAGTATAGAATGACTTATGTGATGCTATATGGAGACATTTGTGAAATTTCTTTCAAAATATGTTAATAGTAAAAAATAAACTCTTGTTTCTAAATGACTCATGCATGTAAGAAACCTGTAGATAATATTCTTGGTATATATATCATGTAGATAAACATGTGTGACAGTATGTGTGATTATATTCCTCCAGAAGCTGATCCTGAGAAAAGAATTGGAGTATATGTGGTAAATTTAAGGATGCATTACTTTTTTTTAGTATAATTTATGGTCAAATTGGCTTACATACAACACCCAGTGCTCATCTCAACAAGTGCCCTCCTCAATGCCCATTGCCCATTTTCCCCTCTCCCCCACAAACCCCCATCCACCCTCAGTTTGTTATCTGTATTTAAGAGTCTCTTGTGGTTTGCCTGCCTCCCTCTCTTTGTTTGCAACTATTTTTTTCCCCTTCCCTTCCCACATGGTCTTCTGTTAAGTGAAATAAGTCAGTCAGAGAAGAACAGATATCATATGCCTTCACTCGTATGTGGATCCTGAGAAACTTAACAGTGCTCTTTAATTTTTTTTTTAATTTTTTTTTAACGTTTATTTATTTTTGAGACAGAGAGAGACAGAGCATGAACAGGGGAGGGGCAGAGAGAGAGAGAGACACAGAATCAGAAGCAGGCTCCAGGCTCTGAGCCATCAGCCCAGAGCCCAACGCGGGGCTCGAACTCATGGACCGTGAGATCGTGACCTGAGCTGAAGTCAGACGCTTAACTGACTGAGCCACCCAGGCGCCCCAGTACTCTTTAAAATAAAACTCTGAGATTGTCAAGAAACTAAGACCCTTCAGATGTTCCCTTTCTGGAAACTTGCTGTCCTTTCAGAGTTTTCCTCTTAAAGCAAGATGCAATGCAATTACAAAGAAACCCAGATATGTATATACCAGTGTCTCCTTGGATATTCTTTGGCCCCAGAGATTCTTTGGTGGAGGCATAGTAACATGGGAATGAAAGTGGGACCTGCTCCAAGGGATGCATTACTTATCTGTTAGTGATAAATTACCTAAAATCATACCATCTTAAAACACACATTATCTCACACAGATTCTGGGAGTTGGGAGTATAGAAATGGCTTAATTGGGAAATTCTGATTCAGGATCTCTCCTGAGGTTGCAGTCAGGATGTCAGCCCATCATCTGATGACTTAACCCAGGGGGTTCTGCTTCCAACAGGGCTCACATACATAGTTATTGGCAAGAGGCCTTAGTTTCTTGCTGTTACCTGAACATACCATCACTTCTGCTATATTCTCTTTATTAGACTTGTGTGATTAATTTCAGCTCACACTCAAGGGGTGAGGGATTAGGTTCCACATCTTGCAAGATGTTTCAAAACCTGCATGAATTATTTTAAAACCACCATGTTAATTTAATCTCAAGAAGGAATGATAGATGAATAAAAATATAAAACATGGAATGGAAAATACTCAAAACAGGGTATGCTAATGTGCAGGTTAATAATTAATGTGTGCAACTGGACTCAGTTCCTACTGGGAACCTCTAGGTGATGATGTGGAACATGCCTGTGTTATTTTGAGTGCTCTGAAAAGCAGATACCAAACTGAAATTAGATGAGTAATAAATGCATTGGGGAAATTCCTGTGAAGGATTAAAAAGAAGAAAAAGTAGGCAGGGAGAGCATGTAGATTACAATGCAGGCATGACCCTGTGAAGGGAGAAGGGAAAGAAGAGAAGATTTGATAGGCGGAGTCTAAAACAGCAATGTAGGGGTACATGAGTGGCTCATTTGGTTAAGCTTCTGAGTCTTGGTTTTTGCTCAGGTTGTGATCTCGTGGTTTGTAGGTTCAAGCCCCATATCTGGCTCCCTGCTGATGGTGTGTAGCCTATTTGAGATTCTCTCTCTCCCTGTCTCTCTCCCTTTCCACCTCTCCTCCTCTCCTGCCCATTCTCTCTGTCTCTCTCTCAAAATAAATAAACTTAAAAAAAATGGGGGTGCCTGTGTGGCTCAGTCAGTTGAACATTTGACTCTTGATTTCAGCTCAGGTCATGCATGGTTCGGGAGTTCAAGTGCCTCATAGGGCTCTGCTTACAGCGTGGAGCCTGCTTGGGTCTCTCTCTCTCTCTCTCTCTCTCTCTCTCTCTCTCTCTCTCTCTCTCTCTCTCTCTTTTTCTGCTCCTCACCTGCTCACTTTCTATCTCCATCTCACAAAATAAATAAATAAACATTTTTTTTTTTTAAATAAAAGACAAAACAGCAATGCAGTTCTAAAAGTTTTTCAGTCAGGCCCATTGGGAGTACTCATTAGAGTTGTCTCAGCTACTGCAAAAAGTGCTGACATTAACAATCCACCACACTTGATCATTCACTGAGAACAGCCCTGGGGAAGTATGACTGCAGCACAAAATCAGGTCGGGTCCAGATAAGTGGCCGTTATAACTGTTAGTCAACTATGATCCCTGCAGAATAAGATCTGAAGAGTGTATTTTCTGTAGTCCATCCATTGTAGTGCATACATCTGATTTTCAATGTAGGTTTAAAGAATAGCTCCAGTACAGTTGGCATAGCCCTTTATTTTTGAGGGGAAACGTTGAAGAGAGTGATTGAGGACATCACCTACAACACCCACGACTGCAATTGGTTTTGAAGACCTAAGTCACACTCAGCTATTTTCCACTTTATTCTCTATTTTTCCACTTTCTATTCTAAAATGTCCTCACCCTCAGCTATTGCTTTGGCAGGTTTTGATGCCTAACCTTGTGTTTGTGACCCAAACCTTTATTCCTGAGGGACTACGCCCTTGGCAACCATAGCTTCTTCGGCCTTGGTTGTTACAAATGCCCACAGTTACAAGAGACATGAGCATACTGAGGAGCACATGAGGATCACCAGGTTGCATACATACTCCACCTGCCCCAGGTATATAAAAGCAGCTCCACCACCTTCTGCTTATGAGGGTCAATTACTCTGGCCAACATGTTGACTCCTTTTCTCATCTGGAGTCCAAAGTGCCTTTGTCCCCAAAGTGGTGGCTATAACTTACTATTCATGTTTTCCTTATCTTACCAATGGCATCTTTTCCCCTTGAATGATGAGTTGGCTAATTCCAAAACTTACTCTTATTTTCTCTAACTACTCCTGGCACTACCTTTGTTTGGATTTCTTAAAATGTAGTCAAGAGAGAATTAGATATAAGAGAGGTTATTGGGAAAATACCTTTGAAGAATATAGTAGAGGAAGAGGAGTTGGAAAGTCTTCATACCACAGTGCAGGTCTATGAAAAGAAGTGGGGAACAAAGGAGGATTGGGTAGAAAGAGACTCCATGAGCTTTAGCAGGCTCATGCCAAGTTCTCCAGCCTTAGTTGCTTCTTGGAGGAGTCCCATGTCTCTTAGGAGTGGACCACCACAATATCTTAGAGTCATCCCACCTGAATTTCAAAGAAACAAAGCTTGTCATCTTTTAATTTTTATCTTTATTGACCAAGCACTGCTCCCCGGGGAAGAAAGTTAGAAGGCAGAGCCTGATGGTTGTTTTCAAGAGGACATCATGGACATGTGTCATTGAGGGTCTAGGTGAAATTTGGGGTAAATTTTTAGATAAAGGAAAATCTGAAATCTAAAAAATGTTAATGATAACATTTGGGTGATTAGATTTTGGATTTCTGGTTAGCTTTTCAGTGTTTTAGGGTTTCTCTGATAATCTAATGTTTTCTAATAAAACTTAGTGGTAAGGCTTATAGTTAAAATGCTACATAGCAGAATGGAAACTGCTTATGATATATTAATGGGAATCCAGACTGTACAGAGACATACATTATATCTATGTAAAATGTGTTTAAGCAAACACATAAGGAAGAAATCCAAATATAATAGTTATGTAATTATGGTTATTTTTGTTATTACAAGCAGGAAATCAATTACCATAGTTGAAGAATCTGTTTTTAAAAGTTTGCACATTCAGCAAATCTCTGGCACATATCTTGGAAGTTCTGATTACTATTTACTTTTACCTTTTACCAAACCAAAATACAATTTGGGACTCAATTTACCTGTGAAATGTAGAAATTTGGATTTCCTTTAAATTGTAATGTTAATACAGATGTCAACCCAGTATACACATTTCGAGAAAATCATTAAAACAAGAATCTGATTGAAATGCAGTAAATGCTGCAAGAATCTGATTGAAATGCAGATGTTATGACAAAAATTCTGTATTAAACCACAACAGAATTATCATTTCAGTAGTCACAGAAGAGAAAACACAAGCCTGGGATACTACAGAGATAACCCTCATGTGGAATGCCATTGAAGGTTCTATTTCCATCATAGTCAGACTGCTCTGTGGGAAGATCAGATAGTTAGGGCCCTTCCTTCTGTCCTGCAAGGCAGCTCCTTTTCTGATGACAAAAACCAGGGAAAACATTCTGTATCATGATGCTAAAAATAAGAAAATAAAATAAAAGAGAATGAAAATCATTTCAAGTTTAGTTGGAAGTCAGTTTACATCAAAGGACAAAGGCCTGGCTGCCAAACAAAATTAAATCTCCAAAAAATAATTGTGAACATATTTGTCCTTTTCTGGCCACTTTAGTTTCTTTTGGGCTCTGAATCGGTTAGAAGCAGGATATGCTTTGAGCTCTGGTAGTTCTGCATCGGGTCCTAATCCCAGCCCACCTTCAATTTGACCCCACCCTCCTCCTAGCATTATTCCTAATGAACACTCTTTATCTTTCTATGAGGGAGAAAAAAATAAAAATAAAAGTACTTGCATTGTAACTGCTACTTCATAATTTTCATTTTTAGAAATTCAGTTTGCTTTTGTTTTTATAAAACAATTTTTTTTCCTGTATTTCTCCCGTTTTGATATTCTAGCATGATGTTTGGAAGATTTTTCATTTTGTTTTTATTTTTTGTGTGTGTGACATTGTCTACTGACATTATTTATTCTGATAGATGATAGTTTTAGGGTTTTTTTGTCCTGTATTGTGTTTATAATTGATTTAATATTCCCCTCCTGAGTTCTATGTCTCTCTGAGACTTTCCAAACATATCCTAGGAGATCACTCAGTACTCAGTAATAAAACCTTAAAAGTTATTTTAGTGTATATTGGATCATCTAGATGCCTAAGACCAAATATCACTGTATTTGCGTGACTCTGTTTGTGTTTATTATATGATTGAGTTGGCAATAGTACTATTTTGTCACCAGCTAATACGGGAAAAAAAAAACCTGAGTGGACACAATAACACAATTCACACTGAGAGAACAGTAAATAGTGTCACTGTCCTCCACATAAAAATCTTAGTACAGCTTGAAATTGAAAATTTTATGACAGTTGGAAGAGCCTGTGCCTAAGAAGCTACTATTTGCATCATGAAAGGCAATTTAGTTTCAGCAAAACAACATTATTTGTCAAACAAAATTGATATTGATAATTTGGATTTTATTGTTTTTATAGTTTATATTTAATTTGTAAAATTGTTTGGCTTTATAATTGTGCCAGAGCTGTAAGCACAAGGGACTTCTATATGGGTTTATTTTTCTATGATTTTATTAAAAAAATTTTTTTAAGCATTTATTCGTTTTTGAGAGACAGACACAGAGCGTGAGCAGGGGAGGGGCAGAGAGAGGAGGAGACACAGAATCTGAAGCAGGTTCCAGGCTCTGAGCTGTCAGTGCAGAGCCCAACATGGGCTTGAACCGAAGATCATGAGCCGAAGTCAGACACTTAACTGACCCACGCAGGTGCCTCTATTTTTCTATGATTGTAAATACCATTGTGATTAAAATATTTTATGTCAACACCATGAATTCATGATTTTTTAATGTGTTAAGTTTATTTTTCAAGGTTAAGAAACAGAGGATTAAAATGTAGTTCTGAGTGAAAACTTCTGAAAACTCCAAGTAAAATGTAAATAATAAATCTAATACACACGTGCAGATTTCTGATGTTTCTTTGTACTCTCTGGAAAATCTCTGGACACAGATTTCTTGACTCTAATGCTTTTCTCTGATGTATTTCAGAAATTCTGAAGAGCATAAGTTAGCTAACTAGCTATTCTTCCAATATTGTTGTTTTTTACCTTCCAATTAATGACTGTACTTACACTTCAATATGTATTCCTTTGTTGGTAACATGTTGGTAGAGTATCTCCCCAAAACCATTTCATATTTTATTGTTTTTTAGGCATTCATCCCGTTGCCACTATCTTTTTTGATAAAAATTGTTGGTGACAAAGACAGTCATACCTTGAACATAGTCATACCTTAAAGATATTCGTGTTCATGGTATTCCTTGTTAGGGCTCAAGGTTATCAGGTTGTTTTGTGACTCATAGAAACATTTTATAGTACAATTGGCCTTCACATTTTCTCTGGCTAATAAAAAAGAAGCATTACTCTTTTTCATAAAAAAATGACACCCTATAGAATTGTTGTTTTCCAAATATTATAGCATAATGAATATGTAGCCCCTATGGAGGAAATTATATCTTAAAATGGTAGCATTTTTATATTAGCAGAACACAATAAGAATGACGTGGAGTGAGTAGATTAATATAAGAGTGTGATCAATGTAAACCCATTAGGTTAAGTCAGGGAAAAATATTACTTATCTTCTCAAAATATTTCTGTCTTGATGACTCACCTTTTTGAATTTCTCTTTATTAAGCATAGAACATACATCTCTCCTGATAATCTTCAGCATTGTTCTGTAAATCATATGATTCAACAACATAAAATAAAAATAGAAAAACCACATCATTACCTAAGCAGCTGGTTGATGAATAAGGTTTTTATTCTCATAATCAATTTGGGTTCCTAGGGAAAAATTAAAACCAATGAAGAAAAGTAAGTAAAAAGAACCTTATCTTTTGGAAAGCATGGGATACTTACGTGAACATAAAATCTGCCCCATGTTAGGGGCACCTGGGTGTCTCAGTTGGTTAAGCCGCCGACTTCAGTTTAGGTCATGATCTCGCGGTCCGTGAGTTCTAACCCCGCGGCGGGCTCTGTGCTGACAGCTCAGAGCCTGGAACCTGCTTCAGATTCTGTGTCTCCCTCTCTCTGACCCTCCCCTGTTCATGCTCTGTCTCTCCCTGTCTCAAAAATAAATAAACGTTAAAAAACAAAATAAAAAAAAAATAAAATCTGTCCCATGTTAAAAATCTGTAAAAGAACTAAATCATTTATAAGAAAAAAAGGAAAAATGGGGCACCTAGGTGGCTCAGTCGGTTAAGTGCCTGACTTTGGCTCGGGTCATGATCTCATGGTTCATGAGTTTGAACCCCACGTTGGGCTCTGTGCTGAAGATCAGAGCCTGGAGCCTGCTTCGTATTCTTTGTCTCCCTCTCTCTCTACCCCTTTCCCGCTCACACTCTGTCTCTCAAAAATAAGTAAACATTTTTTAAAATTTTTTTAAAAGAAAAAAAGGAAAAATGCAATTATAAAAATTAAAAAAATGTAAAACTTCTTAAGAAATATTAGCAAAAGGCAATAAAAGTACATAAAAAAGCAAAGATGTCAATATTTCTCTGAAAATTTTTTTTCTGGTTTCAGGCTAGAGACCTAAAAATAAAAGTAAATTACTGACCATCTATTTAGTTCCAATAAGGTAAATTGTTACATGCTCTGTCCTATGAGAATTCAGTAAATGTTCTTGACTGCTTGAATTATAATAGGATAATTGACGTTTATAATGATAATCCATCAAGCATTCCTAGAGCTTAACTCTAATTCCCATTGATGTAGTTTTATCTTTCATACCTATAATTTTAGTACTAAGTGTATTTTGTTGTATCTCTACTATGTAAAAAGTCATTAGTATATAGCAGGTATGCAGATGTATATTCAAATAATTGATTAACAAAAGGTCCCGTTTCTAATATGTCTGATAAATTGACCTTATGATGGTCTTACTTTATTTGTGGATCTGGGGAGGTAGATGGCAAATAACACTGCCTTACTAAGAACATTAAAGTTCCAGAAAATGTTTCTGAATAGGACCTTTTCCAGAGCTTCTCCAGAAGTAGAATTTCTCCAATTCAGTCAGTATGTCTCAAGCTTTCACTACTTACAATGCATTGCTTTTGTGTTAAAGGGATATAAACATGAATTAGACAATGAAGTCTTAGTCTTTTCCAGAAGGGTGTTGTTTAAAGGATGCAACTGACTATCTAGATGTGATTTGGAGGAACCCGGGTATTTTCCCTCCTGCACAACTTCCCTTGCTACACTTAACACCTACCGCCTCATCACTGTTCCAGAGACATTCTTTATATGTAGACTTTAACTGTGCTTGAATTATTGTAATCTAGTAGAATTTACAGGAAGTCCACAATTAATAATTCATGTTTGTGTTAAAAGCTTATGCTACCAAAACCCTAAAAAGAGAACAAGAAGACGGAACCAAATGACCAAAACATCAAGTACGTGGTATAAGGCAGATATTCAACCAATTATCACTAGAATGGTTACTAGAGTTACTAGCAAATATTACTGTTAGTTCAGTTTGTTGTAATCGAATGAGAGCCATGCACAATACGCCAGGCCATCTGAGGTCATCACCGGCTGTAGGAACACAGAGCTCATGCACCGTTACTTGTGTGGGGGAGATACTTAAAATAGACATTACTTCTACCTTATAACACAGAAGATTATTGTTGTCTTGTTACAAAATAAACCATGGAACTAAGGAATTCTGATACATAATGGTAAGTGACAGATAAACAGGAGAAATGCCAGATTTCATTTTTTAATTTTGGAGAAATGTGGAAAATATCCATTCCATCCAGTAAATAAGTTGACATCTGCAGTTTAGATATCTTGATATATTTTTCAGTTGCTGACAGAAACCTTGTGTGTGCACGCACGCGTGCAAACACACACGCACGCGCGCACACACACACACACACACACACACACACACACTACCAGAAGAGGTAGAAAAGGTAAAAGATAAGGATATTCCAATACCGTATGTTCTTTAGAGAAATAAAAATCAGAACAACAGTCAGATTTAGTGATGCCATGCTATTTTAGACTCAGATGTTTGCCATTACTCCGTGCTACTTCTGCAAATTTTCTTACCTATTTATTAATAATATGAAGGTTACTGTGACACCTTTGGCAACAAGTCACATTTTTCTGTCTCTGGGAAACTGATCCGCATTTTAAAAGAAATGCTTGCTCTGCCATTATCAATATTTTACATATACCCATTTTTTTCTTTCACAATATTTTTAAGATAGCTATTTCTGCTTTTATGCTTCAATTTTCTCAAATAAAATATTTTACTCCACCACCATGTGCTAAATAACATTTGTCTTCAAAAAATAACAAAGTTAAAAATGAGTTATAATACAAAGGAATAGAACCAGTGCAAAAGGAGATAGATGGAGTCAAGGATTCTTTTCCCATTTCCTTGCCACTATTTCAGACACAAGCCAAGCCACAGCCTACTGTTTTGAAGGGCTACAATAATGATATCATCTTTCCAGTAATGAATATTTGATAAATTTGTAATATTTTCAATCCTCTTCCATCTAATGGAATTACACACATATCCTCTTCCAGTGATGAGTATATAACAAATATACTTCAGCTGACAACTCAATGCATTCGTGAAACACTGCTGAGCATGGAGAAAATGGCCATAACAAAAGCATATTCAAAGGCTATCTGAGTCAGAAAAGGCTGAGATGCATCAGGGACACAGAAGCCTGTGGTTTGGATCACTGCTGGAAATGTGCAATCACCATAGGCAGTATAATCCCCAAAGAGCAGCACAAGGCATGCAACAGATGTATGGTTATTTTTGAATATATATTTGCTACCTAACTATAACAATGGGAGCATATGCAATAAAACTTAGGTGTTTCTTCTGTTTAAACTTAATTTATACTACACAATAAACCTATGTAGTCAAATCATCGTGAGCATAAGTCACCAGTAATTTAAAAATAACTTTAAAGATTCCTTCCTTTTAATATAAACCTAAATAGGGAGCACTGCTTACACCTTTTTGGAAAAATAAAGGAGGGAATGAGGGAGGGGAAAGAGAAGGAAAGGAGGAAGGAAGGGGAGGAGGAGAGGGAGATGAAACAAAAAAGAAAATCATTTTTGAAAGCTTTGGTTTTCCTGAACCTATAAGCCTCTTACAATGCAGTTATATTTCAGAAGCAGAATAAAATGAATATAGATTACTGGCAAACTTCACCCAATTCAAACATTCAATACTCAGTCACTAAAGTGAATGTTAAAAACAATAATGCTCGGGAAATTAATTAACCTTCTTTCAACTTTCCTCTCCTGGGGGAAGCAATGCCAGGGTTATGTCTGCATTTTCATTTGCTACCACTAAAAAAGCCAACTTTATTTTACTTTTTTTTAATGTTGATTTTGATTTTTTATTAATTTTTTTTTAATATTTGTTCATTTTTGAGAGATGGAGAGAGATAGAGCATGGGTAGAGGAGGGGCAGAGAGAGGGGGAGACACAGAATCCAAAGCAGGCTCCAGTCTCTGAGGTGTCAGCACAAAGCCAAATGAGGGGTTTGAACCCAGGGACTGCGAGATCATGACCTGAGCCGATGTCGGACCCCTAACCGACTGAGCCACCCAGCTGCCCTTAATGTTTATTTATTCTTTTTTTTTTTTTTGAGAGAGAGAGAGAAAGAGAGAGAGAGAGAATGATTATGAGCATTAGCAGGGGAGGGGCAGAGGGAGAAGGGGAGAGAGGATCCAAAGCAGGCTATGGATGAAAGCAGAGAGCTCGATGTGGGGCTCAAACTGCAAGAACCGTGAGATCATGACCTGAGCCAAAGTGGGAAGCTTAACCAACAGAGCCACTCAGGTTCTCCAAAGCAAATTTTATTATTGAGAGGAAACTTTTTAAAGGACAATATAAACACAAGTATAATTTTTATCCACTGCATACTTTCTACAGTTTGCCTCTAACCCTATTACTCTGCCTTTTATTTAGCCACGTGGTCCCACAACCTTCCAGGAAATACTCTCACTTGACTATATGAATCCTAAACTTACCTCTGCTTCTCTTTACCCTGCCTACTTGACTTTGCTTCATTATGTATTTTATGAGTCTTTTTCCTCCAGTTTTAACCATCTGTAAAGATGACAGCAACTAAATCATGGCAAAAGAGAAAAAATAATTTTTCTTTGACAGCAATGAAGTGTATTTTTTTTTTCTTTTAGAATGTGCTAAACATTTTATTCTCACATTATTACCTGGGCAGTTTACATTATTGGTCTACTTCTATAGCTAGGAAAACTGAGGCCAAAAGTGATGATGCAAATCTTATTTCTTCACTTCCTGATATATGGAGCTAACTTTAAAGGCTGTGTGACAACAGGATTTGAGTTCAGAGCACCATGTCTATGCTTCCTGCAGCAATCGAGCATTATGAATCAGATTCAGCTCAATGTGTGTCAAATGCAGGGACCGTATCTTTGTTTTCTTTGCACACATTCCATGGTGCTTTATATTTGGTGTGCAGTAACATTCAGATGAATGTATGATTAAATGAGAAACTCTAATACACCTACTTTTGCATTTAGCATCAGCTTTTTAGAGAAGCTTGGTTGCCGCTCTCAAATGTCTTTAGAAAATTGCCGTTTTAGATTTTTATAAGGCATGTTTTAATATCTCTTAGAGTATGTATCACTTGCATAGAGAACTTGTTTCAATACAAGTTTACAAATAAAGATGTAAGCCTCAACCAATAGCAGCAAATGACTCAGAGCAATATTTGATATGTTACATCTCCTTACTTAGGAAATGAGAACAGATTTTTACTTCACAATTGGTTGTATAAATTTGAGTCATAATTTAAATGATCTTAAAAATATTAAAGGCCCCATTTTTACAAACTAGGTGTTTATGCATAGCCATAAGGGGTTAATTGAGCAGAGACAGCACACACTTGAGATTCCAAATTGAATAATTTGATTTGTAAACAGGTACTTAGTGTACAAGAAGCCATTACACATGCAATTATCTGTCTTCAATTAATTGTGTGCATCTCTAAGGAGCAACTTAAGAATGTTTGTTTCAATTTCACTGGCTGTAAGGCCTGATATCTATAAACATTTATTTTACTTATGCTGTAGCTTTGAACTTTAGAAAAGTACATTGCTAACAGCAACTATTATGTGCCCGTGAGGAAACATTGGGACTGGAATAATCATGCCCAGGTTTAAGCATCCCCCCCAAATAAGGTCCTCTCCCCTCTCACAAACACACATGCCTAGAAAGAAATCAGGTTCAGGCTTCTCAGTAGGATGGCAAACCATGTGTTAAGAAATCTATATTTGTAAATATGGAGTTTGCCCTCAGTTTAAAAATTCTTCGTATTGAACGCATTCTCCATCCAACTACAGGCATAGCAGAAGCCTCATTAAGGTTGCTTGATCATCTATGCTATCACTCCTATGATGAGCTGGATATCAATTGTGTCAAAACTAGAAGAAAGGTAAGACACAATATGGGCCTTCCGAGAATGCTTCAACGCATCATTTTAGGGCTGCCTGTAGAGAGAAGTCTCCTCTGTTCTATCCCTTCAGTCATGTAAAGACTTTTTTTCACTTAACCACTAAGACACCCATTATTTTCTATGTGTGTTTGCTTAGAAATTTAGTACTACTAACATGTAAGTGATTGATCCTCCTTCTCTTGCTCTTTCTTTATAACCCCACAAAGCTGGAAATTAAAACTTTGAATCAGACAGAAGGAATGACTCCTTATGGACTTGATCGTCCTCCTAGGCAGAACCCAGGCCTTACTTGTCTTTCTACCCCAAGCTTTTAAATGAGTGATCGGCACGTTCATAATAATCTGTGAACCATTGCTAAATGAATGGGTATTTTCCCCTTAAACATCAGAACGGTGATGCCATTCTGGAAACCTTCCAGAGGCTGCCAGACTAGGTTGTGTTGCCCTTCCATCTACTATTTTCCTGTATTTTCATCTCTTATAGGTAATACAGTAGGCGAATTTCACTTCAGTCATTAGGTTATAAAAAAAGGTACATTGTCTATATCACATTTCAAAGACAAAAGCTCTTCTAAAAATTATGGTGAAGATACACACAAAGGTTCTGTAATACTCAGACAAATCAATATTAGATCAAATTCTTAGAACAATGATGATTTTACTGACATGCTGAAGAAAATTACTCATTCAGCCAACAGATCATTCTTGAACACCTGCCATGTTGCAGACATGTTTCTAGTTGCTGTGGTAGCAAAAGAACAAAACAGACAAAAATTTTAGTCCTCATAAAGCTTACGTTTTCGTGAAAAAGTCAAGAAGCCATATAAACATGTAAAATATATATTCTAGAAGATGACAAGTGCTAAGGAGAAGAAAATGGAACATGGTAGTAGGATGTGGGAAGTATCAGGAAGGAGTTGCTCTCTTAGATACAGTGGCCAGGAAAGGCTTCCCTGAGGTGAGTTTTGAATAAAGACCTGGCAGGAGGAATGGAGACAGCCATGCAGAGGTAGCAGGGACTATCACTGCAGGTAAAGGAGACAGCATGTAAAGGCCCTAATGTGGGAACAGCCATTGTGGTTGGATGAGTGTGACAGAGGGGGAGAGTAATAGAATATGATGCCAGAGAGGAAAGGAGTGGAGGCAATGTAGATGATGTTAGCCATAGGATTTTATTCTAAGTCAGATGGGAAGCCAGTAAAGAGTTTTGAGTAGAGAGGGTTTCTGTGAGATAACTCTAGCTGTTGTGTTGAGAATTCACTGCAGTAAGGAAAAGGGCAGTGGGGCAGACAGGAGGCTATTGATTTTCCATGCAGAATAAGTTTAATGGCTTGGCCAAACTGGGGTCAGTAGATGCAGAGTCACTCTTCTGGGCTGAATTGAATACGTCAAATCTCATATGTTGAATCCCTGACTCCTAGTACTTGAAAATGTGAATCTGTTTGTAGATAGAACCTTTAAAGAAGGAAGTAATTTAAAATCAGGCCATTTAGGTGGATTCTAATCCAATGTGACTGGTGTCCTTATGAGAAGAGGAGATTAGGGCACACAAAGAGACACCAGGAATGTACTCACAGACCAGAGGCCTTGTGAGAACACAGGAAGAAGGTAAGCCAAGGAGAGTGACCTGTAAAGAACCCAAACCTACTGACACCTTGGTCTCAGCCTTCTAGTCTCCACAACTGTGAGAAAATTTACGTATATTTGTCTAAGCCCCTCAGTGGTATTTTGTTACGGCAATCAGAGCAGATGAACACAGTCACTAAAGATGGAGACAGCTGGTGAAATTCTAAATAAACTTGAGATAGATTCTACAAGAATTTCTGATGAAGCAAACGTGAGATGTGAAAAAAGGAGAATCAAGAAAGACACCTTGGCTTTTAGCCCAGCAGCTAGTAGAATTGAAATCTTCGTTTTTGATTAACCTAGGAAAGATGTCAAGAAGAGTAGGTTTGTAGGAGAGCATCTCTGTTTGGACACTGTTGAAACATGAGGATTGTACTTGGGAAGGTAAGTGTATTGTATTTTGAGTAGGGAAGTGTGGAGGTGGAACAAAGGAAGCCTGCCAATATAGATGTACTATTTTATTAAGCCAGTTGATGCAAAGAGTGTCTGAGACTTACTGCTATGTGAAAAGGCTGGGAAACAGCACCTCAGCTCCAAATTATCCCACCTTGGTATTGAAAAAGCTGAAGTGCTTGTCCACTCCCAGTCACTCATTGGATGATGTTAATTCCACAGCAATTTGACTCTCAGAGTGGGTTTTTTAATGTTGGGGAAAGAGTCCATAGGCTCAGAGATGCAAATACTGGCATTTGGAAATGGGAAGTCAGCCAGAACTTTTAAATGAGTGAGGTTAAGTAAATTCAAGTGCATGGAGGCATATGGAAGGGGAAATGACAAAAATTACTTGAAGGAGTAATAAGGAGCTCATGTGGACCATGTGAATTTTGAGATTGGAAATGTCCTTCTGGATTTCATACGTAACTGCGAAGAGGGCAAGTGGAAGCATTGTCACCATGGCATGGCATGTAGCAGTTTTAATCCAAGGAGGATAAAGAACTGAGAAAAGTAGTTTCCTAATGAGGTAACTGAATTTGAGTCATAAAGCATAGTTTAAGTAAAGGTAATTCAAAGTATTTATTCCACAGTTGCCCAAAAAAAAAAAAATTTGAAGTATTTGTGCAGTAAGATCAAAAGAATAAATTCTGTCACTTTTATGCAACAGTTAGAATTACAGCCATTGTCCTCTCTCAACTGTCAGTATTTAAAATTACAGCCTCTAATTTCTAAAGGATTTTGTTAAGAATCTGTTTATTATTTTATTAGAAGGTCAGTTGTTTAAAAATGGATTAATTTCTTTTTAATTTTTTTAACGTTTATTTATTTTTGAGACAGAGACAGAGCATGAATGGGGGAGGGTCAGAGAGAGAGGGGGAGACACAGAATCTGAAACAGGCTCCAGGCTAACAGAGCCTGACGTGGGGCTCGAATTCACGGACGGCAAGATCACGACCTGAGCCGAAGTCTGACGCTTAACCGACTGAGCCATCTAGGCACCCCCAAAATGGATTAATTTTAATGACTCGAGTCAAGTCGTTTATAAATCTCTACCATCAATACTCCTAAAAGCTTGACATGAAAATCTGAAACACTGTATGGATAATTGTATTAAATGTGAATCTTCTCCAGATGGGCCAGAAGACTTCACCTCACAGAGTTTATTATGTCCATAGAGTTATTTCATAAATGTCATCAGGGTAAGAATATTGGTTTTAAGATAGTCTTTCTACTTATTCATTGAAAACAAAACTTACTTAGAATTAGAGATAGATTTCTGAAGAAGGTATTCACAAGTACCTAAAATGCAATATGTTTAAATATAATCCAGTCTATCTCTTAGAAAATCTGTTCTTCCTTATGGATTATATATTTATAATTCCTTTTACCATCCACTCAGTCTTCCAAGCAAGAGTATTGGGAGTCAGGCTTCCTTTCTTCTTTTGCTCCCTCACCAAAAGACACAATCATCCATCCAATTACGGGAGTAAAAAATCTAGGAGTTCTTCCATTTTTCCCATATAGAGTCCATCAGTATATAGTGTCAGTTTGACCTCCAAAACATATCCCAGTCTAAATCCACAAGGTCTACTTCTTTCCATCTTCACTACTACCATCCATGGCAAATTACACCCATCTAGAATGGATTATTACAACATCCTCCCAATCGATCTCTTTACTTCAGCCCATCATTCCACCTACAGTCCACACTGTATATCAGAATATTTGTAAACATGGAGATTGGCTATTGTGAACTCCCTTATTACAGTTCTCTAATGGAATTTCATGACTTAAGAAATAAATCCAAACTTACCAGCCCAGTCTACAGAACTCCACACATTTTGACTCTTGACTACCCCTCTGATATTCTGACATCATTTCACACCACTTTACCTCCCTCCTCCCCATGCTCAGATATGCTGATCTTTTTATTACTTTAACCCATCTAATTTATTTAGAAATTTTAGATAAGGGTGTTATAAAGAATAAGAACTTAACCAAGTAAAGTGTAGTAATGTGTGATCAAAAGCACTTCAATGAATGTGGTAATGATGAACACAGCCATGGGGTGTGCTGGGGACTATGAGCAGTTTAATGTTGCTGCAGCATAAATAGAAAAGGGTGAAAACCAAGGCTGGAATTGTAGCAATAATGAGATTATGGGATGTCTTCTAGGCTTTGTTAAGGACCTTGTGCTTTTAATTTTTGGCAAGGATATGTAACCAAGACTCCTTGTAGAATGTGATAAAACATTGTCTACTCCAAGGATGGGGAGTGTGCCATTTAGTAGCATTTTAAAAGTTTTGCATACAGTTTCATGGAGACTGATCCGTGAACACTATTCTTGGACCGGGGTTAAAAGTCCTTACTAGAGTCCTATGGAGTCATTGAATTATGTTAATCAGGGTGGCACTTTAAATAATGTATCATTATGGCCTTTTCAATAGAATGGATGTAAGAAAGACAATATTGGAGATGGGAAGAATGGTTAGTAAGTTATTCAACATATCCAGAAGTGATGATAGAATAAATGATGGATTGTACAGACATATTATTTATTGGATGATGTCCAAAAGGAAATAGTGATTGATTATAGATGGAGAATAATAGGGAATAAGCACTTAATGTCTGTCTCCAGGTTTTTGGTCTAGGCTCTTCACACACCACTGCCATTTTGACTTTCCTCTGGTTACCTGTAACGCCTATGTGTGATGCCACCAATATAATAATCATGTGTGGTTTTACATTGTATTTTTACTACTCAGTTTGAGATTCTTTAAGTGGATAAATTATCTAGGCATTTAACAAATATAGTCAGTCCTAATTATTCACAGTAGTTATATTTTATAAATTCACTGCCAACCCTAAATCAGCTAATACTGAATGATTGTTCCTAGGGGAGAAAGAGGGTTAGGGCTCTACAAACCACATGTTTCCTCAATAGACCAATACATAACTTTCTTTTATGTGTGTTTTTGTTTAAAGAAGGCTTATTTATTATATTTTGTTTCTCAACACTGAATTAATTGTTAATAGCCGTACAACCCATGCTGGAACAAAGATTATCTAACATGTATTTTTTCCATAAGGCATACCACAGCCTTCTTGAGCTTAGGAACACTAGCAAACACTTCAGCGCTATATTTGGTATGAGGGGGGCAGCATTTCAAACAGTAAAATAATCAATAACAAGCACAAAAATTCACAAAACATAACACTAAACTGCAAAAAGGGCATCTGTTCATAGTATGAGAGGTGCATCATGATGGCAGAGTGTAGCTTTGTTTAACCTCAGCTGGGAAAATAAAGTTTTGGAGGACTAATTTTTCAGCCCTCTGTCCATGTTGGCAAATGACCACAAAAGCACCACAAGCACTGGCTTTGGTGTTCCCAATATATTTTAGCAAGTGGGCAAACTCACAAATACAGAAGCTGAAATTGAGTATCAAATATATCTTGTTCTGTATTTGAGTATTTTAAAATATCCAAAAAAATAGAAAGCATCAATCCAACAAACCCAAGACCCAAACTCACCACTTGTCAAGATTTGGCCACATTTCTTTTATTAATGACTTTTTCTTCCCTATTGTTCATTGCTGAAATGTTGTTAGGACTTAATTCCAAATACCATCTTATTTCACTCCTATGCAAAAAACAAACAAAAACAAAATGAAACAACCAACCATTTTATTTTATAATTGCAATGCCACAATCACACCTTAGTAAATTGGCATTCTTTTGAATCATCCAGTACAGATTATCAAATATTTCTGTTGTTTACAAAAGGACAAACTATACAGTAATGTTTATAGCAGCAGCATTCACAATAGGCAGAAGGTAAATGTTGATCACTGGATGAACAAAATTTGGTATACAGATAACATTAGAATATTACTCAGCCTTAAAAGGGGTGAAATTCTCATAGATGCTGTAACGATGAGTCTTGAAGACAACTATACTAAGTGATTCAACACCCAAAAGGATAAATATTGTATGATTCCACTTGTATGAGGTACCTAGAATAGTGAAATTCTTAGAGACAGTAACATAGTGGTCAGCAGAGGCTGGGGGTTGGGGGATTTGGAAGTTATTATTTAATCAGTAGAGAGTTTCAGTTTGAGATGATGACAAGAGTTCCAGAAAGGGAGAGTAGTGATAGTTGCACAAAAATGCAAATGTACTTAATGCCCCTGAGAAGTACACCTAAAATAGTTAAAATGGCGGGGGTGGGGGGGAGGTGGCCCTGGGTGGCTCAGTCTGTTAAGCAGTGGACTCTTGGTTTCAGCTCAAGTCATGATCTCATGGTTCTTGGGTTCCAGCTCCACATCAGGCTCTGTGCTGACAGTTGGGAACCTGCTTGGACTTCTTTCTCTCTTTCTCTCTCCCCCTCCCCCTCTCTCTCTCCCTCCCCCCCCCTCTCTCTGTCTGCCCTTACCCTACTTGTGCATGTTCTCTCTCTCTCTGTCTCTCAATCCAAATAAATAAACTAAAAAATAAAAGCATTTATAAAAAAAAAATAGTGAATAAATGAACCAACCAAATCTATTCCTTTTTATCAGAAAAGATTTTATTCCCAAAGGACTTCTAGTTTCATGTTAAAACTGGATCTCATGGCCAGTGGGAAGGTAAATAGGGAAATGGGAACTGTGGCTAAAAAAATAACAAGCATTAGGTTAAGAAACCCTTCATCCAAGGGTGCAGTAGGGACACATAATATGAAAAAAGAAAAAGAAAATCCACTCTTTTTGTTTATATATTTCTTCTGACAGAGGGAGAAAACATGAGCATGAGTAGGGGAGGGGCAGAGAGAGAATGAGGAAGAGAGAGAATCCCAACCTGGGGCTCAATTTCACAAACCAGGAGATCTCACAAACTGCGAGATCATGACCTGAGCCAAAATCAAGAGTCATGACGGGTTTGTGGGTTTGAGCCATGCATGGCAAATAAACTTTTAAAATTAAAAAAAAATAGTTATAGTAAATTTTATATTTTATCATAATAAAAAGTTTATCTGACAGCAATGACAATAAAAACAACAACAACAAAATTCCCATAAGGATATAAAAAAAGGCTAAACTAATTTTGATTTGCCAAATCTCACATTTTTTACTTTGTGCTTCCTGGTGTCATTTGACATGTCTTCTGTCCCAGTGCTAATTAAAATTTGGATGCCAATGAGCGGTATGGATTCCAGACAACTGAGAGCTTATTATAAGTTCAGAATCTTGGGCTATTCCCCAGACCACAATTAGAATCCTCATTTTAAAAAGATCCTTAGGTGATTTTTGTACGCATTCAAATTTGAAAAGCTCTTGTCTCTCACCTGAATTCCCTTCTGTAAATAGAAGTTAGCTTTATAGGCTCGATTGTATTCAAATTTGGCTAAACTCATCCTCAATCTTGACTGCACACCTGGGAGAATGAACCACTCCATCCTTTGGAGCAAGGATGGGTTCTCCCACCAGAGATAGATGTAGTTAATTGTCTGAAGTATGGATTGGGCATTTTTTATTGCTGCCTTTATTTTCTCAAAGTGCCTCAGGAAGCTCTAATGTGCAGCCACATCTGAGAACAATGGTCATGTTAGGAGCATGCAATGTCTAGTTTCCCTACAGCCAGTCATGCTAAGTATTCATCAGTAAATTCTGATGAGGACAGCAATGTTCACCAACCATGTTTGATGGAATAAGCATCTCTTTTAATGTCTATTTATTTATTTTGAGAGAGAGAGAAAGAGAGAGCATTCATGTGAGTGGGGGAGGCACAGAGGGAGAGGGAAAGAGAGAACCTCAAGCAGACTCCTTGCTGTCAGCCCCGAGCCCAGTGCCCAGCTCGATTGCACAAACTGTGAGATCATGATCTGAGTTGAAATCAAGAGTCAGCACCTTAACCAAATGAATGACCCAGGTGTCCCAGGAATAAGTATCTTTTGAATTCAATTGATTTTAGGATGTTAGGTTAGAACTCTGTGAAGCCAATAACCAAACTGATTTGTTAGCTAAAACTTAGTGCCTTAAAGGGCTTGTTCCCCCAAAAAACATGTACTTTCATCCCCAATATATTTGAAAAATCAAAACGAATATTTAAAATGAAGCTTCAAACATAACCATTTGAAAGAAACTTAGAAACTTAACTAATTCTAATGAATTATATAAGAATTAAAATAGCCACACCTTAATGTAAAAAAAATGTTTTTAAGCAACTTAACAGAATAATTTATATAAGATAACATGTAAGTTCCAGTGCTTGAGCAAATGGATGAGATTATTGTGACCCTAACAATATTAAAGCCATCAAACAGATATTAATGCTAAATTCATAAAAAAACCTTAAAGGACAGTACAAAGGTTTAAAATATGGAGATTAAATTTGATCTGAGAAAATTAAAATACAATATCTTTAATGTACCTGCTAAAGTTTTGCATTTGTGAAAATCTGACTTTGAAAAAAAAACCCGCTATCTTTTACTTAAAGTGGCAAGTTAAAAATTGAAGTACATGCTTACTTCTGTGAGTTCTGTACTGACATTTCCTTGAGTAGAAGAGAAGCTGAGGAAGACTGCAAAACCTCTAAAACATTTTGGAGGTTTCTCATTGGTGAACAGCCCCCTGTGTGTACTCCTACTTTCTGCATGTGATTTAGTGAAAAATGACCTAATGATAGCTTGTTTTATTATATTTATCTGTTACAAATTGCTTTCCAATGAATATGTAATTTGAGCCTTATAATAATTTATGGATTGCATAGGGACAGTATTGTTATCCCTAAAGAAATTGAAGTTTAAAGGTTTGATTTGCCCAAGGTAACAATGCTTTTCAATTTTGAGATTCATACCACTTGTAGATCAAGAGATTTGCAATGTGATGGGCATGTAGATGAACTGAGCCAGGCTTATTGTAGTGAGAACTGTGTTTGTACCTTTTTAAAATTCAGAGACAAGCTATGAATAGCTGTCGCTAATGCTCTCAGGGATCTCTACATAAAGGTTCTACAAAGTGGAAAGAATCACAATACAAACTAAAGGGGAAAAACATAAAACAACCTATGAATGAGAGGTTAGAAATAGATGTAGAGGCATATTATTCTTTAGGAACAAAGAAATACAAAAAGAAAGCAGAATGAGTGTGGGTTATAGACTTGTACATGGTAATAAGCAATACAATTTAATAAAACCATAAATAAAAACAGTAAGACCTGTGGATGCAATTATCTCTGCCTTGGAACTCTAGAACATTACCTATTCCAATGAAATAGAGCTCACTTTATTTTAATTGAATGAACCTGCCTAGTTGGAAACATTTCTCTGACAGTTATTTTGTTGAAGTCTCAATATTTTTGAGTTAACTAAAAGATGAGCCATAGGAAGAAGAAACAATGAGACAAGGACAGGAGAGAATTGGGAAAGAGTGGTGATAAGGAAAGAAGCTGAATACAATTTACTCTCCAAGCATATTGACAAGTATTAAGCTGAGGGGAATATATATATATATATATATATATATATATATATATATATATATACACACACACATATATATATATACATACATATATATATATACACACACACACATATATACATATATATGTAATTTTTATTTTTATATAGTTTAATTCATTTTAGAAAGGAATGTAATTACAACAAATTCTGCCTATTGTTTTTACTCTGGATGGACAGAGATTCAATATGAAAGCTGCCTGTCTCCTAATTCCTCTGTAAATTCCTTTCTGGAAGTCTTAGAGAAACAGTTAAATTGACAGATCTGATCTTATCTTCATCTCTCAACCAAGAACTAAATACAATTTAATAAGTTTAGAGTGATAGCTGAATTAGGCTCAATGGGCCTTAAATATCAGTGTGCATGTTAGTAAGCAAGTATCTTTCATATAGGAAAACCTCTACCAGGAACATAAGGAAGAGAAAGAAATACAGTAGTCCCCCCACCGCTACAATTTCACCTTCAGTGAATTCAGTTAGGGTCATCTGGTTATCAGAAGCTGATGGCTCTCCTCCTGACATATCATCACCCTCCGTCATCATGCCTATGTCATTCACCTCCCTTCATCTCATCCCATGGGCATTTTATCATCCTGCATCATCATCATCATCATCATCATAAGAAAAAGGGTGAGTACAAGGCAGTATGTTATTTTGAGAGAGAGAGACCACATTCACATTACTTTTATTATTTTGTTTTTATATTGTTATGTTTGTTAGATTTGTGTTACATGTTATTTCTAGTCTGTTATAATTGTTCTCTTTTATTATTAGCTATTGTTAATATCTTACTGTGACTAATTTATAAATTAAACTTTATTACAGATGTGTATGTGTAGGGAAAGGACAGAATATATTAGGATTGGGTATAGTATGCAGTGTAAGGCATCCACTGGGGTCCTTGTAATGTACCCCCCATAGATCAGGGGAAACAACTATAATGTGGACGGATGCCTCAGGCTCAGTGGAAACCAACTACAGCAGAGTGACACTGGGTTCCATTGAGCTGGAAAGTATTTAATTATTGTTACACTGTATGAACTAAAATACTCAGTAACTTAGCTTATTAAAACTCTCTCTCATGATAGTTTTAATAAGTAGTTAGGTAAAACCTAAACAACTTTTGGAAGATTTTTTATTACAGTTTATGAAAAGGAAGATGTAAGATTTACATATAGATTCTGGTAGCATTTCTGCCATGTACTAGGTAGTGGCATTTGGAGATTCCTTTAAATTCTGTGGCCCTGTTTCCACCTGTGTATAATAAGGTTTAATTAGAATCGTATGATGTATTCACTTCTTGCTGGCTATTAAAAATACAAAAATCAGTAATTACACAATTACATCTGTGTGGGAGAAATGAAGGTACACCTCATTGTATTAGGAGCAAATTACCTATTGAGAGAATATTTTCAGAAAAAACATGTCAATCCATTGGTGATTTAAAAAAATTCTAATGGATTCTTTAGTTAGGTACTGGTATTTAGAGTATAATGTTCCCAAGTTACTGTATTTGCCAAGTAATAGCACACTTTATTCATCCGTTCATCTATTTATCCATTTAACCAATACTTATTGAGCAGTCTCTGTGTTCCACATACTGTACTTTGCAAAAGGCATCCAATGATGTTTTCTGCTGCCTGAAACATAGAGTCTACTGTAAGAATTGAAGAGTCAGCAAAGAAAAATATAAAAGTGCAGTTACCCATGGTGAAAACTGATAGAAGAACAAGGTCCTCTGAGAGTTAATAATGGTGAATCTACCTTAGATCTGGAGAAGAGGGAAGGTCTCCCTGAATATGAGAAGGGGCTTTCCAGCAACCTAGCTACAGGAATGAAAGAAGACCTAAGATGAGGTGAGAAAGAGCTTGGAATCTTTGAGGAAGTGAAATAAAATTGTGGAGTAAGAGTACTGAAGAGGAAAACAGCCTAAGAGAAGAAGCAGAAGCAGATAAACAGGCTCTGTGGTGTCAAGTTTTAAACTTCCTTAAGGGATTTTAGGGTAGTGCTTACGGACCACTGAAGGCCATTACAGGTTTTGAAGCTCAGGAGTGGTGGTAAGTGATTTGCATTTCACAAAGATCACAATGAAAGTGGGTCAAAGATTAGGCAGTAGGGAGAGCAATAGCTAAGGTTGAAGACTAGTATAAAGGAAGAGATCAGGAGAAAGAAGTTGGTGGCAGTGGGAGAGGAGAAGATGGAAAGAAACACGTAGAAGGTGACCACACATTTACAGTGAAACCAAACTCCTCATGTGTGGGGTTTTACTTATTTATTTGGATTGAACTTTTTTGCTTTTATCAGAACTATTCAGTTAGTGGGTCCAAGCATGAAGAAGATAGGGAGAATGTGTTTGCAAGAATATGATTATTAGGAATCATGAAATACAGGTGTGGTGAGGAGGGCAACAAAGGAAGGAAGTAATTGACAGAAGCAATAGGATTCATAGGTTGGTATTCTCAAAATGTTGTAGAATTCTAACTCAGGGAAAGGGCTTTCTTTAGCACATTAACTGAATGGATGCAGTAATGTGCTCAGAAAGTAGAATATGTCAGTGAGAGATTTTAGAGATGGTGCATCACTCTTGATGTGGAAATCACCAAGTGTGAAAGGCATTAAAAGGAACTAGAAGACTGAGCATGACTGCTTCAGCAGATAAGTGAATGGAACATGGCCCTTATATCACATACATCAGTCTTTGTAGCTCAGATGTGGGTCTTATTGATACCTGAGCAATTTATAGAAATGTCTGCTACTCAACAGATAGGCTTAGGAACTTTTAAATAACATTGAGTAGTGATTTATATTAATTTTATATCAAGCTCAATATACTAAAAAGCTTTCAAAATCAGTATGAGTATTAATGCAGAATGAGTCTCAGAAATTTAATAATCTCTAAGTTTTAAGTTGAACAAGTTGTTAGTGAATTGGCCTGTCATTTTTTTTTTTAATTTTTTTTTTCAACGTTTATTTATTTTTGGGACAGAGAGAGACAGAGCCTGAACGGGGGAGGGGCAGAGAGAGAGGGAGACACAGAATCGGAAACAGGCTCCAGGCTCTGAGCCATCAGCCCAGAGCCCGACGCGGGGCTCGAACTCACGGACCGTGAGATCGTGACCTGGCTGAAGTCGGACGCTTAACCGACTGCGCCACCCAGGCGCCCCATGGCCTGTCATTTTTTAAAAAAGCATCACTTGCTTGATTATTTAAAGAAATAGCTAAAAAAACTTGGAAATATGGGGAGATGAAATAATATATATGAGAAAAATGTATCATTCAGATAATTAAGTTCAACAGGGGATGAATCCCCATTCCATAATCAAAATATGCTGGTCTATAAATTTATATGCATAAAAGTTACTGTATTCAAAATTCTGTGCATAAATCACCAACTCTTAAATATACATATTATGTAATAATTATCTTTGAGTACATTTTAGAATCTGCATACATGCAGACCTTAAGATCTAAATGTGTATGTATGTATATTTATGTGCAGGTTTGCAAAAAAATATATATACAGTATAATGGCCATGACTTGGTTATTTAAGGACCCTTATCAAAAATGTGAAAAAACCGTTTAATGTGAGATTTAGACTTAAATTAGAATTATTTTAAAATCAAGATAGAAAAAGATTTTTGAGTGTCTTCTATATGCTAGGTTTCATATAAGCATCAATAAGTAAAACTAGGTATTATCCTCAAGGTACCCAGAATTTATTACAGATTTTTTTTACTTAATTTTTAAATCTCCTTTATTCATTTAACGTTTTTAAATTCACAAGACTATAATATTATGATATTTACATTGAACCAATGACATGCCTTTCATTTAATTTTTTAAAATTTTTAATAATAAACTTTATTTTTTTAATATATGAAATTTATTGTCGAGTTGGTTTCCATACAACACCCAGTGCTCATCCAAAAAGATGCCCTCTTCACCTACCCTCTCCTCCCTCCCACCCCCCATCAACCCTCAGTTTGTTCTCAATTTTTAAGAGTCTCTTATGCTTTGGCTCTCTCCCACTCTAACCTTTTTTTTTTTCCTTCCCCTCCCCTATGGGTTTCTGTTAAGTTTCTCAGGATCCACATAAGAGTGAAACCATATGGTATCTGTCTTTCTCTGTATGGCTTATTTCACTTAGCATAACACTCTCCAGTTCCATCCACGTTGCTACAAAGGGCCGTATTTCATTCTTTCCTATTGCCACGTAGTACTCCATTGTGCATATAAACCACAATTTCTTTATCCATTCACCAGTTGATGGACATTTAGGCTCTTTCCATAATTTGGCTATTGTTGAGAGTGCTGCTATAAACATTGGGGTACAAGTGGCCCTATGCATCAGTACTCCTGTATCCCTTGGGTAAATTCCTAGCAGTGCTATGCTGGGTCATAGAGTAGGTCTATTCTTAATTTTTTGAGGAACCTCCACCCTGTTTTCCAGAGCGGTGGGAATTTGCATTCCCACCAAGAGTGCAAGAGGGTTCCCGTTTCTCCACATCCTCGCCAGCATCTATAGTCTTCTGATTTGTTCATTTTGGCCACTCTGACTGGCGTGAGGTGATATCTGAGTGTGGTTTTGATTTGTATTTCCCTGATGAGGAGCAACATTGAGCATCTTTTCATGTGCCTGTTGGCCATCTGGATGTCTTCTTTAGAGAAGTGTCTATTCATGTTTTCTGCCCATTTCTTCACTGGATTATTTGTTTTTGGGTGTGGAGTTTGGTGAGCTCTTTATAGATTTTGGATACTAGTCCTTTGTCCCAATATGTCATTTGCAAATATCTTTTCCCATTCCGTTGGTTACCTTTTAGTTTTATTGATTGTTTCCTTTGCTGTACAGAAGCTTTCTATCTTCATGAAGTCCCAATAGTTCATTTTGCTTTTAATTCTCTTGTCTTTGGGGATGTGTCAAGTAAGAAATTGCTGCGGCTGAGGTCGGAGAGGTCTTTTCCTGCTTTTTCCTCTAGGGTTTTGATGGTTTCCTGTCTCACATTCAGGTCCTTTATCCATTTCGAGTTTATTTTTGTGAATGGTGTAAGAAAGGGGTCTACCCTTTCATTTTAAATGAGGCAGGAGTAGACAAGTTTTACTTAATATAAAATTTCCTTTAGAATAGCATTTTCTCATGAAATCAATAAATTGTTTTTCAGGGTGCCTGGGTGGCTCAGTTGGTTAAGCATCAGACTTCAACTCAGGTCATGATCTCATGGATCCTGAGTTCAAGGTCTAGATCAGACTCTCTTCTCTCAGAACAGAGTCAGCATCAGATTCTCTCCCCCCACCCCCCGCCATGCCCACCTCCCCTGCTCATGCTTTCTCTGTCTCAAAAATAAACATTCTAAAAAAAATTGTTTTTCAAATTCATTTTCTAAGAGTTGTTGTTGTTTTTTTAATGTTTATTTAGTTTTGAGAGAGGGAGAGACAGAGCGATAGCAGGGGAGGGGCAGGGAGAGAGGGAGATACAGAAATCAAGCAGGCTCCAGGCTCTGAGCTGTCAGCACAGAGCCCAATGTGGAGCTTGAATTCATTAACCGTGAGATCATGGCCTGGGCTGAAGTCCAACGCTTAACCGACTGAGCCACCCAGGTGGCCTATCAAATTCATTTTCAAACCCAGTACTATAATATTATAAAGATTGTCCACACTATGTAACAATCACACACCAGTCCTTTGAAAAAGCAACACAAGAATCTTTTCAGGAGCAGCGAACTGCTGTATTTATCTCAGAACAAGAAGGGCAGGGACCCTACCTAAAGGTATGAATGCTGGTGTTTGTCATTCTCCTCTCCCTATAACCAAACTATCTGTCAAGTATCAACTTGAGTCTCATATCTCAAGCATTTCATTTTTCCTGGGAAACTCCAGGTCATTCAGAGATTTTCTTGTTCTTAATTCATCGCTCTTTCTTGACTCACTCAGCATGTAATACCATGAATCACATCTTACATTTGTTATTTAACTTCTCATGGCTTACAATATATTACTATAATTAGATCACAAATTTTGTAAGGACACATACCATGTATTATAGTTTCCTTGATTATTATTTTTCTTTAGTAAGACTGTATTTCTTAAAAATAAAGTTAATGTTCACAAGAAAATTGAAGGTAAGGTACAGATATATCCTATATCCTCTCTCCTCCCACACATGCAGAGACTCTCCGATTATCAATACCCGCCCCCCACCAGAGTGCTACAGTAATGACAAATGAAGTTTCTGCATTGACACATCATAATTACTCAGAGTTCATAATTGACATTAGGATTCACTCTTTGTTTTGTACATTCTGTAAGTTTGGAAAAATGTGTAATGATATGTTTCCATCCTTATAATTTTATGCAGAGTATTTTCATTGCTGTAAAATCCTTTGTGCCCTGACTACGCATCCCTCCGTCCACTCCCAGTCACTAGCAACTACTAATCTTTTTATTGTGTCCGTAGTTTTGCCTTTTCCAGAATGTCATATTGTTGGAATCATATGGTAACATTTTCGAATTAGCTTCTTTCACTTACTAATGTGAGTTCAAGTTTTCTCTATGTCTTTTCATGGCTTGATTCAATTTTTTGTGGTGCTGAATAATATTCCATTGTCTGGATGTAACACACTATCCACTTACCTACTCAAGGACATCTTGGTTGCTTACAAGTTTTGACAACTTATAAGTAAAGCTGCTTTAAATATCTGAGTGCACAGTTTTTTGCAGACATAGGTTTTCAATACCTTTTTTCGTTTTTTTTTTTTTTTAATTTATGGGGTCTATTTCAATGAATGAGAAGCAGCTCTGACCCTTGAAAAAGATGTGATAAAGATATGTGGTACCTCTGAGTACAGAAGGTGGGTCCTGTTGAATAAGGAACCTTCAACCATAAGGGAGTGTGGCCCTGGCTATGTCCTAGGAACTGCTTCATTCATTCAGGTCACAACAGTCTCCCTCTGTTCATTCTTATTGCAGAAGGCTTTCCTTTGCTATTCCATTGTCTGGACTACTTTGTCCTTATCTTTACATGACTGGGTACTTCTCTTTGGGTCAAGGAGTGAAATTGTTGGATTCATGTTAAGTGTATACTTTTTTTGTAAGAAATCATCAAGATGCCCTTCTCCAATTGCAGCCTCTCAATAATGAATAAGAGTTCTTATTGCTTCACATACTTACCAGCATTTAGTGATGTCAGTATTCCAGAATTTGGCCACTCTAATAGGTATGTAGTGGTATCTTCTTTTAATTTGCAATGCCTTAATAACATATGATGTGGAGCACCATTTTACATGCTTATTTGCCAATTGTACATCTTTTATTGCTGGGGTATCTGTTCCAGTTTTTGCCCATTTTTAAATCAGGTTGTTTTCTTATTGTTGAATTTTAAAAGTTCTTTGTATATTTTGAATAAGCTTATAATAGGTTTTTTGTGCTTTTTTTCAAAGTCCGTGACAGTGTTCTCATTCTATTAAAAATGTCTTGCACAGAAGAACTTTTTAATTTTAATAAAGCCTAGATTATCTATTATTTCTTTTATGAATTATGTGTTTGATGTTATATTTTATATATGTTATATTTATGAAAGTCATGGCCATATCCAACGTCATGTAGGGTTTCTCCTATGGTACTCTCTAGGGTTTTGGTTTTGTTTTTCTGAATTTGACATTTGGTTTGTGGTCCTTTTAGAGTTACTTTTTGTGAAGGATGTAAGGGTCTGTGTCTAGATTTACTTTTTGGATGTGGACATCCATTTGTTCCAGCACTGTTTGTGGAAAAGACCATCTTGGTTCCACAGTGTTGTCTTTGCTCCTTTATCAAAGATCAGTTGCCTATGTTTATTGGAGTCTATTTCCGGGGTCTCTATTCTGTTTCATTAATCTACTTGTCTACTCCTTCACCAATACCACACCATCTTGATTGCTGTACCTTAATAGTAAGTGTTGAAGTCAGTTATTGTCAGTCCTCTGACTTTGTGCTTTCCCTTCAACATTGTGTTGGCTATTTTGGGTCTTTTGCCTGTCCAGTAAACTTTAGAATTAGTTTGTCAATATCCATAAAATGACTTTCTGGACTTTTAATTGGGATTGCTTGAATCTACATATCAAGTTGGAAAGAACTGGTATCTTGCCAATATTGAGCTTTCCTATCTGTAAACATGAAATCTTTCTCGATTGTTTTCCTTTTTAAATTTCATTTATTGGAGTTTTGTAGTTTTCTGCATAGAGATTTTGTACATGATTTGCTACATGTAAACATAACTATTTCATTTGGGGAGTCATTGATGTAAGTGGTGTTATATTTTTAATTTCAAATTCGGCCTCTTCATTGCTGGTATATAGGAAAGTCATTGACTTTTGTTTATTAACCCTGTGTCCCTTGTATCCTGCAATCTCGCTCTAATTGCTTAGTAGTTGCATGTGGGGTTTTTTTTGTCAATTCTTTCGGATTTTTGTGTAGATGACCATGTTATCTGTAAAGAAGTGTCATTTCTGTCTTGGGTGGGTTTTTTTGTTTGTTTGTTTGTTTTGTTTTGTTTTGTTTGCCTTACTGCATTAGCAAGAACTCTCAGGTATGATGTTGAAAAGAAGTGTTGAGGGAGTCATTTTTTGTTTTGTACCTGATCTAATGGGAAAGTTAGAACTCTGGTGTTAGCTGTAGGTATTTGTTAGCTATTCTTTATCAAGTTGAGAAACTTTCTCTCTACTCTTGGATTACTGAGAGTTTTTATTATGAATGGATGTTGCATTTTGTCAAATACTTTTTTACATTTATTTATGTGATCATGAGACTTTTCTTTTTAGTTTGTTGATGGATTGTGTTAAAAGATTTTTCAATGTTATACCAGGCTTGCATACCTGGTATGAATTTCGCTTGGTCATGGTGCTTAATTCTTATTATACATTTTTGGATTTGACTTGCGAATATTTTGTCGAGGATTTTTGTATCTATGTGAATGAAAGATCTGTACTTTTCTCTTCCTGTGGTGTCTTTTCCTGGTTTTGGTGTCAGGGTAATTCTGGCCTCATAGAAGGAATTAGGAGATACTCCTTCTGTGTACATCTTTAAAAGTGATCATAGAGAACTGGTATCATTTCTTCCTTAAAATTTGGTAGAAT